>NC_088602.1:31015291-31637479 GCF_036013475.1 Columba livia | reverse complement strand
TCACAATCAAATGTTCAGGAAGGTAAATACTAGTAGAGATCAAACCCAAAGAGAGAACTTCCAATAAGAGTTCAAAATCAGTGGGCTACAGAAATAAGGACAATGTCACATAAACATCTGAGCTTCAGGTTGAAGCTATGAGGACAAAATAATAGCATCAACTGCCTCTTTATCTTGGATGGTTTGAAAAACATGTTAGAAACTACTCAGTGCTTACACCGAGTGCTAGACCTGAACACTGCAATTCATCTTCCTCATCTGCCTGCTCATCAATTTATTCTGCAGACATCAAGGCAGTCTAACATTAATCCCTCAGCTCTCTAGACTGGATTCTTGGTTAGTTATGCTACCTCCTTTTGTGGAGGCAAAAGTTGTCAAAAACGTGTTTTCCCACAAAGCTTTGACTCGTAAGGGCTCTGCTTTCTTCACTTTGAGGTCTTCTCACCTGGCTCAGCCTGCAGAAAATTAGAGTCCTGGTGATTTCAAGTGGTGTGAATGTAGAGAAGAACTGTTGAATTCCACAGAAAATAAACACACAGAAAATAAACACAGAGAAAAGTGGTGTCTGCAACCTCTCAAAATGCTGAGTGCGGGACTGTAATTAAAAAATTTCTCTACAACGAAGTCTTGTATTGTGCCAGCGAAGTGTCACCTTCTCAGTACTTTGCTTCAGGATGGTTCGAATGTCCTGAAATGTCCTTGCATATTCATTTTGTTCACAGTGAGGTCCCGCACTTTAGGAGCAGTTTACATTTAAGTATCTGCTTACGCCTCACTGAAACCAAGTAGCAGTTAAGCACATATTGTGAAAAAACAGGACTATATTACATGGACAGCTGTAAACAGTATCATTAATAGAAAATACTAATATTTATAAAGCAGTAAGCTTGGGCACTTTAATGAACCTCATCAACTCACATTTTCAAAGCACAATGCAATTAGCTTTTTTCCGAACAGCTTTATGTGCAAAGCCAGCAAGCAACACCAACTCCACTTAATGTAGAACTGAGTTTTTCAGAAATGTGTGTGCAAGTTTTGAGATGACTCCCTAATCGACAGTACCACTGCACACTGTCCCCAGAGCAATGCCTGATTAGATATTAGTACTCATAAGCAACCATGAATTAATTCCAGGTAATTTCAAGCTCTAATTATGCATGTATTTGTTCTGTTGCATTTCTGAGAACCAGGTCCACCAAAGTAATCCAACGCAGCAGCTATAGGGTATACCCATGTCAGTAACCAGGAGTTCCTTGCTCTTAAACCAGGACTTGGTACACTGAAAGCTGTTATGTGTTGCTTCTCTTTGCAGGGAAGATGGTGCCAACAGTAGATCTGTAGAGATTGTCAAACATGTTAAGTGTACCTGAGTCACTGGAAGAGCATAAAATGATGAAATTATGCTGCCAGTGCGAAGACAAGGAAAGACATGAGACTGCTTTGCAGGCTGGACCTGCCCTGCTGGGAAAGCCTGAGTCCCATCAATACCTGCTATAAACTGAGATTCAAGTCTAAGTGCTTAGGAAGACTTAAGATACCTACACATATTGTAATATTTTGGAGGTGCACATAATAATGAGTTTAAAATGCAGTTTATGTACCGCCAAACAGTTTAGTCATGTATCTGTCTTAGGATTTTTCCCTTCACAGTTCCCGGTAACCCCTTGTTACCATCAAACACATTGTTATTGTTGAAATATAGAGTGATAGATTCTAAGATGCTTGGAAATCTCCTCACTTAACAGAGAAGCAAGAGCTGTAAATAAAACCTTCTTCACTCCTTAGACCATCTGGAAAATAAACTTAATTACAGGTTGACATAAGTAAAAGGGAATCAGGATTTAACCATTTTTCATAAATGGCCAAAAGGCTGAACTAACAAGCGGAAGCAGCAAGTTGGAGCACTCCTCACATGGCCAGGAAAGGATAGCAATCTTGTACAAACATGCATGAGGTTCAACTGCAGGAACACTCATGATCAAGAAGGTGTCAGAATAGAGGTAGTGAATAAGAGACACCACCACTGCAGACTCCAATACAGGAATGAATACAGAGAAGGTACTGCACTAAGTCAAAAATCAATGAAGTTAAACTGCTTTCTTGTAAACCAGAGAAATTTAAGGTGTAATTTTGCCACATTTTTGTCACTTGAATGTTATATTTAATTACGAGCTGATCACTATTGTCTCCCCTCACAAGTGGTAAAGAAAAAGGTGACATTTCAGAGTGACTCATCTCACCATGCTGGTGACTTCAATGCCTTTTATCTCATGGCAATCTCTACAGAATTTTTTTAATAGGTCTTTGTACTTGTACACACACATACAATGCATTAAGCTTTAAGAGAATAATATGGTACAAAACAAAAATAGTATGCCATGGTTGTTATACATTGTAACATATGAAAAAAACACATTCACCTTGTGATGTTCTCCTAAACTCCAGTTTTCATGTTTGTCTTGAGTAGTTGCCAGGCACACATTTCCACAAGCTAGGGGAGTAAAACACTGAAATCCTCACCAAAGGCTACCCTAGAGAGGCACAAATTCATAAGTAACTCATAAGTACCATGTAATAGATTTAAACATTATGTATATATATATATTAAAAAAAAAAATAACACAATTGTGAAACTGTGGAAACTTGTGACATGTTGCTGTAACAAGTTTGTATGTGTTGGAGCAAGCTTCTGCAAAGTTGGTAAGTACTCCCCTTGCATTATTATTACTTTTCTCAGTATTTACTTTGCAACAAAAGCAAGAAACCTCACTGACTGAACCTGAAAGTATCCCACTTTGTAGGTAATGCAATAACACTTCGGAGTTCAGTATGGAAGTATTAACAAAAAATTACATTATTGTCTGACATGCCACGAGATAAACTACGGCAAAATCCCTTTTGTGCAACAGCCACATCAGTGGAAGTTAATTTTTCCAGAAATGTCTTTGCCCCCAACCTAGCAACATTCAACAGAAATTTAGCTTCTCTTTGTACTGTTGAAAAGTTTTCCTTATAAAATGACAGTAATTTATATTAAGAACATGTCTTCACAGAAGAGCGAGCTCACGTGAAATTCTAGTTGTGCTGCTTTGTTCACTTCAGTGATGCATAAACCTGTGTCTTAGGCTTACCTCTTGGCTCTGTTCACAAACTGCGCCAATCCAAGATTGTGCTGGTATTGTGAGAAGACCTGTTTGGAAGTGCCACCACTCTTCCAGTGTTGTAAATTAAGCCAACAACTGGAAGGGAAAAGCTGTTGTGGCAGTGAATGAAAGCCATGCTCCAGGAAAAAAGGATGCTGATGGCATTTTGTCGGTGATGTAGAAGCATGTCATGTTGTAGAAATGCAGACAGTGAATACAATCAACAAAATCCCCCTGAGCTGGTCAGTTGTTATTTTGCAAGGCACCCTCGAGCCCAGACTGGCATTACCACCCAGTAAATTGAGAATAATCACCAGTAACTTCAACAGAAGCAGTATCATTTTGACACTATTGAGCTGCTTTCTTTTGTCATCCAGAACACAGTCTTCAGTAGTTTATTTATTTCACATGCTGAGGCTTCAGTCTTGGGAGTCCTTTTTTGTTGTTGTTTGCTTAGAGTTTTCAGTGTTTCTGATTTCTGGCATCTTCCCAAATTATGGGTCTTACTAAACTCCTACCAAAAGCCTCATGCAGGCAAGGCCAGGTCCAGGCATGCAGTTCCTGTTCAACTGTGGCACAATGATGGCATAAATACAAGACAGCAATGGGAAGAAATTGGTCTTTAAATGCTGAAACGATCTAGACAACTGCCAAAAGGAGGAGTTAAGCAGGGCGAGGAAAACAGGCCGTTCTATGAATCTGCAGGACAGGGTGACAGAAGTAACAGATTTTGGATTTATTTGCAAGGTAGAAATCTGCCAGTCTGAGCTAAATCAAAAGAAAATCTTGAATCCTTAGTTGGTGTTGCTGCAGATATTTGACATGGGATTTTTCTCCTATATGCATGGCAAAGGAAACCAGTCTTTGAGCAAGAACCCAGACAAATCCTGCAGCAAAGACCTACCCTAAAGCATCAGTTCCCATAGAGGAGATGGAGAGAGTTCATGAGCAGAAGACATGAAGGTGAGTTTGCAGACCTAGAGCTAGGCTGATGAATAAAAAACTCCAAAATAACTCATGATAGCACTCCTGCAGAATATTAACATGATGTATTAATGTTTTGTTCCCCATTTTAGACATTATTACCCACTGTAGCTGGATGAGAGGTGTTACTTAGGTGCACCAGTAATGTTGCGTGTTTAGGGGCCACTGGAGGTGCACACTGGACTGATGCCGGAACAGGAGAGCAGTTCACCAAACGTGGCTGAACTTTAAGGAGAAAGAAGGTAACAGCAGCAGAGGTCATGAAACAGGCTCCACATAGACCCTTAATCCTGTTTCGTCCTACAAGTCCTCTGTGAAAGAAAATCCGTCAACCACCTCTGAGAATTAGGCTAGAATGCCTGTGGAGGACTTGCACTTGAACGTCTTTTCAGAATAATAAGTACCTTAAATGCTGCTCAGGGTACAGTGAGCAAATCAGCGAAGCTGCTGACACTCATGCAAGGCAGCATTGCAGCTGATCATAAACTAAAAAGCTTCAGACAAGCTACTTCGGTTTCCAGCGCACTGTATTGGGCCAGGAGGAAGTAAGTAGTCAGGCCACCTTGAACCATACAGGTCTGGTGTGGGAAGAGAAATTAATTATTCTCTGCTGGTGATACACTCAGTGGTGCCCAACGAAAGGATGAGGGGCAACGGGCACAGGCTGAAGCATAAAAGGTTCCATCTAAATATGAGAAGAAACTTCTCTACTTTGAGGGTGCCAGAGTGCTGGAACAGGCTGCCCAGAGAGGTGGTGAAGTCTCCTTCTCTGAAGATATTCAAGACCTGACTGAACACATTCCTGTGCAATCTGCTCTAGGAGTACCACTGAAAGGAGTTTGGTCCCACTCTCTCGACATCCACCCTTGAGATATTTATAAACATTGATGAGATCGCCTCTCAGCCTTCTCTTCTTTGGGCTGAACAGACCCATTATTTATTCTTCAGATCTTTCTTCACGAGTGGAAATACTCTTAGTATCATTCACCTGTTTTAACTTCTGATACCTAAAATTTATATATCAGAGTTAGAACTAGTCTCATGGACATCCTTCATCTCTGATGCAGAGGGTGCCACATCTGGATGTGGTTTGTCTTACTGCTAGAGGTGTTGGTCTTCTGATGAGACTGATACAGACAGCTCTTTTCTGGTGAATGGTAAAATTCATACTAGTCATGGAAGGAGGTTGCAACTTGCTGAATGAAATCCTGAATTCCTACAAAGCTGGGCTGGCACGGCTCATAGAAAGAACTTTAGACTAGGAAAAAAAATCAAGGGGGAAACTGGCCATGGTCTTAGTTCTCGGGAATAACAAATGAGGTAACCAAAAATTTGGCAACAGCTGATGGAGCATAAGGAAGGAAACTCATACGGATAGGAACCAAAGTCAGTAGCTGATTGTTCTTCCAAGGGACTGTTTCTGTCCCAGCTGGGTTACTGAGCATGGCTGGTAGGAAACTGCTTCCCCATCGCGCTCTAATGCAGGAGTCCTGGCAAACAGACCGGGCAAGGTCAAACTATTGGAACAGGATGTGAAATCAGACTCTATAACAGATAACAGCATGTGGTAAAATAGCAGCCACATGCAGAGCAGATGTATTGAGGAAAAGCAGTCTGCAGAAAGACGGAGATGAAGACAAAGGCAGTGGGGTGCATCAACAAAGGAATTGAGTGTAGAGGTAGAAACAATGGCATGGGAAAACAGTATCTGTCTCAGTCTCACTGGGGAAAAAACAAACAAACAAACAAACAATGAAAAAGAGGTTTTACTGGGCTGAGAAACCACTGTATAGTTTCATGATGAGGTGTGGTTGTTATAGATTTTTAGGTAATGTTATTAGAAAGAGAGCTTTACTAATAACCACATCATTAAGGGATGGGTCAATGTCCTAAGTAAAGAATGTAGAATAAATATGATGAGTAGTAGCAGGGAAAGTTACTTCTAGATGTGATAGGTGGCAGATTTCTCCACTAAATAGCCAAAAAACTCAACAGACTGTATGCTGTTTTTATTGGTCTTGTAATTGGTGAAATCCTTTTAGATTATTTGATCATTAAAAAGAAAATCCCAATTACTAAGAAGCTGAATTTAAATTAAATGAAAGAGCATGTGAAAGTAGGTCTGCGAGTTCTTCGCTGAAGACAGAGCATTATTAGAAATGAAGGAAACTGATTAAATCACCTGAAAAGATCTGTGTAGTGACTAATTGCAAATATTACTGCTGTTCGCTTGGAGCTAACTACGTCTTAATGCTGAAGAATATAAAAAGATGCTAAGAGTATTGTACAAAAGACTGGAGAATGGGATAAAAATCTGGTCATCAATATTTAATAATTTGAGTTGAGATTTAAACAGACGCAGAGCAGCACTCTTCGAGTGGCCAAAACAATTGGTTTATCTCGTGGGAGGAAAGGAAAATAATTTGATTTGTGATTCCTTTCAGAGAAAATGAGAAGTAGGTTAAACCCAGACATGGTAGAGAAAAGATCTGGTTTTATATATTTATATATCTATATATATATATAGATATAGATATCATTGGTTTAAGAGCGAGTGGGTTAAAGAATACATTAAAATGACTGACTATGCACACATTTAGTATGGAAATTGGAAGATTTCTTGCTTTTAAAGGTGGATGGTTATGGAACAATGTTTTGGTGAAAAGAGTGGCACAAAACCTAAGGAGAGCTAAGACAGAGCCAGACCAGTTGGTAGGTTATGACTACAGTGAGAGCAAGGGGCTCTGGGGCTCAGGACAACCCTTCCTGCCTGTCGTCTGCTCCAGCTATTGTAGTGCCACTGCCAAATGTGCAATACTGCTTATTAAAAACTGCTGAAAAGTAGGGCAAACTGGACATATTCCTTGTTGTCTCCTTACTAAAACAAACAGCACAGAAAATAATAACACAGAAAACTGAAGACACCGTAAGTTCAAAAGTGCAATATTCAGCTAGCACTAACGTTCCAATATTGGTCTCCATTATTTTGCTTTTGATGAAGTGCAGGCTGCTGGCTATTGGGCTGGAACTGCTGATAATTACATGGCATTGATTTTTTTTTCTGTCTTTCATAGTACCAGAGTCAATTTCCCTCTTTGCTGATGCACAGAGCTCACCAATGTGCGTGGGCTGAAGGGGAAGAGCTTGGACTTGATAAAATACCCCCTTACATTTCTAGCACTCTCTTCAATGATGAAGAAATAGGGGCTCGGCCCTGTACAAGGCATCCTGTGTTACTGCCCACAGTACCAGTGACTGCCACTAGCATAAAAGAATTTGGCTGCAAGGACCCCTGTTGCCTGAGGTATTTACCCTTAGAGTGTGTCCAATGGCCATCCTGAAGATGTAACCCAACTGATCTTCTGTTTGCTAGGTGGGATACTGATAACAACACCTCTGTAGTAGCTGAGAACTCAGCAACAGCTTCAAAATCTTGCTGGGAAGATAGGTAAATATTCAAGCTCTGCTGCAGCTGCTCCCGATGTTCTGAGGCAAGCTCAGGTTTGAGACAAATTGTCCCAAACACAGCACAAGGAAACATGCTGAAATCATGTCTGGTAAACAAGAGGAGCAGTAAAGTGAAAAATAATGAACCAAAACAGCTGTAGCAGAAACTAGACCTGGATAGTGAGCAAAACAATGAGGGAATAGTCTAATGATATCCCCCTCCTCTTTCAAAGGCCTTAAAAATAGCCCAAATAAGGGCAAATCAAGACAAAGCATAGAGAGACTGAAACAATTATTTATACCATCCTCATAGCTGCTAGCCCATAGTCTCATGGGGCCTTCCTCCTCAGGTATTTCCAACCTATAACACAGAGACAAAATCCATTATATAGCCACAGACATCAGCTTCACCTAAATACTGAAGAGCACCGGGATACAAGACTTTATTTCTTCTTTCCATCATGGGCAATTTTCTCCCTGCATCCTGTCGGTCTGTGTTTTTGCTCTGCTGTCTGTTTAAGAATAATCTGGGTTAGAGAATCAGGACAGTGTCAGCACGTGCTCTGAGACTGACCAAAGAGGCAACACAGCAGTGCCATAAACAGCCCGATGCCTGGAGAAGCTTGCCAGCCCCTGGAGTTGTTGGAAGATAATTTTCCATGCCTAACTAACTACAAATAAGCAGTACATTCACTTCTTACCCTTCACTGTATGTGGTGGCCTACACAGCCCCATCTCTGGAGCACAGCATAGCTGATATTTTTTACAACTTACAAACTACATTCAATTATTTAAATCTTCTATAGTTATTGGATTAACTTATTTTTTAATATTACAGTACCGGGGTTATTTGTAGCAACTGGGGATAAAGGATACTTACTGTATGCTTCATGAACTGTTGGTTCTTATATGTTCTCTAATAAGTCCCTCTCACTTTCCCTTGCTCAATATATATATAAAGCTATAGGTGTGGGTTTTTTGCTTTTTTTCTGGCAGCACCATAGAAGACAGCTAGTTTTGTCTGACTAACACAGCACTGTTTAACATTCAAGCATTATGTTGCCATTCGAACTATTTAAAGACTCAGCAGACAAACCCAAGCAGTGGAAAATATTAGCAGAACCTGTAAGGAGGATGCCATGGGTCAGTCACAGCAAAACCAGGTCTGCAAGGAGCGGGGAGTCACCATCCCCTTCATTGAGTGACCTGGGATTGTGGCAGTCATACTTCTGTTTTGCACCTCTCTGAGCTCCAGATTTTACCTAAAAATGAGCCTAAGTATGGCAGAAAAATATTTTACGTGAATCTGCAGTGTGTGCTACAACCCCAGTGTTCCCTAGAGGAGCCATTCAGCCCTCTACCATGACTAGCACACTGCAAACATGTGACTGACAATAAATATCTGGAACCAATGAGTGACTGATGTGACTTCCATAGCAGTAGGGAAACCAAGAAGTTTTTCATCTTGATCATTATTCTTTAAGCTCTGACAGTCTAAAACCAGATTTGTTTTGTTTTTAAAATCAAAATAGAGGACATTGTGACAGCTAGAACAGCAGGTGGTTGTCGATCGATTCATTTTAAAGGAAAATGGCCAAATCTCTACTGTCACAAGAGAAAGCTATTTCAATACCAAAGAAAGAAGTCTAATTTTGAGGGACTGAATTATCTTGCAAGTGCTTGAACCCTGAGAACCCTGAGAACCTTCTCTATCTCAGGCAAAATTCTCTTTGCATCTCATGTGCAGCTTCTGTAATATGTTTCTTGAGAGATTTTGAAACAAACTTCTCCCTTGTGTCAGGGAGAGTCATCTGGCTGAAAATGCAGATGTATGAAACCTCATTAATTCTAAGAAGAAAAATATAGTGGTGGTCACAGTGTGAGCTTCCATTAGAAACAGACAAGAAGGCAAACACGTCAGAAGGAGAGGGATGGAAAAGGAGACTTTAGAATTTTATGCATTTTGTAGAAGTGGAGGATTTCAAATAAAGTATTACAATATTTGAAGGAAAATGAACTGATATAGTGGAGTTTTATTCTCTTTAATCTATGAGGATAGATGGCAGTGCTATTTAAATAGCTTAACACTGATGTAGTGGCAGAGAGGAATCCTAAAGCCTCTTGCATTGACTTTTGAAGGATTTTGGCAGCAGAGCTCCTCCCACAGATCCTTTGCCCACCTTTTCTTAGGAAAAAAAATAAATTGGCCACATGTCTAAGACCTTCTTCCACCCAGCTATTCTAACCACCAGAAAGACACCAAAGATATTACAAAGGATCATATTAGTTAGAACAGTCCATAGATTTGTAATAGGAACTGATCTCACGGAAGCCTTGGAAGTGAGACTACATTGCTGCCCATCCTTTAGTCTTGCATGAATCACAGAGGGAAAAGATAAGTAGATTTGGCTAAGATTGCTTCAGTGGTTCAGAAATAGCAATCAAGACAAAAGATCTGGTCCCATCTACTCTGTGCTAAAGGTGCATGATCACTTTACGTATCATTTACGTCTGTTTAGAAGCACTGATAGCACAGAGTCTGCATTAGAAGTCTCCACTCTTAAAAACAGCAAGACAGGGAAAATCAAACTGTAACGAGTGCCTCTTGAGCACACACAAGCTTGCTTTTCAACAATTTGTAAGTGGGAAGGCTTGAACAGATTTTCACCAGAAGAATAAATGGCATATTCTCAACAGAAACTGCAAGTCAATCAAAAGGAGAAACTTCTTTTTGATTCCACCTGAGGACACATGACAGGCAAAGCTTCACTGCAGATGGTTAATTGGTGGCAGCATAAGATACAACTGAAAATGAGGTCTAACCATGAGACACATCAGACACTTTTATCAATCAGACAAGCACTTAGCCTTGTCTAAAATTACGCATTTGGTGCACACCCGATTTGACTGCTGCCATTCAAAACATACAGAACGATCACTTCCAATCCTTCTCCCTTCAACAGACAAATTATAAGGTACTTAATGTGTTTCATCCATTGCTCATTCTGAATGCTTTTTAATACCATTTTATCTAGTCCCACATATGCTGGGACCACAGTCCTTAATAAACAATTTACGGAGTGCTCAATGTGAAATGTTAAACTCTCACCAACACATTCTTTGGTGCCCAGCAGCACACAAGGAAATCTAAAGAGTGAAACTGTACTTGAGGGAAATTACTAGTTTAAGGAAATTATAAATACTCAGAGCCACATCATTCATAACATCTTTTTTAAAAATAGGAGGAGATAGAACAATAAATGATTAACAGAAACAGGCAACAGCCTCAGCTCAGTTAAAAACCTATTTCAGCAAGTTAATAGGGTGATGTTTGAAATAAGTCTGGAGCAATAGAAGAGTCAGGAGTGCCTGCAAGTTTGAGAGAAGATAAGCACTGTTTCAGTGGCTTAAAAGCATTGTCTTTGTGCCCTAAAGATCCATGAACAGAGCACAATCCAAAACCATTTGTGAGATGAAGTGCTTTTGAAAGAGAAGGCAACATCCTTCAAGCCTGAAAGTCGTTACTTTGACAAAAGTTACTACACTGACACTCCTGTCTACAGCTTGAAGCTAGTGGTTACCTGAATATAAATAAAAAGTGCTAAGAAAAGAGAGACCAAGTGTTTACCCTGCTGCTCCGCTCTTCCTTGCTAAGCCTTGACTCACTGCAGCAGCATTTCAGAGCCGGGAGTGATACATGATTGTGCACTTGGTGCTTCAGGGTACAGAGTGAGTGAAGTGTAAAAGGGTAACTTAGGCTGCAAGTCTGCTTTTGCTGTGAAAGTGTCTCACATTTCCATATTCTTTTAAGTTTGATAACAGCAGCAGGCTTTTGAATAAAAAAAAAAAAAAAAAAAAAAAAAAAAAAAAAAGAGCACTATGTGGCATTTAAATCATTTAAATCACATATCTAATGTAATTATGTGTAAGTTGGAATGATCATCTAAAAATCACACAATAAAGAATGAAGCCAAAAAACTTAGCTATCTCAAACAAATGCAAATGCCAGAAGGGACCTAAGCCTTCATTATAGACTTGCAACCTGCGGAATTACATTGCCAGAGCACATGCAAGCCTGTCATTGACAGTGTAATTCCAGCCTGCCTCTGTGGAGAGATGAGAAATCCTTCTCTCAAGCCCATACCCAGAAAGCAGATGAAAAGAGCAATGAAAATGAGGAGCTCCATAGGGATCTGCTAGACCTTACTCATACTGCACCAAAACTTGATTAAAGAGGTTACAGGGGGCTTCATATTTCTCTGGTTGTCTCAACAGAATCTATTAAGGAATGTAATGGATAGACTGAGAGTTCATAAATGAGGATGCTCACTCTGGGAAGCCAGTTATTCTCATAAATGAACTCTTTCAAGGTATAAGTGCAAAGCGGTCCAGGCTTGCTCAGGAAGAACACAGATGGTGGTGAGGCAACTTCATGCTGTATGATAGCTGCACATGCACACTCAAAACTTTATTGGAGTGTGCCATATATACAATAGAGCTGTTTTCCTGGTTCCTTCTATGGACTTGAAGTGAATCTTTTCAATACTCACACATAAGTGAAATAGGGTGATTAGGCCTACCCACCTTTTCAGGTTGTAGTAGTACTGATAACCTTGGTTCTGGCAGCTTCACCAAAAGATCAAGCAGAGTTATCACAAAGCTTCACTGCCCTCAGGAAAAAATCTAGACCACACTATCCCTTAGGAGAAGAGGGAAGAGTGGTTTTCATCTCCTCAAACAAATGGACTGTTCGTGTGCCTGGTCTTCAGCAGAGAGGGCCTGTACAGCACTTTGCATGCCCATGCTGGATTCTGCTCTGGCTGCAGAGGTCATCAACCACCCCATGGGGTGACCAAGAAAGCAGGGAGCAAGCCCAAAGCAATGACATAAAAGGATGCTGAGGTCAGTTCAAAAAAGGCAGGTTTCCTAAGCAAAGAGGATACAAGGTACAGACACAGCCTCTCATTTTTGTGAGATGTTGCAACTCGTTACAGGCTTTGAGTAAAGGCAGCACAGCATCACTTCCCAGAGACAAGAGGGAGCTACACCCTAGTCTGTGATCATATGAGGTGGATGGAGACCTTCATACACCCTTTCACAGTTTTGCTGGGGAAATCCTTTATCCTCAAAGAGCACTTTAAAAATAAAGATAAAGCTTTTACAGCTTCATATGCGTGGCCAGGGAGAACTCAAAATGTCATTTCTCTTGCAAAGGGCAGCATAAGTCTCTGCAGACTCCTTCAGTATTCCCTCAGTATAGATAAACTGCTAGCTGTTCTTCTTAAACCCTCAAACCAGTCATTAAACAGAGACCACATCATAGAAAATTGGAAAATAGTGACAAAAGATTTTCTTGCATGTACATATATATATATATATACTGTGATATCTATATATACACATAAAATACTTGATTTTTTTTTCATGCTAAAGCTATTTTAGGTTCTTCCAACTAAAAAAAAAAGAAAGGTCACCTTAAAAGTAGAAGCATGGAAGATGATATTTCCAAGATGATAAAGCTATATGGCATAAGAAAAACTCTTGCAGATACATCAATATCAACATAGCAGTAGACAGTAGCTGTACATTTTAGGCACATACATCATCACGGCTATTTTGGAGTGAGGCAGGAATCACTAATTAACTATGTCAATTTGCCTGTGATTTTCAAGATCACTGACTTAGATCTGTGATTTTGATGGCTGTGCAGAAGTGTGAAATTTGGACATGGGCAGCTAAGACTTCAAAGGTCTTTTGAACACCCAGATGCTGGAGTCGAGACTCAGGAACATTGCAAGCAAAACACAAGTACTGCTGGGAACTCTTACCCCAAGGGAAGTGAGACAGGGTGCCCATCTGATGAAAATAAAGTATGTAGACCACATAAAGAACAAGCCTACAAGGTAGTTTGACAAGAGAAACACAGAAAATGGGGTAGCACTGTACAAACTATTGTACAGCAGTTGTTTCCCATGGGAGGTGGCCAAGGGCTTTGATTCACTAGCCTCAAACAACCTCTGTCAACTACGTGGTCCACACAGACAAGGGTGAGGTAAATATATTTGCTGCTGCACTCAGAAGGGCACCTCCATGCACTACTTTCCCAAGGAAACAGCAGTGCCAAAGACACCTCATTACATCAACACAAGCCATCCAGCTCTCCGGGATAGTGTCAAACAGATTTCAAGCTATTAACATAGAAATCTCATTATTTTTTGTAAGTAAGTGGCTCTCAATATGTGGGTAGCATCTCATGTCAACACAACACCACAACTACATTTGCAAAACTCCCAGAAGCACATGTGCTGAGGTAATCTGATCCAGTACACTCACCTAGATATCCTTTGCATATTAAAGCAGGGCTGAGCCCCAGGCTGAGAACTTAGCTTCTTCTTTTTTCAAATTGTAAAACCCTTGAAACACACTTCCAATTTTATGGTGTACTTCCTGAGGGGCCTGTGCTTAGAGCTACAGGACAGGTACTCCTGTAGTTCGAATGGGATGGCATCACCACTGAGAGACAATTTAGGGAACTGCTTTTGTCTCTCAGCTATTTGTTTGCATTTAACCCCTAAGCCCAAAAATGGGGAGCAAAAAGAATGCAAGGTCTTGGACTGTTGCCCTTGGGCCAAGGGATGCTGATGTTTGTCCTTGGAAAGTCAAGGTGATGTGAGCTGGGCTGCAGACCAGGTGCTTGAGGGGAGCCTCCCAGGTCAGTTTGTTTCACCGAGCATCCTATGCTGTCCCTGAGTTTCTCTTAGCATCCTGCCTTCATATTGGTCTAAACTCTCTCTGAAATGCCTGTACACCAATGCGCGCAGCATGGGGAATAAGCAGCAGGAATTAGAAACCTGTGTTCGGGCAGGAGATTATGACCTGGTGGCAACTACAGAGACATGGTGGGACAACTCACATGACTGGAATGTGGTCATGGATGGCTATGTCCTTTTCAGGAAAGACAGGCCAGCCAGGCATGGTGGTGGAGTTGCTCTTTACGTGAGAGAGAAACTACAATGTATTATTGTCCAGGCATGGATGAGGAGCAAGTTGAAAGTCTATGAGTGAGAATCAAGGGACACTCTGGCAGGGGTGATACTTTTGTGGGTGTCTATTACAGGCCACCAGATCAGGGTGAGGAAGCTGATGAAGCCTTCTACAGACAGCCAAGAGCAGCCTCACAGTCACAGGCCCTGGTTGTTGTCAGGCATTTTAACTTCCCTGATGTTTGCTGTAAGGACTACTCAGCCAGCCAGCCACAGTCCAGGAGGTTCCTCCAGTGGCTTGACAATAATTTTCTGTTGCAAATGGTAGAGGAGCCAACTAGGAGAGGTGCACTGCTAGACCTCATCCTCACTAACAAGGAGGGTCTGGTCGAAGCAGTAAAGGTTGAGGGCTGCCTTGGTTGCAGCGACCATGAAATGGTGGAGTTCAGGATCTTGTGTGGCAGGAACAGAATAGCAAGCAGAATTGCAACCCTGGACTTCAGCAGGGCAAACTTTGGCCTTTTCAAGCAATTGCTGGGGGAAATCCCATGGGCAAGGCTGCTTGAAGGTAAAGGGGCCCAAGATAGTTGGTTAGTGATCAGGGACTGCTTCTACCAGCCACAAGATGAGAGCAACCCGACACGTAGGAAGTCAAGGAAGGGAGCCAGGAGACCTGCGTGGTTAAACAGAAAACTGCTGGGTATGCTCAAGTGTAAAAGGAGAGTTTATAGATCACGGAAGGAGGGGCTGGCCACTTGGGGAGAATATAAGGCTGTTGTCAGAGGGCGTAGGGAGGCAAACTAGGAAAGCTAAGGCCTCCTTAGAATTCAACCTGGTGAGAGCGGCCAAGGACAACAGAAAGAGCTTTTTCAAATACATGGCAGATAAAACTAACACCAGAGGCAATGTAGGCCCACTGATGAACAAGGTGGGTGCCCTGGTGACAGAAGATACAGAGAAGGCAGAGTTACTGAATGCCTTCTTTGTCTCTGTCTGCTCTGCTGGATGCTGTCCTGAGGAGCCCCATACCCCTGAGGCCCCAGAGGAAGGCAGGAAAATGGAGAAGTCTGCCTTAGTTGATGAGGACTGGGTTAGGGAGCAATTAGGCAATCTGAACATCCATAAATCTATGGGTCCAGATAGGATGCACCCGCTGGTGCTGAGGGAGCTGGCTGAGGTCATTGCTGGATCACTTTCCGTCATCTTTGCTAAGTCTTGGGAAATGGGAGAGGTGCCTGAGGACTGGGGGAAAGCAAATGTCACTCCAGTTTTCAAGAAGGGCAAGAAGGAGGACCTGGGTAACTATAGATCGGTCAGCCTCACCTCCATTCCTGGGAAACTGATAGAACGATTTATCCTTGTTGCCATCTCAAGGCATATCAAGGATAAGAGGGTCATTAGGGGCAGTCAACATGGCTTCACCAAGGGGAAATTGTGCTTGACCAACCCCATCACCTTTTATGAGGACCTAACGAGGTGGATAGATGATAGCAGAGCGGTGGATGTGGTCTACCTTGACTTCAGTAAAGCATTTGACACAGTCTCCCATAGCATCTTTACAGCTAAACTGAGGGAGTGCAGTCTGGACGACTGAGTAGTGAGATGGACTGTGAACTGGCTGGAGGAGAGAAGCCAGAGAGTCGTGGTCAATGGGGCAGAGTCCAGTTGGAGGTCTGTATCTAGTGGAATCCCTCAAGGGTCAGTACTGGGGTCAGTATTATTCAATATATTCATCAATGACTTGGATGAGGGAATAGAGTGTACTATCAGTAAGTTTGCTGATGACACTAAGCTGGGAGGAGTGGCTGACACGCCAGAAGGCTGTGCTGCCATCCAGAGACCTGGACAGGCTGGAGAGTTGGGCAGATGAATATTTAATTAAATATAATAAGAGAAAGTGTAAAGTCTTGCATCTGGGCAAGAACAACCCCAGGTTGCAGTATAGGTTGGGGAATGACCTATTAGAGAGCAGTGTAGGGGAAAGAGACCTGGGGGTCCTGGTGGACAACAGGATGACCATGAGCCAGCACTGAGCCCTTGTGGCCAAGAAGGCCAATGGCACCCTGGGTGTATTAGAAGGGGGGTGATTAGTAGGTTGAGAGACGTTCTCCTTCCCCTCTACTCTGCCCTGGTGAGACCACATCTGGAATATTGTGTCCAGTTCTGGGCCCCTCAGTTCAAGAAGGACAGGGAACTGCTGGAGAGAGTCCAGCGCAGGGTAACAAAGATGATGAATGGAGTGGAGCATCTCCCTTCTGAGGAAAGGCTGAGGGAGCTGGGTCTCTTTAGCTTGGAGAAGAGGAGACTGAGAGGTGACTTTATTAATGTTTACAAATATATAAAGTGTAAACTTCATGAGGATGGAGCCAGGCTCTTCTCCATGACAACCCATGGTAGGACAAGGGGCAGTGGGTTCAAACTGGAACACAAGAGGTTCCACTTAAATTTGAGAAGAAACTTCTTCTCAGTAAGGGTGGCAGAACACTGGAACAGGCTGCTCAGGGAGGTTGTGGAGTCTCCTCTGGAGACATTCAAAACCCACCTGGACACCTTCCTGTGTAACCTCATCTAAGTGTTCCTGCTCCGGCACGGGAATTGGACTAGATGATCTTTTGAGATCCTTTCCAATCCCTAACATTCTGTGATCCTGTGATTCTCTAAACACAAGGCAGACACTGGCCCCTGCTATAGGTACTGATTTCTCTAAGGAAAAATTGAGGCGTGCAGGTTGGAGGGAATGTGGGGTACACTCCAGGCAGGTCCCTGGCAGGTAGGTTAAGGGACATAGTGTGATATACATGTTGCACTCCATCTAGAGATGCTTTAAAGGCACTTTAAAAAAAAAAAAAATTCCTCAGTGTGGTTTTTCATCCCGAGATCCTTCACAGAAACTAAGACCATGTCTTTAAGCATTCAAAACCATTTGATTTATCTGCTGTATGGGAAAATAAGAAATTATACTAGAGAAAGACCCGTGTGTAATGAGTGCATAGCTTTGTTATAACTTATCTTGAAGACACTTTGAGAGCACTGAATCAGAGACAAGGCAAAAGTAGAAGCTAACAGTGATTGTCCTTGGGATAAGGCCTAGGGGGCTAAAACCAACCCAGTTTTATAGACATCCAGCAGTGGAAAGATGCATCTTTCAATGATCATTTGAGAGCTAGCTAGCTAACTGCATGTTGACTATGGTTCTGTTGTGTCCATACTCAGCAGTGGATTTAGACTATTCAAGATATGTATCTGATTTTGGCACCATTTTCCTCTAAACTTGGCTCTCCTATCAGCTTTGAAGGCTCACGATCAGAGGAGAACTTCTCTCCATTCCCCCAGGACAATGCAAAACTTTTCCAGACAGTTTTCACTTTCTCTGTGGCCTCTTAGGCAGCAGAACCATCTGTGTTTTGCTCTGATTTGGGAGAAAATAAAGTCATTAAGATAAAATCTTTGAATGATGGCTACAGACTTGCATGGTTCCCAGTGGACTAACTACTGAGATCGTTAACTGTATTATTAGAAAAGGTAATGGAAATAAGTGCAGTTTAGATAATTAATTACAACTGTGATCCAAAGCCCATCAATAAATTGCTTTAGCAAGTGTCTTTCTAGTAATCAGGAGGAGTCTCCTGTATATGTCCACAGCTTTTGAAAGGCTCAGTGAGCCCCAAATGCTGAGGTACCAAGTCACTTTGTTATTCCTGTAGAAGCTAGAATAGCAAAAGAGAGAACATTTTCTATGGCAAGGAGTAAGATGTATCCAACATTTATCCTTATCTATCAGAAGATAAATATCCTATCCCTTAGCTGAGTGTGTATGGAGCCATAAAGGAAAGAATCTGTTTAGATGTTTGTCCTGTGATCCAGCTGTTAGGTGTTATGAAGTGTGGTTTGTGCATGCAAACCCACTGAAGCATTTTCCCTTGGTTTGGTAGCAGACAGTCAGACAGACATGAAGAGGTGCTCTGTCAGGGTAACACACAAGCTATTGCAGAACAGAAGCCTTAGTCCAGCTCTGAGATTCAGACAGGAAGAGCTTGTCTCTGCTAGACTGTGAAGAAGTACAACCAATATTGACTGTTTAGAGTTAACCTGATGAAAAGCCATTTGCAGACAAATAGCACGACAAACATGAGGCCTTTGGTAAGGTCCCTGTGAGCAGAATGCCATGCTCTCCTTGCTCTGGGCCTGAGCAGATACATCTGGATGACATTGTGTGGCATCAGCCTGGATACAGCAGGACTAATGAGCTTTGCATCAGCGTGACCTGTTCTGTACTTCTGTACTTTCCTGTACTTCTGCTCTGTGCTCCTGGGCACTCTGGAGTTCAAACTGTACGCAGACATAGCTCTGGGTTAATGGTTTAGCTTTGGGTTCCAAACCCACCCAGACATGGCTGTGGGTTAACAATTTAGATATCTAGGGCTCAAAAGTAAATGCATGTTTGTAATGTAGAGGCCCTGCTTCTCAAAGTGGATGGTAATTTTGAATGAGTTTAAATGAGAAGTGTTTTCCTTATACCATCAGTCCTTATACAATCAGTCTTCAAAGCACACACCAGTACAATGTATTTGATCAGATCAGTATCTGTGAGGGTAGCAGCCTTACCACAGTATTTGGGTCATACTCAAGCACGATACTGTCCCTTGTGCTCCGGCTGATGTAGAACCATGGCACACCACACAAACAAGGTGTATCTACATGGAGCTGTGGTTTATGAGAGCACAGCCTCTATTGGGATGCAAAGGTCAAAGATGGGGAAGGGAGGAGCGAGCACTGGCAGCTGAATCAGGCCCCTTTTATTCCACAAGACAGCACATGCCCAAGTGCTAAGAGCTGTTCACCATGGCAATGATGTGACTAGCACACCATCTGTCACAGAGGAAAATGGGAATTTCATAATGGCCAGGGGAGAAACAAGGGACCTAACAGCAAGGTGTACAAGCTGACAAACACAGGAAGAATCCCATTTAAAGGGTTGTGGTTTAAATCAGACTTGTGCTAGAATGTTTTCCTGGACCTAAGCAGCAGGAAGGACTGCTGGCAGGGAGAAGAAGAATGTGATATGGACAGGCTCAGGTGGATTTTAGTCTGTTATTGTTCCTAGAGAATACTGTCTTCTTTTAAGTGATGCAGAAATGATGAAGATGTTTTCTTTATTCCTGTCTTGATACACAAGGCATGATCCAGACAACTTTTCAAAAGCTAGAAAATAAATAAGAATTTTCCTGTCAATGCAATTGACTCTGTTTCATGCTTTTACTTTGCATTTGGATTTAAATTTTCTAGCTAGTGACTGTCAAACAACAAAGAAGCATGTTACTGTGCTTCACGGACACTCATGATGTTTTTTTCAAATGGAGACAAAACAGCAGCATTTCCAGATGGAGTTAATTCTGCATTAAACACAATTAATTCTTTTTATGTGCTTCCAGAAATGATAAGTTTTCATTTCCATAATACACCCTTCCTTCAGAAGCATCAAATGTGTGCCAGCTCTATGTCTTTTGAATAATGAAATCACCATGTTTGGTGTGAAAACATAGATTACAGCAGTTTAATTAAGACAGTTCTGGAAAAGCGAACAAATATCAGAGCAAATATTCATCATTAAATGAAAGACAAATTTCTACATTTTTTCTGAATAGTTTATATATTTGACAGGGGAAGACATGTCCTAGACAAAGACAGCTTTCTTCCTGCTATTCCTAGAGTGGAGCTGTATTTAAAATTATAGACAAGATGGGTTTTTATCACAATATGGACTAATCAAGTGTAGCCTGGAGCAGAAGAGTACGGGGTACCTATTTAGAAAAGGTCTCTCTTTCTTCTCTATGTGCAGAACCAATGCTAGGTAAGAAGTCTGGCCCTCATTTGCTTTCCAGCACAGATGAGGAGGCCAAGCTGCTTATGAAGGAAGGAATATTAATATCATAATTCAAGCTGGTGAAATTCAGTTTTCTTATCCTGGGGAGAACTTCAAGGTGCTGACATTTGGTTTCATCCTGCCTCACAAGAGAACAACAAAGAAATATTTCACTTTGACTGTTCTTACATATTTTGTTTCAGCTGTCTCACTCTGAAACTAATGAGTGTGATAATAAAGTCTAACTGAAATGGTATAACCTTTTATCAAGCAAATGTTTTGATAATTTTCCACAAATATTTTGACACAGCCACAGTACACAACCATGAATTCAATTAATTTCTTTCAAATAGCATTTGCTGACAGAAAGCTGTCACATATAAAATTGTTGACAGGTTCTGATTAGAAATTAACTCAGCTGTTAATGGTGAATGAACAGGTGTATTTCTCCACAAGCGACACAAGACCAGGGCCCTGGAATTCTTCAACTTCACCTAGACATAGAAGAATCTGTTACCAGATAGATGCTTCCACATGATGGAGATAAGGGTCTCCCTGGACCAGCCTGTCCCAGTGGAGTGGCCTTCTCCATAAGGAAGAAATGTTCACATTATCATCTGCTCCAACAACGAGCTCTCCATCCTTGGCTACCTACCTTCTGCTAATGTAACTGTGAAAGAAGGAATAAAAAAAAAGGAATTAAAACCATATTTAATCTCCCCTAAATGTCTGGAATATGCTTTATTTAATGTTCTTCAAGCTTCTTTCTGCCTCAGCAAAGTCTTTCAAACACCAAAAAGCGTACTGGCTGCAATGCAGTCCTCCCTAGTCTGTGATTGATCTTGTTGTTTTCTCTTCTGTTTGTTTGCTTGGATATAGATGCATTACCTTTACACTCTAAGGCCCTCAGGGCAACACAGCTTTTATCTGTCACACCCCATTTACTGCCAATCTTCATGGCCATCAGCCGTGCTACCTAAATAACAAAGAAGACAGTAGTAACCAAATCAACTGAAGAGCAAAGGAGCCCCCAGATGTCCAGAGAATAAGCAGGGAAAAGGAAGAGAGAGGAAGAAAGCAGGGGCTGAGGATAGCAAGCAGTGAAAAACTCCCTAATCCTGGCCTGCCAGGTGGCATAGAGATCCCTTGGGGTGAGCTGGGCCACTTGGATCCAGGCAAGGCATGGAAACAAGAAGGGCTGTTGTACAACTGGATCTTTCAACAGTGGGGCACAGGGGTTTCAAACTTTCTCCCTGGAAGTATCAGTACCCAATTCACCCCTGCTTCCACTATGGGCACTTAACGGAGGTGCCCAGGTTGGGAGCACAATCAGCACAGGCTGCCTCAGTAGAGGGAAGGAGAGGTCTTCCAGTTGGGCACCCTAAGCTGGAGGGGATGAAGTGAGGCCAGACTGCCAAGCAGGCTGTACCCATCTCCCACAACACAGGCACTGGTGGCTGCAGCCATGGGCAGCACTGCCCAGTGCAGAAAGCAGAAGGTTCCACTGAAATTTCATCAACAGCTAGAGGACAAAAGCAGGAAGCTTTCAGAAAGGGGGACTTTTTCTTGCCATGTCCCTGGCAGAACCTAGCAAAGCTGGGCCCCAATCTCTATCAGTGCTCTTGAGTGTATTAAATGAACATAATCAATCAGTAATGGAAAGTAATATGTTGAAATGAAGTATTGTTCCAGTTTAAGTACTGGAAAATCACCAGGCTCTTGAGAAAACAAATGAAATATTATCTTAAACAAATCTTTTAAACACAAAGTCACTGTTTCTCTTTCCTTCTGCATGGTTGGTAGATTAGCTGTATGTAATGTCAGGCTCAGACAAGATCTGATGGCTCCCATGTTATATGGGGTACCTGGTATGTCACCATAAAAAAGCACAAAGGATGAGAAAAGCCCTCTAAGAGAAAACAAAAGACAAAAAACAACAAATATCCCAATGAGCAGACACCAAAGAACAGCAGACATGCAAAAATGGATCTGACCACTCCACTGGGAGAGAACACATCTGTCTTGACCATATATTGTACCACTGTGAAACACAGTGAGACATAATAAAGCTCTGATTAAATCAGCATCCTAAGACCAGGGAGATACACCCTCATTAACCCATTCTGAATGGCAATAAGCAGGGATAATCAAGGCTGCAAGCTACACTGAAAATAGCTGCTCAGAAGTGACTAGAACAAATATCAAAATGAGGAAACCTGTGGAAAAACCAAGAATGATGAGAAAATAATGATAATGAAGCAATAATAGCTTGTATGTATCTAATGACTCTCGGCCTGAAGGAATCCACAGCATTTTGCACCGTAATAGGGAAAGTAATTAAGAGAGGTCATTTTACCCAGCATTAAAGTGGATCTGCCTCTTGTGTAAGTATGTGGTTGACAACAATTATTAACAGCGCAACAGCAGTAATACAAAACCGCTTAGGTCTGGAAGTATAAAATAATACCAAAACCACCTGAAGCATCTAGTAGACAGGACACTCAGCCTTGCTTCAGGTTTGATTAAGAAGGCAGGTTGAGTTTATCCCTTCAAAAAGCTGTGTTGGTAAGAAACAAACTCTCTGAAGTCTGCAACACAGGGATGTCTGTCTGTACCTGGCTGCTCTCACAGACAGCAAAGGGAAACAGGTACTCTCCAGACATAATTCATGTGATTGATGACACACATTTATTTTAAAATGAGATGAATCACATCCTAAAATTATAATCATATCTTGGATATAAAGGGAGCCTAGACAAGTAGTTTGAATGTGAAGAGCTTATTGTGAAATTCCTTGTTTCTGTCAGATGAAGGCTACTTGATGTATATAGACACTAGATGCTGTGTGCAAGACATGAGACTTTGCTGGGTTGATTTACTTTTTTTATGTATTTTAATGAAGAGAAGAAAAATGTAGCAAAATTGAAGTGTCTGCAAGATAGCAAAGTTTATGTTTCTCTGGTCACCATTTACTCTTAAGTTGATGTTCATATTTTTTTTCTGCATTCCTTACCTTTGCATTTCTTGACATTACAACAATATTCTGTTTTCTGTATAAGTTCATGTTTTGCAGGTGGGAGCAGCTCTCTAAGCACCAAACCACCATATTGTGGGAGAAAGAAGAGTTCAGGGTACTTGGAGGAATACTATAAAAGCCACAACCCCCCTTTCCTGCCCCACTCAGTCCCCAACCTCTTTTTTTCCCCTTTATTTTGAGTTTAAGATCGAGGCAGTAACTGTTGGGTGGGGAGGCACAACCAACAGCAAAGACTGCCAAGACATAATCTGAGCAGATATTCATGGAAATAGGGAGAAATCTGGTAAGCAAAATTTCTGGAAGAAAAAAATAGCTGCAACAGAAAGATAAATTTTCTAGAACAAACTTCAAGGTGATTCAGGAATCAGCTGTGATTTTAACAGGCCATGTTACTGACTTGGACAAATTATGTCTAGACCAGCCTTGCTTTGATGTTTTTGCTCTTATTCTTCCAAAAATGAAGTATTTTGTGTAAAGAGCAATACTTCTACATATCCTGTGAATATGGTGACTTGGATAAATAATAAAAATTACAATACTAGCTACCCAGAGATGGGGTGAGAAATAATGGCTTTAGTGACTAGAATGATCCTTGGAAAAAAATAGTCATTTCTTGAAGCTTCCTACTATTTGGGGGAGTTAGTATTTCCTCTGAGCATTGTCTTTTTTTCAGGAATACCAAAGGGGATTTGTAATTGAACATAAATGAACTATTATGCTCAACATCCAGAAGAGGCAAAAATGAGTACTTAAGTATTGACTCCAAGTAGCTGGTTCTGAAGACGCAACCAGAAGTACTACAGAAATAATCTTTTGCAAGCTCTTTCCAACACTTATGATGACATTTAAACCTTGATATACTTTTACATTTACCAGACAAAATTTCATAGTACATGGTCATAACAGACCTCTGCTAAATATATAGTTGTATCTATTGTCCAGCAGTTAAATTATCCTCTCAGGACTCTTGCTGCAAGTGGATGAAATTCATTATATATAAAGACATGATTAAACTGAAATGTATTCTGTGAAACAGGGTGCAATAAGAAAGCAGACACAATGCAGTGTGGAAGTCTGTCAGGAAGCAGTGTTGTGAAGATCCAGCAGGATTTTTTAAAATGCATTCAGAACAGATGGTATGACAGGTCCATGTCCTCTATGCAAGAGAGATCAGAAGTTGGAAGAATGATGTGTTTTCAGTTCTTTAGGTTTGGACCATCTGGCTGTGGTGGATGATTTTGAACTGAGCAAATCCAGGTCCTCAGAGAGGCCTCATGAGTCAAAGCATCTCAGTCTTCTCTGGTTTTCATAATGAATCCATGCAAAAGACACAAGTTCACCTTTGCCTCAGTCTGTCAGTCAATCTTATCTGCCCATACTCTGCATTGTCCCAATGCACTTGAAAATCTGTGTGGTTGCCATCATCATTAAATAGCAATTTACCAGTCAAATCCTGGTTTAAATTTTTTGAGTACTCTTAAAAGCTTTCTTTAATGACTTAAAGTTGTGCCAGGTAAGTTTCAGATTGGACATTAGGAAACATTTCTTCACAGAAAGGATTGTGAAGCATTAAAACAGGCTTTACAGGAAGGAAGTCGCCATCCCTGGTGGTGTTTAAAAGACTTCTAGATGAGGTTCTTAGGGACATGATTTAGTGTTAGGTTTAGGTTATGGTTGGACTTGATGATCTTCCAGCCAAAATTACTCTATGATTCTCTGATTAATCACTTTTTTCATGGCAAAACCCTTAGGAGCATTGTAGTCACCATTTTACAGATGTTGCTATCAATCTCTGATGTATGTAGAGATTGAGTAGCCTGCTCAGTACTACAAGAGAAACCAATTATCCTATGTAGGACTGAAAATCAGGACTCTCTTCTTACAGGATGATTTTTAGAGGTTTTTCTTCCTGTTTGAAAATCAAGTATAAGGAAAAGAAAGGAAATTAAAACAATAGTCAGCACTGAGGAGTCATTCACTAGAAATATGAAAACTGTAAAGGTATGAGAAGATAAGGATGGTGCTACACACAGAAAATGGAAGAGCTATCATGTGGCCCTTGGGCTAAGTGAGGTGTATCTCATCTAGTTTTAGAGCTGAGATTCAGTAGCAGGTTGTAGACACAAATTGTAGAAAGCAGCTCAGCAAACCTGGATGCTTAACACCATTTGGGATGCCCTAGGATTTCTGAGATATCTGCATGACGCTGACCTGCTCTACAATGTCAGCTTAAGCACCACATCAACAGACTCTGAAAGAAGTTCCTGTTGTCTTGGTCTTTGTGAATAACTGCAGCCCTGGAGCCACTAGAGAGGAGAAGTCCTCTAGTCTTTCTAGAGGATGTGGGGGACCTTGTGCTGATAGAAAGGGTGATGAAAACCTAAACAGAAAAGCCAAGTACAGTGCACAGTGGATGGGAAGTCAAAGCCTGCAGTCCATGAGCAGTGATCACATGTTGACACCAGTGCATCCCCCACCTTGCATCCATCATATGAGACTCTGGACAGTCACCCTGGGCCAAACCCACAAAAACTATTTGGGCACCTAAAAGCCATACCCAGGGAGAGCTAGAATGCAGTGCTTCAAGATAGGATTCACAATAGTCAGCACAAGTTTTGGGAGAGGGTACAAAATTACCTAAAGAGGAGGAAGTATCGTCCTTCAGACACAGGCACCTACATGAAGGCAGGATCCCCATCAGGCACCTGCAGCAGGGGATCCCTTTGAGGCAGGGGCTGACAGTTGCCTCAGTCTCTCAGAAGAGGCTAGAGAGCAGAGCCTTTGACATTGCCATTAAGGACATGAATAAATTCTTCCTTGCCTGGGAAACAATTGACCGTTCTGCCACCATGAAACAGTGCAGATTCTAGTATACTGATCTTTCCGAGACAATGCATTAGAGACGCAGATGGAAGTAAGCAGGGGGAGAAGACGACACCCTTAATTTTTGCCTGTGATATAGACACAAGAGATCTCCACTGCTGGAAGGTGAGAGCACATCAGAATCTCACCCTGTGGCCCAGCAATTTCAGGATCCATGTGCAGAGAGGACATCTGAGGCTCCAGCTCCAGTTGTGCACTCTGTATGAAAATATCCCTGGCCAAAGCCATACATTGGGTGAGATGCAAGGACTGAAACCACGAATGCTACTGAGATAAGTCATACCTTTGCCTTGCCTGCACAAAGTGCCCATGGAACTGGGAGTTAGAAAACTAAATCTACCCCCTCAACCCAAAATAATCACTGCAACTGTGGCCTGCAGTGCAGATTTGTCCATACCAAATGTGGTACTCCTTACAAGACTATGCAAAATCAGTGACACATGCTGCAGGCAGGAGATGCATAAGCAGCCTCACACAGCCACTGTTCAGCAGATGGTGACAATCTCAGCCTGAAACCACATCCAGGGTCTTAACCCAGCCCTCAGCAATAGAATGAGTTCCCTTACAATCTGTGCATGTCTGGAAATAGCAAGAGTGTTTCTGTAACCATAGTGGTCTAAATATCTCACAGGATCAGGGAGGGTGACTTCATTTTAATAGACCAACTACAGCATGCAGGAGCACAAAACCTTCATCAGGTCAAGTCCCTCTCTTCTTCTCTGTTACTGTACGCAAATTTCAAGCCAAAGTGTGCTGTCATCGTTGGAGTATATTAATTTAGGTCAAAATTGAGATTAATGATCCTTTTTCAATAAATTATACGTTCTAGCGTAGCTTTTGGTCCAAAGGCAGATTTACTTATGTCATAGTGTTCTGGGACCTCTAGAAAATTATCTCATACAGTCACTGGATAGCAGCCCAGGAGAATTTTGATTTTGGCTAGGGTTACTAATACTTATCTCTGAATGATGGATCAGCTATATTATACAGTTCATATTTCTCATAAAACTTTTGCTCATAAATCAAGAGGGATACAGTCTCCTATGTACTTCATCTAATGAAATATAGATTAGTCTGCTGGAAGATTTTTGGAAGTCAGTTAGATGAAAGTCTGTCTGCGTTTCTTTTCACCAGTCTTTTTTGTTAAATAAAAAACCCAAGCAGGATATATCCATTAAAAAGGTATTAGCACAGGGTTATTTCTTGGAGTCAAAGTGAGAGATTGTTTTTCAAGTATAACCGTGCAAGTATTTGGTTCAGATTATAAACTGCTACTGAGGTGTAAAGTAATGTCCTAAACGTCCTACTTATTGAAATTCTACAAATACATTAAGTATGCTTGCTTCCCTGAAGTTTGTCCAACATGGAAGGTAACCTTGTAATGCTGTCAGTACATGCTGACACAGCACAGATTACACGTAACTGACAAAACTGGTGAGTTATAGTTACAAAATGAGGATACCTATCTCAGCATGCAGGGTGGCCATTAGAAACCAGAAAATAATAGTTTCACTTCCATTCTGTGTAAACCACCCAGTCCTCACTTTAAGGCAGCTGAGTCTCATTTTCAAGTGCATACAACTACTGCCTTCAACTTGGTGTAACTCAGGACCAAAGCAGGGGCAAAGGAGATCTCCCAGGAACAGGTCTCTCTGCAGAAAAGCAGCAGCCAACCCAGCTGGCAGGTGGCAGTGGTGGAAACCTCACTGGAACAGGGACTGGAGCCAGCTCTGCTCTATTGCCTGCTCTTTGAGAAGCTTTCTCTCAACAACTTCACAGTTGTCACGAGCTCCCAGCTGTTGCTGCTCTTCATACACAGATGAGACAAGGAGCAAGATAACCTTTGCAATGTCCCAACACAATCAGCTGCGCCAGGTTATGCTGGTTACCACAGACTTTTCACGGGCACCACTAGAGCTAAGAGCTGGCCAGGGTGCAGATAAAAAGGCAGTGACTGTGGTCTGTAATGGGAGAATATGCAAAAAAAGTGATGGCAACCTCTGGAAAAGACATTAGCAAAGGAGGAGGGGATGTGTAGTGGAGAAAAGCAGATAAAGGAGTCCCAAGGGAGCAGTGGCCTAGGACATGGTGGAGGATACACACAGATGCTAGAAGAGACTGATGCCAGGTCCATTTCACAGTGGAGTCAGCGGAGCTATGTTAATTTACAAGAGCAGTCTTGTGTCCTAGGAAAACATTAAGGGATAGACTATGAAACCATTGCTTACACAGAGCAGCACATTACTCTGCCAGTTAGCTCCAAGGAACGAAGCCGAGGTCACCCACACGTTAAAGCAACATGGAGTAAGTAGCTTATCACAGTGGCTGGAAGCTAGAGAGGGGATATTAAAGAATCAGCTCTGTTCTCCCTCAAGGACATAATAGAGAGATAATAGAGATTTCCTGAGAGACCCAGCTCAAGATGACAGAAGAGCACATTTCCAATTATCTGCTCATCTAAAAGGTGACTAGTGGGTGTCACTCACAATCAGGCTTATAGAAAAAATGCACTGTACCTTTGAGCATGACATTTCTTGTCAAATTCATATAACAGAAGTATAATCACAGTGTTCATCCTTCCCAGGAAGCATACTCTTATATTTTTTCAGATGTAAATGATGTCCAAGTACGGTAGCTCATACCACCCAGACCCATGGCAATTTCTTTGTAAGGAAGTTTGGGAATAAATAATCATAGAATCATAGGATGGTTTGGGTTGGAAGGGACCTTAAAGATCATATAGTTCCAGCTGTCCCTGCTATGAGCAGGGATACCTTGACCAGTTTGCTCAAAGCCCCATCCAACCTAGCCTTGAACACTCCCAGGGATGAGGCATCTGCAGCTTCTCTGGGCAACCTCTTCCAGTGTCTCACCACCCTCATGTTGAAGAATTTCTTCCTTATATCTAATCTAAATCTACCCTCTTTCAGCTTGAAGCCATCATCCCTTGTCCTATCACTACAGGCCTTTGTAAAAAGCCCCTCTTTAGCTTTCCTGTAGGGCCCCTCTAGGTATTAGAAGGCTGCAGTAACGTCTTCCTGGAGCCTTCTCTTCTCCAGGCTGAACAACCCCAACACTTTCAGTCTGTCTTCATGAGAGAGCTGTTCCATCCTTCTGATCATCTTGGTGGCCTCCTCTGGACTCACTCCAACATAATGCTGTGAGAATCCCCATATCTTTTTTACTGCAATTTGCTTCTGCAAGGAACAGTTTGTATTTGTTTCTTTGATGTCCACAGATCTTGAGGGATCTGTGTCCACCATGGGACCATCAACCCCTGTTCTGGCTCTCTGAGAAGATGGCAAAATAACCTGAGGATCAGTCTTTGCTGTGAACAATCATAGTGGATGTGTCCCTGTAACACTGTTCAGGAGGACACAGTCCAATCAGGCTTCTCTTGGAAAGAGAAAATGGCAATTTGGTAACTTGCTCTCTCTGGATTTACCTCTCATTATTGTCAGTTTCCTGGACAATTTGAACATAGTGTGTGCTCCAGTATTAATATCCTCTCCAGCCTTGTCATATATTTAGTGTTTGTGTCCTCAATGCATGTGTTCCTAAATATTATCTTAGAAGAAAAGTTAGGTCCAAGCTCATTTCATTGTCTTCTGCTCTCCTTCTCTATTTACACATATGAAACTGCATACAAAACACTACATGTAGCACAGGATCATAGATAAACTTCTCATAAGAGACTCCAAATTTCAGGACTGAATGCAAATAGAAGTGTTCACCAGATCACGACCGCTGCCAAGAAAAAAGAACACACTTAACAAATCGTTTTCCTCAAAGAATTAAGTAAATGGCAAAAGGAATAAATGACAAGGCTGACATTTTAATAGAGAACTTTCCTTCTGAGTCACAGCTGTGGGCTGTAAATTGTGTTGAGCTTACGCTCAAAGGGTGTTGATTAAGCTTTTTCAAATTGCTCAGCAACATGTTCTTATGTTCTGTTTAACACACCTAGTTCATGCGTCCATAAGCTATTTCTTTCTCATTTTTTAATGATGTGACTTTTAAGATTTCTTTGCAGTTTTAATTTTCCTTAAATAGCAGACACTCTTGAAGACTGCTAGAAAATAAATAAAATAAAATAAAATAAAATAAAATAAAATAAAATAAAATAAAATAATAAAATAAAATAAAATAAAATAAAATAAAATAAAATAAAATAAAATAAAATAAAATAAAATAAAATAAAATAAATTGCAGGCCAAGGGCAGATAAGGATAAATACAGTGCCCTGCATCTTGTTTCTAACTATGATTTCAGCAATGCTTTGACATTTAAGCTATCCAAGGACCTAAATAATATAAATAAGGTGATGTCAGAGATGTTATCCCCACTGCCTTACAGGAGAGCAGAATTCATATTTCTGAACCTCATGACTGTTGCAATAATGAAGATTTCAGATCTACTGAGAAACTGCAAGTTGTTTAGTCACTTTAACACCAACTTATGTGTTGGTCCTTCACAGCCTGAATGTTGCTTATTGTGTGTCTAGTCATCCACTTGAGATGCCCACTCTCACAGAAAGAATGTCTCCGATGAAATCCAACGTATGCTCAGCACACAAGGAATCAGTGTCATGATAAAGAGTTTTGCATAGGTAGCCAGATTTTGGGTTTCTGCTGGAAAGTGGATGTGGTAGAACTTCACTGTTATTTCCTAAGAAGTAGAATCGGTACTATTTATGGGGGCTTTCTTTACTACTCCCACACATTATCCAGTCTGAGCACTGCACAGGATTTAGCTATGTTTCACTTACTCAGCGGTCAGGGAATATATTGTACTAACACTGTTTGCCCAGTGATTTCCTGGCATGAATAATGAAGTTGCAGGAAGCCATATGCTTTTTCTAATTATCCATTATCCTCATTATTCAGCCACTATCTGATTATCAATTCCAAAAATTTCAGCTCAGCATTGAGATTTAGATTCAGCAAATTAATTTTTCAAGTTTCTTTAGGTTAACTTAAAAAGAAAAACAGAAATCTCACCAACAAATTGTGCATTTATTAAGATAAATTACTGAGATCCCTCAGGGAGATGAAGTTAAAAGTAATGTGTTGTGTGAAAGATTGCAACACAAGGCTGGGAAATTCTTTCATCAACTTTTGCATTTTCCTCTTATGCTTTGTATCTATCTGGGATACATTAACTCCAAAAAATACAAGTTCCAGTCAGGAAGAAAGAAAGGATGTGGTAGCTTTACTAGCAGAGTTGGAGATATGATCATCCCACTCCACTCAGCCCTTGGCAGGCCACATCTGGAGTTTTGTGTCCAGTTCTGGTCCCCATAAGTCAAGAAAGATGCAGATAGACTGGAGAAGGTCCAAAGGAGGGCCATGAAGATTATCAAATGGCTGGAGAACCTGATCTATGAGAAAAGACTGAACGAGTTGTGTCTTTTCATCCAGGAGAAGGCTCAGGGTGACCTCATCACACTGTTCCCACACTTAAAGTGCAGCTAGAAAGAGAACAGAGGCTGTCACTTCACAAGGGGTCATATGGAGAAGATAAGGAACAACGGCTACAAGTTGCACTGGGAAGGTTTCATGTCAACAACAACAACAACAACAACAATGCATGGGTTCATGAACCTTCTCCCTGTGCTGAGCACTCCTCTGCCACACTGCAAAATCAGCTTTGATGTGTCTAATGATGACTGATGGATTGATTTTTTACTAAAATGTGAGATGAAAACATCTGGTGTGCTGCCCTGAAACAAACTGGGTGTGAAAGTCTTGAAGAAGTTAGAATGCATCTTGGAAATAATTTATTAAAAAGTACAACTCATAAACACTGCCACCATTGATGCAGAATATGGAGTGCTTTCTGGATATGTGACATGCTTCATCTCCTGCACATGAAAGGATTCAACAAGGAGCCAAGTAACACAGACAAGAGGTGCTGGAAATGTATTAGAAGTTATTGCACATGTCATTCTATCTTCACGAAAGCAATAAGTGATCCTGATCTATTTCTCTGGCCTTATTCCTGAACCTCCACTGATGAGATGTACCCAAAATGAAGACATGACACAAAAACAATTGTCAGGACATAACAGGCTGTGCTCAAGCAATTGCAGAAATTATGGAACTGGTGATGTATCTTCTGTCTCCAGCCAAGAAGGCTCGCCAGAATTACAAAGCCGATAAGATGGATCCATACTCCAACTACATTCACCAAGATGACAGAAATCCTCAACTCTGACTAACAAGGACTAATCTCCAACCGGTCTGGAGACAGATAATTTCTATATCATTCGCTCATCTCTGTGAGGTATGAACATGTATGGCAGCTAACGTCATCCCAATTCACATTTATATCCTAGTTCTAAAATAACGAAGGAAAAATGTTACTGAGAATAAGGTGGAAAAATGTGAGGAACATTCAGTACAAAAATTTTGCCTCAGCTTCTCTCTACAACCTTACAAGTTGTCAAATCTCATTTTGTTCTTACAAACTGAGATTTCTAGGCTTTTAGGATTTTACAGGTATTTTGACATCCCTTCTGGAGACTTCGTAATAATGTACAATAAGATGAGCCAAATCTGACAAAGAGGAGGCGGGGAATACTGGGAAGCAAGATATGAGATAAAATCCAGGAAAGGAGCTTTTTCATGACCTCCCACTAATTTCTGACATCACCAGGCAATATTTAGTGAGGTTATGCACCAATGTTTGCAAACAAGTCACACAGTATTATCACAGTATATGCCACTCATGCTATGCAATGAGCAATGGAGGAGTCATACCTGTGACTACCAGAACATCCTCCCTGTCCTAGTTCAATGTGGAGAAAAGCTTGAGCTAAACCTGCCTAGATGCCTTCCATAGCCTTCCCTGTTCTCTTAAACAGCCACAAAACTTTGACTCATCTTTCTGAACTCTGCAGTTGTACTGAGTTTTGATTCTGAAAAGAAGGAAAAACTTTTTCACAGCGTTTCACAAAAGATCGTGCCAAATGCAGTGTCTGCAGTTAGGACAACTGGACAATTGTTTGCTCTTCTAAGTTGTTTACCCACTTTATCTTGTAGTTTGGTGGCAGTTTGACACCTCTTGAGAACTAGAAAGTATATTTTCCAGCATGCGGTTTCTACAGCAAGGAGTTAACAAAACATTTAGATGTTTAATTGACTCTTGTCACTTTTCAGTCAGCTTGCTTCATTGGGTGCTTCCTTTGATCTCCATCTTGTCTCTTCCAGCTCCTGAAACAATAGAATTTCTCAGGGAGAATTAGCGTAATCTGAGAAAACCCATTTTTCTTTCATTTTAATATTTCGTGGGTTGAACATTTCAATAGTGTTGCTGGGAGAGGGCTCATCAGAAGTGTTTCTCATTCTATGCACTTTATTGACTTTAAGATTAAAACCGTATGGAGGGCTGAGAATAAAAAAGTTTGCTGGCGTAGGCCAGAATTACTTCCTACCTTGTAAAGTGCATTTTGATTGTATCTTATTTTATACAAACACTGTTTCAGCCTGAAATAACCATTTTTTACATGAAGCCAGATTTTACTTGACTTGGCTTACTTTTTTAAAATTAATGGTCTTTGCATTAGGCAGTGGAAATTCCACAAAACTTTAACATTTATTTGCAATGCTTTGGAAGAGGTTGACATTTTGGAGATATTTTGATTTCTGTTATGGCAGCGTGGCAATGGACTGACAGCTAGTCCTCTAGTTAATTCTTTGCAACTAACCATATGAGCATTCATAGCCGGGGATTAGAAATACCATTTGTGGACCTGAGACCTATCGCAACATGTGCATAGAAGGTAAGTATCCATCTTGTTCAATCATTTGTGAAACAAGACATGCTTTTCTTAAAGTGTGGCATTCTTGCTCCATTTGCTTTATATTACCCTGTGCAGGGTGTAATGTGCAAAGCGCATAGACAAGTCTCTAAGCAGGGACCTCCCAAGGCTGGGTCAGGGGATATGGCTGCCTTGTGCTGTGAAAAGCCATTGTCAGTGACCTGCTGTCTTTGATTTTGTCCTGGAGCTGTACTGAGACCTTGCAGGTCCTCCCAAACAACTTAGGCTTCCAGCACAGGAAAAAGGGCAGCAGAAAAGACAGTCAAAATGTGGTAGAGCATGGCTAGGTTGAACACAAGCACAATGTAGGTGTGAGCCTGAGGCATAAGGCACCTCACATCTCAGAGGGACATGGGAACTAAAGGAGCAAGAATATGAGCCCTTCTGGGGTGAAGTTACCTGCGAACAGGTCCTCACCCTCCAGCAGTATCAAACTGGCTGAGAGACAAGGTGGAAAGAAGATGGCTTGAAGGTCACAGAGACAACATAGTAAGAAATGTAGCTGCCCTGCCCAAAGCACCTTCCATCTTTTTCCTCTCACACCTCCCAGAACTCCACTAATCCTCCTGGTGTTTTGAAACCCTCCTGACATATGGCAGTGTCCTCCCACTTAACCACTGTCACTCTGAATTTTACTGCTGTCACTAGTGGGCTCTGCACTCTCACTTACCATTGGCAGCTCCAGGCCAGCCAGAGACATGTTTTTCTGTGGCACACAGAAAATGGAAAGCTCTCCAGACCCCAGGGAGACATAGTTGGGGAGGGAGGCAGAGGGAAAGGAGTCAGAACTTTTAACTGTTCTAAAACATGCTAACAGTTCTAAAAACATGCATTTTCAGCACTTCGAACTCTCACCCATGCACTCTGTTCACACTAGGGGAGAAGCCCTTGAAAAGCCACTGAATTTAGTTGGAGATCTATTTGCCATTAGCTGTCCTCTGTATAACACTGAGTCACTATGCATTATGTGCCTTGGAGATCCATGTTCCAACTTGAAGGAAAGGAGCAGGTAAATAAAGCAAGATATTTAACGCTGTAAGTGGCATTGACAGTTACTGCTGGAAAAAGATTTTATCAAAAATTGGACTTGATGTTACATTTTTTATGGTGATGATTTTTATGGTGGAAATACAGACTGAGACAGTATATTTATGATTCCTAAATGGAATAGATATGAGGTTTAAAACTAAAAACAGGCCATATTAATTTTTCCTAAAAATTATAAAAGCTCTTCAAGGATCATAGGCCAACTTTCAAGCCAAGAAAAAGAAAGTCGACAGTCAATTTTCCTAACAGAAGAGACTTTTTATGTCTCTCTAGGAAACTAAAACACTCAACTCAGAACCTTTTGAACTGATTTGGTCTTAAATAGTATTTTAAATCTTATCATCTTGGTGATGACCCAAACTCAAGGGCAAAAGTCATCCCTGTTCAGTGGGCCAGCTGATGAGCTGATCAAGTCCTTTCTGAATTTACATGTTGACAAGAAAAGAAACCCATGGGAAAAAAGTGGTGAAGGGAAGAAATCTCCTGGGCAGTTGTATAGAGGTCTGTGTTGATAGTCTCTCAATAGGAAGGTAATTCAAGGAATAACATCTTGAAGGCAAAGAGCTCACTCAACATCCTTTTGAACACTTTGAGTGTCTTAATTTCTTTAACGTGGTTCTTCACATGTGAAACATAACACAGAACCCTCATGTGTGCTGCAGAACAGCCTCAGATGTCAAGTTGTGCCTGTCTGTCCAAGCTGTAGGAGCACAGGCTCAACAGGCAGCTGAACAGGTGTATCTGCTGCTCCAGGTAAGGAAGCGGACTAAACTTCTTCAGTTCATGGAGTTCAGCATCATTATGTGAGCCAAATACATCCCATCTTTTTCAAGAGCCCTTTATTCTTCTTCCCAGTACCAAAACCTTCAGGTATTTCATGCGAAGAGCTACGGGTGATGAACTGTTTAACATTCCTATTGACCTTGTCATGTAAGAGCAATGCGGTCAGTCGAGTCTGGTCAGCCAATGACCACACGTGTATCTACTTTAGATTGAGCTGAATTGTCTTGTAATCTGTCCTGCAAGTTCAACCAGTTCCCCACACTTAAGGGTGTAGCACCGTTTGGGATGTCCTTGAGAATCCCACCTGGCTGCCACTTTCTGGAGCTGCCATTCCAAAAAGGCACATACTTCCAGCAGTTCCCATGTCATATCTGCCAGATCCTTGAAGAAGTCTCAGATATCCAAGGGAATTTCAAAGAGCACCAGGTAACTGTCTGTAGGGAATTGGACCTCCACTGATCTTAACAGGACACATCCGCATTTAGATACCTGAACTGATATGCCCACACAGTGAAGCTGAATCCCAGCCCATCTCTGCCAGTAGCACCATCTGGGACATCATCAGTTCTCTTGACCTGTGGAAAAATGCAAGTTAATCTGTCTTAAGGTATTCTTGAGGGACAGATCTCAGAAATGTTCTGTGTGTTTCTCTTACATTTCCTACATGGTACACAGCCTTGAGTGCTGCAGTCTGCCAGATACAGCTTAGAGTTGTCTGTGATCCAGACAGTGCTGAGAGAACAATTTTGCCCTCAAAAGACAGCCATTACATGATTCCCACCAAGGTGACACTTGGTAAATATGATGCAGGTCCAGCCCATCCCCTAGATACAGAAAGATTCAATTCCCCATACAGAGACACGTAAGTTATTTGGTGTGCCCAAGGATATTTTGTCTTATCATCAGCTGCTAGCCTAGAAGGTCACAGGTCTCCCGTAGTTCTTGCATTCCATTCACCAGACCCCTCCCTGTCGGGCTGTTCCTGGATGCCTTAAATGACATTTAGATAACTGAGTTGAGTTCCTGGTGTTTGTAGACCATAGCTTGCAATTTCAAAATCAAATCACTACTCCTGTGAGGTTTCTTCTCATTCCTAGCAATCAGGTTTCATTAAGAGAAACTGCAGCTCTGCATTACACTGAGTCATGTCATCGTTATCCTTCAAGATCAGCAGCCTCAAGTGGTGTCATGATTTCATTGCATTCATGAGAGTCTGTCTAGACAACAGAATTATGAAAAGAGACTTGGTTTTTTATGGTAACTTTTATAAAACTTGGAACAGTTTTTCAGAGTGCAAATCACATTCAGTCATTTTTTTTGTCTTGTAACGTTCACAGAAAATGCTGGAAAATAACCACTTTCTTTCATGGTTGCGCTACATGCCTGGTCAGGAAAGTTATGTGTCTTCTTCCAAACATGCCTCTTTGAAAAGGTAGCTAAACATAGCTGGTCATTAAAGTTTTGGTGCTCTACTTTTCAAACTGCAAGCCCATTTTCCCAGTAGGAGAAAAGAAAGTAAATGCTATCTTTATGTTATGAGAGAGAACCTTTTTAGCAGTATAATTGGGCCATGAGCACAGGGTCAAATTTGTAGGAGGAGTGATCCCTATGACACAAAGTAGTGCTTTAACAAAGAGATGCTGATTTTTCTTGTCTGATCTTTTCATCCTTCTTTTGATGGCAATTAATGCAAATGTAGATGATGCATGTAGACAACTCCTTAAAATTTACATTTGCTTTTTCCATTTTGTAATGATTATACCCTCAAAGATCCAATTTGTAAAATGTCTGTAAGGTATGTTCTCTTCAGAAAAAATTGTGCTAATGCTTTTTAATGCCAAAATATATCTGATACGTTATTACTTTTAAAAAAATACTTGAATTAGTATTCAGGATAATAAACTTTCTTTACGGTAATAATAAAACACAGTGAATATTCTTTTTTATCCTCATGGGAAACCGTGTAACTGTAGTAACCTTAAATCAAGCTAAGAAGTTTTAAACACTTTCTCCTTTCACTACAAGAGAAGCAAGGTTAAATTGCTGCATTTATTTTAAGTTCATTTCCCGTATGGTCGCTCCAGACACAAGTCTTTTTTGATGACCAGTCTGTAAGTAACGAATGCTCAAGACCCAAGTTCTTCCTTCACCTACTGCCCACCTGACTCTCATGCCTCACTGAAGCTCACTCCAGGAAGAAGACATGATGCACAAGGAAGGACTAGACAAACTGCCTAACCCAGAGGCAAAAGGTGGTTACACGCTCTCTAGGTTTATACCTATTTACACTTACAATTCAACAACTATTTCTCATTTTTTATCATCTGTTTTCAAGGAACAGTGCATGATATAAAAGTCAGCAATGATGAAAACCACACAGGTAGCAAGTTGTTGTTAAATACCTCCTATTTCTGAGCACAGCAGAAGAGAAACCAGCAAAAGACAGCTCACACATCACATGCGCCTAAACAAATGCAGTCCTCTAGTCTTAACATAATCTGGATTCAAGACAGCACTGGAAGATGAAATCAGCTCACAGTCACTGATAGAGGAATTTCCTCCATGAAGAAGCCTGGTAGCTGTTCTCCTTCTCCTAGGCCGTTTGGCACAGGTAAGATCTCAGGAGAAGTGATGGGAATCTAATGTAACAAGCTATGACAGACTGAGTACTTCTTCTGATAGAGAGTCACCTAACAGGTGCTCACAGAAGACTGAACCTACAGCTCCCTTGCAGAAATGTGAAGCACTGGCTGACTCTGTGGTCCTTCTTAGTAGCCTTATGCAGCCTCTGACTAAACTAGTTAGACCAAGTGAGCCCAAGTAGAGCAACAAGCAGGGGAGTAGCAGCTTTACTCACCATGAGATATAGACACTTCCTGTCACCAAATAGACCAAAAGCTGTGGCAAGGTCAGGTAAGGTGAAGAAGAGTAAGCAGAAGTCAAACCACAGTATTGTTTCTATGCCAGTGGTGGGAAGAGGAAAGACGGTGATGATTCTAACACTGGAGAACAGTGTTATTGCCATGGTAGGTGCCCATCCCCTGACCAATTCATCCTGCAGATTAAGAAAACTTGGTTGTCCTCATTGATGTTAAACCCTTCCAGCTTGGTGTGGAAAGCTACAAGAGCCTCAGCAGATCCCTCAATATTTTCCTTACCCACCTTCCTCTAGGCTGGCTGGAAAGTGTATTAAACCAGAATAGGATTAAAATAAACAAAACAATCCCAAGGTTTCCATGTGAAGTCCAGTCGTCCCAAGCATCACCTTTCCGTATTACGCTCAGGCAAAAGTGGGCCAAAATTTTCAGTCCTGTCTATTGACACATGAAAGAAAAAAGGCAAAAAAATCCTTTTTTCCTGACAGATTTAGTTCAGTGTTATCATAAATTGTCTGTGTTCCTAAATCCTGTTTTGACTAGCTGAGAAGCAGAGGAGGTAAGTCAGCTGGCAGACCATGTCACCTCATGTTACAAGGTTCCTACATCCTGTTGCCTGAAGTAAAAATAACCTTATTTTTTCCCCAAAAGGGAGGCTTAATTGAGGTAATAATACACAAAGATCAACTACACATTACACTTCAGCAACACTGATCAGCAAATCAATTTCTGTTCACTCAGAGTAGTGCTTTTGATTTCACTGCAGAGGCTTCAATGGTCTGAAAAAAATGCTTTCCAAAATTCTCAGGATGGAGGCTGTGGCTGGCAATTATATTCAAGGGAGTGATGGAACTATATAAAAAAGGCATCCAGCTTGTCCATGCAGGAAAGACAGTGTTTGTGGGCACTGAGTCAGGTAAAGAAGTGCCTCAGTAGGTAGGGACCACTGCAACCCTATCACATGGTTCTTCCAGTCAAAGTAGGTTGCTTTGGCTCTGTCATTCCTATACATATAAATATATGTAAATATATGTTTATTTTTCTTTAAAATCCCTTCTGGAACAAGACATGTCACTGCATTCATTTCCATTCCCCAAGTGCAAAAAGGAAGAGAGAACAAACAACACATGACAGATGTTATTCATATTGCATAAAGTACTGTTGGAAGACATTCAGATACTAAGTGATAAAAAAATCTGAATAGAATAGACTTCACAATAGTTTTCACGTGTAAGACACTGTCTAAGAAGAAATTATGTCCAAGGCTTCCTCCACATGCACTGCCTGCTCCCCCCAGCTTGGGGGTGGTGGTCCTCAGTATCGAGGACCACAAAGGAACATCCCTGTTCCAGGAATGCACCATGTATGCAGGAGGATGCACATGGCATGGGAGCTGTGGGTGGCATTAGGAGTCTGTAATCTGGAGAAGATAAAATGCTAGGTTTCTCACACCCACCTGAAGCAAGCTGACTTCAGGGCAAACGGATTCCAGAAGGCTCCAGAGAATCAGATTTTTCTGGTGTCCCTACAAGACTCTGTTCAGGAAGAAGCTTCCTTTCAGCCTCTGTTAAACACTTCTGTCCACCGTACATTAGAAATAGGATTTGTAGAGAGAGGTAAATCCTCTTATTAGTCAGTTGCAAAATACAGCAGAGGTTTCAGGCTTGTGGGCTGCCCCTCTGATCCCAGACAGGAGCAACAAGCTTGAAGCAAAGCACAGGCTGGAACCAACAGCTGTACGTTTAACATGCTAATGTTAATCAAGCAGATGATTTCAGAGTAAAGATGGCTGGCATCTGCAGAGTCAAGGAGGTGTGCTAGCAAAAGATAGCAAAGTTAACAGAGTGAAAGCCAAGTAATTATTATCTGAAGGACACCACGACATTGCAGGGCAAGGAAGGAGGAAAACCACATTATGACATAGATACCAAATCTTGTTAGTATCCAACAAGATTTTGAATGTTATTATCTTGACTTGTCTTTTGAAGATATCTTGTCATTACTATAAGGAGAAATGCATTTAATGATTTTACTTTGTTGAGATTAAATAAATGCTTATAAGGGAATACATCCTTCAAACTAGTGATATTGATTTTGTTTGATGTTCTTGCCAACCTCCACATACAACAAATACAGCTCCTCCTCTTTCCATTGAAGTCAACAGCAAAAACCTGTAACAGCTTCAGTAGGAAGAGTATTAGACTCTGAACTAGACCAAGAACACTGTTCACTCACCTGTCCCAAACACTGCTTCTTCTGAAAAATCAAATCCAATATTATTTAGAACAGTTGAGTTTTTCTTCAGCAATCTTTTATAACATTAATAGGAAGCTCTTCAAACAGCCATTGTGAATAAAACTTAATGCTGGTAGGTACACAGCAGCAGTTTGGAAGCAGTAGATTAATGTTCTTGCTGTGCTATTTTACTTTCTTGGTTTTTTCTTAATTAGAATATACTTTTTAACAAGGAGATGTTTACAACTGAGTCAAGTGAGAATGGATGTACATGGAAGCACAGCCATAATTCTCTCCTGCTAGCCCAGTCCACTGGAACAGTCAATAAAATCACCCTTTCTTGTCAATCTCCATATTGCCTCAGAGCCATACACAGGAGCTGGGAATCATCCTGGCTGCTGAGCTGGCAGTTTACCTCCTGCTTTGGATGTCATCAAAGTATTTTTTCTTTCCAAAACTCTGTCTTTCTTACCTGAAAGAAAATATAGGAACTTTGTTAAGTTTTGTACTACAGGTGTGGACTGCTGAGGCTAGCAGCCTGACAGGAGGGGCAAAACCCTGGGAGTAATGCTGCCAAGTTCTGCAAAAACAGAGGTTTTGCTGCTATTCATGGAGACAGGATTGTAAGGAAGGAGTAGTTACCAACCGAGGGTAATTTTATCCTGAGAATGATGAAATTTGGGGTTTCCCACATGTCAGAGGAGACGTAAGCCAGCCCTCACCTGGTTTTGGGGGTTCTCAGACTGTGAGAATGTGCAAAATTTTGCACATTCAAACCTATCTGTTCTGAAATCTCCCAGTCCAGGCTGAATGGATGCTAAAAGCCAGGGCAGTGGAAGCAGAGAAACTTTTCAGGATAGAGGAAAGAAATTTAAACTAATCTAAGAAGACCAGAGAAGACAGAGGCTAAAGAATTTCTATCTGAAATTCTCTAAAAACTACAAGAGAAAAAAGCTGAATTGTCCTTTCATTACAGTTAAGGTCAGCAGATTTTCTCAGATTCCCTCTTCTCTCAGCTGAATTAATTTGTCCTTAAGTAAAAGATTTTCATTGAGTATTGGCAATGTTTCTAAGTGCATCATTGTCACTGCCAAAACTGAAATTTCTAAGCTTCAGCTTGCATATGTCCTTTATGAGTTTCACATATTCTGCCTCTGAATATCTAGCATCGACAACTTTCAAGAAATGTAATGACCCAAAAAGGGAAGAGCAAAAGAGAAGAGTCAAAACTGCATTTGATTATGAATCCTTCAGAACACTTGAAGCAAGACTACATTACTTACGATAACATACTGCTTGGGTACGGTTGGTGTATGCAAAAACATACTGGATACCAGGCAATTTTTCTAATACTATGGATGATAAAACTTGTTTGGAACACAAGCAAAATCAGTGTGCATCTACTTCAATATTTTATTTAGGAGCAGGGACATGCTTTGAAGTGGATCTCATGCTGATGTACATCACACAGCAGTCTCAGGATGTATGAACTGGATTCCTTATGGATGAGATTAAGCCACTCGCACCTAATCATACACAATTCACTCTCTACAGGATGGCCAGGTTGTAGAAACAGATTAGAGCTGGGTCTTCTCCATCAAAACTAAAACTTACTAGACTCCTCCCTCATCAGGTTCAGCCATTAATTGTATATCCTCCACTTATTGTCTCGTATCCACATGTAAATGACTGCCACAGAGAATTTCTGAACCTAGAGAGTAAAAGGAAATCTTGTTATGAACAGCAAGAAATGTGGAATTTCTTCCTAGGTATATTTGTATATTTATATTTGTAGCCCTCAGACCCACACAACACAGTCTCATTCTTAGTCCTGCTCATGAGACTATTTCATGTAGGACAGAGCTAATTTAGGAAGCTCCACATGAGCCAAGAGTGTGCCCAGATGGCCAAGAAGTCCAGTGGTATCCTGTCCTGTATCAAAAATAGCGTGGTCAGCAGGACAAGGGAAGTGATCCTTCCCCTGTACTCTGCATTGGTGAGGCCACACCTGGAGTATTGTGTTCAGTTCTGGCCCCTCAGTTCAGGAAAGACATTGAAGTGCTGGAGCGGGTCCAGAGAAGAGCAACACGACTGGTGAAGGGACTTGAGCACAAGAGCTATGGGGAGAGGCTGAGGGAGCTGGGGTTGTTTAGTCTGGAGAAGAGGAGGCTTAGAGGTGACCTCATCACTCTCTAGAACTACCTGAAGGGAAGTTATAGCCAGGTGGGGACTGGTCTCTTCTCCCAGGCAGTTAGCAATAGGACAAGGGGGCATGGGCTTAAACTCTGCCAGGGGAAATTTAGGCTGGATATTAGAAAGAAATTCTTTACAGAGAGAGTGGTCAGGCATTGGGATGGCCTGCCCAGGGAGGTGATGGACTCACTGTCCCTGGAGGTTTTTAAACTGAGATTGGACATGGCACCTAGTGCCATGATATAGTAAATGGATTGGAGTTGGACCAAGGGTTGGACTTGATGATCTCTGAGGTCTTTTCCAACCCAGTCAATTCTGTGATTCTGTGATTTTAAGTCATAAATTATTGGACGTTGGGACACCACTCGGGGGAGGCCATATATATTGTGCTGTCCGTATGGTCTGCTATAGGTATGTGCTTTTGTCTTCTGTCAGAAATAGGACACTGAGCTTGGTGGACCTTGGGTGTGACTCTGCTTGACCACCCATGTTGCAGGAGTCCTTAATGAACTCTGGGCAATATGTCACCCTGAGCTGGTTGTTCCACTCCTGGTACCATCAGTGCTGTTTCTTCCACCATGCAATGACATTGAAATCTCTAATACTGTCAGACTCTCAATTTTTGACGTCTTGTGATAAATGGCTTAAATATGGGGCTGTCATTGCATTGTTGATTTTGAAAGTTCATTGTTCAAATCACCCTGCTTATTGTCTGGTTTATTTTGTTTTTAAAGGATCTGGCACCTTCAAGATCCTGAACTTTCCCCTTGCAAAAGAGAGCAAGCAAACAAAATTAACCACTCTGGGTTTTTTTTCACTCTAGGCATGTTTCTGAGTACTTTCACCACATTTACCATTTCAGCTGATCAATCTCAGCCTGCAGAAGTGGCCATTCGTTCTACAAAATGAGGGATGAAAATGAGGCACAGCTAATAGACATTTCATCAGAGGTGTTTGCCCATGGACATTTTCCTTTTGATCTTTAATAAATATTATTCATGAAGTTCCTTGTCCCCTTTTTATTAAAAGCACTATTTGTCACCTCTCAAACATCTCTCCCCTGCTGCCTTCAAGAAAGATCTATGCTACCTTACAGTGGCTGAGAATCTGGCCAGTCTCAAAAAAATTTATACGTATAGTTCAGTACCAGGCACTTTAATAAATGGAAAAAAAAATCACTCAGTAAGTTCATTTTAGTGGCTGAATAAGAGAAAACATGTCATTTCAAGAAGGTGGAGGCATTAGTTTTACTAAGCCTATTCTGCTATAAACCTCCATTTTTCTTAAATATGTATTTATTATTTTGTTATTCATACGATTGTAAGGCGAATGTTTAATTTCCAGCAAAAATGCCTACAGTAATTGTAAGGCAAATCATGTATTTGCTGAAGGAAGAAGAGATAAGGAGTCACTCCAAATCAAAGAAAGTGTGTTTGTTAGACAAATATGTGTTAGTTTTGCAGTTACTTGCATACCATGTGACTGATCTTCAAGACAGTTTGTATGAATTGCTGTTATCCTCCAGAAATGCTTTTTTCAGATGTAAGAGATATTTCTAAACTCAATCATAAAAATGTTTTAAATATATTATAAACACATTCTTTCTGGTAATAGTCACTTCAGAGAGGACAAGTTTCCCCCAAAACTAATGGAAAAGTCTTAATTTAGTAGTCATAATTAGTCCTGAAGCAGCTAAAGCGTAAAATGCAGTTGCACACAAATACATCCAGACTTACAAGAAACAAACCTGTTAGTATTATAATTTGTGCAAAGACAATTCCCAAGCAGAAGACAAAAATATAACAAAAGAATTATTCTCTGCCAATTTTATCTCCTTCTGCTAATTTTAGAGTGAGAAAATAGGTTGAACTTGTCTAAAAGCATGCAAGGCTTAACACTGAAAAAGAAACAAATGAAAAACAAATGTTTTGTGAGCAAATTCTGTCCTGGAGCTCTAGAAAAGAAACCCCCCCCAGATTAACATATAGGAATCTCCAGTTTTTTAGACACCTGAACTCCGTGGTTGAGTTGCATTACAATTAATACACCCCTCCAAAAAACTTGTGGTGCTGCAGCAGGATGGGTTTGTCTGCATACTCTTTTCAGACTCAAAGTCATCTCACACCCCAGGTCTCTGCATGGACCCCCTCCCTCCACCCAGGACTTCCCTGGAAACCTTCTGTCAACAGGAGCTTTGTTACAGAAACCAAGCCCCAGCAGAGACCTTTGTTCCAGCCCGTTTGACCTCTCCTAGAATCACAGGTTCATACAATGTCCTGAGTTGGAAGGGACCCACAAGGATAATTGAGTCCAACTCCTCTCTCTCCATAGGACAACCACAAAATTCACCCCATAGGGATGTTGTCCAATTGCTTCTTGAACACTGTCAGGTTTGGGGCCGCGACACCTCCCTGGGGAGCCTGTTCCAGTGCTCCACCACCCTCTGAATGAAGAACCTTTTCCTAATGTTCAGCCTGAACCTCCCCTGGCACATCTTCCTGCCATTCCCTTGGGTTCTGTTACTGGTCACCAGAGAGAAGAGATCAGCGCCTGCCCCTCCTTCTCCCCTTGTGAGGATGCTGTAGCTGCCATGGGGTCTCTCAGTCTCCTCCAGACTGAACTAATGAAGCCACATTAGCCACTGTTCTCATGGCTTCCCCTCCAAACCCTCCACCAACTCCTGATACATCTTTAAATGCAACAAACAACCCCCCTTCACTTCTCTCCCCAAACCAGCCTGCATTTCCAAAGAGCCAGTTCAAGAAGGACAGGAAACTGCTTGAGAGGGTCCAGTGTAGGGCAACAAAGATGATTAAGGGAGTGGAGCATCTCCTTTATGAAGAAAGGCTCAGGGAGTTGGATCTCTTTAGTCTGGAGAAGAGGAGGTTGAGGGGGGACCTTATTAATATTTATAAATATATAAAGGGTGAGTGCCATGAGGATGGAGCCAGGCTCTTCTTGGTGGCAAACAATGATAGGACAAGGGGTAATGGGATCAAGCTGGAACACAAGAGGTTCCACTTAAATTTGAGAAAAAACTTCTTCTCAGTGAGGGTGCCAGAGCACTGGAACAGGCTGCCCAGGGGGGTTGTGGAGTCTCCTTCTCCGGAGACATTCAAAACCCATCTGGACATGTTCCTGTGTGACCTCACCTAGGCGTTCCTGCTCCAGCAGGGGTATTGGACTAGATGATCTTTTGAGGTCCCTTCCAATCCCAAATATACTGTGGTACTGTGAGACGCTGGGATCTTTGTGATCTTTTTTGTCAAAAACAGGGAGCTGTAGAAAAGGAGGCCCCCTCCTTGGACCATTGTGGGGTACGGTCTGCCCTCTACTCACTGCAACCATGATTTTAATTTGCTGTAGCAAACTGATCAATACCAGGAGGCTTTGACAGGAAGCAGAAGGAGCACAAAAATCTGACTCAGGGCCTTCAGATTCCTGAGATAATCAATAGGAATAAACAGCTGTGGGTCATAAAGGTAAGAATAAAGTAGCACAATCTAGTGAATAGGATGCAAAGTCAAAGTGATACACAGAGTTTCCCAATCATAGCTTGCTCTGTCTGCATGTGGAAGTGCAAGTCAAGCCCTCACTTTCCGGAGAAATTTGTTGCTTTTTGCTGTTCCCTCTCACCTTAATATCCAAACTCCGCATGACGTGCAAGTGGCGATACTCAACATAACTCAGGAACTCAGTGGAGTTTGTGTTTACTGCATTCGAGGATCCCAGCCCCAAAGTGCACCGGTACACAGAGCTGGGTTATTAGACCCATATAGGGCCAGTGTTTCTTATAGGACTTTCAAGTGCTTAAAGCCAAGTATGCAATCAAATGATTCATTGAACTGTCACCTCTCTGCCAGTCAGCTTTGACACTGTAGAGCAAGGATGGCCCCAGAATTCTTACAGTAAAGATGTTTTATATCCTTAATTTCTATGTGAAGGGAAGTGTTCCTATAGCTAATTTTCCTACTGTAAATATGATGAGGGCTATACTTTAATAACTAGTTGGGGGTCCAAGAGTGTACATGTATACAGAACACCTTGATGACATGAATGAATGAGGAGGGGAGAGCAGAAACTATGGAGGCAAGAACCGTCACTCTGCACAGAGGTGCAGGTATTTCTAGGACGATGACAGAAGAGATTGGTTGGGAAATTATATGCAAAAAAATTGCATCTATGCCTTGCTCAAAGCTGTTTCTGTCACTAGATTCAGGGCAGATTCATTTCCCATTCTGCAGCATTTTCTATTTTCCTGTGACATCTTCTGTCCTGGGGTATTTTTACCCAAGTTTTCATCAACATCATTTTAAGGAACATCAACATCATTTAAGGTAAACAAAAGTTATCGCTGAGGCCTACAGCATTCAGTGTTTCACTCAAAGACTTTTTATGAGGGGAATATTTTTTAATGCTAAAAATAGAAGAGTATCTCTGATCTCTGATAATAAGTTTAGCAAAAGGACTGCATGGAATATAGTGCCTACACATTTGATTTGAATGTGCTAAAAAGGAAGACAGAGCAGAGAATTTTATTGTAAGGCTGCCTTTTATCAGTGAGAAATAAATAAATAGACGTGGAGATGCTCATCATCTAGCATTTCATAGCTAAAATGAGATGTTTAAATCTCAGCTAGTCATCCTTGACTTCCTGGAACTGATGGAGAAAAATAGGCTTCTCCACAAGAATGAGCCCCATCATTCCAGGCTATGTGTGCAGGGTATATGTCAGGCCAAACATCTTCTCTAACATATAAACCTTAGGATAAGATAGCCCTCCTAGGGAGTGCCTACCTCTTTCCAATTGGAAATAGGGAGAAATTACAAGAGAAATTTTCCTGCTTTTGAAATCAGTTGTTTTCTTTTGTTCCATTTGCCATGTCAAATTCCATTCTCTTTTGGATCAACCTGATCTCATTTCACATCATCTGAGTCACATTATTGTTTTAGGATACTCCTAAAGCGCAATTCCTGTTTCAGAGCACTTGCACCAAGACGGCAGGTATGGGCAAGTATCTTTGGTCGCTAATGTCAATAAGTGCCCACTCCCGCTTCTGAAATCTGAATTAGTTATTTGGGCATTTAAATGTGCAGTTAGTATCCTAACTGCAATCACCTGTGTTAGAAAAATTCCTGTGTGGATTTTAGCATTTTATTTATCCATAAGTGGCAATGATTTTCCTGGTGGTTGTGGTGGTTAGAGGTTCAATGCAAGAGTGTGTTTTCAGTACACAGGCTTTTCAGGCTGAGTCTCTCATCTGTAACACAGAGGCAGAAAATGTGCAAATGTAGAGATAAGCAGCAGACAACAGAGATAAGAGGTACCAAGTATCATCTGAAATTTCAGGGTCAGTAAAATAAAGCAAATGTAAATATTGAAATGGAAGTTCAAATATTAATATATCACATTATCTCATTTGTAACTATTACATGTAAAGTGATAAGGGTGATATTTAAACCATCACAAAGAATTAAAAGTTCCTAAGGACCAGTCCATTGGAATATGTTTTGCTAAATTTTAATTACTTCAGTATTGACAACAGTTTTTAACAAGGACGTAACATTCCATTGATTGTGTTTTTTGCTACTGAAGGAAATAGGATTATGGAAATTAACAATGCATGGAGAAAAATTCTTAAAACAAAATACTGTTACCAAAAGGATTTAACTTGGAAGATGCATCATTAGTCCTGAAAATTTCTCCATGACAGGAAAAAATCTCTTCTGCTGTTTAATTTTTTTTTCGAAGTGCAGTCCCAGGAATACATAAAATTAGACAAAAACATTATGTAGCAATTTTTATACTCTAAAAGGTTTGCTGCAGTTAATCCAAAAAATATAGAACTCCACTATGAAATGGAATGCTTGTGTTATGCTGGAGGTTTTAATGTCTATTAGTTTTATATATCTTCAGATTTACCAGATTAAAAGATTCCAGTGTTACCACAGACACTGCTAAAGAGTCCATAAACATCAGACGTACTTGAGGGCTGTTGTGAGTCTTCAGAGTGCCACATTTTCACCAATACTCAGAAAAACAATCTGATGGTAGATCAGAAAAAAACGCTCATTTCTCTAGGATTACCAAGAACTACTTCTAATCACCATCAAAAGAGAGGGTGATTATGGTTTTCCCACTCATGCTTTATCCCTGTTGGTTTGTTTGGTTTGGTTTGGTTTGGTTGCTTTGTTTGTGGGGGTTTTTGTTGCATTGAAAGCTCAGGATATACTTGTTCCCCAAAACGTAAATCCATATCTGTTTTAATAATGTTTGACAGCTCTTAACAGCAAGGAAAATACACTGGCTGAACTGAATACTGCTTTTTGCTATGAATGCCAGAGTTATCTTTATTCACATTGAATTTGTGACCTGAAAAAGTCATAGGAGTCTTCTGAGAATATGCAGAATCATGGAAGTCTGGGGAAAAGAGACTCTATCACTTGGAGAAGGAAGATGTCATGAAAGCATTCCAGAAATCTCCTGCCATGTTGTCCCTCCAACAGACAACCGAGTGGTTGAAGTCTCCTGTGAGGACCAGGGCTTGTGAACGTGAGGCTGTTCCCATCTGTCTGTAGAGGGCCCCACCTGCTTGGCTTTCCTGGTCAGGTGGCCTGTAGCAGACCCCCACTACAACGTCACCTGTCCCTGCCCTCTCTTTAATCCTGACCCGTAAACTCTCAGTCATCTCCTCATTCCATTCCCACTCCAGATGGTCATTGACATAGAAGGCAACACCCCTTCCTCTTCTCCCCTGTCTGTCCTTCCTAAAGAGCCTGCATCATTCCGTGCCAACACTCTAGTCATGGGAGCCATGCCTTCTTTCCCACCCCTTCCACCGAAGAAAAAATGACTACCTGTCTCTCACCTCAGCCAAGGGAGGTTACATGTCTGTAGCCTCTATGTGTAGGCTCTACATCTAGAGCCTCCTGTCTCTACTGTTGGAGCTGGACTCGATGATCCTTGTGGGTCCCTTCCAACTCAGGGCATTCTATGATTCTATCGGCAATATCTGGCCTCACACTGGCAGGATTTGGCCTCACATTGTCTCTCCTCAAACTGTCTTTCCTTTACAGCACTTCCCTTGGCCATTACCTTTCCAGTCCTAAGTTGCTCTGGGCCGTGAGCTCTAAACCTTTTAACACCACTCTGAAAGACACCCTTTGACATTTCTCCCAGACGGTGAAAAAGTAGCAGGCCAAATCTGACCTCTCTAAAGTTTCAAACAAGTGCTGAGCATGGCCACCACCAGAACTAATCCCAGGAGCAAGTTATAAATTGTGGCAATGCCATGTAAATAACTAATTCTTGGGTGAGCTGCCTCTACAATTTTTCCTCCTCAGAACCACTGAGGAGGAAAAGGACATAGTATTTCTATAGACAAAGGAGCACAAATATTTCCAGAAAGGACCTGGAAATCTTTTGGTCAATTAGTTTCGTGAGAAGTTCTTCCCCTTCATAACTTCCCCAAAACCCCCATGGATTGAATGCAGCCAACCTAGGAGAGCAGCAGCTGAACTGGAACCTCCAGTTAATCCAAACCTAAGTTAACTGCAGCCCTTTCCTCACAAAGGGCCCTGAGAGGTTCAGAGCACACAGCATCCCTGCAGCACATTCAGGTTTCACAAGGAGAGTGCAAACCCCTAGAAGGCAACGTAGACTGGCCCAGTCTCTTCAGGGTAAGAGAGCACAGTTTGCTTTCACATTAACAGGCAGATGACATCCATATTTTACACTGAAAAAGGGAAATGCAAGATCTGCAACATATTTGAATCTTTTTCTGTGTTGATGTTAAGGGACAAATATCATTTGCTTTTGTATCTGGGAGAAAACTAGAGCTTGTTGTGTGTCCTCAGAAGCTCTCACTTTTTTCTCTGAAAACCCTGCAATCTTTTTCTTCTAACCAGAGGAAGGCATTGTCACTTCTGAGCCAGAAGAAAAACATGAGATATCCTCCTTCAATGCAGCCAACAGCAAGTTCAAGAAACACAGCAGTTTTATCCCCAGCAGTGAATGAAACTTGGTTTTCCAAGCTCTGCATCATCTTTGGAGCTACCCCAGCTTCCTTCCTTGTCCCCTGCATGGCACTGCTCCAGCATAACTCTTCTGTCAGGATGGTGCTTTGCAGAATCTGACCCAGGTTAGGAGCAAAAGTCTAGATAAAACAATGGAAGCCTTGGAAGCTGTGCACTTGCCTTATTGTTGATTTGCTGGTATCATGTTGGATCACAGTCATAGCTACCTGATGAGACAAAATGGAGAAGCAGATTGTTTATAATCATAAAGCTGTTACCATTTATTTTCCATATAATTATCTGTGTTTTGAAATTCACAGATGGAGTCTCTACATTTGAGTTCCCAGAGGTCCTGGGGGTTCCCAGATCGTAGTAGTTCTGTTCGTGTCAAATAATTTTCGGCACCATGCTGTGGACTCTGCTGGGAACCAGCTTTGGCAGTTCATCAATATTGTGAAACTAAGAAAAGATACCCTGCTGGCTAGCAGGCTTCCACTGGGGAAGCTCCAGGAGTCAATGACTTAAATTAGCTGCTGGCTGTTTTCTCTTTCCAGTGCATCTCTCAGAGGACACTACCTGCTCCACAGGGATCACTACCAGATCCTTCTCCATACAAAGATGATTTGACATAGTAGGTGTTCCAGACTCTGACTCTCCCACCACCCCAGCTCACTCCAACATTTTCAGTTAAAGTGTCCCTTCAAAACAGGCTCTGCCACGTACAGTCTTCTGCTCTAACAGGGTGCCAAGACCAAAGAGCATGTCACAGCATGCCACTGCATATTGGTGACAAAATAGTCCCAGCAGGATCCAGCTGCCTGAATCCCAAAAAACCCAAGCCACAGCTTTGCTTTGTGTGTTCTCTAATAAGCTACTCAGACAGAAGCTGATAAACCATAGGGTACAACTGTCAAATATTTTCCTGTGGGTTATCACCTTCTGTGATGTCTCTAGGCATTAGAAATCTCAGCTTCATGTAAACCATCTTTGAATGTCATATTTGGACAATTCTCAGTGCTTTTTCTTACTACACAATAGCAATGGGCAAAGCACAAAAGCTTGGGTAGGCTTTTGTTAGACCTTTGAAAGACTGCAGACCTCCTGCCTGCTACTCTGTTCTCTGAATGCTTTTCCACAAGACTTGCAAGCTTCCCTTTAGTCCATTTCCATGGCTACTGATATTCTGCTGAACATTCTTCAGACCTAGTTGGGCCAGGCATCCGAATTTGGAATCTCTTCATCCTGTTTACTATAAAATACATTTTTAAAGGGACCAGTGCAGAACACCTTGTGTGTCACCCTGTTTTGGCCACTAGATAGACCTAAAACTGGTATGAGAATTCACTTCATGACCACTCTGTTTTGCAAAACAGCAGCTGTCCCTTAGAAAAAATACACTTATTTGTTTCAGATGGCAAGTGATGTAAAAATGTTTCTATGGGGATGTACCACTCATGTCCTTTAGACTAACGCTTGTTTTGGCTGTGCTGCTTCCACTTCATGCCGTTCTCCCCCTTCTGTCATGTTGGTCAGAGTTGCTGACAGATGGATTGGTGTGTTTATTCGCAAATTATGAGGAAGATTCCTCTGTGATGTTTTCCTGGGGAAAGGATGGAAGGTAGATGCAGACTAAGATATTTTGGAAAAAACAGATGTAAAGTTGTGATGTACATGAGCTGTAAATTCTGGCAGACGGTGTTCTCTTTAGTAAAGGGAAACTGCTTTGAACAAGCTACTTTCCACGTTTCAGCTAAACTTGGGCTTGCCAAGATGAACACCATCAAAGCTAGCAGCAGCATACATCACTGTCTAGTGAGCTGACTAAATTGCCTGGAAGGAGAAGACCAGGTTTCATTTAGCTGATCCTGCTCTTCCCTTCCCAAGTGATCTTGAAGGGAAGGAAGTAGATAATGATTCATATCCCCTAAGCATGGAGGGATCTGGGGGTATTCCACAGAGCTCAGGGCCATCATCATTCATGCATAACATTTGTGGGCAGCTGCTAGGAGAGAGACTGATAATGAAGACTTGTGTGATGAAAATCTGAAGCTCCATCTCTTGCACTCAGTATACCATGTTTTATCCCAAATAGCTCACTGGCTGAGCACAAAAAAGAGCACAGACACCCAGATCCCCTATAGCTCATGCAGAGATCACATCTGAATGACAAACGTCAAAGAAGTTTCTGCTGTCCTAAAAAGAGGAAGCACTATGGCATCTGGGGTAATCATTCTGCTCTCTCCTAAGCTCCTGAACTGCCAGAAACAACACATAATAAGCTTTGACATTTCTGATAAACCAGAGCACTAATAACAGGCAAGAACCAAGCAAACTGCCTTCAGATTAAAACACTGGAGGGTCCCCAGTGGATGTGTGACAAAGACCTTGCTGAAATACACATGACATAGACATACATTCTTGCTCAGCAAAAGATAATACCAAAGTAATGAATTAAAAATGCACTTCATATTCTCCACTGCCTGCCTAATAAACTAAATCACTTTAAAGGTCTTTATTTGCAAATCCCGTGACTGCCCTGATAACTTCATCCTGTCCCTTTCCATTCCAATGGGAGCTGCACCAGGCTTGAAAGTTCAGTTTTGGCAGAGAGGTGTCAGCTCAGGCTCGGCAGCTGCTGAAGAACCTCTTCTGAACAATGAAAATTTCTCCTTGGAAATTAAGTCACTTATCCTCATTGTTGGAAGGATGTTGAACTGCTGACCGAAGGAAATAAAGCCTTCAGTCTCCCAGGGCTATTTCGGAAATTAGAAGGTAAAGGCAAAAAGAGCTCATCAGTAAAACGTTAATTTTTTGCCTTCATTTTTTTTCTTTCCTACCACATTTCAAAACCCAGCATTTTTCCTTGATCTACAGATTCATAGTCAAAAACTGGAGAAGGATGAACTTTCCCTATGTGCATTTCAGAATGTTGACAGTCTTCCACAAATACTTCCCTTTTTTAAAGTGAGGAGGAAGGATGCTAGGAAGAGTGACAACTTCTTACCAGTAGTGATAATACTTTATGCATGCTGTGTATCTGCAAAGCACTGCAAAATAATCCATCATTACTTTCATTGCCTCAACAGTAGTAAGAAATAACTTGCATTGTTATTATTTTAGCAAGTACAGGGGGTTTAGTCCTTGATTTCACTGGCTTCTGTGTAATTTAAATTAAATGTTAATTTAGGTATTACAGAAAGTACAGAAGGTACCAAGTACAATATTAATTTTTTGTGAAGAAAAAAATCTGTCTTCTGTTTCCAGATATATTACCCAGTTGTCCCTTGTGTAAACTGTATGAGGCAGAGACAAGCATGAACACAGAAATTATGGAGCAGGACATATTTAGATTAATTACTCTTTGGAAACCTTCTTCTGTCTTAAGTTCAGATGTTTTAGAAGTTAATACAACAGTCGTAAGATTCCAAAGGGAAGAGAAAATGATGGAAGGGTTTGAAATTAATTCATTTAAGCTTCATTATATAACCCTCAGACAATTTCTAAAGCAAAATGAGCCAATCGGCAAGCTGGAGGAGTAGGAAAATTATAATTTTTTAAAAGGATGGAAAAGATGTAGAAAAGAGAATGAAGTTAAAACTCAAAAACATTCTAAATATATTTTGAAAGATATATTTCAAAGTTCCCTTAGCAGATTTTTTGAAGATGAGGTAGAGACCTGGAACACTGCAAATGGAAATGTAGGTATTTACAACCCTACAAAGAAGCATTTATGAGATGCAGAGCAAGTATTTGCTAAAGATTATTGGAAATTACTAATATTTCAACTGAGAGTGGAGGAAATAATCTACAGAATGCTTTCTCCATTTTCTCTGATGTCCAAGCACTGACAGCTCAGACAATAGTGTCAGCATCTATTGCACCATTATTGAAACAGCCTAGACACCGACAATAAGAAAGTTTAGCTAGGAAAATGGTTCTACTTTGTGACTCAGTAGTAGGTGCCCCAATGCACCAGCGCCCATACCAAAACTCACAGTGTTGCAAGCTGACACCAGTAAATCAACACTAAGGCAAGTCCCTAATTTCCAAGCTGTTTGTCTCCTGAAGCTTTGCTTTCCATGCACATGGGAGCATGGGTACATCTGACTCATGGCAAAACCAAACACAGGGACCCAGAGGAAGAAGCAAGAAAGAAGAACGATGCAAATTACATCAAATGGCTGAATAAAAGGAAAGAAAGGCAAAGGGGTGAAGGTGAAGGAGGACGATGCAACATTTGAAGATCATCTGGAAGAGCTTTTTAGAGCACAAGCTGTTCTGTATGTTAAAAAGTTTTTGTCAATGTCAAAGATTCACTTCAAAGGCCAATATTTTCATTAACATTCCTCATCTTTAGTCATTAAACATACAACAATTCATTATTTAATTAACCAATTTCAGGTTTAATCTCTTTTTCACTTGCCAGTTTCAACAGTTTAATTAAGGCGTTCCATATTACTTCTGTATGGGATAATTTCATCTTGCTGACGCATGCTTCCTGATGTTTATCCTTGGTTTTATCCAAGAAAGAGACATGGCAATGTTTGTCAGCACCCATTTGTTTCATCTAAATCTGCTAATTTCCTTCTAATGAGTGCAGTTTCACTCCTCCTACTCAGCAGCTCACTCTTCAGCAGTTTCAAATACCCGGCATCAACTTTTCACACTGTCAGGACAAATTTTCATATGGGCTGGGGGTTTACAGAGTCAGCAGCAGTGAGACTCTCCTGTCACTTCTTATGGAGTTGTTCCTTCTTCCCTCTGTCTACTGTTGATTCCTTTCTTATTTTGCTGTTTAGCCATTTTGTAGATTTTTTTTTTTCTCCACATTTCTGTACAGGACTGTAAGAAATCTCAGATTTCTGTTTTGTAGAATGAAGAAAAATATTTCCATTCAGAAATGCTTTATCCTACAAAACTGTTATCTGAGAGATCCCCATTAAGTCCCCAGGACTTCATGACAGTCCTGCTATTATTTCACGGAGATCTACAGGTGTGGATTTATGGTGGGAGGCGAGCTAAAAGGGCCTCTCAGTAGGATGCAGCCCTGCAGACTTTCCCTTTGCTGTGGTCTTGGCAGGCTGTGCCCACACTCACATGAATGCTTCATGCACTCCAAGCTGTCGAGAGGCCATATAGCTATATTTAACAAAGACACAGAGCCCAGACTAATAGGACCTGTTGACAGACTATAACTTTCAAACTGGGCTTAGTACCATGATAATACAGCGACATGGCTTCTGGGTGTATTGGCCAACTGACATGTGCAGGTAAGGGACCATGCAAACATAGTCAAAACTGTTACTCTTTCCTCAAAGACTGCGCCAGCCTTGAGACAGACAGACAGGAGAGGTGTACACTGATGCCTTTGTAGAGCCATCCGTTCCAACAGCATGTACCATGCAATGCTATACACCAAGGTCTTCACCTCTTGGTACCTTCTCCTTCTCAGTCCATCCGTCCTTGTGTGATATGAAGGCTATTAACATATCTTTAAAAATCTTCTTCTCAATAGAGTATCCCCACGAAGTAGTGCTACTCAACAAAATTATTCAAAAACAGGGCTGGGTGACACCCTGTAAGTCATGTTACACACCACCTTCCTTTGATCTCACATAGGTATAACTAATGACCCGATAAACTTCTCTAATAGGTACTGGCCTGAACTATCTGTAATACTGTCCAAAGACAATGATCCAACAAATTCCCAAGTGGTCCCTTCCAGCTCACATCTGAACATCTTTTTTTGCTAATTAATGAGCTCCTATCCTGCCACACAGTTACAGAGAAGGATGATCACCCCTCTAGTTTTATCAATCAGTTAAAACGCTGGAAACAATTGTCATGGCTTCTCGCTGACCTTGTTTTCTAGAAAGAAAAGACAATACCTTCAGACTTTTTTTATTCTTGTTCCTATTTTCTGTATGTCTCCTATGTATTCTCATGCCACTTTACCAGTACTCCAACTGAGGCCTCACCAGCACTGTGGAGAAACATACATTTATTACCATGTGCTTTACACATTTTTGCTAATTAGCGTTTTTGCTAATACATCCACAGAAAGGATCCCCGTTCTTCAACTCTCAAATGCTTTTTCACAGTACAGCTGCTCTGGCAGACATTTCTCATTTTGTAGTTGCCTTTTGCTTTTTTCTTACTTAGTCGCAGTTCTTTGCTCTTGCCTTGGTTGAACTACATCTTGTTGATTTTGGATCACTTCTCCAATATGTTTAGATTATTTTTAATTGAAATCTATCCCATCAAGGTGCTTTCAATTCTTACCAATTTTGTTTCATTTAAAAATATTATAAGCATTTGTCATATTCCATCCTCTTCTAAGTCCTTAATGTCTATACTGAGTAAAACAGACAGATTTCTGCAGGACTCCATTTAAAATGTGACACTAATTTAAGATGGAATCATTCTTAACAGTTTTTAGAGCAATTTTAATTTTTCACCCAACTCATCATCGTTTCATCAGGATCATATTTCCCTAACTTACTTATGTAAGACAGTGCCAAAAAGCCATACTCAGGTCAGGATGTATCACACCTTTTACTTCCCGTTAATCAGCCATGATGGTTTAACATTACTTATTCTTGTCTAATCCATATTAGCTGGCATATATCACCAAATTGTTATCTGTATGGGCCTTTAAACTGCTTTATTCACTAGGTCCTCCTTTTTCTTCTTGTGACCTGTGCAATGTCCTTCACCTGCCCTCTGGACCCACCTTGACCAGGATCTCTGGGAGGTGCTTGCGAGTGGATCAGAGGCAGCTGCAGTTCCTCTCTAACGAGGGTCCCTTTGGGACCAGCCGGCTAAAATGCCTCCAATTTACTTCACTATGAATATTCTTTATCATGACCTTTTCTTTTTCTGGTGTTAACTTGTATACTTGTATTGTAAGTCATTACGTTGAGTATCCACTCACAGTTAACCTTTTGGGAGAAACTAAAGAAAAAGAAAAAAAAGAGAAAAGCAAGTGAAGGCAGAAGCCTGCCCTATGTCACCTGCTATGCTTCTCTCTTTCCTTCTCCTGTATTCATACAGCCTTTTCTTGATACCTTTCACAAACCTCACCAGTTGGAACACATTTTGTGCAACAGCCTTTCTGTCTTTCCGCTTGGGCGCTTTACCCAAGTCCAATAACTAAGCAGGGAATAACAATCAATAGCTGGGTAAGAAAATTGATGTATTTGAGAATTTCTCAAATGGGCATTCATGTAAATACTGGCTTTTCTTGAACACATATTGTTTTCCAGTGACTCTACCCAGGTTCTGCATTCATAGAGACAGCGCATGTACTCCTTTCACCAGCAATGTGAATATAGCCAACTGCAGCTGAAGCAGTGGTAGATAGCTGTCGAAGAACAGTTAAAGCACAAAAAAATACCCAGAATGCAGCTTTCCATATAAACTCATATGAGCACAAATAGATCTGCTAAGGTTCCATTTTGAAAAATTAACCCATGCCATAAGCCAACAGAAGTGAAAGCAACAGAGCCATTCCTTTTGTCTGGCCAGAAACACACATTGAAAATAGCAAAGGAAAGCCATTACTGGAATATGGTATGCTAATAGAATTAGCATTTTCAGGCTGGGGCTCTTACCTCTGCAGTTCATTCTGTCAGTCTTAAAAAACTGTAAAATCTTATCTTCTTTAAATCATGCATTATGCAGTGGTTATAGAAGTTTTAAACACATAAAATTTTGCTGATCAACAAGTCTTGAGGACTAGTACCAGTCAAACATTTCTTACAGAATATTTTTTCCACTGACAAAAATGCTTTGACAAAATAGAACCTTTCTGTAGGCACATGTCACTTGCAGTGAAATTTCGTTTTTTGCAAAAAAAAAAAAAATCATTAATCTCAGGACATTCTGCCAATCCAGCTCTCTCAATCCATTTCAAAACACAAGGTTTGAGTTTTCAACTTGAAATGAGATTTGGTTTTGCAATGTCATGGTATTAAAAAGCAAAAGTTGCTCAAAGCATTTTAGTGTTATCGCTAAACTGAAACACCCAAGCAGATTTCCAAATATTGCTTAATAATTTTTTTTTTGAAAGTGTCAAAAACTCACAGCTTTAGTTTAAAACAAATTTCAACATTTTGAAAACTCCAGCAAAAAAGGACAATCTGGTTCTCACCTACTTTTCAATGGGACTGCCTCAGATAGCATTTCAGTGGAAATACACTAAAAACACATTTATGAACTCCAAAGTGTCAATGTCCTCAGCTGGACAGCAACTTCTCATTTCTGAACACTCTTATTGTGTCACTGCGCCACATGCTACTTGCAATTTTGTTAATGACAACAAAAACTGACTTTGGAGTCAGCCCTTGGAGGATCTTCATTTTCAGCTGGAACTCTCAGGATACAAAATCAGTTTTTCTTCATTTGTGCTGAGCCAGACTCCATCTTCTGACACCTAGGACAATTAACTGTTAAAAACATTTTAGTTCTTAAATTTAAATTATTTGATTATTTTAATTTCATTCCATTATTAGTATTGTCCTAGTTATCTGTTGTCCTCTGAGCTAGATTCCATCTTCAAACATCTTTTACTTCCTGCAAAGAAGAAAGGTTTCTCAGCCACCAATTAAGAGCTCTGTGGAAAATTACACAGGGATGGATTTACACTGGGTTTGCAAAACACAAAGGAGTGGAATATCCTGCATTTGTAGGACACCCAATCCAGATTTGTAGACAAAGGAAAAACATTAATTTATTGTAATAAGCTAAAAGTTAAACCCTTAATTTCACTTTAAGAAATGGAATTACAAGTGTAAGTACCTAAAACAGAAAATGGTTCCCCGGACTTCCTTTAGCAATGATGTATTTCTTTAATAATTTCAGCATATTAAGTGATTTATGAAACAAATAATGCAGACCCTATTCAACTGTCCACCTCATAGCCAGGTTCCTGTAGACTCTTCCCAGCACCACATCTCTCTTTTTGCTGTTGCTAAATGGCTGTCAGGACCACCATGGAGCCAAAGACATGGATTTCTTTTCTCTCCCATATGTCAAAGTGACCTTGATCAGTCTCTCTCCACTGCTTTTCACCCTTGTGGAATTGGTTGCCTACAGCTTGGCTTCAAGTTGCCACGTGCAAACTGTAAGAAACAAGGCACCACCTTGTTTGCATCATCACCTTGGTTTTGGGCTCTTTCTTTCTAGCATTTTTTATTTGCATTCTTGTCATGACTTTTACTTTCAAGATATTTTTTATTTCTGTTCATAATATGCTTAAGAAACTATGGTACATATAACTGTTACATCTGAACCATTTATCTCTCAGTGAACACTACAGGCAGCCTACGCATGGCTGCTAATTAAGTTGCAATGGATGAGGCGTCGAGAATGTTTTTATCAAGTCATTTCCCCCATTATTTTTAGGGGTTCTGCTATTACATCTTTCCAAGTTGATATTCCTAACATGGGTTTTTTCAGCAGGCAGTTGCCCTGACTGGCAACTGAATGAGCTGTATATGAAGATATGAACACATGCATATCCTTGTTCCCTCACCCTTGCATGCATAGCTGGACCCTTAGGCACTCAAATGACAACTTGCATCCGCATTTTCCTGTCTTTCACATGAAGCAGGAAGACATGCATAAGTCGTAGGAATTGCACAACAATACAATATAGCTATGCATACTTCATTTGCCTTTTTTTGTTAGAGAAATTCTTTTCAGGTATATTCACTAACTAAACTTATTAGCAGTTCTTCGCAGTTTAAGCTAAATTTACCTGAAGTATATTATTAAATATTTCCAACACAGACCTTATTCTTGTTTCTTTGAATACTTCTGTTTTAAAGAAAGTGCATTGACTTACATTTTCACAGAAAAAACTGAAATATTAAAAATAAAAAACAATAAAAAAGACCTGTCTGGGAGCTATTTTTAGAGGGCAAAGACCAGAGCACAACTTTTGCTTTCCTGTTTCAAGTGGGTGGAATTAATTTTTCATCTGAAATGTTTTCCATTCAGACACTAGCAAAACATATTTAATGTCATTTCAACTACAAATTGATTCATTTCCATGCTGCTACTATTGACACTCATTTATGCAGCCTGCATAGGAAAAATAATAAATGCAGTTTTAAATAAGCTGTTACAGTTTAAGTCTGAATAAAAAATCAGGCAGGTAGCAAACACACTGAGCTGTTAAAGATATAATATGCAATTACAGCAAATACTATTTTAGCAAGAAAATATTTCACCATATTTATTTGAGATTCTAATGACTACTTAAACAACCTTTGCTGAGCACTGGGTTTTTTTCATTCTTACTCCAATGCAATTATGGAGCTGGCGGCCAGATTTTAGTGAATCACCAGGACGGGGTTCAGAAGTTCAGACTTTCCCAGTCAAGTGGTTTGCCCGAGTTGTTTATAACACCAGTGCTCTCAACAGAGGAGGCTCTACCAAAGTAAAGAGTAAGACTGAATCATCACTATTCAGACTAGATCATCTTGGATTTCCTGGACTAGATGATCTTTAAAGGTCCTTTCTAACCCAAACCATTCTACAATTCTTGAAGAAAGCAGCCAGCACACAAGGTTTCCAGCATAGAGGGGAAGTCTTTCAAAGGTGACTTTGCTAACAATTCCAGATTTCTCCACAAGCCCTTTGAAATGCATTTTACTGAATAAAATGGGTGGAAAATACGGCCATTTTCATGGTTTATATTTTGCCAAAGGTCTTTCGGAAGAGTGTTACTGTTGTGGGTTACCTCCACCAGGCAGCTCAGCCCTTCAGAGCCACTCACTCACTTCCCTGCACTGGAAGAGAATCAGGAGGATAAAAGTGTGAACACTTGTGGGTTCAGATAAAGTCAGTTGGGGTCAACTGTTCTGGTTTTGTCCCCTCCCAACTTCTTGTGCACCCCCAGCCCACTCACTGGTGGGGCAGCATGAGAAACAGAAAAAAAAAGGCCTTGGTGCTGTGCAAGCACTGCTCAGCACTAACTAAAATATCCCTGTGTTATCAACACTGTTTTGGTCACAAATCCAAAACATAGCACTGTAGAAAACTAATTCTACCCAAGCCAAAACCAGTAGAGTTATGAATGGGGCACAATCCGTCTCCCATCACTGTTGTTGCCTTCTCTGGAGACTGGGACAAATTTCCTCCTCTTCTTCACAGAGTAGGGAAAGGACGAATTAGAAAGTTGTTTATTTCTTCAATCATACTGGTTACATGAGCATCAGGTGCTCTAGCTGCTCTACATTCCAAGGATGGGGCTTCCTCAACTTCTCTGGGCAACCTGTTCCAGTGCCTCACCATACACATGGTGAAGAATTTCCTCCTTATATCTGATCTAAATCTACCCTCTTCCAGTTTAAAGCCATTACTCCTTGTCCTATCACTACATGCCCTTGCAAAACATCCCTCTTCAGCTTTCTTGTAGGTCCCCTTTAGGCACTAGAAGACTGCAATAAGGTCTTCCTGGAGCCTTCTCTTCTCCAAGCTGAACAACCCCAACTCTTTCAGCCTGTCTTCACGGGAGAGGTGTTCCAGCCCTCTGATCATCTTCATGGCCCTCCTCTGGACTTGCTCCAACAGGTCCATGTCCCTTTCATGTTGAGGGCCCCAGAGCTGAACACTGTACTCCAGGCACGGTGTTACATGAGTGGCATGGATGGGGAGAATCACCTCCCTTGACCTTCTTGTCATGCTTCTTTTGATGCAGCCCAGGATATGATTGGCTTTCTGGGCCCCAAGCACACATTGTCAGCTCACGTTGAATTCTTATCAAATAGCACCCCCATGGCCTTCTCCTCAGGGCTGTTGTAAATCCGTTCTCTGCCCAGGCTGTGATTGGGATTGCCTTGACCTGTGTGCAGGACCTTGCACTTGGCCTTGTTGAACTTCATGAGGTTCACACAGGTTCACGTCTCAAGCCTGTCAAGGTCCATCTGCATGGCATCCCTTCCATCCAGTATGTCAACCACACCACACAGCTTGGTGTCATCAGCAAACTTGCTGAGGGTGCACTCAATCCCGCTGTTCATGCAGCGGACAATGACTTTGTGAAGATAATAATCCTTCTCTACTTAAAATAAATTACCTCAAAAGAGAATTCAACTAGTATGCTAGTGTATGAAGAAGGCTAAAGTGCCTTGAAGGTTCAATGAGTCGACTGCATATAGGCTTGGAATGAACTATCCATATAAGTTTCTTTGATGCATGTAATGACTGGAAGCATTATTAGAAGCAAATGCTATCCAGACAAGTGCCCATTCCTGAAATTAGTTTAAGCAAGAGTGCTTCAGCCTGCTGATCTGACTTTTCTCATTTCAGGTCATCCCTACTGCTCAGCATAGATATCATCATCCATTCATTGCTTGCATTTTGTGTAAGAATTATGGGTACAGTAATGATGTGGAGGGTATCACTGAATAATACAAACTGCTGCAATCGGGTGATGAGTTTTTGTCCCTTTCCCTTGTTTTGATAACAAGCATCTTATACAATCTTGCAAACATTGTCTGGTTTTTATGTAATTTACCTGGAGGTGCTTCAAAAATTGTAAATTCTAGAAACCTTGAACTGTAGGAAAGTGTCAGCAACCATTCATTTTGTCACAGTGGCTCTCTCTTGACTACTGTGGTATAATGACACCTGATTAAAATCAGAGATAGACTCTTAAGTCATCGAAGTCCTTCAGTTTATTTGCCAGTGTGACTGCCTCTATGCACCATGAAAGTGTTAATCTCCCTTCACCGCTTCTATCCCAAAATAGAGCAGAATTACAAGTCCCTATAAGCTACTTCAGAACTGAAGAAGCCTTTCTTTCCTCTTTCTCTGCAAGGGCTGTCCTTGTCACATCAATTATCAATGCCATTCCCCTCTTGAGTTTCCTGAGCCTTTTACAGGCTCCTTGGCAGAATAGACAGGTGCAGATATTTTATGATATTAAAAAACAGAGCTACACTTTCAGAAAATTGTAGTAAATTCCACTGCTAGCTTATTGTATGCCACAGTAGAATCACAATGGAAGTTGGGGAAGTTTTTAGGCAGTTAGAAGATGGCTACTTAGAAATATATCAAGATCTGCACTGACAAATATGTCCAAAGATAATCTTAAGAGCTAGCAATGAAAATATATCCTCATAAGAGTACTTCTCACTTTACTATCCACTTTCAACCCACTTTATCATTCACTTAAGTTTACACCACTATGAACGTACAAGGACGTAAGAACTCACACATGCATTTTGAGTGTACAACCCAGGGCCTTCATCTGTGGATAGACACAAGCCTTCTACCATTTCTTTGCCATGTGTATGGAGGGCTCAGGGACTTCTGAGAAAGCATCACATACCCACACCTGGACACCTGAGTCATTTGTCTCACATGTAGATATTTTACAACATACAGTACCATGTCACAAGATTTGGTTATTTGGTATTTAAACTCTAAGTGCATGTTTACAACTGCTGACTTCAATGTACCAGTGCTATTCTAAAGGAGGGTGAATTTCAACATGCCTTGAAATGCCTGGCTGAACTGAGGTCCTTGAGAACCACTTTATTGGAAAGCATCAGCAATAAGTTTGTTGAACTGTTTCACCAAAATCTGACCACTAAAAATGCCATAGGCAAGTCATCAGCCCAGCAATAAGCTCACAATTCACTTTTGCGTGTCTGTGCACACACTTCTTTCCACTCCTCCAGGGATGTCTAGAGCTGCAGGTAGAGGAAAGCCTATAGTTCGTGAAAATCACTTCCAGGCTAGACCTCAAATAACCAGCTACTTCCACCATCAATGGCCCAGCAGCAGCTGCCTGCCCAGCGCACACAAGGTGCTGAGCACTTTCCCAGGGTCAAAGGCAGACATGGCTGCTTAAGTGAGACACTGCAAAGTGAGACTGAGTCTTTCTCCAGGATCTGTCATCTTATCCTAGGATAGCAGAACATTCACCCTGATTTTATTCGTTTATGTAAAATCACAGGGTGTCCTGAGCTGGAAGGGACCCACAAGGATCATTGAGTCCAACTCCTGTGCCTGCACAGGACAACCCCACAGTTCACACCATGTGTCTGAGGGTGTCATCCAGTCTCTTCTTGAACACTGTCAGGTTTGGGGCTGTGACACCTCCCTGGGGAGCCTGTTCCAGTGCTCCACCACCCTCTGAGGGAAGAACCTTTTCCTAATGTCCAACCTGAACCTCCCCTGGCACGTCTTCCTGCCATTCCCTTGGGTTCTGTCATTGGTCACTAAAGAGAAGAGATCAGTGCCTGCCCCTCCTCCTCCCCTTGTGAGGAAACTGTAGCCACCATGGGGTCTCTCCTCAGTCTCCTCCAGGCTGAACAAACCAAATGACTTTAGCCGCTCCTCATACACTTCCTCTGCAAACCCTTCACAAACTTCATAGCCCTCTTTTGGACACTCTCCAGTAGCTCTATATATTTTTTTATACCGTGGTGCCCAGAACTGCACACAGTGCTCCAGGTGAGGCTGCGCTAGTGCAGATTAGAGTGGGAAAACAAAGCCCTGAAAAATTCCATCATTAGGTACATTTTCTTCTCAAGAATAGGTCTGTTGTTTTCTCTTCCATTTGTGTTCATGTTATTCCTTCGGAGATCATCTCCATTTACTAAATTCCATAAGACTGTTTTGTTATGCTGAGTGTTTTAAACCTTCAGCTTTGAGCTTACATGCTAATTTAGCTTATCAGTGCACATGGTTTCAGCAACAGCAAAGCTGTAGAATTCACTTTACATGTGCTGCTCAGCTGTCTGAGTGCTGGCACTGTCCCTTATTGCTACGCTTTATTGCCATGCTGCTGACAGTAACACCCCATCACGTATTGCCCATCCCATCACCAGTCAATTCAGTTGCACAGCAAGAATTAATTCTGTTCTGGGAAGACTTTATTCAGCCAGCCAGTGCTGTTTGGGATGTTTTTTTCCTTATAACTGATCAAGAATCTGACATGTGATGTGCTACATTTATCTCACTTCCCAATCAGTTGAAAATAGGGATGTCTTCTTATTCTGTGATTTTTGTGTAGTACATTTATGCTACGAATGCACTTCAGAGACATAACAATTTGTAACCTGAAGGCTTTAAACTACTGTAGGTTTTTTTAAGGGAAGCAATGCTGGGAGCAGGATTTGTTTCACACATCTGGAGTTTCACAGACGTGCAGAGAAAGGGATTCGGTCTGACTTCCAAAAGAAAGTGGCGGCTACCAGCATGCTCCATGCCAGCTTGTTGAAACCAAATATTAGGCAACATTTCAGAGCATACAAGGGTTTATCAGAAAAGCTCCTGGGGATTGCTTGAGTGGTCTCGCAGAGGAGCAGCAGTGTAAGGGCTGAATACCAAAACCAGTGGGGCACACGCTGGAAGAAGCCAAGAGAAGGGATGAGTCAAGGGAAGCTCAAGGTACTGTCAGGTGAGAGAAGACTTCAGAGTGTTATCAGAACAGACACAAAGTGAAATGATGTAGACAGAGAAAAAGTGGGGCATCTGCAGACATGAAGAACTAAGTCCATTGCTTGCCAAAGCCAACATGGACACTGCATATTCATTTTCTAGTCCAAATGTGAACAAGTCTAAACTAACACTTTGGGTCTAGAAAGGCCACATTGAGACAGCCAACAAAAAGACATATGGAAAAAAAATATCTTACATTTGCTTTATTGGTTGCTTCTCCCTTTTCAAATCCACCCTCATCATTAAAAGTCATAACCTAAAATTTAGAGCACATAAACTACAAATCAGGGCCTCTGTGTCTGGCCCTGTGTGACCTGGACAGCCAGCACAGCTTGATCTGATAGTCTGAAACTTAAAAAAAGGGAGATTACCAAATGACTTCCTGCAGTAGCAACTTCTCTTTACACAAGGCTGGCTGAATAATATAGTATCTGTCCCTGTGCATGCAGAGACACATGAATTTTCAAGGACTGAGAAGGAAAACCAAGAGTATAAATGGCCTCCTGCCTTTTACAGAGTGTTAAAAAACAGGCTGTTTCTTTGGAACAGGGGTTGACATACCTGCAGGCATTAGTTATAGCACTATGATGCTTTATTAACTCATTCTGACAAACACAAAATAAATTACATACTTCTCCAAAAGAGGCTTTTGCCGGTTTTGGAAGTGAAAGTGTGGGGAAGATTCAGAAATTTAAAAGTGCAGTGCACCTTTAAGGATAAAAATGAACTAGCTAGAAAAGAAGAAGTGCAAAACCACAGCTCTAAAATAGATGGACAGGAAAAAATATCTTGCAGAAAAAGCTCTGTGGAACTCTGTGGAATGTTAAACTAAATTTCCTATGATCTGATGTATAAATTCTGAAGGCTTAGCTATACTAACAGAGTTGATCTCTTTCTTTTCTTAGTTGTACTTTCACTATGATACTTGCAAAATTCTCAAGCGCTGTTAAAGCTGATTTGAGATAATAATTTCATTAATTAATTATACAAATGCTCCCTTGTGAGATAATGAAGGGAACTTGAAATACGTAATTTTGACTTCACTGTTAATGAAATCCTTTCACCTAGATCTTGGCCAATATAAGAGACCATGCACTCCAGTTAAGCAAGATATTTGACCATGTATGCCTAATCTGGAAGCCCCATTATCTTCAAAGAATAGCCCCATTATCTTCAAAGAAGCAACCTGATTGAAGAAAGTTATTCATTGGCCTAAAGTTAGGCACGTCATTACATATTTTACTGGATGAGGGCTGTGGCAAATCAGATGTGTCTCTAGGGTAATTCTACTTACAGTAGTAAACTTGAGCATGGGTTAGCTCCAGACTCCAGCACATTTTTTAAGATTCCAGATCTGAAATCACCACCTCTATTTCAGCACGTGAAAAGAAGCTGATCCTCCACGATTCAGGGAGCACCAAGATACTCATTCAATTCTGCATTGTTTGTGTCATCTTAAACATTATTTGAACTTGTAAAACTCATATGCCAAAAGAACGTGATGGTTGTGGCCAATGCTTGTAGGTACAGTTGACAGACAACTGCATCCCATTATGGTGGAGTGAGAGGCCAGAGTAACAGAGGGAAAGGGAAGAATGTTTGTACAAATACGCACCTTCCATCTGTTCTAGATGAACCTGCTTCAGCAAGTGGGTTGGACTAGAGGATCTCCTGAGGTCCCTTCCAACCCCAACCACTCTATGATTCTGTGATTCTCTTCAGGCTTAGCTAGGTTTAGAGGCAGCATACAACCTACAGTTTGAAATAACTCTTATCTGGCTGGGGGCAAAAATTACCAAATTCTGCATCTGAAAAACTTTCTGTAGTAAAGAAGATTTAGACCTGTGGCCAGTGTGGAGTTGGGGAAGCAGACCACAGATCCATTGGCATCGGTGGAAACAAACCCATTTGTTGTCCCTCACGATCTGACCTCTACACTGCAAGAATACTAACAAGCAGGGCTAATCAAGCAAATGACACACATGCTTTGCCACAAGCAATCTCCCTGCTCAGACTCCTATCTGAGAATGATGCTTTCACCTTTAACAAATTGCTTTATTTTTATGTAAATGCTTTTGCTTGTATGACAGAAATACATGTAAATGCCACAACTGTATCTAATTGTCTCAAAAAAGGGTCACTTAGATCCATTTTGTCTTCTAGTTAATGGCATAAGACTTTAGATGTCACTTTCCTAACAGAAAACATGGGAAGCTGTTTTGCAGTGTTGATCAGCCCTAGAAGGACTTACCCTTGATCCAGCACAATAACATACCACACAGGGCAACACTTCTGTCAGTGTAGAAATCCAGATTAGGTCTTGAAACATTACATCATCCGCAGATTACAGCAAAGTTGTTTGCACGGCTCACTGAGGTTTCAGGAAATGAGACAAGCAATGTGCTGTCATGTAGCTAAGGGCAGGAGCGGGTCTGACTTGAGCTCAGACTTCATATTCTTCTAGCTTTGGCTTGAGTGGAGATAGACTACATGTTTCTACTTGAACTAAATCTTGCACAACTGTTTTTATGCCTTTTTCCTCATCATGTATAATCTCTGGCTGTGTTGGTCCACAAAGCAAACCATTCATTTCTGTATCTTCTTCATACTCAGTGCTTCTCCGATGCCCAAAGAGAGGTCATGTCTAGCAGGAGGAAAGCTAGCAGTGGCAGGAGAAGAGCAATGATATACAACAGTAAGAAATCAAAACCAAACTCTGACATTTTACCCCAGCAAACCAAAGGGAAGGCAACATCTTCAGTGTCCAAAAAAAAGACCTCTACCATTACTCCTGGTTTTAAAGAGAAGAAATAGTCATCTATGGCTAATGATAATCTTAGCTATGCCATGTTTCAACAAGAAAATAAAGCAAACTGTCATTCCTTTGTCATAACTGAGTGGTAAAAACCCCTTTCAACAAAAAGTGTGTTGAATAAACTTCCATCATAATAAAACAGATATTTAGTAGTACGAGCAAAGCACAGATAATAATAGGACTTCATACTCCTGCAATGATTTTCAGTAAATCTACAGCATGACAAGAAACAGGGTCCCCAGATCTACCTCCCCAGCCTGCATTTTAATCCAAATTGAAATGATGGCACAAGCAGGAAGACTCTAGGACATTGGATCTCCAGCTTCTAACAGTGCTGTATCCTGTTCATTTTGGTTCTAATCCTTTCAAGAGATGGGATGCAGATGTGAAGAAAATCAAGCACAATTCTGATCTGGTGCAAGGAAGGGTATCAGAAAGCAGGGATAAAAAAGGAGGCAATAGAAGGTTACCATGGAGAAAACAGCAGTGAAAACAGTGGAGAAAGAGAAGCAAATGCCAGAAATCTGAGTGCTATTGGAAAGAAAATATTTTCTGATTGGATGTGGGAAGAAGTCATAAGTAATCATAATGAGGGAGATTTTCAAATTAGCAGTTTTATTTGGCTGTTATGTCAGTGATTCAGTGACAGGAGAGGGAGGAGATGCCCTGACAGCGAGAAGAAGAGCATCCCTACACTCTAGGTGGACATCGCAGCAGTCTACTGCTCCAAGTGAGTTTGGTAACACTGCGGACAACTGTGCTAATGAAAGGCTTGGCTGAAAGTAAGAAGAGGAGTGATGCTCTAAGCCTCCAGGGCAGAGGAAGGTGGTAATTACTAGAGCTAATGGGTCTTGGCTCTGATTTCAATTACATGTCATTATGCAGGCATATACCCCTAAAATGAGATACAAACAGGGGAGAAAAACACAAACCAGGAAGAACAGATGCAGGATAATGGCCATCGCATATGAAAACTAAGAAATGGAAGACTGTATTACCATGACCATAATTAACAGCAGCACAGCCATAAACTGTAATAAATCCACTAATCTAAGCCTGCAGCTTTACAAGTGTTTCATGTAAGCAGGAGCAGTTAAGAGGAGTGAACAGCAAAGACAGTTTTCCAATGGAACTAACAGTGCAATTCACTTGAAGAGTTAATCACTTTATACGAGATTATCTTCTCTGCTGGATCTAAAGCACCAATTTATCCAGAACTCACCTTTAAAGGGAAATACAGCTTATTCCTGCAAACTGAGAGGGAAAAGTTAATCAGCTGATTCAGTTAATCAGCTAATCAGCCAAGCATGCAAGGTCTTTAGAGATGCATGAAAATCCAAGCAAGCAGCCATCCAGGATGGAGCAGGTCCATGCAGGATTTGCTCACCTAGTGCTCTGTACAGAGACAGAAAAAACATGCTAGTCTCTACTACACGCTTATGTAAAGAATTCTCCAACTATTTGCAATAAAATCTGGCTCTGAGTCAGAATTTATTCTTTGCGTGCATCTTGGATTTGATTCAAGCTGATGTCAGACTTTTTAAGTCAACACAGTATATGCTTGCAGAAGTATTTGGGCTGCAGGTTTTAAGAAAAGGAAATACAGAAAATATCACTATCAGTAATCATATAGCCATCTTTCTTAAAGTAACATGGAAAAGATGAGTACTTTGGAGATGCCAGTATTCCACATAAAAAGACATTACCTTAACAACAGACACATCTAGAAAACCTCCAGGTGATGCTGTGATTCAGTCAGAAAATTCTGCCAATCTTGTACAATAAGCCTTTGTGCTTAATGCAGTTTTGACATCAATGCATAATTCTGAATTGATGCAAAATGGACCTTCACAATATCTCATGTTAGCAGAAATATTTTAGCTGAATTTTTGTTATAGCTTGAAATCTACACCAGCTTCACTTACTTAAGCTTATATCTGAACTTTTTTTTAGTTTGTTGGGTTTTTTTTTACATTTGCAAAAACATATGAGTGCTTGTTCTTCTGTTTATGCCAACTGCAGGAAAAAAAAATAAATAAAACCAAAAACACACTTTAAGGAAAACAATCCCTTTTTTTTCCAGCTGTACTATAAATAATCAGCTGAATTTACAGATAGCCTGTTGTGAAGAGCCTCTCAGTCCTGTATTGATTATTGTTATTTCCTTCATCAGCCAGAGGATGGTGGAAATCCACAGTGTTAATGCTCATAAAAATCATACAGACATGTTCAGTCCAGTGCTTTACACTCCAGCTTTTTATTTAGCTATTTATCAACTGCTCTTCATGCTACCAAAGAAGATTAGTTAGTCTTGCTCTAAGAATGATACCCTTCAGAGGCCCCTCTGCAGGGCTGGACAAAGGGTCCGCAGAGAATGGGTCCCCATCTTATATATATTCTTTTTAAATACAAGGAAGGGTGTTCAAATGGTGCTTACTGAGGATGTTTGGTGAAACGTGGCCTATTTTATAGACACAGAGGGGGAGCTGCACCCAGAGCACTGCTCAGCAGTAAAGCCCTGAAGCCTCCTTGCAGCGGTCAGTGAGACATTTTACACCAGGATTTGGGTATTTCTGCAGGACGAAATAAAATCTTACAAAAGCACCTACCTTATTCAGAAACCAGCTAGAGCGGTACAAACAGCAGCATAGCCTTTGGGAGTGGGGTGTTTGGGGCAGCTGGCATCCCCCCTTGGTTTTCTGGAGTCCACATGAGCCCTGTGCCGCAATTACTGTGATGTGAGCTGCCTAGTTTAAGATTGCAATAAGTTACCTACAGCAGACATGGTCACAGGTTTTGTTCACAAAGTCCCAGTGAGAACCAGGCAATTCTGAGGTAAAACTTTATATGCTTTTCCCTACTGTAGGCAGGCTCATTCTTACTCTGGAATATGCACTCAGACATTAAGTTATTCCTGAAACTCCCTTCCAAAAGACATGTGCAGGCAACCATGCAAATTAATTTATTTTTTATCAGCCAAGTGCTTTTTAGGAAATTACTCATGGGGTTGTAAATCTGAGACAGAGGCAGACAGACAACAGAAATAGAGAACCTCTTACAATATGTAGTACGCTTTTTCCCAGCGGCTTGAGTAGAATACATACTTCAGCTTCGTAACTTCCCAGGTTGTTCATGCTTTGCTTCTGTTTCATTGCTTCCCTGTATAGGGGTGTTTAAAAGTCCACGCCAAAAGGAGGGACACCTATGAAAAAAAACGAAGTACCAACATTAGGAAAAGTTCAAACAGATGAAACAGACAGAGCAAAGGACATGTCATGTATTAATAGAGGACAGAGGCCCAAAAATTTAGAGATGTTTGCGATGTTATGAATAGAGCCTCCAGAAGAACCAAAATAGAGCCAAAGGTCTCTTATGCCACAGCTTTTCAGCAGTGTCTTCTCTTTCCCTGATGAATCCATCTTTCGTGGAAGAGAAAAAATAGTGTTGTCACAATGGAGATTTATCCTCAGAACCCTTTCCAAAATGACTGATAAAGCTGAATTATCATGTCTAAAGCGTAATGAAGTAACCTAGGCAGTTATTCAAATATTCAAATTGCCTACTGAGAGGCAAAGTTACATGTTTTTCTCTGCTTAAATCTCCCACTTCAAGAGATTTTCAGGTGTAGGTTATGGATTTTTTTAACTACATATACAAACTGTGCTCTTGTATTTTCTGATACTTTTAAGAAACACATTCATCATTGTAGAACTGGAGGCAGAAAGAGGAACAAAAGAGTTGGTTCCTGTTTCTGTTATGGTTTCCTTAGGTGTGTTGGCTGGTTACATACCAAAAGCACCAAACCTTCTCTTCAGGCAATAGAGTCAGCTGTCTTCATGCACCTGAATTTTGGGCACACAGGGAATGAGCTTGATTGATTATAAAATACCATGTGTTTCTCAGTCAGATGCATGGAAATAAACATTAGCCTAAGTCCAGCAAGGATTTTGGGAAACTGGCAAAGGAAACATAGATAACTTCCCTGTGGTCTGACAAACCAATGGTGTTGGCTCTTAGGGATCTCAGAAGGTCATTTGGAAGGGGGTTGATAGGAACAGTCAGATGACAAGCATTTTAGGTGCATTCAGATGTGTTCCAAAACAGCGTTAAGTGACCAGGTGCAAACCATCAGCTGGAGTTACATGCTCAGAGCAAGGTGCCTTCATTCCCCTTAGCACTAAAAAAAGGAAGATGCACCTAATCCCAAATAGACACCTGGATAGAGAGCTGTAGTTCAAGCCATGTCTCTGAGGAACTCCTTATCTACTGGACCATTGTCATTTTCATCTCACTAGTTCAAGCTACCCCAGCTACTGGAGAAGAATAAATAACAGCTTCAGAAATGTTCACTTGGAGTTAGATAACTCTGCATGTTTAGACCAAGGTGGAAGAAAGTCCAAGTCTTTCTCTAGTAGGCAGCCGGTCTGTCACTTAGCATAAGTGATCTACTGCTGAACAACCACCAGAAATTAGCAACAGGAAAAGGAGCTCCCCCTCTGTAATTTAGGGCAGAGCAGGGGGGAAAAAGTGTTGAGGAAAGCATGTGTGGAAAGATAAAGCAAGAAATGTGATGGTTTGGGAAATAATTGCCACCCCAGCAAACCTCAAGGAATTGTAAGCACTGTAAACTGTGTGCAAAAGTCTGCAAACCCTTGCCACAAAAAGCAACTGAATGTGCCTGTGGCTCTGGAGTAAGGATATCCCAAGTACCCAAGATGCCAGGACAGTAGCCAACAGGCCAGTGAGATCTTGTGCCTGGGGACTGAGCCTAGGACAGCTGTGGATATGTCTGTATTCTCCCATATATCAGTTGAAAAGCACATTAAATAGAGATTCTCTGCCATTTACAATGAAATTACTTGACTGTTGCTGCTATCTTTAGTTGCCATTATTAGTGACTAAGACACACAAAGGTGTCTGGGATGCCTTGCTTGAGGATTTAAACTTGCTAGCGAGACCTCTTCACAATTAAAGAAAAGTCGCATTCAAATGACCGTTCCCGGTGAATTCTGAAGTACTAGGTTAATTAGTTTGTATTCTCAAACATATGCCGTCAGACAACACCAAATATATTGCAAGTGGATTTCATGGCTTGAAATCTGCTCAATTAGGACCATTTACAACATGGTCAACAGCAGTCATTTTGCTCCTGTTTCAGAAGGGTCACAAGAGGTTACTCCAAGCTTACCTCATCCTTCACTCTACCTGGTAACAACACTGCCCTGAAAACCATGTGGGGCTACAGCCACCAAAGCAAGGTTTCCAAGACTGAAGTACTGTTTATGTGTTCAGCTACAGTAGCTCTGTGCAAAGTCTGCTGTGTTTTGGGGGGAGTGTTGCACTCATAGGTCCAAGACAGAAGTTGGAGCAGCTTAGGCTGGATGGGAGGGAGATTTCTCTGGATTTCCCACAGTGGATGAGCAGCTCCGTGCTGGGTTGTGGCTGGGTGCCAACCAGTACCACGCACAGCCTCATGCCATGGGCTTGGGGACCACCAGGGACCCTCAGGGGCACTTAACAGACGCCAACAGAAAAGGGCTGTTGCAATCTAGGCACTGGGGACACAAGGGTTTGGATTCAGGCACTAAAATGTTGCCCAAGTCACACTTGGGGTGGCTAAAATCTTCAATGGTTTTTGTGCCTGGGAGGTTTAGTAGGAGGGTGAAGAGGCATTTACCCACAGTCCGTCATCAGCTGTTTGGTCAGCTTGTCCCCAGCCCGAGGAAGTAGGACTGTTGTCTAACCATGCAAGATTATTGTAGTTCGGATAATAGAATCATAGAGTGTCCTGAGTTGGAAAGGACCCACAAGGTTCAGTGAGTCCAACTCCTGTCCCTGCACAGGACAACCCATGTGTCTGAGGGTGTTGTCCAGTCTCTTCTTGAACACTGTCAGGCTTGAGGTTGTGACACCTCCCTGGGCAGCCTGTTCCAGTTCTCCACCACCCTCTTGGTAAAGAATCTTTTCCTAATGTCTAGCCTAAACCTTCCCTAAAGCTTAACCACTTTGTCTTTGCAAACATAGCACAGGGCAATGCACAGAGCCTTCATCTTTCATAACAGCAGTACCTAATTTTGCTTTTTACTGTTCTTACCCTTCCATCCCTTTTATGTCATTCTAAGCCCCAGGTGTTGTGTCACCTCAGCCACGTACACGAAGGACATGGCCACATGTGCTGATGGCTCAGGTACTGTTGATCCTCACGGCTGAATGATGCTGCCCACGTGTGCCAGCCAGCGCAGCAGTAGCCTAGCAACCCTGCCTGCACCACGGCGTGGACACACACAGTCCTGCTTGTTTTCTAACAAAGAGAAAGGGCAGACAGAAATAATCATGGTGTAATTAATATATACCTGTCATTCTCTACCATGTGGAGTTATTAATATCAGCCCATTCAAACAAGAAATGACAGGAGGCAATTAAAACTGATATCTACGATTAAATAGGAAAAGCAACCGTAGCTTAGCTGGGTCAAAATAAATCCATAAAGCATGCAGACACTGCCGACAACAGTGCAATTGTATTTAATCAATAACAAGAAGATGTAGATGTAAAGAAGGAGGCCTTTTATAGCAACTGTTCATAGAAGAGTTGTAACTATTCATAGAAGATCTTGCTTTCCCAGCTCAAAAGCCCTCTACAGTACCTAGCAGTATTTTACTATGAAAAGTTGTTTATCTTGCAAGACTCTTGAAACAACATACATTGCCAAAAAACAGGCTGGGGAAATTACAGAGATAGAAAATTGCTTTACTGCATTAGCATCTCCCTGAACATTTCCCTCATTAAAGTAATTAGACATTTAAGACAAAGAAACATAAAAAACCCTTGAGGTGTGCAAATTTTAAATGAGGTTGATGTCTTCCTGGTACACAATAGGATTTGATTAGTAGTTGCAACACACAGACCAACTATAGAGCATGAGCAACATTCAGAATTACAAAACCTATGAAAGTTAAACTTTTTGTTTTAGTGGTGTTTAAAAATTCATAGCAAAAAGAAGTGGGCTGGGAAATAGTATTCAGTCAGCTGACCAGGCTCCAGGAATTAAGCAAGATTTATGATATATAATATTTCTGCTGGCTGGTATTTGGTGTGTCGTCGTTCAATGAATGTTGTTGGTGTAGTTACAGCTGGAGAAGTGACCTACTTTGGAAATGTTTTCACCTGGAAATTCTGTGTCTGTAATCATAAAAAATTGCAATCAGCACCCTCATCAGCCTCCTTCTTTGCTGTGGATAAAGTTACACGGTCTCCCAGGTACTAAGTGTAGGGAACAGACCTGGAATTGGCCTAACTATTGACAACATCACTTAAAATATTCAAATGTTTACTGCAATTTTCACTTGCTACACAGCTAGTTAGAAAGTGTGTAATTATATCCCTTGGTTCAGTGAAGTGAAAGATAGCAATTCCAATAAGACATTAAAATAATTCACCTGGACAGCTGCAAGTAAAACTGCTCCGTGACCCAAAGTGGAGTAGCAGCTGGGAATTGCTATAAACTGTTCAGAAAATGACCAGACTCTTACTAAAATTTAGCTCCAGTGTCTGTCAGCAAAGTGATAGCCCAGTGCATTTACAACTCACACGCTGCTCTGACAGTTTGCTCCTTTTTTTAAAATCCTTTTTTAAGCTATGCCTTCTGGAGTCCAAGTAATCAGGTTTTAGCAGTAATTAAAATCTAGCGGAGCAAGGGAAGAGAAAATTTTCTGTTTTAATTTTATTCCTGAAGGATATAAATGTACTGAATTTCTTCTTTGGAAGGTATCATAAGCTCATTGCTTACTGTATCATCTAACTTTCTGAATTGTTGCAATAAAAAAGAATCCTTTTTTTACTGGAAAATTATTACATATATTTAAAATGTCAGGAAAGAGTTATATTTACATCTACACTGACAAATCACTCACAGCTGGAGTTTTGAGACTCCAGCGTGTTCCCATCAAGAGACTTGGGCACATCCAAACTCCATTTTGGGAAGAAAATCTATAATCATGCATATACATATGCTAACTATGAATACACAGAGCTTTCCAAAAACATGTATATCTATTAAGGGGTCTAGAAGAATCTCTGTTAACCTCACACTGAGGCTGCTGGAGACTTCCATTCAGGAAAGCACTTGCGTATATGCTGAAGTTTTGATTCAACCATGTACCTAACCAGGAGCTGAATTCAACACTGTTCAGGAATGTACTTGAAATTTAACCCACACCTAAATTCTTGCCACAGCCGTGATGGATTGTCTGGGTTCTAGCAGTGAACTGATGAACTGTGAAGAACAAACTGATCTCCCAAGGCTGACATCTAGTTTACTTGGACAAGGAGCATGGAAGTGGCTTCTGGACACGTATTTCAGAACCAGAGCTATCCCACTAAAGGTATAGAAAATGCTGATGGTAGTTTTTCTAAGTATGACTTTCAAACATCTTTCAAAAAGGCAATATACTTTTTGAAGGTAGTTATATATATAATATGCTTATAAAGAAATAGAAATTTATATATTTCAATGGAATGAAGAGACATTGCATGTTATTGTAGCTTGAAGTGTTATCCTGTAAAAAGGATGACTCATATTTTGTTGAACATTAACAGTAATAAAGTAATTATCTGTTTAACATTCAGAGCATTAAAAATAAAAATTAAAATAAATAGAGTTCAAAACTAAAAGCTTGAAAAATTGTATTCTTTTTGCTCAGATTAGTTTTTTTTCTGTCCTTTACTACAAGCTGTAACTTTTCCAGCAACTATTGACATTCGTTGTTCCTCTTACATCAGCTGCGATCTGAGCTTCCTTTACATACACATGAGTTTGTCAAAGTCAGCCCTTTTGGCTACTCCACACTGCTTGTAATCACACCTGACTGCTTTCTGTATCAAATTATATCACCTTTACAAAGTTATAAACCATTATAGCACTTTATCTGCTGAGGGCTGGGTGAATCACACTTCACAAAGACGATGCTTCCCTCGAAGCACACTTTGAAGAAGTAGCCTATCATAGAAGGAAACTATCAAGGACCTTATAAGACATGCTGTTGGGATGGCGAGCAATAAGCACATGCACCAGTATACACCGGGCTGCATTAGGAGGAAATCTCACTGCCCGCTCCAACTGCAGACGGAAAGTCACCATAGTTTATATAATACATAAAATTTAAGTCTTCCTGTGGACTTTTGACTTCTGCTATGATGTTTTCTCATCCCCTGGTCATGTCTTCTCAGGCTATTCACATAACGGCATGGACTCATGAGCACTTGGCTCCCATCTTGATATGGAGTCAGGACAGAGCCAAAGTGCATGTCTGGTCTTGGGCAGAAGGTATCATTCCTGCTGCCACAGTGCAACCAAGAAGGTTGTCTACTTGCTGTAAATTATCTTTTCTCGTGTAGGGGATCAAGTCAGGAGGAGACACAGATCATAACTGATATTTACTAAAACCCTTTCATTAGCCAAGTTGTTATTAATAGCAACTACCTGTTAATTCAGTAAATTCTCTGTTTCTTCACACAGTTCACTCATTCGTAAATACACACACACACAAAATCACTCATAGCACCTCATTTGGAGCACCATTTGTGAGGCCCACCAAATGAGTGGTTGACTCAGAAACTGATGGCCATATTGATATAGCAGGTAGGTATAGAGAAATCCCCAGGGGTTCTTTCCTTCCTCAGAGATGTATGTGTAATCCTGTATTCTGCATATAGCAGTCACTGTCTTCTTGGAAGTGGTCCAAACTATGAACTAGAATTGTACTGGTGGCCTTGTACACATTTGACCGACTCTTGGTGTCCTGAGTTTGCCAGTTCTTGTAAATCCCACAGGACCACAAGTCTCCAGAGCTTATAGGCCCTTGGGAGATTTGTATGCTCTGCTTCTCTGCACATGCACTACCTCTCCTTGGTCTACTGTTTTCTATTCACTATTTCTCCACCCACACATATAGGGAACTCACAGATATCGTTCCTTCAACTTATACAAAAGATGTGGTTTTGATACCTTGACTTCCTAGAAGAGCAAAATTTAGTCAAAACCAGCTTTTCTTCATTCATCTGAACCCAGGCCTTGACAGTGTCAGCCTGCTTTTGTATTATGCACACTTCTCAAGGTTCGTCTGACAGGGAGATGCTGTGATACTTCAGGCTTTTCTGTGTCAATTATTAGAGGGAGTCCCTCCTTCTTCTCAAAGCCATAAGTAAGGGACACTCCTAAATGCTTTCTATGAGGTTTCAATATATAGGAGAAAGCAAATTGGAACAGGATAATAAGTGAAGGTTGATTTCTGCTTCGATCATTATAGCCAAGGCATTTATTTTGGAGCACAAAAAGACCAGTTCAACAGTACTGTTGAAATCTAAACCAGAAGAAGTATTATACTTTCTCAGTAATGCAATAAGGATGGATGAGCACTGGGACACTATACAGAGCTGGGCAGTAAATATCTGTCCTGCTTATTGACTGGCCATTTCGGAGCTTTGTTCTAGTGCTGCTCTCACTGAAGCCACTGACAGGATTGCACCTGTATTTCAACTATGGCTTTTTGGTGGATCAGATAGATCAAAAGAGGTGCTTATTCTAAAAAGTGGTGCTTATTCTTTGTCTGGGACAAAGACAACCTTGAACAACTGTAGCAACTTGCAACTATTTGTGCTAGACCAGTCTGGAGAGGGATAACATGCAATATATAAAGTGGGACTGTTATGAAATCTTTTTCAACCCAGTTAACCTCTGGTTTCAATTCTTTTTGTTATACCTCAGTTGTATTTCATCCATGGTGCTTTCCTGCTGTGCTTTTTTTTTTCTAGAAAAATTAGAGACCAAGCTCAGACATAAACTTTCTGAGGAAGCAAAGCACTTTCCTCTCAAATTTTTCACAATAATATGACAAAACAGATGCTGCAGCATTTAATGAGACAGGAAACAACATGATATATGACCCTCACATCTGGTGTCAGTCATTTTTAATAACTCTTTGCTGGGATGCTTGGGTTATGGTAGAAAGCACCGTCTTGTCAGCTGGTGATTTGCACTCCTGTTAAACAAATACAATTCCCTCATCTTCTTCATCTTCTCTGTCTTTTCTCTTTTATCCTGCTCTAAACCCTCATACGGTGCAATGCCCAGCAGGCTTTGGCACAACTGTCATATGGCAAAGAGAAAGGCATTTAGTTATGTGTGCAGGCAGCACTGAGAGAAATGTGACACAGCTCGTCCCCCTTCCTTTCAGACATCACCTGTCATTCAGCTTGAAAAAGCACCAGCAGTATCTGCGAAGCAGAGAGAGAGATGGCAGGCTGCACATGTTAGCAAGAGCACATACCTGATGGGTCCTGCATCAGCCCTTTCTCACCTTGGGATGTTTCCCACTTCTGTGGACCCTTCAAAGAGCAGACTGGCAGCTTTGGAAAAGTCTTTTATGCATGCGGTTTCTTTCCTAATGTTCCTGAGTTATTTTAATCTGTCACTTAAAACCCTAAACTAAAAATGCTGTGGTGTGGGAAACCCCAGATGTGACAATGAGAAAGGGAAAGTTCATAGGTCCCTCTCCCCTCCCTGCCTTCAGCTATACCTTTGGCTGCAAATGCTTGCAGAGACACACTGGATTTCAAAAGCAAAAAGTTTCAAATGTAGTTCTGCTTCTTTTTTCCCCTACAGTTCTGTCAAAATATCAGACAGGAAGTGAGCCAGTTATTTGCTTTCCCACTGGAGGTACAAGGAAGAGAGGATAGCGGCTTGACAGCAACCACCGTTTGTGTCATCAAACAAATTCTGCATTAGACGCAGCTTTCCCACCTGCTCCTAACACTGACAGCTCAGAATTTCTTCTGATTAAGTAGCTCACAATTATTTTGTGAGGCAAAAAACCCCAGTTCAGTGGATTGATGGTAATTAATGACTTCGGGGTAACCAAAACCTTTCCCTCATTCTTCTGGATGCCATCTCCAGCAGCACCCACTTGCTCTGCACTTCCTCAAGGGTAAGAAAAGACCATGGGTGGCCAAAACCGGGGTCTCTTACTGCACCTCTGGAGCTCTAGGTGTATTATGTTCTTTTTTCTCAAACCTCACTTTAAATGAAGACAGAAAGAATAAGCCAAATTATCCAATCCTACAAAGAAGTAGGTACTATTGCTGTTAAAAAAAAAAAAAAAAGCTTTTGCATTATGTAAACTTTTCCCACCTATGTATTTACATGCATTTAGACAAATATAGCTGTCCACACCAAAAAATCCTGATAAACTTTGTGTAAAAGCATGAAATACTGATTATTCAGTTATGTTGAAATGTTTCCTTCACTCCTCTGCTCCTCCTTAAGGAAGCTGATGGACTGATGGTTGTTTCAGTATGGCGTACACTGTGCCATGGTGATTTTTTCTTTTCCCTTGCAAGACCCCAAGGAATAACCTACAGCCTCAGTACACCTGAAAAACACGGTATGAGATCAGGATTCTTTGTTAAATGTAGTACTCAAAGGTGAATACTTGGCAGGAGAGAGCAATTTATGCTATTTATTCAGTGAGTAAACTTGGAATAAAATGCTATCCATCCCACAGTCAGCAGAATGGTCTTTTACAGAAATGTCAGCAAACCTCTTCACGCCAGGTTTTTAGCAATCGCTTTGAACTACACCATAGAGCAAGGGACATTTTAACAGTCATTCTGAGTAAAGTCATGCTTTGTATCTGCACACTTTCGCCTAAGCCATTTTACCTGTGGGCTGATGACGCGAGATAATAGAGAGTGTGTGTATATAAATCTTGCATGGTATGCATTTGGTGTCTGCTGAATGTGGACGCTGCTGAGATTTGGAAAATATACAACCTTTTTAAATAAAAGTGTGAAAGCCACCGAAGGTCAGAGAAGCAGAGGAACAACTTCAGCTGCTCCCTAATCCCTGAGATAGGAATGGGTAAGATGGTAAAAACACATTTTCAATTACTGCTAAAACTTGTACAGCAGGAGAAACAATCAGGAAGAGTCTCAGTTTGTGCCAATTAAAAAGCGTCACTTCATGGGAGGTCAGATCCTCGTGATATTTCCAGCACCGTGTATTGCTGAGTCATCTTCTCCACTGTCCTGTCCTCATTTGCTCCTTAATGAGCTCCTAATTGCTTTGCAGCACCAATTTCTTTCATCCAGTCAGAGGCTCTGCCTCACGTCCACCTTGGCATCGCTATTTGCGTCTCACTTCTGGTGGCTTTAGCAATCTTGTCACCTGCATTTTCCTCCCACTTTCAAACTGCCTTGCTCCAGCCTCTGGTGGCACGAGGCTAGGCCGAACACAAGTCTGATGTGTTTCATTAGAGAGCCAGTCCTTCTTCTTTGCTCCGTGTCTGGCAGCTATCTTTCTGTATTACTTTAGGGCTTACACTCTAGATGTTATTCCCTTCTGTGATGTCTAGATAACAACACTTTAAATTTATTTTCAATGGCATTTGAGTGAAAAACCCTTCATCTCAAGCATGGCTGATATTAGTTGCCTATGCTATGCAACAGCCTCAAACTATTTCATTGAACAGGGGGAAATAAATGGAGCTATCTAATCAATATAGCAGGCTGAACTTGAAGTACCCATCCTTTATTCAAGCTTCGTTGCTGAGAGTCAGTGTTTTATTAATCTTAATCCTGAAAACTGTGGTAAACTGAAAGAAAGTAATTACCGACATTCACTACACTTAGCCAGGAAAGCATTTCTCTATTAGGAGTTCTGCAGAATTACAGACACACTTTCAGGAACAAAGGGTCATCAGCAAAAGGTGTTTTTCACAAAAAAAACCCATAAACTGTCAGCTATGAAAACCAGCATCAGGCTGCAAACAGTGGTGGAGGAGCCTATGGGAACATACCTTGTGCTCAGTGACTGTGAACAGCAATGCCACTGCTTCCAGCCGTATGCAGCCCCCTGGCTGGGAAACACAGCTCTAGTGATCAGACCCTGCCTTGGGTCCAAGCAAAAGAAGAGACAAATGTAGGTGCTCAGGTGTGTGACTTTCAGCCAGGTGTTACGTCAGCCGCATTTCAACAGGGTGCATGTTTCTCTGGAAAGGTATGAAAGCACCACCTCAGAGGTGTAATCACTCAGTGCTTTCCCTGGGCAAACCTAGGAGTAAATATTTGTACAGCAGCAAGTACCAAGCCTGTGTCTGAAAGGAAGAAGGATTTATATCACTTTCATCCTTCTTCTCAGCAGTACAAAAGCAGAATAAAAGTTTCTTCTAGACATTTCAGTACATGGAAACACAGCCTACTCTGTTATGGCCCAGCCTTGAACATGGTGTCTCTCATAACACCACTGGAGGGGTTGCTGTGTGTGGATACAGAACATAGTAATTTTGCTAAATATCAGTTTGCAGAGGAGATGTTCCAAATTGTAATGTGTTCCTCCAGAATATTAATATGGGGTAGCAGAGATTCTGCCAAAATACCCAGTTACCTAGCATCCAGCAGCCATTTCATCAGGCAGCTTATACCCAGGGTTAGGAAAAAGCTGAAGCCTGGCTGATGGGTGGTACCACTACCATAAACAAATGAGATTGGGTTGTCTATGAAATAATATAACACTGTAAATAGAGTGCCACCTCTGTTGTAGCCCTCTGCTTCTGGCACTGCCTGGGATGGTTAAATTTTTTCATACTGTTTCAGGGCACCAGTGTCATACAATTCCTTTCCCATCAAAGCGCTGGCGGAGCCAATGCTCCAGCACTGGTTATTAACATATGGGGGTGGAATATAAACTAAATACCTTTAAATCTTCTTAGAGTGCCTTCAGTTGTGTCTGTCTCATGTCTTTATAAGTGACCTGTTGTCATTTCCTACCACTGATTTTCTGGAGAAGCTAGATCTCAGGGAGGGGAGGAAGGGGACATCTTTGAACATCTATAAGCACAAGTAAGCATTGGTGCCCGTTCCTCTTCATAGCACGGTCTGTGGTACACCTCTTAAATTGCAACCAGTGACAATCTGAACAGAAAAGGCACCAGATGATTCATATGCCAAAAAGATCTTGAAAGCTTCCTTTCTGTATAGATGGGTAGCAACCCCTCTGTTGTTATCCAGGTACTCATTTCTCTGATGGTACAGAATGGCGCAACTTGATGATCAAAGAAATCCTGTGATCACTGAGCAAACAAAGATGGAAAAGGCTCTCTCCTGTGTGAAGTCTGTCAGATGACTTCACCCCTTGCCTGAAAGCCAGACTCCTGAGCTGCTGGAGCCTTCAGCCATGCAGAGCTCAAAGCCTTCATGGCTGAAGCCTGCTGCACTTTGCATTCTTTCTGTGCTCTGATCGCGAACTACAAAGATTTGTTATTGACTCAACATTAGGAATAAATTCAAAGTCCTCTGATAAGCAGCTTAAAGTCATATTTCTTGTTTCCTGCAACAAAGAGCAGCTAGGCAAAAAGGACTCCTTCCTTCTGCAATTGCCATTAAAAGCTAAGAAATCCTTTCCTGATTGGAAGTCCTGAGTAAGGATGTGTGTTTCGAGTGTGAGAGCCCCACAGAAAGTGTCTTCTGGAAATCTCTTTTTTTTTTTTTTTTTAATTTAAATTGCTTGTGTAAATACATTCCCAGTGCCTGGATATCTGGAACTAGGAACCAGCTGCTTTCACAGAATTCGGTCGTAGCAGCATGGCTGTCTCTGCAGCCCAGACAAGGCTGGAAAGTGGGGAACAAGATCACCAGAAATCAGCCATGCTCACCTTTATTAATTTAATTTCACCAGGGAATTCATGCTTATGCATTTGAATCTAAGGGATCACCTGCCCCAGCCCCTTGGGATCAGGCAGCACATTGAATGACTAAGACACTGGAAAGATTTCCACCACACTGACTGCAGCCAGCAGGATTCAGAGGAGAAAAAATGCCAGCAGCTCATGTCTCCTCTTGCCTGTCAAGGAAGAGCAATCCCAGACACAGCGCTGACTGAATCCCATAGAGACAGAGCACAGCACTGCAGTGGTATACATTCTTCTAGATGCAGCATCAGCTGCACTCATCCAGGTACCAACAGCCCTCACATCCAAACCCTGTTGCCTTGAGGGATGCAGTCACGTGCAGGACAGTCCAGGTCATGTAGATGTGAAGAAAGTTGCATTTTTATTGCGTAAGAAAGTCACACAGTGACCGACACAAACTTGCCCAGTGATTAAACAGAGTTCACTTCAGTTGATGTACCTCAAGTGATGCTTGCTATTACATCTGCTTGACTTCATGTATTAAACAATACAGGAAGCCGAAACATGGTAGAAGTAGAAAGCCTCAAAGAAGTCCTCCAAAGAAGCAAGATTTTGCTAATAGCTACTGTTTGGAACCTTTTTAGGGAAATTGGAAAAAAATCTGGACACTGAACAAGGAGTTTATAAAGATCAGTCCAGCTATGGACAGTCTGCAAACACAAAAGTAAAGTGGGTGGAGATCATTTCCCTGTATCTTTATCCACCTAGAAAGTCTTTTTCAGTGTCCTAACCTACTTCTGCCATAGGGTGCTAGATAAACCCAGGGGCTGTTTCATGAGAGTGTTGAAGGCAGATCCACAACACCATATCCACAAGGGAGCTCAGTACAGTGCAGGACATCTCTGCCTGTGAGATTCTGACTGCCCGCTGACCCATCTCCATGCAGCTTGCAGGGCCAGGGAAACCCCTTCTCCCTGGGATGCTTAAGACACCATCTTCCTCCTCTCCCTGTTCTGGCTTTCCACACACTCCCACTCACATTTCTCACACTGCACTCACCTCCTCTTCTCCACCTCCCTGCTGCTGGCTTTTCTCAGACCATTTCTAGTTTGCTGCCTGCCTGGTCACACCCCTAGGAAGACATAGTTTGGCTCTTCATTAGCACTTTCTGAAGCCAGATTTATCTATTACTGTGGGTACGAAGTACCTCATGCCTCTCTGCAATGGGTTAGAATAGCACATCTGTGATCCTGGAAGAGGATGAGGGTGACAGCAAAGACAATTGCTATGCACACATCCCCATCCATATGTCTATAGCCTTATGCATTGCAGAAACCCAGCCCTGGAGCTGATCAGTATTCACTTCATCCACTGCCTAATCCTGAAAGTTTCAAAGAGTAACGAATCTTTCTCTCACTTTTGCTGTGCTAATAATTCTGCTTCTCCATATGCTGAAAGTTTCACACCCATTCTAGGATCCAGGAACCAAGAAATGTTACACATATATAAAATTTTACCATAAAAAGCTGGCATGCCACAGAAGCCAGAGCTCAAGAGCACCCTGCTTTGACTGCCGAGGGAGCCAGGAAAGAACTGTGAAACTAATATTAAACTTCCCAAAGTCCTGCATTGCATAAGGTACTCCAGTTGCCCTGCAGGGCAGTAAAGCTAAATTTAATTTCAAATTACACCACTTCCAGGAGGAGAAGGTAATGATGGTTTACAGCATCCAGTGAATAAAATTGCCTGAAACACCCAACCTGATGCTTGCAGAGCAAGCTTAATTCCATTTACAAAATATCCTAAATCCTAAATCATGGGATTACCAACTTCAACCTTACTTTCCTTCTTTAATAAGGAACATCACTAAGGTGCAAATTCATTCCAACTAACTTAAGTCTCCTTAATTAGGAGGCTAATGGAAAGGCATGGGGTTCTTTAGAGGACAATCCAGATCTTCACTGGAGCAAATTGCAGTCTCTAGAGGAACAGAAATAGCACAATCTTTCATAAAAACTCCACTGACAGATTAGGAACTATTGTCTGGAAATGATCCAACAAATTCACTACAAAGTATTGTTGTCAGCGTGAAATAGAAATGTGATAATAAAGAAAAGCTACAATACCCTTCAGCATATTTATGTTTAATATTTCTTACAGCCCTACTTCCTGTTTCTAATTTTGGTTTTGATTGTAAGCCCTTCTCCCTTCTTTCCCTCTTTCTCTCCCTCCCTTTCTGATATTTATTTCTGTCACCCGCTGCCTCTCAATTTCCTGTGTTCTCAGACTTGCCTTTCTCTTCCCATCCTCCTTCTTTTTGCTTAGTGTCTCGGTCTGGACACCCCTCTTCATTGTGAACAAGGTACTTTGGAGCAATTTCTGGATGTGTGCACTATGGAAAACACATCTTTCTTTCATAAAGCACCAATGTAGAGAAGGAATATGAGTTACAGGTAGAAGTGCAGGATGCAATGCTGAGAGGTGAGGAAAGTTTATCCACAGCCATTGCCCCTAATGTCCAGAAATCCTAGAACTGATAGGAGCCTTTTTCATACATGAAATGAATAAGGCACCTACATGCAGAGTATCAGACAAAGTTCAGAGAAATTCAGCTTTTTCTGTCATCCCATGAGGTTCAAGGCAGGAGACAAACCCCCCAGAATTTTCCCCAACATTCTTGCCACCCTGCTGAAACCAACGGTTCTCCTCATGCACGGTACCAAGGACTGGTGTCCTCTCCTCTCACTGTCATTCACCTCCAAGCATGATCTCTTCATACTGGAAGACAAGTCAGCTTCTCTATTTTTTCCTCATTCTTTTTCTGCTTTTCTCATCTTCCTACCCTGTCCATCTCATGCAAAGACTTCCTGCCGTGGCAATACAGACATGAATTTAGGCAGGATCCTCACAGAGCACCAGCATACAATGAATCTAGTTCAATTATCTGTGATCAACATCTGGCCACTCTGTTGGGACAGTGTCATCCTGGCAGGCCTTGGGCTTGTGTCAATACCATCAGCTCCTGTTTCTCTACAACCTATAAATATTACATCAGATGGAAAAGATTATCAGCCTGAGGAGTTTACAGACCACTTCAAGGAACAGAAGGTGAAACAAAGCATCTGAGGGACCGAGCAGCAATGCTGCAGAAGACAACACATCAGTTCAATAAATAAGTGGGTTTTGATACATACAGCAGTAGATTGCATCAAATAAGCTGCAACTGGAAAGTGGTCTCACTATTATAAACAAGTGAGCTCACTGCACACAGAAACAAGGGAAGAATGGCAGAAAGGTTGGTCATATCAATGGCAAAAACAGACAGGAGTTAAGAGGAACAGGAAGAGGATGGAGAAGACAGTCAGGTATGCCGGTGGTGAAGCTCTCAAAACTGTTTTTTCAAGAAAGCATGCAAGGAAAGGCAAGTCTAGATTAGGTTTATCTCACAGGAAAAAGGGTTCACCCACAACATGACCACATCCTGTATGTCTGTGTTAATAGTTACTGCATTACCTCACAAAGTTGTGACACCATCTGCCATAGAATCATAGAATTGTTTGGGTTGGAAGGGACCTTCAAAGGTCATCTAGTCCAACCCACTGCAATGAGCAGGGACATCTTCAACTAGATCAGGTTGCTCAGAGCCCCGTCCAGCCTGGCCTGGAATGTCTCCAGGGATGGGGCATCTACAGCCTCTCTGGGCAACCTGGGCCAGTGTTTCCTCTAGTGTACTAAGGGCTCCAGAGCTGGACATAGTACTCCAGGTGGGGTCTGACTATCTTAATTACTAACCAGGTGCTACTGGTTCCAGTGCCACAGGGAGAAGAAACAAGGGCTTGTGACTGGGAGCTAAAGATGTCCATGTTCATTTGCCTCATCATGAGATAACTATCATGTTTGCCAGAAGGACATACACTTCTTCCTGCCCTGTCGGATTAGTATAAGCACATCCTAAGGAGAGGGCATAACACCTCTCCTGACAATGTCCATGAACTCACCGAGAGATCCCGTAGTTCCTAAAGCAAAGCCTTACCATAGCATTTGCTCAGGCTACAAGTCATAATGGAAATGACCAAAATGGAAAAGCTGGTAGGGCAGAGGAGATAGCAGGGAACTATCCATCAGTACATATTAAAATTGAATGATCAGAAAAAAGCTTCCCTTTTCCAACAAGAAAATAATGATGGATTGTCAGATGAAAAATGCGTGAGACAACAGCAAAGAAACTTTCAGTTCCTTCTGCAGCTCGGCAGTCATAAACCTTCCATTAATTTTAGTTATAGAGAGATGATGTATTAATTAGTTTTTGCCCAAGGCATGTCATTTTAATTAAATATCTATTTAAACTGGGAAAACAGGAAAATGGTTTATTTTCTTTCCTAATTCCTCAGCAAGAGCTGAATATTTTCTTACATCATTTCAAAGAATAACAAACAGTTCTTATTAGGACTGAAATCTGAAATCCTTAATGAGGCACAGAAATTAAATCAAAGCACAGACTCATATAATACATGGTTTACAAAAATTAGTCGCATATTAGATCAAGAAACTATCAGCTTGTTTAAGCAGCTGTATATTTTATATTTGACATGAGACAAAATCCCCTACAGTATTTGAAATATCACAGTGCTTTCTTTGAGCCTTTGCTTGCTGAATTCCCTAACAATTGGTGCCGTGTAAATGTTTTCAGGAGGATCTGACCTGCTTCAAAATAGCAGCAAGACAGCCTGGAAGGTAGAGGCAGATTTCAAATTGCCAGGATATGACTCAGCTGGTTCATTCCTACTGCCCTTTGCTATAAATACAAAAGCAGAGGAGGGAACCATTTCACATCCAGATTGTAGGTGCTTGAACCAGCCCCATAAAATAAGTACCAGAACTCCCTACGTAGAGCTCAGAGAATGAGGCAGGTGTCCTCAAAGGTCTTCAGAGGAAGAGGACTCTGCTTGTCCACCTCTGTTTTACCCAGCGCTGACATCAGGCAGAGGCTAAAGCCCCCGGAGATCCTCAAAATATTTTTTGACCTTTGGGGCTTTTCCCATCCCTTTGCAAGAGTATTTTGGTATAACCTCTGTTTGGCACACAGAAGAGTGTCTCTGCACAAGCTGGCTGCCTGAAAAAGCTATTCCTGCCTCCGTTCCTCTGCCCACCTGGAGATACTGTTTAACATCCAGAAGTTACCCGTGCGGAGGGGAAAAGAAGGTTCCTGTTAAAAGGAATGTAATTACAACTAAGGGAACAGGTGCATGAGGTACTCAAAAGCCAGACTGCTTCACTAGCTGCACATAGGTTTGGGTTGGGGTTTTTTTCAGTTTTACATAGCACCTTGTGTAGTGGAGCTGAATCCTATGAGGACATCACATGAAGTAAGTGATGAAGTTTCGAACCTGGACTTTCACAGAAGTCTTCAGTTCACTTTTAACAGATTCTCACTGGCAGGAACATGCAAAAACTTCAAATACAAAATAAATGTGCTTTCTGAGTGTTCTGTTCTCAGGAAGGAAAAAGAGACTAAATGTAGAAAAATGACAGTCACTGGTTAGAATAAAACTCTTCACAATGAAAGCTGAAGAGCCCCATCTAAGGAGGCTGTTTACAGCGTGTGTGACAAATCATATCTTTTCATACTTTGCTTTTATTCTTGTAGCCTGACATCACTTGTTTGGCCCTGGCCATTCACACTTTTCAAAAGGCAGTTTGATTATTTGCATTTATTCCTGAGCAGAGGAACTTCAGTAAAGTTCATGAAAAATAAGCTAATACAATGGCTTGAGCCTTTTGGATCACTTAATCAAATCTATTCTTGCAAGCTGTGCATGAAAAAGACTGGCAGCTCAAGGCTTATGAAGAAGATGAATATATTTTGCCACAACACATCAAACACTGACATTTTTCCCATGCATTTATCAGTAGGGAAGTTGCACAAAATCCTGCCATTTGTCAGTCTTATTAAACCAGCTAACAAACGAGGTCACTTGTTAGCAATGCAGATGAGCTCTGAAACCCTCTGTCTCTTTCTCCAATCATTGCAATATTGAGAATTTCTGCAGGAAGTTTCCTTCTGAAGAATTACATATATATATATATAAACTCTTGTTCCTAATAGTGCTAAGCACATGCTATTGTGCAAAGAGAAAAGCGATGCATATAATGGTACAAGGTCAGAACTCTGCTGTTAATTATGTCTTAGCTCCATTTGGGTGGAGCACAGGAGCCCAGCCTGTGCCCAGCAAGCAAGTTAACCAGGGCTGTCCCTACTTCTTCTTGCTTTTGGCTTTCTCCACTTTCCCTGGCCTACTGTCTTCCCAGACCAGGTAAGCAAGAAAGCAACCCTATCCCCTCGGCACTGCTCTCATGTCTCTGACCCTTGTTCTCTCAATTACATACCCCGAAGCATCAGTAATGAAGTATAATACAATAGGACCTCAATAGCATTGCATCTTTAGAATAATATCTTCAGTTAAATGAAGCAGAACAACTGAGACTAACGTACAGAGAAAGGAGAAGCAGAGGGACATGGACAGGACATGCTGCTGAGCCCAGACTAGGCAGGGATAGGCTGGACTTTTCTCAGGGGAAGTCTGGATCCTGCTGGAGAGTCCCTGAGAGGAGCATGGGGACTTTCTTGGGGGCACCTGAGGGAGCAGTGCTGGTGACATGTCCTTCAGCCAGTAAGCCAGGGAGGATGCACGAGTGGACAGAAGCACTGGGGATATTTCAAAGCAGAAAGTGTTTGGAATCGGTAAAAAGACCTGCAGAGTTCCTCAGGGAAAATTATTGAAGGGCTTTTGTGCAAAAGGGTGAGGTGGTTGTGCAACAAGTAGAAAACTAGGAGAGTTCTCAAATGGTCTAAGATGGCAGAATAAGGGGTGTCTGAGCTGCTGTGCTGTGCCTGGGACAAATGACTGAGAGAAGAAACATAGCCACCTACAAGCATAAAAACATCTACAAAGCACAGGTGTGAAAAATTATGAATTAATATTAATGTACACACGCTGAAGAATTGCTTTCTAAAATCTCTCAGTAGCATAGAAGCACACAGATACAATACCTCGCTGAAGTTACAAGAGATAATGTGTGTACCTAAGATCACAGTGGGAACTCATACCTACATGACTTTGCCCAAAACATCTTGATTGCCATTTCCAGCATCTCCAAAAGTGCTGTAAGACTACTGTGGCTTTGCTGCAAGAGTGCTGTTATAACATGTCACCTTTCCAGAAGCAGAAAGGACCTGGCCAGAGTGACAGGACATCAGTTAAAGGTAAACTCAGAAGAGACGTTCTGCAGAGCAAGGTGAACTCATGGGGTGATATTTAGAGTCAACAGCTGCAATCAACTTCAGAGAGGATTTACCCACCCACCCACAAAATCACTGTGTTTGTCCTCTAGTATAATTCAGTAGGTGATCAATGTCAATGAAAACCCAACAAGATATCACAAAAGGGAACATGTGAACCCTTGAAATGGAGCCGGTTCTGAATCCAAAAAGATAAAGCATCTTCGTTTTAATCACTTTAATCACTGAATCTGGGCAGATGTGGTGAGAAAAGGTTGAATTGCTTGTTGGAAGGTTTTCTCTTTCAAAGCTGATAGATCAAAAGGGTGTGGAATTGTCTTACATGGAGTCTCTTGCATTTTGTTGTTGTTGTTCAAAAAGCAACATCCTTTGGAAATCTCTCTTGGTGATGATTCAATGGAAGAAATCGTAGAGTTGGGGATTTAACTGGGCTCTCTGAAAAAGTTACTGGGAAATGGAAGAAAGATAACTCTTCTTTTTTGCTGAGAATGTCTTTGTAACATTATCTACTACCTATAATGAAAAAAAAAAAAATAGTACAATAGTCCCAGAGATAATATTGCTTTCCTCTTAGGTTAATCAAAGCAGGAATGCTTTCTAACGAATGAGATACAGCAAAAGTGTGCAAAGGATTTTGTCGGTTATCTGCAGAATTGACAGTCACATCCTTGAAGATGACCTCATTACATAGATGTCTTAGGGTTATGATAAGAGAGAGATTGCCTGCTAGAAACAACGTAATACATCAAAACTGCTTTTCTACTAGGAACTGTTTATGTTTGTTTATCAAAGTTCCTTCTTACCACCAGATCTGCAAGAATCCTTCCCTTCAGATGTACAATTTGTAAAGCATTCAGGATCCAGAATGAAATCAGCAACATGTTCTCAAAACCATTACTATCTATACCTATACCTGGTAAGACACAGTTATCTCATCATATACCATCAGCCTCTGAACTCTCTGTGTGGGACTAAAACAACTGAAAGACCTGACACAACCCACAGCATTTTTTCTCTGGTAACTTGGGGAATAGAAGTTTTACCATAGAGAAGTACAAAATTTTCAAGAGCTAGTGATTATCACAGTTGTCTCAGTTCTTTATGGTCAATTTGAGACACTTCTTACAGCTCTGATGTGAACATATTTCTTTAAAAGTCAGCCTCTGCAGCAGGTCACAAGTGGGAAACCTGACCCATGCAATGGAAATACTGAGTGGAAATTGTTGCTGTCCTGCATGTTTGTCCACACTTATGCAGAGGAAATGACCAGTGTCAACAGTAACAAATAGTTCTTTTTTGAAGAATAATCAGTGAAGGAAAAGATTAAAAATAGGCTAAACCATCTATGGTATGAAATAAATGTTGACCACGTTTTGAGAAAGAGGTTGGACTAAGGACCTCCTGAAGCCCCTTCCAGCCTGCACCATCTGTGACCCTGTGCATAGCTCCTGGTGACACCTCTGTTCAACTTGCATGGCTACAAGGCACAGGATGAAGGAAACTCACCTCAGATCAGCTCAGAGCAACAACTCTTTTTAGGCACAGGGCTTGCCAGTGCACCTCTCATTTGTAGATGGAGAACTAGAGGGAAATGGATGAGGCTAATGGAGCCAAGCTAAGGGAGAGGATCCAGAGCTCTAGGTACTTGGAACATATCTCCAAGAGTTAGGTCAACTTGCAGCATGAATCCCTTGAATGACAAAAAGTTCAAGGAAAAAAGGGAGAGAAGGGCAGCTGCCCTAGACAGTGCCTCAAATTCAGACAGACAGGCTGACACCTACCTCTGCACTTCTCTGTGACGGGCAAATGCTTTGTCTTAATGTGGCACTGCTTAGTGATCTGCAGTATTTGCCTTCCTGAAAAGAAGACAGAATTGTATTTCAGTAAGAAGCAGCTTTTAAAAGGGAAAATAATAAAGGTGCCTTTATTTGAACAGTAAACCATCCCTCTGAACAAAAGACATGATTCCACAAAATTGATACGGCTTTACTGTGGGCTTCATGTGGCTCTTCTACTTCAAGCTTCATTATACTTGTTTATATTGGATCTACTGATGAGTAAATACATGTTTTAGATGAGGTGGAATTTAAAATAATGATTCTTAAACAACAAAGTAGCTTCTGAAATTGCTTCAGATGACCTGAGAAGGATGAACACATCTGTGAATGCTGCTGGTGAGAAAATTTTCAAAATTAAATAACTGAAAACAAACTAGCTGGTCTGGCTCACATATGTCATGAATGGCCTGAGGAAAACCGCTGTCATTTTTTTTTTCTCAGAAAGATTTCTACAGAGATCTCTAGGAGTAGCCAGAATAATTTTTTAAAATCAAACTTAGATTGAATTATCTTATTTTACTAAATCTGTCTCTGTGCCTTGACTGTAAGACATGGATGCACCACTCTCTGCTATGCCAGAGAACGCAGAAAGGACACATGAGCAGGTTTCAGGGAGGATGGAAACAAACATCTGAGGCTGGGGCCCACCAAACATTGCAGATGTCCTTCATGTGTAAAGTGAAACACTGATTTGCCATCATCCTAAAGGCCTCCACAATAAAAAAAAAAAAATTAAAAAATTAAGGAAAGTTCTAAGGGTATTGTTTCTCTTTATGCCATCAAAACCATGAGAAGCAACCCAGGGAAATGAAACTATGCTGACAGACTGCCAGTAGCAGCTGTATTGCTCCAGGGCAGGGAACAACTGTGCCCCTCTGCAACACTCTCCTGTCCCATCCTGAGGAACTGTGCTGCTGCCAGCAACTGAAAGTGTAAAGGGTGCAGAAGGGTTATCTCAAGAAGACAATTGCAGCTGAAAGGGTGTTAGACTCGCAAAAACTTTGATGGATGATAGTTTATGCCATCAAATTTATTTGGAAGCGTACTTGGAAGTAGTAATGGCTGCATCAACCAACATGCTTTGTTAACACAGGCAAGAGACAGAAAGCTGGTAAAGGACTTAGGTCTTGTATTTTCTTAGCTGCTTTGATTGTTATCCATCTGGATTATTATTATGTTTAATTTAGGAGTAGTCCATTTTAACAGTGGATTACCTAGACAGTCCAATCTGCCCTGAATTGTTGTGATGGCAATCAGAGTTCACTGGTTGCTGGTGAAGTTGACACCCCATGAGGAGACTTTTTTCTTGTATCTTTTTCAAGCATCTTTTTGAAAAGAAACATGTTGATTCCAGAATGGCACCCAGGATTTCAACATAGGTCTGAGTTGTCGGGCAATGATAGTGAGATGTCCCAATTTGCTGGAGATGTCAACAGACGGCTCCAGTTCTCAGCCCCCCACTTGCCCATGGAGAATGATGGCTTAAAGCCAGGTTATTTCTTTCCTAGAACAAAATTAAACATATTCTTAAATTGTTCCTTTTTTTTTTCTTTTTTTGTTTCTCTTTTTTAGTATTCACTATGCTACTCTGGTAACCTTAAAAAAGCATTAAAAATAGAAAGAAATCCTGTAATTTCAAAAGTAATCCAACTCTGTTAGTGTGTATTGGAAAGCAACCATTTCAAAATGACAGCGGTCTGTAAGGGCTGGGGCACAGGGCCTTGTGGACTCTTCCACCTCATCCTTAATCAGGGTCAAATTTTTGCATCTGGCTGAAATAATATCCATCTTTTTTTCTTCCTTTTTCTCAAAGACACTCTGTAAAAGCAGTCCATTTTCTCCTCCCCTCTTATGCAATGTTTCAGAGCAAATCATAGCACAGTACAGCTTTATAGGGCAGCAATATTAGTGAGAAGTTTTACAATAGATGGAAACCGTGAGCTCTTTTCCCTTTTCACTTCCATATTCAGAGAGTCAAGAATCTTGCTGTAAGATATTAAAAAAAAAATCAGTAGAATTTAGTCTTGTGCCATCACGGTGACTGGGAAAAGGAAAAAGTCACCAAGATGAAGAAACACACACAAACCTCTGAGCGAAGAAAACCTTTCAGATGTAGATGAGTCCAAAAAAACCAAAGACGTGTACAGTCACATGCTAACCTGTTTGTAGCCAGAAGAACACAGAAGTCAACACAAGGTAAACTAAACCCAGGAACTAATTTTCAAGATACCCTTCAGTTCCTCAAGCACTTGCTGCTGCCCTGAGGCAGAGCAGCTGGGGAACATGCAGCAGCATCCTGGGGAAGTTGAGGCAAACGACACAGCAAAGGCTCCATTTTACGTCTCCTGATTCCCTGTGTAGTGTTAGAATTTAATCATGTAATTTTATGGCTTTATCTTAGGACACTCACCTCATTCACCTGGATGGTGCTCAGCTCATGAGCAGCAAGTTAATGCTTTGTTCTCTTGTTGCTCAGAGCTCACCCCTTGACGCATAGTGGGGTACTTAAGCCCTGCTCTGGCCACTAAAATGTTTGTATGAACGCATCATTATCACATTGATTTCTTTGTGTGAAGACCCTTTCTGTCAAGGGAGCATTTTCCTATTTCACAGTGGGAGAAGAAGTGAGAAGACAAGATGCTGAGGGACATCTGCAAATTCCAAGTTCTCGTTTTGAGACTCAAAGTCCAATCTTTGAGTAGCTGCTATTAAATAGCACTTTACATGTACAGTTCAAAAAAACTCCATTTCCCATTAATCAGAGTTTCAGTTCTCAGCATGCAGGCTCTGAGTCACAGTTCAGCTATCCAGAAAATAAGGAGAGTGGGAGCAAGGCAATGCTCGACTGAAGCCATTCATATGTCACATCTGCGGCAGAGGCAGGGTCAGGATCCAGCTCTGCAAGGAAGCACTGAGGCTCTTCCTGCATGCTCCCTTCTCCACCCGTTGCACACCAGCCAATGTCTCCCACAAAATGCAGTTTATAATCCTGTCTTTATGGGCTTTTCAGAAAGCATCGCAGAGAATTCATCTTCAAGTTTTTATATGTGAAATCCTGAAAAATACATATAAACCATTCCCAGCTGACTTTGAATGAATACAAATATGGAGTTCCCCAGTAGAATAAATATTTAATGCACAAATAAAACAAAAACAGTAAAACACTTCTCCTAATATTTGGAAAACATGTGAATAATTCAGAATAATTCTACCTGGCTTCCTCATATAGCATTAGCCTCAACCATGGTTACACAAACAAGTGGTTTTGTCATGGCACATGTATTTCATCTCTTTGGCAGACAAACATAAGCATCCTCTCTCTTTCAGTGGTGACTGCTCAGTTCATACAGTGAAACCACATCCCCTGGGCTGTTTAGAGGTGGAAATGATCTTAATGTCCATGCTGAAAACACTTCAAAGGCCTCTCAGCACATAGACAATCAGCACCTCCATGTCCAGCAGTCTCCCAGTGTTTGAGTTAAAAGGAATTTGGCAAGTGGTTACATTTCCCCAATAATCCAAAATTTTAGCCTTGCCTTGGCAACAGTGGGACAGTGGAAGCTTTTCCTGGACCTAAGTGTAGTTTTAAGTTGTGCAGACATCCTGGGATTTGCAGGCTGTAGTGGATCATTTATTTGTTCATCCATTTGTGTGAATAATACATGAGTGAAAGACACTTGAGGATCCTTGTGCCATAATGAAAATACGTCCATTATAGCCTGCTGATTGATTCTTGAATTTCAGCCTGGCAACCCAAACAAACAAGGTAAACATTGCAAAAACAAAACCAGAGCTTAACAATTGGCACTCCTCCACTGCCCACCTCCTCAAAGCGGTGCTGACATTTATGATCATTGCTGCAAGTTGCTCTCAAAGCCCTCATCCAGAGTCACTATGTCGACTTTTGAATGCTTTCAGCGATGCCTTATTATTCACAGAATTAACTGCCAAATAGCATCCTCAAATGCCATCATATGAACTTTGCATCTAAAAGCATCTATTTATTCAGTCCAACAGCCCACTCGAGTACATGACATCGCCTCTCTTCCTATGTTTGCAACAAAAGAGACACGGGAGAGTTACTTTGAACTGTCAGCCTTGGATTTCCATGGCTGCTGTAGGGTTCTAATGTGAAAGTAGGGAATTGTATAATTCATGACCACGAGCCATCTCCATTTAGAATGTTCTCCCGGGGACACTACTCAGACAACAGTGCAAAAGGCAAATCAGCTGTTGTTGCAAGAGCTTCATCTCCAGGCTGGATGCAGAAGGTGCAGATCTCCCTCACGCCCCAACGAAGCCACGCTGAGGAATGAACACGGAGAAGCTGAGAGTGCTCACTCCTTGGATGAGCCACCTGCACCACTGGGCCCTTTGTCCAAAGAAGACGACCCACTATTCAGCCAGGCGATGTGGCTTTTCTGACCACTGCACACTGATTGTGCTCTTTGGCAGGATTGGTATCTGAAGCTGTATGTTTTAAATCAAGTCATGTTCCATGGCAAATAAATGAAGAATATCCCTCTGAGTTACAGGTCTGTAAGTCCACACAGCACCCTGCAAACTAAACCTGGGTTTATACTCATTTTGAGTTGTCATTGTGTAGCATGACTCTGTTTTGAAGGTGTGGTCACGTGAATGCTTTCAAGCACAAGATGCTGAGAAGCCCTGAGCAGTACATCAGTGTGTCATTAGCTACATTTATCTTACCTTCCAATGGCAAATTTTCTGTCTGCATCAGTGATGCTCAAAGCAGGCCAGTGTATGGCTGCATGCTGTATTACCACTTCCTTGTATGACCGATGGCCAAGTTGCTGCTTTTAGACAAATATTCTCACCATGGGATGTGACTGGTGGTCTCTGCTCAGAGGGAGCTCAGTACTTGGGGGAGACAAGAGTTGCCCTGTACATGGGAGCCTTGCAAACCTGAGCAACCAGCAAAGGGCACAGGAGCTGCAAATGCAGGAGAACCTCCCCGCTCCTGCTCCTTCCTGACCCCAGCAGGTACCTGCACCAGGGTCAATACCTTCAAGCAGCTGTCAGCAGTATCTTCATTCTGTGCAAGGGTCCATCTTACAGTCATCCAAGGCAATAACTCCTGCTCAGACCCCCAGCAGTTCTTGAGCCAGACCCTTGTTCAAGCATTGTTCCTTGTACCATATTCTGTGACTTAGTCATTTTGCCCTATCCCCTTACAACTGAGATCCCTGAGGTTTGGGGTTAAACATTTTGATGGAGGTAGATGTTAAGGAAGGCCTGGACTTGGTTGAGAACACAGGAGAGTGGAGATCCGCTGAAGGCACCTTCTAGCTTGTCAGATCTGTTTCGTGCTATCACAGGTCTCCATCTCCTGAAATCTCTTTATAGTTGTAATGTTGTCACAATGCGGCTTTTGGAGCCAGCCTTTTCCATGGGTAAATAGCTAGTCTGAAGTGCATTTCTGTTTAGTTATTGTTATCTGCAAGTTTTAGTAAAAATGAGAATGGAGCAACATAGGTTCAAGCCTTTTCCAGTTTAAGAGGACTTAGAAATCATGTCTCTTATGTCCTGAGTAAGAACTCAAACAAGTTACTAAAAAGTATTAAATCTTTCTCACAACCTCTCTTCTAAAGAGAAGATGAGAAGGCCTCAACTTACACATATCAAGGAGCAAGTGAAAATACCAAGGTAACAGGTAGATGGTTTTTTCAGGGGTACTCTTGGTTCCTTCTAATTTCCCCACTCAGACTGATGAAGGATTCTAATCCCACTTCAAGGCACCCAGATCTTCACTGGTTGGGTGTCACTCAGCCTTGCGAATTCCTCTCCTGGAGACAGTAGCTCTGTTCTGGGCACTGCAGCATTTGAATATTACACTACACAAGTTTGCTTTTCACACCCTTCTTCAAAGAATCATAGGAATTTTTGATAATAAAGATTTCTGCAAGTTTCTGGTTTGAAGCATGTTGGCAAGGTCTGCAAACCTTCATGCTACAGGACTGCAAGTATAGAAGGTAAAAATTCACTATGTGGCTGAGAACTAGAAATTACTCTGGGGGCAGGCATCTGAAGGAGGTGGAGGAGAGAAGAAAGACAGAAAAAGATTAATAGTAGAGGTGAACATGATGTCTTCTTGTCCTGGATGCAGAAGGCTCCATCTATGGTGACTCACATGGACACGTATTGCAGCAAAAAGCCCTTCTCCAGCTCTGGCAAAGCCAACATCTAATGCAGTCTCACTCCTAAAACCATCCAACTCTGCCAGATTGTCCACAGCACCTTTGCATTTCTCCGCAGACAAACGGCTCATAAACTGAGAGCTCTAGCCCCAGCAGAGACAGCAGACTGGAGGCAGAAGAACAGTATTTCAAAAGCCCCTCTTCATTTTACCACATGAACAGGGTGTAGGGAAGGGTATCCACCATGCCCAAGGCTCTTTGGGCACCATCACAATTCCTCAGCTGCACTAAAACCAGCTGCAGTTTCCCAGTACATTTAGCTGCACTAAAACCAGCTGTCCAGCTTCACCCACCACATGTGCTGGGGATCTTTCCCCACAACCATCTCTTCTCTATCAGGTTCAGCACTGATTCAGAGACTCAGCATGCCAGATGCATAGCTCTCTTGCAAACTACTTCTCTTTTAATAGTAAGGTATCAGAACATTTTGTGCACTATTAAATAAGTGTTGGGTTTTCTCTTCCTCCTGCTGTAAAACCTAGGTGATACCTGGAAAAACTGAGGGGAACAGATGAAGGTTCACATACAAGAAACTCTCAGGGCTCGTAAGCAGATAGAGCAATCCTGAGGAGTTTGGGTAGGTGCTTTTGCACAGAGACTGAGCTACCTGGTCCCTTCTTCCTCTGCGCAGAGGGACTTAGAAAGAAGACGACTTTGCTAGTTTGATTGCATCTCTGCACATTGCAGCAGGCAAGGCACTGAATTTGAACATAAGGTGAAACCAAACATCGTCATCCAACAGCAGCTTTTCCTTGAAGGTCTGTCCATTCCTGTATCAACAATACTCTCTAATAAAAGTAGCAATTAGGCAAAGAAGCAACTAATACACTCATTTGATCTTCCTTTCTCCCTTGTGCTGTGTTGCAGCAATAGTTGCACATTTCCTACTGATTCCTTCCTTATGCCTTCTTTCTTAATAAATCAGTGTCTGTGCCATGGTTCCAGTTTTCATTAATTTCCTTCCTCTCTCCAAGGGTAGTTGCATTCCCACTGCCTCTTTCCAAAGCATGCATTGGGATATCGTGCCCAAAATTTCATTTTGCACTAGACCTTTCAGGCCATGACCTACAGTCCCCTTGGAATAGAAGAGCCGTAGCTCTTCGAATCATGTTATTTAGCTATTTAGCTGCACTTGAAGACAAAATCAACCTAAAGGAGCACATGGTCTCACAGTCCTAACCTCATACCATGCAGTATTTCATTACATTATTTATAAACAGCGATCTGCTGCAGTGTGGTCAGGAGCAGAGTTGTACAGATAGTGCTAAGATGTGCTATGATGGTGCAACAAGGTTTCAGCACCAAGATCCTTAGAAAAACCTTGAAGAGGTGAACTGACAATTTGTTGATGGAAGAAAACGGATGGTGAGGAAAATAGTAGGAATTCTAGGAAATGAGATAACAGGAAAGGTGATGAATTCAAATTAAGTCATTTAACCATATAGGAATTTGATCCCACACGTTTGACTTTTTTTTTTTTCTTTCCCAGAAACTGGGGATTTCTCATTTCTTTTATTAATTGTGAATCTTGTACGACTTGAGTGAAAATTACACTGACATTATATACAAGACCCCAGAAACCCTGTGTGCCAAAGGTTTCCATAAAACTGTAGCAGAGCAGGGTAGAAATTCTCCAGTAACACTAAGAGCATTAAAAATGGAGTTTTTAACTGAATAACACATGAAAATGAATAATGCAGTCTGCAGAGTATTCCTTGTGTTATTAATCTGATGGTAAGCTTAATTAACTTAATGCTGCCCTAAACTTTAATTTTTCTTCTGCTGCAGAATCTTAGGCAAGAAATGCCAAAGGGCATTACAGAAGTTTTAGAGGAATCACAGGGTATTGGTGTGGGTGAAGAGGAGACAGCTGGAGTTGTTTGGGATGTAAGACACAGGCAACTGTGCAGGAGAGTGGAGTGCAAACTCTGGTTATATGTATCTTCCAAAATCACCAGTATTATATTAAAGGCTAATGCTGGGGGGGAAAAAGAATCTTCCACCAGATGGCGTAAATTGAGGTCGATTAGGAGGACATGGAATGCCCCATGAGCCTATGCCTAAGGAGGATTGTTGACTGAGATGTATGTCATTGGAGTCGCTTAATAATTATTGTTCCAATGACAAATTACATTTCTGAGCCCAGTTTAGTTGCTAGCTCATTGCAAAGTCCATAAAGCTGACAGGTGTCAGCAGGCACTGTGAAGGTCATTTTTTTATGAAGAAAGTCTCCAAAAGAAAGCATGCTCTAGCAGCAAGGACCATCATTAACAAAATTGTCTCTCTGCTGTCATTTGGCTTTGAGTGCCCTGCTGATGTGACCTCTGAGCTCTCAGCAATGCCATGATCTTACAGGTTTTATCTTCTGGACAATTTGCCCGCAGGGGCGCAACCATCACCCTGCACCTGGCACCGGTGCCTTTGTGTTCTTACATCCAGCCACTAAAGATCTGCTGTAGGGAAGATGTTTACTCGTCTCCCAGCAGTGAGATGCATCCCAGGAGGAAACATTCAGGACATTACCTTTTATTTATATATTTATTTGGCAGGGCTCCAGGCATAGAGGGCTAGAACTAGTGTCCTCTTATACAGTGTGCAAGGGCCTTAATGCCTCAAAGCCAAGGAGATCCAAGGTGGTCCAATGGCTGTCGGTCATGGACAAAGGCACTCAGAAGAGGAGGGCCCAAGGTAAATGCAGAGTTACCCTGGGTACTCTAGTTACTTTAGCACTTAGATCCTGGGTGGCTTGTTATATCCGAGTACACAAAATATATTTCTGTGATCCTTCAAATTTTTCTTGGATTTTCTGTTGCATGCAGGAGGAACACAGCCTGCTGTACTGCAGACCTGCTTTCTAGCAAACTTTCCCAATTTCCTCAGAGTTTTCATTGGTAAAATAAGTAGCTGTACTTCTGGCTGGCTGCCAAGAAGCTCTTTTCATTTGCAGCTATAAAGCAGGATCATCCTAAATAGGAGCTGTCGCTGACAGCCAAGAAATTACTTTCGTCTAGTAAACAACACATTTGGCTCTTTGAGGAACCAACCTTTTGGCCCTGGTTTTCCAGGCCAGTGGAGCACAATTCCAGCATCCTCATGCACGTCTGCCTCGATGGGTTTTGATTCCCAGCCTTTGTCCTTCCAGCATCACAACACAGATGTTTCGTCTCCATATGCAGTCAGATGGTGGGTCTTTATCTCCCAAGTCTTCCCAAGACACGGGCTGCACCATGAAGGAGAAAAGCCACCACAATCCTCCCCTTGTTCCCCATCATCATGGTATATATCCCTCTGAGACGGAGATGGCCTGTCAAGAAGTCACCCCCAGCAGGCTGCTACTTCCAGAAGGCAAGAGATACTGACATGCTTGGTCTCAGCCAGAAACTAGTAATAAACTACTCATATTAATTTCTTGCATCAGATATGACTGAGAGCTTGTACAGTAATAGAAAACATAAGGTTGAGAGCTTAGAGGTGATTCACTTTGCTATTTCTACCTTGCCTTCTGAAGGACAGAAGAACCTTTCAGCTCTTGGTCGATTTGTTCATGATCTCATTGAGAATCTAATAGGACACACAGGAGTGTGTCCACCACAGTGTGAGGACTTCCCATATGGAGAAGGCATGACCTTCACCACGGGTTAAAGATCCATCAGAAATGGGGGTGACAGCAGCACCTGGGAAAGATTTAAATCCAAAGGGGATCCCATGAAGACCTTAAAGAAGGGTTTAAATACTAGCATATTTAATCAGTCTCAGAATGCAAAGTGTGAGCTGGGCAGGCAAGCATGGCCAAGTGCAGAGCAAGGAGACATGATCTCCGAACAAATCAGCAAAACTTCATTTTGTTTTGTTTTCCTAACATATCTTTGTAAGCCTGCATGACAGACTTCTCTAGTTTAGGTCCAACCAGCTACTTCTATTTGCTCTAAGCAGAACCTGCCTTGACTTTGGAGGATTTCATTCAGTTTTCACCAGCTGAGAGCCTGCCATTTTGAGGTCGTTCATGCCAAGCCCCTGAGGTCTCTCCCAGGTGCCACGTTACATCTCCACCCAGCTAGATGATCTTCAGGGCTTACCTCTGCTCCTGGCATTCCCTGTTTGCAGTAAGTACCAGCCATTTATTCAGTAATTGGGTGGCATCCACAGCAAAGCCAAGAGAGAGCAAAGGGCCTGCCTGTAAAAATACTTTGCTACCCAAACAAGCTGCCAGGCACTGGTAGCTTCTGAACTCATAGAGGGGCATTAAGCCTAATGCTGACAGTCTCTCGTATCATCAATAGAGACGGGCTCCTCTTAAGTGCAGACTTAGGACAACGGCCTGACTTGGGAGATCCCAGGCACCGTTGGAAACCCTGAAGTGAGGCTGCTGCTCCCCTTGATCAAGCTCAATTTTCCCCTTTGATTATCCAGAGAACAAGACACTGGCTTCCTGTCATTTAAATTAGTTTTTTAACCCTTCCTTCTCCCTGTAGGGCATTTACTTGCAGGTACAGGCAGCTACATATGCCACAGTTCTGTGTAAAAAGCCCTCACATCTTGAAAGAAGACATTTAACATTTATAGTGAATATATTTTAACTCAATAACATTTAGGCTCACTGTGGTATTAACTCCAGCACAAGCAAGAGAAAATCTACCCATAGCACAGCTTTGCTTTATGTATTTCAAACAATTCTATTTGCAGAGCTATAATAGTACTTGTTTTCCTCAAAACAAATGATTGCCACTTCTTTTAAAATTTATTCTTTTCATTTAGTTCTTTTTTCTAGGGGCTGGTGGATATTCCTTCTCCTCACTGCTTTCATGGGAAGGTGAATAGCTCCCTCAAGTGCCCCATTCGGTCCCTCATCTGATGGAAAAGCAGAGCTGACACCTCCCTTGGGGACCCCTCTGTCTGTTCTGCAATTCAAACTGCTCCTTATGACCCAGCAGCTGGAATAGGAATCAAAAACATAGCCCAGGAGAGTGATTACTGTCCAAGATGCAGACTTTCCCTCCCTCCTGTTTAAGTGCAATAAAAATAGGGAAAATGCTCCTCCAAAAATCCAGAAGTTTGGAGAAGGAGAGTAGGTTTCTAAGTAGGCAAAAAAAGGCCTAAGAATATCTCTCAAATAATTGTTTAATTGCAAGTAATATTTTTGTGTCTCATTTTGGAAGCTTTTATCCTGTGAAAAGTAACATTACGGACCCCAGTGGTGATGTGAGAATCCCTCACTTCAAGCTAACCTTTCCTGGTCCTATACGAAATACTGGTGAAACAGATGTGACAAATAATAAATATTGCTAAAAAATTAATTGTCTCATTGGAAAAGTATTCTTCACTTCAAGCTGAATTTATCAGCGTGCCAATAACTCTTTTTTACAATGACTCCTGTAACCCAACAGCACCAGTGGTTGCTTAGGGCCGTGTCCAGGCAGATTTTGAATCCCTCCAAGGCTGGAGACTCCACAACCTCTCTGGGCAACCTGTGCCAGCGTTTGACCACCCTCAGGTAAAAAAATCTTAGGTTTAAACAGAGTTTGCTGTGTTATTGACTCTTGTCCTGTCCCTAGTCACCAAGGAGAAGAGCCCAGCTCCATTTGCTTTACTCATCCCATCAGGCATACATCCACATGGACAAGATCCCCTGAACCTTCTCTTCTCCAGAATGAGCAGTCCCAGCTCTATAAGCCTCTCCTTAAATGAGAGACACTCCAGTCTCTTCACCATCTTCATGGCCCTGCACTGGACTCACTATAGTAAGCCCACATCTCTCTTGTACTGGGGGGCCCAGCACCAGACCCAGCACTCCAGACATGCCACACCAGTGCTGAGCAGAGGGGAAGGATCAGCTACCTTGACCTGCTGGTGACGTTCTGCCTGACACAGCCCAGGAAGCTGCTGGCCTTTGCTGCAAGGACGCATTGCTGGCTCATGGCCAGTTTGTTCACAGAATCACAGAGTGGTTGGGGTTGGAAGGGACCTCTGGAGATCATCTAGTCCAACCCACCTGCTCAAGCAGGTTCACCCAGAGCAGATCGCACAGGAATGTGTCCAGGTGTGTTTTCAATGTCTCCAAAGAAGGAGACTCCACAACCTCTCTCTGAGCAGCCTGTTCCAGTGCTCTGGCACCCTCAAAGTAAAGAAGCTTCTCCTGTTGTCCAACAGGAGCCCCAGAGCCTTTTCTGCAGAGCTGATCTCCAGTCAGCCATCCTGCAGTGTGCTCTGGGGAATGGGGCTGTTCCTCCCCAGGCTCAGGACATCACTGAACTTCAGGAGGTTCCTGTCAGCCAGTTTGTCCAGCCTGTAGAGAACCCTCTGCCTGGCAGCACAACATCCCAGTTTCGTGTCATCAGCAAACTTCCAGGTCACCAACAAAGACCTTAAACAGCACTGGCCTCAGCATGAACCCCTTGGGTACACCACGAGTAACTGCCCTCCAGCTGGACTTTGAGATGCTGATCACAACCCCTTGTACCCAGTTGTTCAGCCAGTTTTGGCCTCACCTCACTGTCTACTCACCTAGCCTGCACTTCATCACTTTCTCTATGAGGATGTTATGGGAAAGAGTGTTGAAAGCCTTGCTAAAGCTGAGATAAACAATACTCTCTGCTCTCCCCTCGTTCTCTCAGCTAGTCATTTCATTTCCTTGCAAAAGGCAACATTGAGTCAGGCATGATTTCTTGACCACATCCCCTTCATTTTGAAGGGTAAGAGGGTGTAAGAGCACAGGCACAGGCCATCCCACGCCAGTCAGCCTCAGAGCTAGAGACAGGTCCCATGTGCATTTCATCGACTGATGTGTACATGGCCACAATGGTTTAGGTGAGCTATAGGGGAGTTCTCCTGGAGCAGGCATAGCTGCATGCTGCACTTGGCTGCTGTTCGGATACTGCAAACAAGGGGACAAGATATGTCTTTGCTTTTTCAAATGCTGCCCAGCTGCTGTATGAACCTGGGGTATTTGGTTTATTTTCATTATCACTCCCAAAGATCACAATCCAAAGATTTCATTATCACTCCCATTTGCTCAGCATGTGCACGTGGACATCTCTATACATGAGACAAATGTATACTACCAAGAAAAGGCAGTTGCTCACAAAAATCTGACCCTAGAATGCAACCAGAAGCTCAGTCTTTAATTCGGTCAGGGTTTCAGATATTTGAACAATACAAAAAGACACAGAGAAGAAGGCAAGTGTCAAAACTTAACTGCTTCTGGCCTTAATCAGTTTGAACACTTACATTTACTAACAGACTGAAAAATTCATCTGAGCAGCTCCGTGTTTTAAGCCACTTGGCATCATCTCAACTCTAGTCTCGAGGCCAGAGACTCTCCCTTCACAGCCTTCTCCATTCCTTGAGGATGAACTACTAATTCCTGAAGGTGCCCAGGAGAGCAGAGCACAGCCACAATGCTGCTTGGCCACTTCACCCTGTCACGGAGGGCGAGTGGGACCTTTGTGTGCCAGAGGTGTGGGACCCCAGCACGCAGCACTTGCAGGACAGCCGCCTTCCCAGCAGGTTGGTGCTGCCAACAGAAGTGGGCTGATGGCACAGATCTCCTACAAGGCGCGGCATGGGATTGTCAAAACTAATTCCTGCAGCCTGGTTTCCATCTGCCAAATACTTTGTTAACTTTTCAGACTGCATCCAGATGAAAAGGCAGTTCCATTTATTCCAAGGAACCATTGCCATACATTTGGTGTTAGGTCATGCTTGGGCCTGGAGGTATCACCTGAAGCCACTAGAAAGCTCCAGACTTGTCCAACTCCCTAGTAAGCAGCCAACACCAAGTCCTGCATGCCCTGTCCCTCTTGAAATGGGTAAAATTCCTCAGAATAGACAAATATGGACTTGTCCAAATTAAAAGAAGATATGAAATGTGGTGGAGGCAGAGGAAAATGAACCCTGGAAACAGACAAGAGCCTCAAATGAAGTTGTGTCTGTGTATTAATCTAACTGGTGAGGTAATTTCATGGTACTTCTGAATGTTAAACACAAAGTCACACTGCTCCAGCAGGTTTGGGTTGATTTGTTTCCCTCTGTATGCATGTTGACTGATAAGAATGCTTAAATGCAGAAAACTACAGATCTCATAGGAGAAGCTCTGCTAACACCAATGATACTGATGAAGCTGTGTAATCACAGTCAGGGACTAATAAAACCAGGATACTTCAAATCTACCTGCACTTTTCAGAGCAATGTAAATGGGTAGACATGTAGGAAGCCACATTAGGCTGTGTGAAGCATGTGAATCAATGAGACAGCAAGTGGGTGACACAGGTGATACAATATCACCTGTATGAAAGGGGAGGCAAAGATCTCAGCTTTGGAACTGCTAGGTGATCGAAAATGATGTCGTGCTCTCCCTGCCCCTACTCTTGGTGTTTGCAACGTGTCCTGGCTCTGCTGCCAGATGCACAACTTGAAGGAGGGAAACCTGAGCCCAGTGGCCGTGCTGCCCAGAGGGGTACATGGCCTGAGAAGAGCTGACCAGACAGCACGGGGCAGAGCCAGCTGCCCTCTGACAAGGTCACAGCTCCCCACAGTGAAGGACGGCAGAGCAACGCCGGCTGGGAAAGCAGGAAAGGCTTCAGCAAAGCACTTGGATAATGCAGCCAAAATATGATGCAGCTAAACCCAAAGGTCGTCCAGCTGTAATTCCAGCCTGCTCTCCTCCGTGGTTTCTGCATTATTTCCTTTTTGCATCAAAATGGTTTTCTCTCCCTTTAAATCCTCTGTAATTTGGGAGTGCAGGCTGGGTTTTTGAGAGCAGTAGGCTCAGGTTATTTGAAGTAACTTAATTTTTGTTGTCAAAGAGGCTGAAAATTTTGAAGGAAGCGACAGGCTTCCCTGCCAGCTAGGAACAAGGAAGCATTTCTGAACAAGGAGGGATGTGCTTCAGGGTTTTCCAGACCTCAGATCGCTCATACTGTTCTCCTCTGCACCCACTTCAACTGACCTACATCTTCCCAGATATCCTGAAAACAGCCTATGCTACGCCATTGAAGATGCCGAGTAGAGCAATCCTTTTCTTTATTCATCCCTATAAAACTTATTTCTTTCTGCAGTAATACACCTTAGCTACCTTAACAACCTTACATCATCCCTCTCAGTTGATGCTCAGAATGAGGCAGTAGCAGTTCTTTCCCCCAAACAATACATCTTTTCTTCTTAAATGGGCCATGAATAACAAGAACACTTAGCATAAATGCAGCTACTCGGTAGAACAGTAAACTGATAAATGCTGTTCCCAAATTCATATATGTTAATATCATCCTCATTATGCTTATACATAGACACACTCAGACACACAGAGAGATATATATATACATAAGAAACTACTGGCAGGCTCTCAGATTCTAGGTGAAGTATAAAAACAACACAAATAGTAGTTTCATATTATTTGCAATGAAGTCTTTTATACACACTCTACACATTCAGATCCGTTCCCGTTTCCCTCCGCAGGGTGCCCCTCAACACTTGCAGAAATCAGCCATCATTTTGAAGGAAAGGACAGGCTGGTGAAGACTTTAAGCAGCACCAGAAGCTACAGCAGGAGACAGAAACCATAGGAAATGGAAACACAAGATAAGGCTCTTCACAGTGTTTTTGAACTTCAGTGCAGATGTAAAAGAAATAAGATCATTCTAGTCTGGAGCACTGATACAATTTCAGAAGAAAGTGAGAGGGAAAGAAAAGTGAGAGCGGAAGAAAAAAAAAACCTACCACACATACACATACAAACAACTAAAAAAAACCCCAACACTACACACCTTAGTGAATTTCCCTTAAGGAAACTGAATCACCAGAAATAGTGGAGGGCCTAATGCACAGCACCTCAGGTTCTCTTCCTGGATTCTGAATTTCTGCTTTCCTAAAGCCAAGGAACCAATTACTGCTTGTGAAACCAAAGACAGCATTCCAGAAATTACCTGCTCTGTGGTCACAGAAGACCACAACTTTTGTATTAAGAATAAACTTGCCCCATCACTGTGTATCTATTGCTCACGCACCATTCCCTCTGTCTCTGTGGAGTTTCTTGTATTTTAACACATGAAATTTGGAATCTGATAAAGAGGAAAAAATATCTTGTAAATAAATCAGTTCTCAGTAAGGTCTTCGACTTGATTTTTGTGAGAAAAATGTTTACTGGTCTTACATCATCCACCATATCTGAGTGACTTTAATCCCCTGTTCCTTGTTCTTCGTGGGAAAAAACACACCTGACTGCTTCATCATTCCCTGCTTATGGGAGTACGTCACCACTGGTTGCAAATGGGAGAGGAAAAAAAACCCACAAACCAAGCAGCTGAACACCTGCATATATAAGCCCTTCATTAGGTTTCTTGCACTTTAAAACACACTTGAAGACAATCTTTCATTACTTTTTAATAATTGCTTGACTATGACACACAACATTACAAATCTAGTTATTTCATTTGACTAAAATAAATAAATAAAGTAGTTTAGTTTGCAGGGTGTTAGAGCTATACACCTCAAGAGAAAACAAAGGCAGTAGATGTGCTAGAGCTCACCTGCAGAACAGGAACTCCAGGGCACAGCCACTGTCAGTTTTGAATAGTTGTACCTCAGTCGTGTCCGCTTCTGATTCAAAATCCTCCAAACTCCAAATCACTGCTGACTGGGACCGTGTATTCGCAAGGCATCATTATTGTTTATCCAGATCTAATACTTCTCCCATGGATCCCCTACTAGGTGAATATTTTACCGGACCCATGCAGTCAGTCCCTGTCACACGGAACAGCAGTGACTGAATTTCAGTGACATTCACAGTTCACGTTAAAAGTTTTGCAGCAAGTACACACCAAGACTGCCAACATCACTTCAGACTGGAACAGCAAGGCTTCAAATTAAATCTAGTAACACAGTCTTTTTCTTCCTCATGTGCTTGGTCCTGACTGCCAGGTAACCTGCTGGGAAGAAAAGAGGGTTTATGTCTCCCCTTTTCACTTGGCCTCTATCTCTGTTAGTCAGAGAGGTTGAGCTGCACTTTTTTCTCTTCCCTACCTCCTCCCACAAGACTAAAACCTTACCACACATCTTTGTACAGCACATTGGCCATTATCGAAGTTTTCTTACACCGCAGCTTCCCACAACTGGGACACAGCAGATATTAAAGATGCCACCTGTGGTGATAGTCTCTGTCAGGCAGAGGCTAATGGGGCAGGCTGACACCATGACTTTAGACACAAGCCTTGGTGCACCGGGGGATGAGTTCCCCACCACAAAATAGTGGTGATTCAGTCCCTTCTGCCTGCAGTCCCTGCACAGATCGAGGGTGAGCTATTGCTTCACTCATATCCTACAACCACCTTCTTTTGTTCGTATCACCTCAATATTTTAATTTAAATGTGTTTTAAAATAGCACTGTTAGCTTGCAATTAAGCTTCGATTAAATACGGGGCTACACTTCCATGTGCGGAAGGTAAGAGCTAACCAGCTACTTGAAGTTTTGCAGTTTCACTTTTGTGAAACTGGAGTTTTTCTCCTTGCTGCAGGAAGTTCTTCAAGGGATTACTTACTATACAGGCTTTCCCCACATTAAATGCATTACACCTATTAGTAATCTGAAATACAGCTTTATTTCCAGCTCCTTCAGTGCTTCATTCTTTTCTTTGAAACTGTTCATCATTGGAATTCTAGCATAAGAATTGTTTTAACTAAATTTGAGTAAAAGTATCTATGTCAACACTACTTAGAATCCTATTGTCTGCAAGCCAGTATCACTGAAGTATCACAGTAGAAACTGCTTTAATACATTAAAACTGGTTCAGTAGATAACACTACGAAAAATTTAAAAATGAGACAATCTTTACGAATACTTATTCCATAAGATTTACCCTTAATTTCCACCAGAGCTGTCTTCAAGCACATTGGCCACAAGTCTAACACTTGAGGGAGATGTGGAACATAAGAACAGCTAATTTTGGAATTCAAAGGTTGATAGTGGTTACACTGTTCTTACAAAAAGCCATCTGCTTTTCTGATATCTCAAAACAGTTGTAAAACTCCACATGCATAACAACTGCATCAAAGGGCAGCAAGCCCTCTAGTACAAACTCCTTTTACTGCCATTAAAATTCCTGCTCCTTTGAAGCTCTTATCTGTAAGAAGTTCTTCATCAAAGTAAACAAAACATGAAAAATATGTAGAAATTTTGCTTTTGGCTGTATACACTAATTTTAGGAAGTTTCCATCCTTACACATCTTTGATTACTGCTATTGCAACACAGTATGGGCAAGGAAGTTGTTTACAAAGTTTTAAAATGGTTCAGATAGTTCCTACACAAGCTTTGGGCCTTTAAATTATCAACTACACATGAAATGGATCAATATTCCGTGGTTGCAACATATTGTCTTGGTTTTGTTAAAAACAAGTTTCTCTTTTAGTTAATTTGCCTGTCAGCTAAAGCCTTCTTATTAGCTGCATTTTCCTGGAGAACCAGATGCATGTTTTGGTAAACACAGCAACGGAATGCAAAGTTATTGATAAGCACAGATGGACATCTCGCAAGAGGGACAAGGAGAAACAAATGACCAAGAAACTGACCAACTATGTATAACATTCCATTCACGTGAATACTTCATATAAAAGTGGGAGATCACTAGGATCTCACCCCTTTCCTTTTCCTTTCTGCTTATGGCCGACATTAGGAGAGGACCTTGCTAGTCGTCCCAGCGAACTGAGGCCTAGTGAGAGACTGAATCCAGCTCCGGTTGGCTGCAGAGTCCAGTCCAGGACTTCAGGTGCTGGCTCTGCAGTTGCTGAGACTTTCAAGATTGGGTTTGTATATCTTGTGTTATTTTCTCTATTCTTATTAGTAGCATTAGTAAAACATTTTTAATTTTTCTCTCTTCTCTCTGTCCTTCTTTTCCTCCCAATCACCTGTCCTGAGTGGGAAAGGGAGGGAGGAGAGGAGGTTAACAATACATCTGCCAGGGTTTTATTGTCACCCTGCAATCTAAACCCTCGACACATATGTGCATCATTAAATGGTCCCAGAGCACGTTAGCACCTTGTTAATTAAAGCAAATCTCCTCATGCCTACTTAGTTTCAAGATACTTAACACAAATCAATCACTAATTTTGTTTCTTCAAGTGAAATAAAAAGAAACAATGTTTCCAGACCCTTATATTGGGAAAGGTGCATGCCTGGCACCTATATGTAACACCTATACACACCACCCTGCTCACAGTCCTTCATATGGCCTCAAGCTGCACCAGGGAAGGTTCAGACACGATACAAGGAAAAATTTTTCACAGAAAGGGCTGTCAGGCATGAACAGGCTGCCCAGGGAAGTGCTGGAGTCACCATCCCTGGAGGTGTTTAAAAGGCATTTAGACAAGGTTCTTAGGGACATGGGTTAGTGTTAGAGTTCTGTTATGGTTGGACTCAATGATCTAGAGGGTCTCTTCCAACCAAAGTGATTCTATGATATTACTGTTCCCTCTCCTCCCACACTGCCCACCATACTCAATCCCTTACACACGCAACTGTGGCATCGTACTCAGTCCCTTACACACCGCTGCTTCCAAAGGGAAATTCAGTTCTTCACAATTAGGAAGTATTTGGATTACAGAGCCTTAAGTGTTGCTGAAGGAATTTAAAATAACTATCTGCCAATCTACCCATTGTAATTTTAGCATTAAGAGTGATTTGGTACATTCTGAACACTCTGGTCAGCAAACTGTAGGCATCCACCCTCCTACCCCACACCTATTCTCCATCCTTTGTTAAAGGAACATGATGGGCTTCAGGTTTACCTCAGTGGCAAAACGCCACTTTCGGTCCCATCTATTATTTGTGAACATGCTACTGAGAACAGCAGTATTTTACAGTGCTCTCAAAGATAGAAATTACTTCGCCTTGGCTCCTTCTCCCCTACTGAACCACATTTAACAGTTCAAAGAGAATATAAGGAAATCCTGGACTAACAGCAGGATCTTGTTTTGCCTCCACTCTAATCCAGTATTTGTATTAAAAGACCATTTTGTCATTTTAGCCAAATCAAGTCACTTTTGTCTTACTGTTCCTCCCTCTGATTTAGAAATAATTCCACTGGTATGTTTAGGTATGTTTAGAAAAAAAATTACCTCCTTACAAACCTGGAAAAGATTTTAAAAGCAAAAAAAGGCTGAAAGCAAACCCACATGCTATAAGTGAATTATATTCTCTAAATTATTCATTGCTCAACAAATCTATTCAAACTAGTTATCTCTGCAAATCCATTCAAGGCTATTGAATAAAAGCAATTCCAAGCATACCCACAAGCCCACTTTAGCATGCTGATTGACAGCACACAATATGCAGTTGTGAGAAAACAACTAGAATTGAAAATAATCCAGTTTAAATTCATAGCAGGTTTAATTTCTGATGGTTTTCTTTAGCACGGCAAAAACTATGGAAATATACTATGCTGGTTGAAAGTTTCTTCATTTATTCACCCTACTTACCTCACTAACTGTGTATAAATGGCTACATTTCCCCACATTTCATATAATCCTTTTAAGTCTTTAGTTCACGATCATAGGATTTCCCTTGTTGAAATGCCACCATAGACAAGTCTTCATTATTTCCTGATAAAACTACACTATCATTAGCCAAGAACATAGCATTTTAAACAAACAAACCAACCAACCTACAAAATACAAACAAAAATGAGTCATAATAATTCAACAGTGTTTGGAAACTAAGTAGAAAATGGATCATCATCCAAATTCCAAGTTCTTCGTAATGCTAAGACTAGATTTGTTACTAGAAGCAACATTTCCCTGTGTATTTGTGCAGAGATCAGTTACGGCCACTCTAATAAGACATTATATGTATGATAACTGTCCAAACTTTTCAACACAGCATGAATACATGTTTTTAACCACACAATGCAACTCAAGGAGAACAAAAAAATTAACATATGTACTACTGTAAATTTACTCCTAAAAATCTTCTAGCTTGCTATCTTAGATTATGGTTTAAACCATGAGTATTTGCAATTTATCCAAATTGTGGCACATAAAGAAAAAGACAGTAGACATTTTGGGAGACATTTATTAATATACAATTTTATTAGTGATGTACAATAGACATTTTAATTCTCTATGTATTCTTTCTCCTTGAAGTTTGGTAAATTCTTGTTCATATAGAAAACTACACAATGCCTTTTTTGTAAGGGCCGGAAATCGTGAAAATCTAAGTGCTACAGTATATTTTGTAGTGATTAAACATGTTGTCCAGAAGAATTACCAGCCACTTCATTGAAGCACTCCTAAAAATGTTTCTGATCAAGTTCAAATGCACCTGTTCATAAATAATGATTGATGTGCTCATGTCCATTATACTGCTAAGTACAACTGTTTCCAATATAAAATACCGTTTCAATACATTTCTCCACATGGACAACTAGATAATCTAGTCATATTTATTTTAACCAAGGCTAATACAAATTTACAAGTAAAGAAACTTCAGAATAATGATTTTTCAACCAGAAGCTTTACTTTGGACAACGCAGAAGTATATTGCAAGTGACATTCTGCAGCAGAAGCTGGAGGCTTGAGAACAACAACTAAGAAGGGCTAAATATCAGCAACACATGCTCTTACAAGAACTCTGACCATTCTGAATGTTAACATTGAAGACCAGGTACTTCAGTTTGTGCGCCTGTCAAACAGCCAAAACCTCCACACACAAAAAAGAAAAATATCTCACAGAACACAGTATTTCAGAGAGCATGTTAGACACTGGCATGGCATTTCTCAGATCAAATTGGCAACTGAAATTTAACATCCAAATGAGCTTGTTTTGCTAAGGTGACTATTTCAGAGAGCTTCACCACCTGAAAAACAGGAAATCAAGACTTAACTTCAAAACAATCTTGAGTGAGCTGGACCAATCTTTTTAAACAAAATAATGGCAGAGGATCAGCAACATCTTAAATAGGGGCTGGAGGGGTGGGCAGGGGGCAGGTAGTAGATTATAACTTAGTCCGGAGCTTCTAAACTTCTGCATGAAAGATCAGTCAAGTCTTTTAGAAAACACCTGAGTTATACAATGTCTGGTTCTCATTTACAACCAAGTACCTTGACAAAATGCTACAAGTTTTAAAGTTTATGTGCTACTTCATTTTCCGGAGAGATGTTGGGTACCCACTCACAAGAGATTCTATATATCTAGAAGCTATGTCTCCTCTGAGCTTTTGTTGCAAGCATTTCTGGATCTTATTTTGATACCTTACAGAGCCTCAATTTCTCTGGCACAATAACTCAAAAGCTCTATCAATTATTTCCTGCTTAGAATCAAATATTATAACTAAGTGGTTCTTTAGGAAAAAAAAAAAAAGCATTCAGAACTGTAAGTTTTCCTGCAATACAAGATCCACCCTCTAATTTTTTGCAGATCAAAAATTTTCATCTTTACTCTTGCTACACATTTGTAATATGTTTTTCTTGCTCACATTACCTAACTTGGAAAGCACCTAAAGTATTAATACACTAGAAAAGTTTGCAGATAGTTGTTAACTATTTAGGTAGGAAAAAATACTTTGAACATCATTGGTTATAATCACTGCTTTGAATGTTCAGCTAATTACTTTGATCTATCCTCATCTATTCGTTTATCCCCCTCACGGCATCACCTTACGTAAACCTGTTTAAGGAATTACCTTATCGGCCACATACAAGAACAACTATAAGCCTTTCAAAAAGTGCTTCTACAGATACAGGTAATTTAAGATCACAAAACTAATTTGAACTCCATTTGCATGGCACCATGATTCAGCTGAGAACTTTAGATTCAGCAGCAGCTTTAGAAGATGCATCACATAGGTGAATATGTAGCTTAAAGACCCATACGTAGGGTCTTTAAGGGAAGATTTCTGTTGACCTAACCACAGCTTGATCAGCCTAGCAGATCTTAATTCTACTCCTTAAAACAGTGGGCCATACTGTCCAGCTAAATAAGTTCTTCCTCCAAGCAATTCACAGCTGCTTCTAGAGGTTCAACACCAGGAAACTAAGCAAAAACAAAACACATACACACAAAAACATCACAAACAACCTGTCTGAATATCTAATTATCTTATAAGGACAGGACAATCAACTATGTGTCATTTTTAATCATGCACACTGAAATACAGTAACACTTCCTACCAAAGGAAGTGTTACACTGCATTTTTCAGTTACCTAAATGAAAGTATTTTTTTCAATTAATCAAGCTAAGAGCTCTTAGCCATTCCCCTACCAAAGAGAGGGACTCATCTTGTCATTTACTGAGGCTGTAGTTTGTGTTGTTTTGGTTTTGTTTTCATTTTGGGGTTTGTTGGCTTTTTGTTTGGTTTGGTTTTTGTTGTTGTTGTTTTCTTTGCTTTTTGCTGTTGAGTTTTTTTTTAACTTATTTTTTAATGTGCTTGGCGGGGGCCGGGGGGGAAGTCTCCAACACAGAAATTTCTGGGGTATAACAGCTGCTTAGTTCTTTTCCTTACAAATTAATAAGTACATATTTTGTAAAACATTCGCTTCAGGCCCTAATAATAACCTAAGCTACCTTTAGCTGATTTAACACAGTTTCAGCTTTTCAATATTCTGCAACAGGTGCTGTGTTCTGAAAAGAGTACCTGTAACCAGCTTTCTTACCATTTTTGCAGCTTCATCCAAGTCATCACATGCGAGGATTTTGAGGCCACTAGCTGTTATTAAAGCTTTGGCATCATCAACTCGTGTACCTTAAGAAACAGATAAAATGCCATTCTTATTGAACAGGAGACTACTACCAGAGTATTCTCATATATTTTTAAGAAGCCTGTTCCAAAAGTAATTTTGTGAATAAATCTAGAAGACAACAACTTTAATAGTTATAAAAGCAGAGAAACTCTTTTTATTAACTTGCCAATCATCATCCAAATTCAAGGTTTGCCTTATTTTTCCACAGTCTTCAGCTTACAGGCAACTTGCTAAGCAATATATAAGCTCAAAATGATTGGCTAGTATGGAAAAATACATTTAACATGTACTGAAGCACACTCACCTTGCAACCGTACCACAATAGGTATCTTTAGGTCCAAATCCTTCACTGCCACGACGATGCCTTGTGCTATCACGTCGCATCGCATGATGCCACCGAAAATATTTACCAGAATAGCCAGTACCTACAGAATCAATTACAATATTCACATTAAAAATGGCCAGAGGCACACCAGACAAAAGCAGTACTGAGCCTTTCAGCCTAAGGAAAATTTAAACTCCATAAATGTAATGAGGGGCTCTGCAGAAGATGGGGAACACTTCTGTTCTAGAGAACATCAGCAACATAAGTACACTTCTATAAAGTCACAGCAGAACAGTTACTTGAGGAAAAACCCTGTTGCACAAATGCCTGTCCCAGGAATCTTCCACACTGTCCTTCAATCCAGACTGAGTTGCAGGTAATAGCCACTTCTCTTACAGTGTGTATTCTGTGTAGCTACTGCAAAAGACACACAACTCATTTTGTGTATAAAGCCATCACTGTCCATTACTTCAGAATATTCTGAGCATGATTAATAAAGAGAGCTGTTCAATTTTCTTCAAGGAAGTCAAACAGACAAAATGTGAATGAAGTCATTTGTCAACTGTTTATCTTTCCATTTCTAACACTATTCCAGCAGAGGTACCTCCACCACCAGTAACAGCACATACTGAAAAAGCCATGCTAGAGGACACAGAAAATTTACAAAACCCACACACAATGTTTATACAGTTTACTTAAAACCCAGTATGCTTAGAGGTAAGCTACCTGAAATATGTTTTATGCAGGAGGACTAGCATGAGGTTAAGGGAAAGTCTTTTCCTACTCAAGTGGTGGAGAAGAGGGGTAAAAAGAACATAGTCAATGGTGAAAGACGCAATAACGTAGGAGCAAAAATGGGTAGACAGCCTTGGAGGACAGAATAAACTTAACAAAACAAAATATTAATGTGCAACTGGTTAATAAACAATAGCTTGGTCCTCATTATCTTGCAATTCGACTAGCTCATTTGTGTGACATTGTTCTTGCTACTGCTACTAAAGGGTAGAAGCAACTTCGACTGGCCCCCCAGAAGGCTGTTCCAAACACCACCCGAACTGAACCTAGAGTGTAGCCAAGGTGCGGTCTGTGACACCAGTGGGCTGTGCTGCTGTTTTGCTCTCAGCACCAGGAGTTCCAGCTACAGTTATAGTTTTTTGATAAAACAGTGAGCAGCTGAAGGAAGGCAGAAAAGGAAAGATATGTTAAGAACTCTGTTTGGACGCTCTCTGTCCATGCAGTAGCAGAGAATTATCATTGCAAGAAATTGTCCCAAATCAACAATCCCCATATTCTTCCTTCTCATCTTCTCTCTGTAATTCAGGTGCTCTGTGCCCCTCACTCTTACCTCAGTTTCTTGAAAGACCATGAAGAAAGAACAAGTCTGATAAGGAGTGGCTGAGGGAACTGGGGCTGTTTAGCCTGGAGAAAAGGAGGTTGAGGGGAGACCTGATCGCTGTCCACAACTACCTGAAAGGAGGCTGGACAGTGCAGGGTGTTGGTCTCTTTTCCCAAGTAACAAGTGATAGGATGAGAAGAAATGGCCTCAAGTTGTGCCAGGGGAGGTTTAGATTGGATATTACGAGAAAATTCTTCATGAAAAGGGTTGTCAGGCATTGGAACAGGCTGCCCAGGGAAATGCTGGAGTCACCATCCCTGGATATATTTAAAAGGTGTGTAGATGCGGTGTTTAGGGACATGGTTTAGAGGTAGACTTGCCAGTGTCCAGTTTGTGGTTGGACTCAATTATCTTAAAGGTCTTTTCCAAGCTAAATGATTCTGAAACACTATTGAAGAGTGTGTCAGACCCTGCACTTGTTAACAAAAATCTTTCCAATGGGAAAGAGACTAAGCTTGTCTGGAACATCACTCACTGTTTGTTTCTGGCCCTTTCCAAAGATGAGCAAGTGCTGCACAAAATTCTGGTGCAAAAGTAGCACACCACTACCAGGTCCTGCAAGTCTCTCCCACCTTTTTCAGCTACCTCTTTTTCATATTTTTCTTTCTTTTTAAAAAGTCCTAAACTGTCATTGAGTTCCCACGAGGATAATCACCTCTCTCATCAATACAGTCCCTGCAGTGTCCTTCTCGGATGGTAAAGCTCTTCCTCTAGTTTCAAACAACTTAATATTTTAATAACATTCAGACACTTCTCATAGCCTTTTAATAGAACAAAACATTAATGCCCTTCCAAATCCATTACAAAGTTATTTTATCTTAGATTGCATACAATTAGCACCTTAGTAAGTTGTTATAGAACAGACCCAGCTGTAAAACAGGCTCAACAGCCTGAAGTTTCTGACTCAAAGATTTCTGGGAAGATTCAAATACAGCTGTAACATCAAATGGAGGACACAAAACTGCCTACTGAGTACACAGTCAAAGAGCCTATTTTTTAAAAAAGGGAAAAAAATTCAACAGGTTTTCAGGCCATCTTAATTTGCACCAAGATGTAACATCTCCTTTTTCTTCCCTTTTTAATTTCATGCGTATAAAAAGATGTTTTCTGGAGAACACACACTAAGTATTGTCTTTCAAATCACAGCCTGTTTTGCCACTGTGTAGGACCTTGATATACTGACTCTTCCCTCACCTTTTTATCAGAGGTAATAAGCTTGAAGGCTTCAGTCACTTGATGCACTGTAGCACCACCACCAACATCAAGGAAGTTTGCTGGAGTTCCACCATGAAGTTTAATTATATCCATTGTGGCCATAGCTAAACCGGCACCATTGACTACATGAGAATAAAGAACACATTTAGGAATTTGGTCTATACATCCATTACGTCATTTAAAATTCATTGAACAGAACATACCTAAGCAGCCTATGTTTCCATCCAATCCTATATAGTTGAGATCTGCTTTTGCAGCTTGCCTGTCTCTTTCATCTTCCTGTGTCCAATCCTGCATATCAAAGATCTTCTTCTGACGATAGGCTGAATTACTGTCAAAGTTTATCTTTGCGTCCATACACATCACTGAAAGGAAAAAAAAAAAGAAAAGAAAAACACACCATCATTTAATACTAGAATAACAGCTAAACTACTACATGGATATGTTAAAGTATGTTAAGTCAAACTTGGCAGCTAGCTCATGCAGTCCAAACTTAAAGTTCTGCTGAAAAGACATACTTAGCACTGCTTGTAAGTACAAGATTCTCTCCAGTTGACCCACACAATCAGTTAAGTCCCTTTAACTGCACAAAAAGAGAAGATAACTGATTCCTTGAAACACTCTAGAAACAAAAAGGTTTACAAGCTGATAAATCTAAGCAAACTATGTTTTAGTAATTGGCATAAAATTAATCCCTAAGGAAGGTCTCTGGTTTGGGTTTTTTTATTCACTCTTAGTTTTCTGCTTTTAGATTAAATATATATATTGTATGTGCATGCATGTAAGCACAGAAAAACACAATGAAAAAACACCTGAATTGGAAGAAAAGGGGTCAAAAGAATACACAAAAAAGTAAGTTTCACTTGGATATATTAATAGCAGGGTGATGTGGAAAACTTAGAGTACTATTTACATGAATATTGTGTCCAGTTCTGGGCCCCTCAGTTCAAGAAGGACAGGGAACTGCTGGAGAGAGTCCAGCGTAGGGCAACCAAGATGATTAAGGGAGTGGAGCATCTCCCTTATGAAGAAAGGCTGAGGAAGCTGGGGCTCTTTAGTTTGGAGAAGAGGAGACTAAGGGGGGACCTCATTAATGTTTATAAATATATAAAGGGTGAGTGCCATGAGGATGGAGCCAGGCTCTTCTCAGTGGCCAACAATGATAGGACAAGGGGTAATGGGATCCAGCTGGAACACAAGAGGTTCCGCTTAAATTTGAGAAAAAACTTCTTCTCAGTGAGGGTGCCAGAGCACTGGAACAGGCTGCCCAGGGAGGTTGTGGAGTCTCCTTCTCTGGAGACATTCAAAACCCGCCTGGACATGTTCCTGTGCGACCTCACCTAGGCGTTCCTGCTCCAGCAGGGGGATTGGACTAGATGATCTTTTGAGGTCCCTTCCAATCCCAAACATACTGTGATACTGTGATAAAACTAAGTTTCTCTCTGTACAAGCGTGACACTTCATTTCTACCCCCCAATACAGATGATATAAAAATGACAAGGCACAAGAAACAGATGGGAGAGACTGCTCCGTACGGTTCATCTAAGCAATATTATTAAGAAAAACAGTAACAATAGAGTAACTGTAAGCTTTGATGAAGGAGCTACATTCATGTTTAAATTTAAAACTGTTGTAGCTGAGTTCAAGCACAAATATGTTCCATAGGCTTATTTTTTGGTGAGAGCAGAACTGGCTGTGATTGAACATTAACTAACTATTCTGCAACTGGATATGCTAAAAACCTTATAAACATCAAGATACCACAAACACCCAAAGTCTTTCAATACATCAAGCATCAAATTCAACCAATCATTCTCATGCCCAAGTAAAGGCAGGAGATTTCTAGAAGGTGCTACTATTCTGGTTATCTTTTCACTACCAACTTTGAATACACAAGATGGCTCCAGTTTTGATTTACGAATTATGAAAAGACCCAGTTTCCAGGAATGTCTTATACTTGGTAGCCAAACACTCAAGACCGGAAGATGTGTTCATCTTTAATAAATAAAAACCAGGAAGCTCTTTAAACTTAAAATCCTACTTACCACTTAAGAGCAGATATGCTTAGATTTTCAAATTTGTAAGTTTTATTAAATTTGTTTTTCAACATACCGTGCTAATGCTAAGTCCTCTTGCTCTTTACAGCTGAAGTTTTAGCAGTGCAAAGCCACTAATTTAGATGTACAAAAATGACAAACTCTAACACAAATTTAAAAAAAAAGAAAAAAAAAAAAAAACATTACCAACTCCTGACGCATCTTCCACCATAGGATTTATTTCTATCATGGTAGCATCATATTTCAGAAAGAGATTATATAATTTGATCATGTTTTCAGCTGCTTCATCTACCAGATTAGAAGGAAATCCCATTTTCTGGGCAAGCTGAAAGTAAAAAATTGGTTATCAGTTAACTGATGTTTGGAGTTTGATTTAGTTACAAATTAGGAATGGCCCAGTTTAGCTATATAGTTCAGTGTCAATTGAATTTACAGATGTAGAACCTCCCCTGTCTTCCTGGGGAAAAAAAAATAAAGGTGACTCTTGGGTTTTAAAAGATTGTTTTCAACACAAAACACTGCATTTATCCTGAAGAAGAGCAAGTAAAAAGTCACGATCATGCGCCTTTACAGAGCTCTATAAAAGCTAGATAAAGCACTGCTATGCAGGATTGGATTCACATTGACTATCACCTAAAAATACTTAAATATCTAGTTCAAGTCTGTTTCAAAATGGTTCGAGACAACTCAGCAGGTTCAATGCTTGCACACTTCAAAAAATTTAGAAGTGACCCTCCCACCCTTGCTAATGTGTTCTTTTCCACATTAACAATTACCCTAACAGCTTGCTCCTTTTTTATGCCTTCTACTATATCAATGGGTTCCTTAATTATCGCATCAGGATTCTCTGCAGCAACATCTTCAATATTGACGCCACCCTGAGAACTGCCTATCAGCACAGGACCCTAGAACAAAAAGGAAAAAAAAAGGCATAAGTAATTTTATACCACACAAATGAAACTTAGCTCTTCTCACAAGATATCTCACAGCAATAAAACCTTGTTGTTAGTTGGATTTTTTTTGGGGGGGGGCGCATTGTACTGTTATGCTTTTACTGAGGAGAATGTTATATTCTATTCAACACATGTATATAATACCTTTTAATAATACTTTGCAAATTTTAAGTTCTATGTTGAGTCGAATTTCTTATTACAAGGAAAAGTTTCCTTTGTATATACTGCAGCAGAGCTATTAACACAGACATACTAGTTTTAGATTTTGATAGAAAGATTCAACTTAATAATCATATGCATTTTATGTTCTAGGTTGTCACCAAAAAAAGAACAGCCTTTTCAGCTCCCCCTTCTCCACTCACCCCTACCCAAATACACACTGAATGCCAGGCACTCATTTATTCATCCTGCCAAGCTCCAACTCCAAGGACAAATCTAGGTCTGCGGAACCTAGAGACAAATTACTGCAAACTACTGTTCAGCAGGATCACAAAACTCAGTAAATATAGCGTCACTGAAAGTAAGTTACAGAGTTCTGACAAAACTGGTTTCAATTATTCAATAATAAAATAAATGAAGAAACCAGAACTGATAACATTTGCAGCAGAGATTTTTTTTAAAAGTGATCTAAATCTCAACAACAGCATCAAGGATTCACTACCATGGTACCTAAAAATCCCTCCCCATGGGAACAGTCCTCTAGTTTACAGTAGAGACATACTTGCATCATTTCAACCTACCTACCCTTATCACCACTGTGTGTGGATTATGACAGCTGCTGTACTAAGGCAGCATTTCATATCAGCGCAGGTCTTAAACATTAAACAGCCTTGTAACTGTTGACCAATAGTTACAGAAAATGCAACACTGGGTTAGAGAGTGATACCCATCCCACTGTCATTCCATTGACATCCTTCCAAATGGAAACATACAGATGGTGGATTCAAAGATTCCTAGGTTCAAAGTTCAACCCAATGAACATTTCTGGATATTAATTTCCTGAACAGAGACAGGAAGCTTCACACACATTATAAAAACAACTCATTGTTCCACTCAACTGACCAAAGTGAACAGTTTTGCTTAAAACATAAGACATCTTGACACCCGAGACATCAAGTTCCACTTTCAACTGCTTATTTTACAGACTTTTTTTCCTTCCCTTAAAGGGTGAGTTTTGCAGTAACACCAGGAATACATAGCCTGGTATTCAACCTTCACACTTCCTTCTTTTGAAAGGCATTTTCTCATCATAAGCATCCTAGAAAAGTCACAGCAATTACAAGCACATCTAAAAACATGACTTATAAAGCCACCAGTAAAAACAAAGTACATCCCAATCAAGACAATAATTCACACAGCTATGCTCTGTATACACTAATAAGATATTTTTTATACAAGAGCAAGTTAGAAAAATGTTTCTTTTCTTTATCTAATTTGCTTAAATCAGTTACTGTAAATTTTATTTCCACTGGGATGCTTGCTTGAATAGTACACAATTTTAAGATTATAAAATCCTGCCATTTGCAGTATTTTAATGCCACCTTGTGGTAAAACTGGAGTGTGTACCATAGCATTTGGATCTTCCCAGCTTATAATAGAGTACAATAGAATGCAGGCACACTAATAATATAATTGTACTAAAATCCAACACAACTGATCCCTTCCTATCAGAAAGAACACTACAGAGGAAGAGGAAAGAAACAATACAACATTGAACCCCTAATAGTGCAATTTAAAAAAAAGAGAGTAAGACTAGTTTCCTCATTTCTCCACAGAAAACTATTTCTTACTCATACCAGAGATACTCTCCAATTACCAGGAGCAGTGCCTCTGCAAACTCTTAAGCATCTGGACAGACAAATCCCAGTTTTTGCTGAGAAAAAAGGGTTCCAAGATCTCCTTTACCCTGGCTTTGCTGAAGTTATTTAGCAATTCAAGCTCTACACTCCATAATGAAACACTAGTCTGTCAGAAAATACATTGACACATTCCAGTAACTGGGTTTGTATTGTAGGCTAAAAGACTACATACCCACACATACAGAACGTACAAGCAGAAGAGAGTATGGCTTTCAGCTTCCTGAAAGCTCTGAAAACAGACTTCTAGGCCCAAATTGTTTTACAGTAGTATTCTTCCAGAGTTGATAGGAAAGATACTGGCACTCTCAAAACTGAGGGACACAACTGTGCACCTCTAGGAACCTCTACATACTGGAGAAAGAGGATGTTTGATTTATCCAGAACCAGTGGCTCTTCCAAAATATGTTTACTTATCACATTCATAACACTCTTAAATAGTGTGTACATGTACATGCACACACACAGCTGTATTTTTAAACTAAAGTCTAATAGAAGTATCTGATAGATAAGCACAAACTAACATGAAAATGAAAATAACTCCCCCATTCCACCCATCTCCCCTTCAGACATATGACTCTGAACTTCAGTTATGGCTACTGATATTATTCCTTAAATGTAAATCGCAGCATTACATTTTTAAAGCATTTAAACACTAGGGCAATCATATAGTCAGAGATACCAGGAAACAAAATATAGCTCATGTATATTTCTGATTTTCAAAAGCAAGTGACCAGTACAGTAAACAGTTTTGTTTGGTTTTTAAATTCAGCTACAAGTTAATTAGTTTACTTCTATTTTTAATATTACTCACTTGAAATGACCTTTCCATTGTTATTGCAAAATAGTATTCTCTCCTGGGATATCTGCGCTCACAGACAAATACTTGGTTGCATATCCTGCCCTTTTCTCCTGTCTGCTTGGTAAACAACTTCTTTCCAATCATTCTGGAGGAGACAGCTTTTGCTTCTTCTGGACTAGAATAAAAGAAGCTCAGAATGTGACAAAAACTGCTGGAAAAACAGAAAGCAGCATAAAAAAAAAATCTTATCTAATTTTTGGTATATTAAGGCTAATAATTAAAATACTGATTTCAAACTAAGCAGCAGGTTCAATTTATAATGTGAAACTTTGAAGTTTTTCCACTTGCTCAGATAATTTAGAAAGAACTTACGAAAAAACTATTTTCACTCCTCCTTTGAGGCCACCTTCAAATGTTCCTTTTCCTCTACCACCAGCTAAAACCTGTGCTTTTATCACAAGATCCTTTGAACCTGGAATGAAAGAAAACCCAACATTTGTCATCTGTGACAACTAAAACAAATTGCCCCAGGTAAAATAATAAAGGCTGTTATTACCCCCAATCCAACACTCAAATACATGAATCAAAGACTGTATTGTAACTCTCACAGGTGATTCCAAAAGTCTCAAACCATCCATAAATTGCAGCTTCAGGCTGTTCTGTGAACAAACTTCAGTAAGTCAGTATCCGAAACTGTTGATACTAGGAGTGTTCTGATACACCTTTAATGTGTGTTTGAATCACAAATGATGAAGACACTAGTATCTCACAGACTAGCAACAAGATAAAACTGAATATCCAACACACCATAATCCAATGTTTTCTTTTGTCAAGTACAAACATCCTACATCTGTAACCACTATCTTCTCAGCAATGATACGTAACAATAGCACTTACTCAAGTCAACTTACAGGTCACTACGGCTTCCATTGAGCAGAGCACTGATGCATAAGCTTGAGTGCTTTGCAGAAGTCAGAGGCCTAAGCAAATCTACTGTTTTTCCCAGAGTAGGCAGAATGAGTCCTTTAGTTGCATTTAATGGTTTTAAAAGCCCTTTTTCAAAATACTCTTCTAGGTAGAGGAGACTATGCGTTTAGGTTTAAAAAGAGAACATAATCAACATCAACTCAGATATTCTGAAGCATCATTGAAAGACAGAAAGCAAAGAAAAAGTTTCATCAAGTCAGTTAAGGTGATAAAGGAAGTAAAACACAGCCCTGAGTTATTATTAAAGTTCAGTTACAATCAATACACTGCAGTGAACAGCTACACTGCAAGATGTAAGAGCTGCCCTGTTCGCATCTGTGCAGCATATCCCATCTTTTCTCATGTCACCATTAGCTGAGCCACTCTGTCTTTTCAAGTGAAGAACGAACTTGCTCTTCTCTTAGATATGAAAAGGCAGCCATGGAAAAGCCCCAGAAAAATTACAGTACTTATAAAAAACAGCTGCTATGCATACTGAAAAATATTATGTCACACAAATAAATAGTGCTAATTCCTATTTTGGCCTCCATCTTGCCTGGCCAGATATATTAAACTTGCAGAATATCACAAGCTAGAGTGACTATATGCAAAGGGAATGCTCAAGTTACTACTCCTAACTACTTGTAGATGTTATTTCTTGACTGTCAACCTAATAACAGACCTCTGAATCCACAACCAATGAAGTCCTTTGGCACAAGAAGCATGAAGGTTATAAATACACAAGTATATGTTGATTTACTATAGTCTATTATCTAATATTTAATTCCATTTCTGAAGATAACTGGCTTTTTATAGCTAAGTACTGGCAATCAAGTAAGTTAACATGCTTTACAGAAGCCACGTAAAACAAGACTTTGGCCTTTTTTATTCATGAGACCAACTTTTATGCAATTACCTTAAGTACAAAGCTTGCTTAAGGAAACACTAAGCCTCAGGTATGAGTAAGATTATAAATAGTAGTTTCATGGATAAATAAATCCATATGCTCCAACACACAAGCTTAAAAATAAAGTTCCATCCATTTGAACACAATTTACCTTGTATGTACATACAAACACAAAATTTGGAGGACCTTATTAGTGCTAGTATAAAAGAGAGAGGAAAATACTGTCTTCTCTGTGAAGAGAACTGAAAAACAATAATATTTTTTTAAAAAAAAAACACATCACACCACCACACTTGTACTTGCTCCCCTGCTCACAGAAGATCCATTTGGCCTCCTTTACAAGGAACTTAAGTGACTCAAGTATTTAAGATATAAAATATTCACAGTATTATTTAATTTATTGTTTTGAGCTTTCTACACAAGTTCTGTATCTGAAAATATTCAAAACTGATATACTTAGTAATCAAGACTAAGAGATTTAATTTACAATCCAGTAGGATGTTCAGAAGTGAGGGTCCTATTTCTCCACCCTACTTTTAATCTCCTACACTAAGCCCAGAAAGTAAAAGCTGCTTCTACTGAGTTTTCAGGAAAGCCACAAAGTTCACCCACAGGCACCTTCTTCGTAGCAATTACTCCTCCTAGAAATGAAGATCAGAATCTGAACAAGTCAGAAGCAGATGCAAACTAAAGCTCTGATTAAGGTCTCAGCTGGAACACTACATTTAGCCTTGAGCACCATCATAAAAGCAATTTTCAATGGAAAAGACTAGGATGATCAATAAAATGAAGAGGTTCCCTTACAAGAAGAGACTAAAAGAGCTTTGCACTTCTTAAATCTATTGAAGGAGAGCAAAGCAGGAATGTGATTGTGGTGTTTGGCCATACCTGGTGAGGGACAGAGCAAGAACAGACAACTACATCAAACATTCTGTTTCCTGCTCTACACCAGCCAAAAACAAATAACCACCTACCAAGGGAAGTCAATTTTAAAATGGTGCAAGACACTTCTTTACACAGAAGATAGTAAAGCCTGCCAGGAGACATGAAGCTAGATTAAGAGATTCAAAAAGAACTTGGCAGAGATATTCTCTCTGATATTCCCAAAACAACAGTTAGGAATGGCCTGATCCCATGGGATATTTCTTAAGAAGTTAATTATTATGTATGATTATACTTCGGTAACATATAAAAACATCCCAAAAAAGTGTGTGAGAAACAACTTGAAACTCTTCACAGTCACTTTTGGCCATAACAAAATTGTCATTGGACTATCCCTTATGCAACATAATGCAACAACTGGGGCACTAATTAAGCAGGATATTAATGATTTGTAATTTGTTTTCCTACAGCACTACAAGCAAACTAGCTGCTTGACTGCATAAACACATAAAACTTCAAGGGTTATTTGACCAGCTATGTTTACACACAATTAAGCTGCACAGATGTACCCAAAACAAAATTCAAGATAACATGACCACAAAAATCTTAACTTGACCCATGCAGAAAGTTTATTGTTCAATAAACATTTTTTCCTACAGGCCCTATTTAAAGTGACCCTAAAACTAGGCGACAGAAGCGTTTGGTCACACATCTCATATACAGTGTTACAGCTGCAGTACTATCACACAACCTGACACAGCAGAAAACAACTAATACGCAGTAACCCAACAAAAAACTTAGAAACCGGCATCTAACACAGTTTTCTACTCAGTATCAACAGTTGCACTCGTCTGTTTTGCTTACACTGCTTTGAAATACTGCTAGGCTTTTGTTGCAATGAAAAACAGCAGTTTCTGTCCCAGAGAAGGTATCCACACACAAAGTTTGTAAAGTTTACAGCAGCCTACACCATGGAACAACACCCTGCCTCCTGTCCTCGGCTTTGCACACCAGTCTCCTTTCTCAGGCCAGCATAAGCATTTGCACAATCATGTCTCGAGCGTATCAGAAGAGCAACTCTGCTGAAGGCAAAAGCTAATCTGGCAGATAGTACTTCTATAAGCCTGGGCACTGTGTGATGAGCACACATGCGGGGACGCTGAAGTGCGAGGGACAGAAAGCAGGACATCTGCTTTCAGCAGCAGTGACAAATCGTAAAGCCTTAACACCAGGCAGTAAAACAAAAAAACAACAAACCTTTACTACAGCTGGTGTCTCGCAAGCAGGCTATAGATGCAAAGCAAGAAACTCAGAAGAAGCGTTTGCTAAGAGCTGCATTTCTGTACTAATGGCAATTAACACTAAAAGTGTATGGAAGTAAAACAGCGTGAAAATAATCAGGAAATGTTTAGAAAATTAAGATTAGAGACCGATCAGAACAGGTGCCTGGAATCTGCAAACCAGAAAGCTAGTATTTGTTTAGGACACCAGAAACCTACACAGTATTAACACCACTTTTTTTATCTTCAACAATGCTTTATTAACTAGCTAGTGAAAAAGTAATACAGTCAGGAAACAGCCCGACCTTCTTTTCTATCAATACTAATGTTTACTGATTAGAAGGAATAATTTCTGGTTTCATAACCTAAGCTTTCAAACTGGGTGAAAGGTCTCTTTCTCCTCACATGCATGCTTTGAACTAAGTAAAACATAAATCAGAGGTGAGAAAGCTTATTCCTTTCTATCTCTGAAGCGTTCTGTGCAAGTAGAAAGTCTGATGATTAGGGCAGACAACTTTTCAATAAAATGTTCTGTTTTACAAGTTTCCATTCTGACTTTTGTGAAATCATTTTAATGGCCACTTCTCTGCCCAATGCTAGCTGTAGCAGCAGTACTGCTTCTCAACTATTACAAACACCTTCATGATAACTATGCAAGCCTGATTTGTTCTGACAAAACAGACGAGTAAAAGGCAGTGACAGGTTAATAACACAGGTGCTAGTCAAGTTCTCAACTACAAACTTACCCTGGGAGAGTGACCAAAACCCTTTTGCCTCAGTTATTCTGCATTTAGAAGTTCCATTTATAACACAAACCATTTTTTTTTTCTTCTTGCACAGATACAATAAAATCTCCAAGTTTAAACAATATTGTTGTATTTACTGGAATTAGAGAGGGAAAAGATGGGCTTGTAACTAACAATTATCAACAGTTTCAACATAAAGAGTGTGTTGACCATAACTCTGCCAACACAGGCAGAGAATCTCTTCAGAGTATACTGTCTGAGTTTTGTTAGTAAGTACAGTTATTTAGAATTTGACTTCAAAATTGCATTTTTTCGGCATTTGAAGCTTTAGAGTGTTACAAGAATCATCACATGCAAATCAAAAGTATGATTACTGAAATAACTATGTGCCAGGAATCTTCATTCTTCCACCGAATGGACCATACCAGTCAGGAGAGCAAACAAGATGTCTCATGCCTATTACAAAACATTATTTTCTACGCAAATACTTCCTGACATTAATCAACTGCATCAAGTTTTTCATTGACTCACCAGACAGGTTTGTTTCTGGCAATATCTTAAGTTAAGCAATCAAAATTTGAATGTACTGGTTATACAACTTATTTGAACTAGTGATTTATTATCAACAACATGCTTTGCTATCAGAACTCCAGAGGAATTAAGTGCTACAAAAGAAAGCAAAGGCTGAAGCAAAATGTAAGCTTAGGATGCCAAAAAAGTAGTGTTTGCCAGAATTCAAGTAAATGTTTGGTTTCTAGATAGATAGAAACCGACGGAATTGGAGGAAGATATGCCAGAGGAAATTCAGGTTGGACATGAGGAAAAGGTTCTTCACACCGAGGGTCGTGGAGCACTGGAACAGGCTCCCCAGGGAGGTGTCACAGCTCCAAGCCTGACAGTGTTCAAGAAGAGACCGGACAATACTCTCAGACACATGGTGTGAACTGTGGGGTTGTCCTGTGCAGGGACAGGAGTTGGACTCCGTGATCCTTGTGGGTGCCTTCCAACTCAGGACATTCTATGATTCTACTGCTGGTTATCTAGAGATTTTGACCAGGTAAAGCAGGAACATAACTGGAAAAAACCCACTTAGCATTGACCACTGCAGCAGGTTTTATTTAACACCTGGGACATCTCTGCACAGGTTTGCCACCTTAGATCATCATCCATGTCCTACTGGATAGGATCCCATCTGAATAAATGCTCTGGAGCTTCAGACTCCACAAACAACCTAAAAGACAGCAGTTAACATAGTCAGGCAGATAATTCTCAAACAGGGAAAACTGATAATGGCAAAGCAACCAGAAAGTACTAGGAATAAACTAAATGTGAGCTTTCAGCCTAATAAAAAAACTTAATCACAGACTACCAATGAAAATGTGGCAAACACTAAGAAGAAAACCACTCCAGGTTTTGTGCCACTGTGCTTGAATACCTATTATTTTGATGAGTTAATAAAGAAAAAGCTAGTACTCTACCTAAGAAAATCATTGCATACATTGTACTAAACTTTGGTTTCTGACTAAATAAAGCCTGAGATCAACAAGCCTATTTATAATCCACTCAGGTTTACACAAATTACTTTTTTTTAAAAAAAAAAAAAAAAAGATACAGGTTGTATGTTTAAACAATAGAAAAAAAACCAAAAACAAAAACAAAACAACAATAGCATTGAAAAGAACCTGAAAGGTCTTTAAATATTAAAAATAACTAAAAAGGTCTGAAGAGGAACATCTATTGATCACAGAACTGTCTGTGGGAATGCAGCCAAGCTAATTACTTGAATTATTCTGTAAAAAGAACACCAAAAAAGATCATTCCTTATAAATCACACTGATAAGAAGCATGACTAGATCTCTTAAACTGCAATAGCAAAAATAACAGCAGACTTCATTGCTTTCAGTTTTCTTTTAAGAAATCTGGTGCAGAAAGCTGAAATGTTATGCACTCAGTTTCTCAACGCCTCCTATTCTGTACAGCTTTTTATTTTATTAAAATGTGACAGTCAGCCATGAGCACAAAGTCATAGGATTCACTATCTTGAAGTCCTACAAAACTACCAGAACACAAAAGCTACTTCAAGATATTAAGCACTTCAGAACTCTTACCTTTCAAATCATAATGAATAGAAACATATGCTTCACATAAAAAAAAAGCAGGCTTTTCTACAGGCATGTAATGTGTCACTCCCTTCCACACAACTGTCAACAGACAAAGTTATCAGGAAGCATCAAACCTTCAGTTACAGCAACACACACACTTCCATAGATGCTTAGCAGCAATACTACACATTTCAAAGAGCATGTTCTGCTGAGCTAACTGCTATCACACTGATGAAGCATCTGTTCTTCAATAGTCTTTAGGCTCATTAGTCATGTAATTGATAACAAATCCATATCAGCTTCTAAATCGGCACCAGTCACAGTGCTAGATGGGACACATGCATAGGCTGACAGAAACCACAAACTTAGAGATAATCAATACATTCTGCAGCCTCTTATCAACACTATGGAAGATAATTTACTCAGCTGACTTTCAAAACTTAAGTCAGACGCTCATGTAACATATGAAGAGTCACATATTGCAAAGCCCACAAGTAACTAAAAATACTTTTTTCTTTCTTTTTTTTTTTAATCAATAAAGTATTTAAAACTTCACCAGATACAAGTCTTAGCTCTGAGAAGAATGCATTCTTTCAGTGGCACCAACGGGATCTGGACGTCTTAAATGGAGACGGTGAACTACTGGAGGAAAATGAAGTGAGCAGTGACATTTATATGAGGTCCAAACCTGCCCCCAGGGACTGTATTACTCGCTAGTAGTTATCTAAAAATAATACATAGTTACATGAACCAGTATGTGATAACAATTTACTTGAAATGAGACGGAGGGCTCTTTATAGGAAAAAGCTGCTTGCGACAAGTAACAAATTCTAATGATGACTCTCAACAGCCAGACAAATACGAAAAAGCTATATACAAATCAATATTGTAATAATTACAATGGCCAACCTTGCCATGACACAACCGAAAATATTTTCAAGAAATAGAAGCATAACAATAATCAGTTGCAGATGCAGCTAGCGGAGCTGAAAAAAGCACTTGTAAGAAATCTGATAGCTGCAGAAATCAAATCCTTAACAAAAAAAAAAGTTATCTTCCCTCAAACCATAAGTGATCTGTTACCCTCGCCCAAAAGTTTCTCACAACATCTAATTTAATCTCAGTTCCCTTTAAAAATATTAGAAAACTGTTACAGGAAATAAAACAATAAAGTTCAGATAATGTCTTTTACTCCAAATATGTTTCAAGATTACTTCACATATAGGTAAATGATTCGCTCTCTTTAGGACACTTTGGCCTTAAGCAGAAAAAATACCTAGTACAAGACAGACTATGATGTGGAGAGAAAGCACCCCTTCTGGCTTCCAGACTACTTCATCTAACTTCGGACCTCAAGATAAGCATCACTTTGAATGAAAATCTAATAAATTTCATTATTTAAAGAGTATTTAGTGTAGTCTTTGAACTAGGCTCTAATGCAAACTGCAACATTTGCAGGCCTCAGTTTTATTCTACCACAAACTAGTTAACTTCACGTGATAATAATCCTTGGTATGGTTAAGCTTTGGCTTTGTTCACACAACAGGGCTTCAATGATTTAGCTACAGCCACAGCTGAACTATGATAAACTCTGTTAATGAGAAGGCTGTATTTGTTATACAATAGGAAAAAAGTGTTAGTAAGTATGGTTATTTAGAATTTAACTTCAAAATTGCATTTTTTTGGCATTTGAAACTTCAGAGTATTACAAGAATAACTGCATGAAAATCATAGCTGAACTATGATAATCTCTGTTAATGAGAAGGCTGTATTTGTTATACACTAGGATAAAAAGCTACCCACTTCTAACTGGAATGATGCATTTGCAAAAGGAAGGAAATCCAGTGCCAAACTTGAGTTTACAGAGAGCATGTTTCTGACTAAAGGTTATCAGGAGCATGTAGATCAGCAGAAGGGAGACAGGGCAAGCAGTATTAGCAACTATCTTTGTAACAGTTTAGACAAACATTTGAAAAACCAGTTTAACACATAAAAAGAAGCAAAAGATAATCTCCTATCTACCGACAAAAACAGTTACATGACAAAAATAAACAATGAGTAGGTGGACAAAAAAAGTAAGATTTTTTTCGTCCTGCTAGAGATTTGGTTTGCCTTTTTTTTTAAGTACATACTAAATAAAAAATAGTAGGGAAATGGTTATAATAACAAAAAAAGACCTCAAACACTGGAGCAAAGAATAACCTGTCACTATTCAGAATGAGTTCTGGACTATGTTTGAGCAAAGCCTCAAATACTTAGGCTGCTGCAGTGTGTTGTCCTTTGGGGAAGTCTTCCCTTCCTCTTCTCAAGTACCAAAGTAAGCCACAGCATCACACAGCAACTTAAAGTATATGGCTGACAACCAGAAGCCCTGAATTCCTTTATTCTGGCTTACTGAAGGATGCCAACTCAAACACTTCACAATTTCATTTTTCTGACCCCAAAGAAACTACACACGGTCACATATTCCAGATAAAAGGCAAACCTATGAGAAGCCATGTGAATGAGAGAGAGCTAAAAACTAGCTATGAAACAGACCTACTTTGCCATAGTTCTCCTCTCTGAACAAGGAACAAAACAAAGGAATCCAGGCCTGCGAGTTCCCTTGCTGTCTATTGAAGAGCCACAGGTAAAGGTTGTCTCATTTGACACTAGCAGGAGGTCTGTGCAAATATTAATGTAAGAAAAAGAGTATGCCCAGTTTGTGAAGTTTAAATCATGCTACAAGCTCACTCTTAACAGAAGGCAAGGGACTGAATTTTAAACCATTCTCAGAAGTATTTTAACACATTTATTTCACACTAATGAAGTTATAATTTTGTATCACTTACTCTCTAATCAGAACAAGACAAAGAAGACAGGCAGACAATACCTGAATTTCTAGGACATCAAATCTGAAGGAAAAGCAGGTTTTCAATTTCTGCCTACATGACAAAGCAGAGTAACTTGCTCTAGAAAAAAATATCTTATCTTTCAGATGTCATTTCTTGCATTAAATTTGCAGGAAACTCAATTGAATCTAATAAAACCTATAACCTGGGAATCACTCCAAATGTATCCATTTGGAGTTGAAACGAGATTAATGTATATGCATATGGGAGTTGAATATGACAAGCAATGTCCTCCATTAAAACTCTATGACTAGCCTATGGGGAAAGGGAGCTCTAAACCTAAAAAAAAAAAAAAAAACCAAAACCCACAAATATTAATGCCAGAAATGATAGAAGTTGACTTCTGTGCTATGGCCAAACCAAACCCAAAAATTTTGCTATGACACATAGCAGGTAAAGTGGCAAATCAATCAGCAGAATCAAGTCTTAAATGAAAGATCTAAGATCTTAAATACTTCCTAAGTATTTAAGCACCAGGCAAAGGGATCAGCTGCTTTTTCATCAGCAAGCCAGGAATTTACCGTATAGCTAGAAGCCATCAAAGTTCCCCCCTCTTGCATGTAGTTGCATTCTGCCAGAACAGCACATTCACAAAATAATAGGATTTTACTCTTCTTCTACAGCCTAAAGGTAAGGATCCTTCACATCTCTGCTCTATAAGAGATTTTGCACTACAGAAGCCTCACCTGCCACCACCACTGAAGCCTTTCACACAAGATTTCCTCTAGCCTTGCTTGAGAGCAAAATGAAATCCATGATTTGCACAAAGTAGAGACTATTACTCATATCAAATAAGTTCAGGTAGTTATAATAGTCTAGGCTAATACAGTTTATAACCTGCCCCATTCCTTCTAAACAAGACTCACAAGTTACAGGAAAAGTATCTGCAGCGTTTGGGCTACAGGAACAATGGTGCCTGAAATGTATGTTCACAGCCTTCAGTGCAAATAGGATCAAGTCCTTCTGCATTGGAATTTCAGATAAACAGTTTAGCTTTATAAACCAGTCTCAATACAGAGGCAAAAGTGTCTTCAAAACTAGGTCACTTAACTGATTCCACTACATGAGTGTGCACTGAGCAATCTTAAGCATTAGGTAACTTCATATTAGGAAGATGTCGGCTCCAAAGTAAATACTCAAATTGGCAAAAAAGTTGCTTCACGGGAAAGGGCTCTCTTAAAGAGGCAGTATATTCAGAACTCCAGAAATGTCTTACCAGGAAAGACAGAAAAAGTAGTTACACCTTGTATAAATCCCATGCCTATATTGTATATGTTCTCTTTAATATTATACCTATTTCTTTTGCTATTTTGTAAGCTTCATCTGGTGTCCTGGCAACTACTCCATGTGGAACAGAAATGCCAGCCTCCTGCAACAGTCCCATGCTCAGGTATTCATGTAGTGACAGCCGCCTCTGTTGCTGTTGTTGCACCTGAAACCCATGATTACTGAGTATTCCTGGACTTCCACCAAGTACCTGAAGGAAAAAAAAAGAAAAATAAAAGAAAGGAAAAAAAAAAAAAGAAAACACAAACAAAAAAATGACTGTGTTGGGAAAAACTGCTCTCTTTGTTTAGGTTAATAAAGTCTACATATCAAACAAGTACAGTTTAGCGTACCAATGAAAACACCTGATCACTTAATTCTGCATTTGTACATTATTCTTCCATATCAGTCAGTCACGTCAGGTCTGGTTTTGGGAGATTTTACTGGGGCAGTGGGAAAGAGCTGGAGAAGTTGCTACCAGTGACAAGGACTGACAGGGTTAAAACACTCTTAAGTATTTAGTTAGCATTTAAGTACTTTAAGGAATATATCTGTAGGAAGAAGAACCTTGAGGAAGTTTGAAAGCATCAGAGAACAGAGAAAAGCATGCAGAACAGATTAGTTCAAAAGTTTTGGTAGATTGCCTCCTTCTGCCAAACTAAGAACTAAGTTCTGGGGAAAGGCAGCAGAAACTAAGTTATACCACCTTCAAAAGTTGTACCCTGTGAATTTAATTTGCTACAGAACAAACAATTTGGCCTTCACATAACTACCATGACACAGAAAAAACAACTTATGGCCCATTTCAAACATCTACACTGAATCAGAGGGTTGCCAAAAGTGTGAGATAACTTTATCATTTCAAATGCTAAGTAAAATAAAACATGCCTAATATTCAGCCCTGGAAATTACAGTGTGGAAAGAGCCTCAATTTCATCTGCAAAAGTGATGTACAGAACCCCAAGAATTTCTGATATTTCATATAAAGCAAAAAAAGTGAGAAAACATCAGAAGAGGTACTACATGAGCAGTGCTTTTTTAAAAAAAGAAAAGGTACCCCATGGACTTTTAAGAAGACATAGCTTTCCAAAGGGTATCTTGTAAAGTAACTGTATTTCATAACAAGAAAATTATCAACCACAAAAGTTAAAAATGTTTGCCGCATTCTTCACATTTCATGATATAGGAACATGATCTTTATACACATATAAAACAGCAAACCTACAGAATTCAGCTAATCCATGTACGCAGATTAGCACTGATATTCAATGCAAACAGACTACAAAAACGAACTTAGATATAAGCAAATTTTTGCATTTACTTTTTATTTTTCAGTAGGTACTATTGGCACAAGTGGCACAAAAATCAGTCTGTATTACAAAGTTTCTAGTAGACTACATTTTTAAGATTTTGTTTCATTTTGAATAAGGTAAACATGCAGACAAGGTAGAAGCTTTACCAGGACATTTCAAGCTAGCAAACAGACAGAGTCTATTTGAGCTCTAAAGGATTCCTCCTGCAAACAACAAGCCCTTTCCTTGGCATGAAACCCAAGCAAGAGGTGCTGACCGCTGTGGCTGCTGTTTCTGGCACTGTCTGATCAGCTGGGCTGCGTGTAACACGAGAGGGGAACTCAGTGCGACCTTCCTCCATATGGCAAAGGAGAAGAAAGTCGTAGGGGGAGTTACACACTTCAGACTCCCCAGATCATTTATTTGCACTGTGTTCCAGGAGTTCTACAAACCAAAACAGGGCCACACCCCAAAAAATGGGTGATGGCTTTAAACTGGAAGGGTGATTCAAGCTAGATGTGAGGAAAAAATGTTTTATAATGAGGGTGGTGAAACACTGGCCCAGGTTGCCCAGAGAGGTGGAAGATGCCCCATCCCTGGAGACATTCAAGGCCAGGCTGGACAGGGCTCTGAGCAACATGACCTAGTTGAAGATGTCCCTGCTCGTTGCAGGGTGCTTTGACTAGATGAGTTTTGAAGGTCCCTTCCAAGCCAAAATATTCTGTGATTCTATCAAAAAGCGTTTTCAGGAAACACGAACAGAGATTGGGGAAATGCAAGCTGGAAGGAGTTCACTGGCACAGCCTGAGCCCTGGTGTGAGTGAGGTGGCGGTCGAGAGAGAAACACTGGGATTCCCAAGCAAGTGAGGGGAAGGGAGTCTGGAGAGGAAGGAAAGGGGAACCACGCCGGGAAGATCCGCCACAAGCAAGCAGCTGCAGAGGTCCCGTGGCACAGCCGAGCACCGGCTGCCAGCCCCGCCGCCGCCACAGGGCCGGGCAGGACGGCGGCAGGAGGGGGCTGAGGCGGCCGCTCCTCCCGCCGTCACTCCGCACGGAGTGACCCCAACCCCAGCCGGCCCGGCCCGGCCCTGCCCGCTCCGGCCCGCCCTCTCTCCCGCGAGGCCGCTACCTTCGCCGTGGCGCTGCCCAGCGTGGCGCGGAGGCCGCTGCCCCTCAGCCCGGCCGACACCCGGCTGCAGATCATGGAGGCCGCCATGGCCGAGCCCCTTCGCCCTCAGGTGCCCCTGCCGGCGCGCATGCGCTGAAACGGAGACGGGGCGGGGGGGACAGAGGGGACGAGGTGGAGCAGGAAATGCTCGCGCGACTCCTCTGCCTCAATAACAACCGCCCGCGGCGCCGGGGGAGGGGCGACTCTATGGTATGTGAGGGCCCCGTCCATGCCCGGGTTGGCCGTGCTGCCCCCTGGCGGGGCGGACAGCTCACCGCCTCCCAGCCTCTCGTTTTTGAACGACATTTTTTTTAAAAAAAAAGTTTATTTTCTGACAGGGATCCTAAAAAGGGTTGTAACCCCCCCACAACCGTCCCGCCACGCCAGACCTGGCTCCCTTCTGCCGTCCCCACCTCGGTTTTTCTTCAAAATCCAACATTTGTCATTACTTTTACTCTCAGGACATTTTTTTTTTTTTTTAATATATACATTTCAGAGTGTCTTTATGCAATACCTCAAACCTACCTCAAAAAATACCTCAAAACCTACCTCGACTTCAGTAAAGCCTTTGACACAGTCTCCCACAGCATCCTCACAGCTAAGTTGAGGAGGTGTGGTCTGGACAATAGAGTAGTGAGGTGCATCTGGGCAGGAACAACCCCAGGTTCCAGTATAGGTTGGGAAATTACATATTAGAGAGCAGTGTAGGGGAAAGGGACCTGGGGGTGCTGGTGGACAACAGGATGACCATGAGCCAGCACTGTGCCCTTGTGGCCAGGAAGGCCAATGGCATCCTGGGGTGTATTACAAGGGGGGTGGTTAGTAGATTGAGAGAGGTCCTCCTTCCCCTCTACTCCGCCCTGGTGAGACCACATCTGGAATATTGTGTCCAGTTCTGGGCCCCTCAGTTCAAGAAGGACAGGGAACTGCTGGAGAGGGTCCAGCGTAGGGCAACCAAGATGATTAAGGGAGTGGAGCACCTCCCTTATGAAGAAAGGCTGAGGGAGCTGGGTCTCTTTAGTTTGGAGGAGACTAAGGGGCGACCTCATTAATGTTTATAAATATATAAAGGGTGAGTGCCATGAGGATGGAGCCAGGCTCTTCTTGGTGGCAAACAATGATAGGACAACGGGTAATGGGATCAAGCTGGGACACAAGAGGTTCCGCTTAAATTTGAGAAAAAACTTCTTCTCAGTAAGGGTGCCAGAGCACTGGAACAGGCTGCCCAGGGAGGTTGTGGAGTCTCCTTCTCTGGAGACATTCAAAACCTGCCTGGACACCTTCCTGTGTAACCTCACCTAGGAGTTCCTGCTCCAGCAGGGGGATTGGACTAGATGATCTTTTGAGGTCCCTTCCAATCCCAAACATACTGTGATACCTTTCCAAACTGAACTGAAGACCCAATATTTCTATGTATTCATCCCACAGCCCTTTTTCACTTTCCCTACACTAGGCTGCTCCGCCCGGGATGCAAAAACCATTTCTGGCTTGTGCAGCTCGAAGCTTCGCCTCCACCTTTGCAAGTTAGTATGTGTATGGTCACGTCACTAATGAACCAAAGCAGGGGACAGACACCTCTGCAGAAACCAGTGAACAGACTTTGTGAGTCCCACGGAGGCAAAGCTTTTTCCTTCAAAATAAATCAGTAATGAGGAAAATGGTAGTGGCCTGGGAAAATGCAGTTAGAAAACAATATCTAGAATGGAACAATCTCAAGAGGGGACTGAAAGTCTGTTTTCCTAAACCACAGGCATTTATTTCTCTTGAGTTTTCACTGCTGGTTGAAGAGGCTCTCTGGTTTAATGGTACTCATTAATCACACAACAACGCCCTCCACCAATAACAAGGAAAGATGCACTATTCCCGTACATCACGGATGTCAAAGCTATATCTAATCCGAAGGAAAGTCATGCAGGAGCTGTGATACTCACGAGTTTTGTAACTGGAATTACCCAATAACTGGACAAGCTGCATTTTTTTTGTTCCGAAACTGAAAGTGCACGATCATAGCTTCTCCTTGGGTAAGTATTGCAAAATACAGATTAACCATGGTTCAGTTATTTTGCTTCTGGTCCTCTGCTGTCTCAGTGTCACCTGTTAGCAGTACAGCAAGCTCAGCTTAGCTCTGCACCTCCTGTGTTCAGACATGCAAGGTAGGATTATGTGTCACTGAACCTGTAAGCAGCTGCTAAATTTTGGGAGACTGTCCAAAATTTTCTGCCACTGCTGATAAAAGATTTGCCTCTGCCAAAGGGTGGAAAAAACCCAAAAAAGTGCTTAAATTTTGTGTTCTTTCTCCACCAAAATACCTGTCCTCTGTACACACAATGGCTCTCCTCTGGCTTCGTCATAGGACAACACTTGTGTGTCATTTCCACATGCAAACTTCATTCAGGAAATCTTGCAGCTCTGGGAGAGTCTCTGAAATTACCTCTCTCCTAGAAAGGCTATGCAAGAAAGTTTACAAATACAAGCTGTGCAAAACTCAAAACCTTAAGCTTAAGAAACCTAAGCTACTCTGTTCAGAGACCGGTACTGGCTGGACTTTAATTATTTGGATATGGTACTATCTAATTTCCTTATCAGCTGTGAGAACTGGTTTAACTGGGATGCACTGTAAGAATGCATTAATTTCTGCCTGTTTTCTGTCTGATCACCAGTGTCACTGTCTGGCTCAGACTGTCAGTACAAGGTGGTTGAAAGTTAACGCAACTCAAAGCTTACAAACATCAGTTCTTGGAAATGGCACATTCATCTCTTCTTTGCTTTCTTAGAGAAAAATATTATGATCTTGGCTACAACCAGGCAAATTCCTAATGAGTTCAGTTAAAGTAACTCAGGTTTGCATAGGCTCAGCCTAGTTCAATACCTGACCCATACTCGCTGAGATTGTGCAAGGAAAGGGGAATGCACTGTAGGAATCTGATAGATATGCAGATGTTTTGCTAAATCTCCAGAAAATTCTAGATATAGGTTCCTTCCTATATGAAGTTTAAAATGTTGAGATATCTCAGAATAAGCTTTTTAACATGGGACTGAGGCCCTCTCTGAAACTTTATTTAAAGCTATAAAGAAGGAGGAAAAGGGTACATTGTAAATAAGTTAGAAGCAGCAAAGATGTTTTAACAGACAGACAGCTGTTTCAAGCCAAATAAAGTATCCCACAAGGCTCAGACATTATGAAATAGATATGTATTTGCTTTATTATGGATTTACCACATCTGCGTAGTGGCAATGGCACAATTTTATTTGCATCCCAGACCTTGTAAGCTCCACTGGTCACCATTTAAGTCAAAAAACATCAGAGGGTCTTGCCAAAAAAGACATCTCAGTGAGAAAGCCAAAGCCTCTGCCAAAACCATGAGTTTAGAGTATAGAAAATTTACAAGGAGAAAAAACAAACAAACAAACAAATAAAACTAAACAAACCAACATAAGACACACAGCTCTTTAGCAGGGGCTCAGAAGCATCTCAGCACCTGTGGATAAAACCTTACTGTGTTTTCCAGAACGCTTGAATATTGAATACAGACAGGAGACCACTTTTTTCGTGTGGTAGGTAAGTTAACTTGTTTAGCTGCCAGACCAGCCAAGGTCAGAGTTAAAAACCCGACCTGAAGTAAGGCGAGAATAATTCTTCAATCGTGTCACATTGCTTTACATAGCACACCTTACAGCCAGTGAATTCTCTCTGCATTGCTTGTCTGCAGAAGTACCATCAGAGTGGACTCCGGACAAACTGCAGGTTTCTAAGGGAACCCTCAAGAGCATCTAATGACATTAAACTATTCACTGCACCCATCTGCAGCATGAGCAGGTTATTCCATCTGTTCTTCCAATGACACTTTCAGTGTCTCTCTTGCAAGGTTTCTGACATCGTCACCTGTCCTTGCAACCAGCATTTAATGTCCACAGTCTCAGGTCTGGATGGGTGCAGTTTTCTACAGGGGACAGTATGAACATTAAGCACCAGGTTCAAAGTAAGCAACAGGATTTTGCTTGTAAAAGTGATTCTTCACAGAGCTAAGCCATGGAGCACCTTGCCATGGATGCTTCAAATCATGGTATTTTACATGGGCTCAAGAGGAGTCTTGGTAAGTCTAAAGAAGAGAAACAAGAAGATGGTGATTAAATACAAAGAGGCCACCTCTGCCTTGAGAAATCACTGAGCCATAGCTGGCTGTTGAAGAGTATTCAAAAGCCCTGTCATGATTTCTTGCCTATTATGTGCCAGACATCAACTACGGATAGCTGGATACTGTCCTAGATGGATTTTTGCCCTGAGCTAATGGACACTTATATTCTTTCTCAGTCTATCCTGGGATTGAATAAGCCCAGAAGCTCCATAAAAGCTGAAACACAATCCATCTTTGCCAGCCTACAAGTTAGCCAAGGTCACTTGAAATGTTAATGGCAGAACTACAAATAAAACAGAATTGTGTCACCACTTACACTCATTCTGATGACTCAGTCTTGTGGGTAAACAGCAAAGAAATAATTAACAAACAATGAAAACTGTAAAAGTCTCTCATCACAGCACAGATCTAATTTTTCCTATTACTCTTGCATACACACTCCATTATTCTCTGAATCATTGTGAATGCAGTGACCACTTTTGCCTGACAGCATGTCTTGATGACAGAGTGCTCTTAGTGGAACCAGATATGAATGAAAATTCCATCACTGATATAAAAAAGCATATTCTGGTATTTTAAAAGTATAGGAGATCATGATAGCCAGTAAAGGTTATAGGAATCAACCTTTTTTGTTGTTGTTCAGCCAGGCCCTTTCCGAGGTACAATATTAAATGCAAGGATTTTATGTTCTATGATGAGGTACTATGTAGTGTAGAAAATCTCACAGGTCTCATAAATTCTGATACGAAAAGGTAATAAAAATCATTGTTTGGAGTTTAATGTGAAGCCAGCATTGTAGAGAATGATGCAGACCATAAGTTTATAGTAAAGGTAAGGTCAGGGCATTGGCGAAGGTAAAATAGGCTATCTTCTGCAAATTTTCTCTTTCATTATTTGTGGATCCTTTCTTAAGTAGAGTGATCATTTCAGTATTTCAGCTAGACATGAGCAGTCTTTATTTCTTTTCTTTACTCAGTATTCTCCATAGCTTCATTCTTGATCATTCCATCAAATCACTAACTTCCCTGACAGACAGAAGCACACTGGAGACACTGTGAACCCTTGCCTAGTTTTTATCCATGAATTTCCTAATAAAGAAGTTCTCTAGCAAAACACTATTTGATAGCCATGGAAAAGGAAGACACCAAGTCCAGAGGGAAAGCCTGGAAAGGAAGTCAGGCCCCATGGGACCTGACCAGTGACCCCACCACGTCAACACGTCTTTCTCTTCCAATTCCCAATAAGTTCAGGCAGGCAGATCAAGTTACACAGTATCACAGTATGTTTGGGATTGGAAGGGACCTCAAAAGATCATCTAGTCCAATCCCCCTGCTGGAGCAGGAACACCTAGGTGAGGTCGCACAGGAACATGTCCAGGTGGGTTTTGAATGTCTGCAGAGAAGGAGACTCCACAACCTCCCTGGGCAGCCTGTTCCAGTGCTCTGTCACCCTTACTGAGAAGTTTTTTTCTCAAATTTAAGTGGAACCTCTTTTGTTCCAGCTTGATCCCATTACCCCTTGTCCTATCATTGTTTGCCACTGAGAAGAGCCTGGCTCCATCTTCGTGGCACTCACCCTTTATATATTTATAAACATTAATGAGGTCCCCCCTTAGTCTCCTCTTCTCCAAACTAAAGAGCCCCAGCTCCCTCAGCCTTTCTTCATAAGGGAGGTGCTCGACTCCCTTAATCATCTTGGTTGCCCTACGCTGGACCCTCTCCAGCAGTTCCCTGTCCTTCTTGAACTGAGGGGCCCAGAACTGGACACAATATTCCAGATGTGGTCTCACCAGGGCGGAGTAGAGGGGAAGGAGGACCTCTCTCGATCTACTAACCACCCCCCTTGTAACACACCCCAGAATGCCATTGGCCTTCCTGGCCACAAGGGCACAGTGCTGGCTCATGGTCATCCTGTTGTCCACCAGGACCCCCAGGTCCCTTTCCCCTACACTGCTCTCTAATATGTGATTTCCCAACCTATACTGGAACCTGGGGTTGTTCCTGCCCAGATGCAGGACTCTAAACTTTCCCTTGTTAAATTTCATCAGGTTATTCCCCACCCAACTCTCCAGCCTGTCCAGATCCCGCTGGATGGCAGCACAGCCTTCTGGTGTGTCAGCCACTCCTCCCAGCTTGGTGTCATCAGCAAACTTGCTGATAGTACACTCTATTCCCTCGTCTAAATCATTAATGAATATATTGAATAATATTGGCCCCAGTACTGACCCCTGATGCACTCCACTAGATACTGGCCTCCAACTATACTCCGCACCATTGACTACCACTCTCTGGCTTCTCTCCTTGAGCCAGTTTACAACCCACCTCACTACTCTATTGTCTAGACCACACCTCCTCAACTTAGCTGTGAGGATGCTGTGGGAGACTGTGTCAAAGGCTTTACTGAAGTCAAGGTAGACCACATCCACCGCTCTGCCATCGTCCATCCACCTTGTTACATTCTCATAAAAGGCTATGAGGTTGGTCAAGCATGACTTACCCTTGGTAAAGCCATGCTGACTGCCCCTAATAACCCTCTTATCCTTGATATGCCTTGAGATGGCACCAAGGATAAGCTGTTCCATTACTTTCCCAGGGACAGAGGTGAGGCTGACCGGTCTATAATTACCCGGGTCCTCCTTCTTGCCCTTTTTGAAGACTGGAGTGACATTTGCTTTCCTCCAGTCCTCGGGCACCTCTCCCGTTTCCCAAGACTTGGCAAAGATGATGGAGAGTGGTCCAGCAATGACTTCAGCCAGCTCCCTCAGCACCTGAGGATGCATCCCATCTGGACCCACGGATTTATGGATGTCTAGAGTATTTAATTGCTCCCTAACCCAGTCCTCATCGACTCAAGCAAACTCCTCCATTGACCTGGCTTCATCTGGGGTCTCAGGGGTACAGGGCTCCCCAGGACAGCCTCCAGCAGAGTAGACAGAGACAAAGAAGGCATTCAGTAATTCTGCCTTCTCTGTATCTTCTGCCACCAGGGCACCCACCCCGTTCATTAGTGGGCCTACATTGCCTCTAGTATTAGTTTTATCTGCTATGTATTTGAAAAAGTTCTTTTTGCTGTCCTTGGCCCCTCTCGCCAGCTGTAATTCTAAGGAGGCCTTGGCTATCCCAGCTGCCTTCCTACATCCTCTAACAGCAGCCTTATATTCGTCCCAAGTGGCCAGCCCCTGCTTCCATGACCTGTAAACTCTCCTCTTCTGCTTGAGCATACCCAACAGATCCCTATTCAACCACGCAGGCCTCCTGGCTCCCTTCCTTGACTTCCTTTGTGTTGGGATGCTCTGATCCTGAGCGTGGAAGAAGCAATCTCTGAATGCAATCCAGCTATCTTGGGCCCCTTTTCCTTCAAGCAGTCTTGCCCATGGGATTTCCCCCAGCAATTGTTTGAAAAGGCCAAAGTTAGCCCTGCTAAAGTCCAGGGTTGCAATTCTACTTGCTATTCTGTTCCTGCCACACAAGATGCTGAACTCCACCATCTCGTGGTCACTGCAACCCAGGCAGCCCTCAACCTTTACTGCTTCGACCAGACCCTCCTTGTTAGTGAGGATGAGATCCAGCAGTGCACCTCTCCTAGTCGGCTCCTCCACCACCTGCATGAGGAAGTTATCATCAATGCACTGGAGGAACCTCCTGGACTGTGGCTGGCTGGCTGAATGGTCCTTCCAGCAAACATCAGGGAAGTTAAAATCCCCCACAACAACCAGGGCCTGTGACTGTGAGGCCACTCTCAGCTGCCCATAGAAGGCCTCATCAACTTCCTCAGCCTGATCTGGTGGCCTGTAACAGACGCCCACAACAGTGTCACCCCTGCCAGCCTGCCCCTTGATCCTGACCCATACACTCTCTACTCGCTCATCATCCACTCCTGGGCAGAATTTAGTACATTGTAGTTGCTCTCTCACATAGAGAGCAACTCCACCACCACGCCTGGCTGCCCTGTCTTTCCTGAAAAGGGCATAGCCATCCATGACCACATTCCAGTCATGTGAACTGTCCCACCATGTTTCCGTAATTGCCACCAGATCATAATCTCCCGACCGAACACAGGATTCTAACTCCTCCTGCTTATTCCCCATGCTGCGCGCATTGGTGTACAGGCATTTCAGGGAGCGAGCAGAGCACACCAATTTCTCCCTAGGGGCATAGGAGGCCACCCGGTCCTCATCGGTTTTAGAATGCTGCCCCACTGGGACAAGCCCAGCTACAACCCCATCCCCCGTCGAGCCTGGTTTAAAGCTCTCCAAATGAGCCCAGCTAATTCCTGCCCCAGCATCCTTTTGCCCCTGCGAGATAAACCTTTCCCGCTTGACACTGTCCGGACTGGAGTCTTATAAAACCAACCACTATCAAAAAATCCAAAGCCCTGCCTGTAGCACCAGTCTTGGAGCCAACCATTTAGAGACTGAATTTTCCTATTCCATCCCACATCGTCCCTTGAAGATGGAAGGAGTGAAGAGAAGATCACTTGAGCCCCTGAGTCTTTCACCATCCTTCCCAAGACCTTGAAATCGTTCTTCATTCCCCTCAGACTACAGGAAGCAGCTTCCTCCCCATCTGTCTAGAAGAACAGCAGCGGGTAGTAGTCTGTGGGGTGCACCAGTTTGGGGAGCTCTCTAGCAATATCCTTGATCCGGGCTCCAGGTAGACTACAAACTTCCCTAAGATGAGAGTCAACTCTGCATATTGGGCCCTCTATTCCTTTCAGAAGGGAATTTCCTATTACAATCACCCTTCTTAAGTTAATTTCTTCTCCTGAAGTGAAATTTGGATAAACATAGCAACACTGAAACATGAAGCTAGTCTTTATAATCATAATGCACTGACTACATCTTTAGGTCTGAATCCTAACTGAGCTTTGGAAATAAGCTCAGAGGCACAGAGCTCAGGGTAAACATTCAACTGCTTATTGTTCATGCTAAAGTAAACTGTTTGCAGGTAAGAATCACTGCAAGACATTGTCACAAAGAACCTGCACATGTAATAAAAAATAAAGGCATTATTTCTTAGTGTTGTTTTTTTTTAAAAAAAAAGTTGGAGCAAAAACTGTTTTCTTACCTATTTGCTTTCCTTCTTCTTTATTACTATTAAAAAGAATTTTGTGGACTTCAGGAAATTCTAAATGGAGACAACATACAAAATAGCAAATCTCTTGTAAACTAAGGGGAAAAAATATTTGACAGGGGATTAATATTAATTATCAGTATGAAAGCATATTTGCAATAATAAAGAACTGTTATCAAGGAAATTAAATAAAATCTCAAATTACAAGAAAGTAAACTAAAGCAAAATAGATGTACTGTCAAAAATCTATAGATCACAAGAATTGTTTGCCATGTGTATAAGGGGAAAAAAAGAGTGAATTTAGGGATCAAAAGACAACACATTTGTCTTGGTTGATGCACTTGCATGGTAGTGCATCTTGGCTGAACAAATGGCATGATAAGCTATTGAATAGGAAATAACTTCTGTCACCTAGTCTGTGATGATTTATGCAAGAAATGATATGAATATATAGAATATTCACACATATCTTGTAAGAATCCGAGTTCTCTTATGTGAGAGAAAAGAGCAAAGTCTGTTTTACTGCTGTAGAATCAGACTACTGGAGAATCTTGCTTCAGTTAAAATCTCCAAAGCACCTACTGCACGATATCCTAGTAGAAGATACAGCTATCAACTCCGTGCAGGACTCTGCTGATAAGCATGGCAGCCTTTATTCCTATTGAATCAGGACAATCTAATGATTGAATCTAAATGGAAAAGGCAACCCCAAAAAATTGCATTTGGTTTCTTTCCTTGCTTTGTCTAAAGCAGCTACTCTTTACATTTACTGCCATATACAAAAATATAACAAATTAATTGTGTAGGCAAAATTGGCATTGACACTTTCAAGTGTAAAGGTTTGTAGCCTTATTAGCATGATGTGTATCCTTAGTGCAACTTCATATATTTTTAAGATAGCAAGCTTGAGGAGAAAAAAGGAAAAATATTAATCACGGAATTTCACTATCCCTATAGAAGGAAGGTGTAGATTATCAACCTCTTCTAATTACTGCCTTTCCTATTGTTAAAGGTGGTATAGCTGGAGTGATGTTCTATCTATATTTACCTGGTTAGTGCAGAACCACAGCTGCATAAAGCAGGCTGGCCATCCTCGTGGAAAAAACTCTGGCACATGACAAAACAGAAGGTGAGTATCAATAAAACAGCTCAGCAGACAAAGGGAACAAGAGCTCCTGTCTTAGAGGTGAGCATGCAGCACCCTAGTGTGGCAAAAAGCCCAGGATTTTCACCCAGAAGCATGGAAACTGGATAGTCTCTTGTCATCAGCACATCTCAAAGGCAGCAGGTGACAGCTCATCAGATCTGTAACTCATTTTCGTTGGAAAAGACCTTTAAGAACATCCAGTCCAACCATTTACCTAATGCTGTCAAGTCCACCACTAAACCGTGTCCCTAAGAACCTCATCTATGTGTCTTTTAAACACTTCAGGGATGGTGACTCCAGCACTTCCCTGGCAGCCTGTTCCAATGCCTGACAACCCTTCCTGTGAATAATTTTTTTCTAATATCCAACCTGAACCTCCCCAGGTGAAACTTGAGGCTGTTTCCTCTTGTCCTATCATGCCTCAACTTTATTGCCTATGTGAGCAGTTTTTGACTGAAACACTCGCTTCTGGCAACTTAACTGACTTGCTGATAAGGGCAGATAGCTCTGATTTCTCAGCTGTGAAGCAGAACTACCTCCCAGTTCTAACTGACAGCATCTCAAGGAAAAGTGGATGAACTCAAGCTGAAGGGACTGGAATATGCCATGTGAGGTGAAATACTCAGGTGGTAAGAGCAAGCCTTCAAAAAGCTCTCTGCAAAAATGGCATGAGGATTTACTGACACTAACTTGAATAGATTTTAATCCTTTGACCATTGAATGTGTTTTTCCTTTCTAAATTATATTTTCCCAATGTATCTGTTAGAAGTAACTGTACTGGCTTTCATGACACTTCCCCAGAAAACTGATGCATAAAGATGGCTTAGTAAACTTACAAAACCTAAACCAAAGGAATTAAACTAAGCGACTTCAACTATACCTGACACCTTCACAAGAAATAAAATCATCCACACATGTTCGTATTTCAGTAACTCTCTACATCCCAGGAGATCCTGGAAGACTTAAAAGATTCAAGCCTCTGTGATCGCTTACAGGCTTTGGCTTGAAGGACATGAATGCAGCTACTCATGTCAGAGTTAGGAGCTACTTGTTTCCATGAAATTAAAAAGTAAAGCCATTATTTAAATGAAAAGGTGCAGACCTTTTAATGGATTTCTGCATTTTTTGCAAATACTGAGTACACGAGCTTGTTGGAATAGCTCTTACCTGCTGCCGGAATAGAATTATGGAAGAGTTCAGGTTGAAAGGGGTCTCTGAAGGCCACCTCCTCCTCCCCTCCGGCCACCCCTTGCTCAAAGCAGGCCCAGCTTCCAGCTGGTCACTCGGTGCCGTGTCCAGTCAGGTCTTCAGCCTCCCCACAGATGGAGGTTCCACAGCCTCTCCAAGCAACCTGCTCTGGAGTTCTGCCACTCTCACCCCAACACTCAGCACCATCAGAGACAGCTCAGGCTCCAGGAGACTCCCTTCAGCTCCCAAATCAAAGGAGTTCTGGCATTGCCTTTTTGGGTGAGGCTCAGCTCTCTGCACAATAATATACAACAGTAGAAAAGCACTCTCCATCCAACTAGAATTGCAGCAGAATCTTACTGATTTATTAAAAAAAAAAAAAAAAGAGTATTGCAGTACTTTATTATGTAAATGTGATCAGAGCTTATTTACATTTCAACATAAAAGCAACATATCATACATTTCCTAACTTCTGGTATTGATTTCTATCCAGCTGTAACATTACCACAAGGTATGAGTTATGGTAAGAGTCTTGGTGATTTAGTGGAAGCATGAGGTGTCACAGAAATCTTTTGGATAAAATAGAAATGAGGAAACAGTTGACAATGTTCAATTTTAAATTTTCATTACTAGGGTCCAGGATAACAACCATCTGCTTCAATGTGAGGGAATACCCATACAACTTCCAAGCTCACGTTTCAGTCAGCCTGCTGGCAGGACTTTGATGCCACGTGCTGTTGCCACATTCCACCCGGCTTCTGAATGCCAGCTTTGCAATGGAAAATATTTTAACATAATCCTCACATCTTCCAGCGCACACTTATGCCAAGCGAATGTGAATATGTAGTAAATTCCACAGCCCGGGAACCACATGCATGAGATTCTGAGAATGACAGATGTTTTTTCTGGTTGTGTAGCTGCTTTTCAAGCAGCTTTGCACACTGTGTGCTTTTCTGACCTAGTTTCTCTATGCGTGTTCTTCTTAAGGAAGGTCTGCATAGTCATTTTAATCTGACATAAATCTGGCCTGTTACTAACATGGTCAGTCCCATCATTCTTGTTCTCAGCTGCTCACACTCGTTGTCTCCCTTGAGCCAATTTACTCCTGTACTTGAGCTGTAAATCATCTCAGGCAACCCATCCTGCTGAAAATAATAATCTTTTTCACAGTTTGCTGAGTTAGGTTTGGCTTCATACTGTTTAATCTGATCTAAGTCTGTCCCATCCCCTACCTGTGCTGCCCACAGCATGCTAGAAAACAAATTCCTCTAAAAAAAAAATGATTTGAAGCCAGATTGATTCACTCATCCAGTTCACTTCACAGCCACTTCAATAGCAACGATAAGTGTGAGGAGCAAGTGCTTAGACCTGAAAAGTCAGCGACTCTCTTTCAACAGCAGTCTGGACACATTCTGCTTTAAACACACTTTCAGCTGCTTATCTCAGACTACTTTCTCAGATTAAATATTAATAAACAAGTTCACAGGAGTACATGAATCATAACCTTGCAAGCTTTTCAATCACACTAGAAGATGCATTTTTGCTTTCTCATTCTTTCTTTGTTCTCATCCCTTTTCTTCAGCGGATGTCTGTTCACCATCACACTCAGAAATAATGGCCTGTACTTACCTCATGATCAGTGCAAAACCTCTGAGCATATGCCCACATCCTAAATAAATCCTGAAGAGAAACTGCTTAGAACAGATTCAGCCAATAAAATGTGTTTTATTTTCACATAGTATTTGCTATGTTAATGACCACAAACATAAGATCAAGAAATGGAAACAAACATCAACATACAAGCAGATTTCAAAACATTATCAAAAAAGCTATTTTGAAGTCCAGTAAATAATACTTCATGTCCTTGTTGCGATTAACAGGCTGGTGAAAGGAAAATCTTAACCTACTAACAAATATTACAGTTGTTTATAAGAAATATTAAGGTTTCTGTGTTCTACATAATTATCTTAATGTAGTCAATAATTGTAAGAAATGGTATCCTCCTACCAGTCTAACAAGCACAAGGACTGTATTTTTTGTATTTAAAAAGGTATAAATAGAATCAAAGTGGGCCACCCTGACACTTGTTTGTAAATGCTGTTTGGCATAAGGAAAAAAGCGTACATAAAATGTAGAATGTTTTCATTGTTCAGGTAAACAGCCTTGTGGTGTTTTGATATATTGGACCAGAATGAGCTTAGTGGGTGAGGAAAAGTCTTTCGATAACATTTTTGTAAGATCTTTGTCATCTTAATCTGTAAATATAGAAGAGGCATAACTGACTGATGTTTAATTGGGAGATCAGATATAAATGAAGTAGCTTGGTTTACAAGAAGTCAGTTATCTTGGCAATTTGCTCAAGATTATTATTTTTTTATTTACTAAGGTCAGTAATAGAGGGTGTGGGCTGACACAGCTAAAAAAACCCAGCCAAGTACTGCCAAAGGGCAGCCTTGTTTCTAGTGTGCCCAGCCACCGACTCCCAGCATTTCCTTCATGCCGTTGGGACTCATCTAATGCTGTATTGAGCCAGTTCAGGCAATTAGACGCCACAAAACTGATCTCACAAAAGGCCAATTAAGCCTATTCGGCCCTATCACCTTCATACGTAAACAAGTATTTAAAAACTTTACCAAAAAGGTGTTTTAAAGTCCTGCAAAGGAATACTACTTCATACCCCTGTTGTGATCAATAGGCTGATAAATATGACATGTTTATATGGTACACTGTTTTAATTTCATATTCCACATAATTACCTATTCTACATGATTATTATTAAAAATTGTAAAAATCAAGGTAACCATTTGCTAGCAGAAATTCTGTTATCTTCTTTATCAGTCAAGAACCATTGTTCTGTCTCTGGATCTGTGCTCAGCCAAGGTTGTGGTTTATTTTTCAATTATTTCTTAGTGATGTTTCAGAGTCAGACCCATCCCCCAGCAGCAACTGCGGGCTAACAAGAGCGACCACCTTTTAAGTTCTGAACAAATTTGCACCCTGACCTCCAAGAAGCTGACTTGAATTTACTTTGGTTTTATACATCCCTTATTTGCACAAATGCTTTTTCAACTCTCAGTGACCCCACTAATCCATTTGCATTCAGAAGCCAAAAATATGCAAACAGGAGTACAAAACACCAAGCCATTTCACCGTGCAGACAGCCTGCCTGGGAAGCACACCGCTGCCCCCACCAGCGACAGCTGCTGCTCTCATTCTGCTGGCAGGCCCGTCACACACCGGGTGCTGCCTCGCCGAACGCTCCGCCTGTGACTGTTCACCCGTGGGAGCCGGGTCCCGCTGGGTCCCGCGGGAGGACAGCCCGGGGAGCCCCAAGAGGGCGGCCCCGCCCCCTCGGCGACAGGCCACGCCCACCGCTGCGCGCATGCGCACCTTGCCCATTCCCACCACTACCTCCTCCCCCTGACCTCCCAAAACCAGGTCGCGGCCCCATTGGAGGAGCCGCCCCCGGGACTGAGGGGAGCGGAGCCCCGCGGCTGCCATGAGTGATGCGGCGCAGCCCCCGCGGCCCGGGATCGGTGTGGGGGTGGTGGTGACCAGCCCCTCGCACCCCAACTGCGTCCTCCTGGGCAAGAGGAAAGGCCCGGTAGGGGCCGGCACCTACCAGCTCCCCGGAGGCCACCTGGAGTTCGGGTAGGAGCCCCGAGCCCCCACTCCCCGCGGCCCCTGGGGCGCGGAGAGCCGGCTGCCAACCCCGGGCCTGGCTCCCCCGTCCTGTCCCCTGAGGCAGCCGTGCCTTCCCCCGCCCGCAGGGAGAGCCTGGCCGAGTGCGCCGCGCGGGAGACGCTGGAGGAGGCGGCGCTGCGGCTGCGCAACGTGCGCTTCGCCTCCGCCGTTAACTCCGTGTGCGCCACCGCGCGCTACCACTACGTCACCGTCCTCATGAAGGGCGAGGCGGAGCCAGGGGCGGAGCCGCGCAACCGCGAGCCCGACAAGAACGAGGGTGAGCGTGTCGTGTCGTGTCGTGTCGTGTCGTGTCGTGTCGTGTCGTGTCGTGTCGTGTCGTGTCGTGTCGTGTCGTGTCGTGTCGTGTCGTGTCGTGTCGTTCAGTCCACATGCGGAACCGGTGTGTGATTCCGTGCCGCATTTTGCACCTGGGACACGGCAGCCCTGGCTGTACATACAGACTAAGGGATGAGATGCTGGAAAGCAGCTCCACGGAGAAGGATCTGGGGGTTCTGGTCGACGGCAAGTTCAACATGAGCCAACAGCGTCCCTGGCAGCCACGAGAGACAACCGTGTCCTGGGTGCATCCAGCACAGCATTGCCAGCCGGGCAGGGAGGTGATTGTCCCGCTCTGCTCTGCACTGGTGCGGCCTCACCTGGAGCACTGTGTGCAGGTCTGGGAAACACAGGATAAAAATGATATAAAGCTACTGGAGAGTGTCCAGAAGATGGCTACAAAATTGGTGAAGGGTTTGGAGAGGAAGCCATATAAAGAGCAGTTAAAGTAACTGGGTTTGTTCAGCCTGGAGGAGACTGAGGGGAGACCCCATGGCGGCTACAGCTTCCTCACAAGGGGAGGAGAAGGGTCAGGCACTGATCTCTTTAGTGACCAATGACAGAACCCAAGGGAATGGCAGGAAGATGTGCCGGGGAGGTTCAGGTTGGACATTAGGAAAAGGTTCTTCATCCAGAGGGTGTTGGAGCACTGGAACAGGCTCCCCAGGGAGGTGTCACAGCCCCAAGCCTGACAGTGTTCAAGAAGAGACTGGACAACACCCTCAGACACATGGTGTGAACTGTGGGGTTGTCCTATGCAGGGACAGGAGTTGGACTCGATGATCCTTGTGGGTCCCTTCCAACTCAGGACATTCTGTGATTCTGTGATCCTGCAGCTCTGAGAAAACACTTCCAGTTGGGTCAAGACTTAAGGGGAAAGAGGGTAAATAAATTTAAAATAACTGCTTGTGCAGCAGGGAACGTCATTGGTAATTTCTGCACAAGAGGCAGAATTGCTGAGTGATGAATTTTGTACTCTCTGTTGGTTATTTGTGGTTTTTTTTGGGTTTTTTTTTCCCCCCTACAGGTTGGGAATGGGTGAAGTGGAACGAGTTTCCTCCAGTGGATCAGCTGTTCTGGGCCCTGCGCTGTTTGAGAGAGCAAGGTTACGATCCTTTCACAGAAGAGCTCGATCACCTAAAGGGGTACACGGGAAGTCACCAGCTGGACTAAAAACTAAGTGTACATTATGTAACAAACCAAAGGACAGACCTGCCTTTTTGGTGTTAAAAAGAACGTATCAGGCTCACTCTTCTCATGTGAAAGTTATTACCCTTACTAAAGCCAAAAAGATGCCAAATGTTTCAGTGCTTTTGCCATATTTCATGAGAGAGTTGTCTCCCATTCCAGAGCTATTTCTATCTCTATTAGTTAACAACTGATGTTTTATTTTATAGAAAACTCAGAGTGTTTTGTCTGGTTAATTTTTATATAGATGAATAGCCCTTAGAAAGTCAGAATTAGTCAGTGAAGGTTACTCACTTGGAAACAGTTGTAGCATCAGGCCCAGGGGAAACAGATTTGTTTAAACCCCAGTCCTGCTTTCAATGTAAAATTACTTTGTATATCAGGCTGCTTTCCTGTAATTATAAATCTTGGGCCAATTTTTAAACTTATCCTTGTCTCGTAGCCTCAGTTAAGATACTGTTGTGAACAAAAGTCACATTTTCTGGACAATACGTGGTTCTGCAGACAGTAGTGCATACTTGAAAATAATTTTTTATAAACATGGAAATGTTTTGGTGGCTTGTCGCAGGTGTCAAGATGGTGTCATTCTGTATGGCTACTGGGAATTGATAGAATTGTTAATTATCAGTAATGACTAAGTCATTTAATTGGTACTGAATGAAACAACAGTACACAAAGATATACATATATATATATATATATATATATAAAGTATATATAAAAATCACTAAGTGGCTAATTTTTTTTTTAGTCTTCAGGGTTCTTTGAAAACACAGGGTTTTGTCTGTTTCCGTTAGATATACCCATTTTACAAAATCACAGAATCACAGAATGTTAGGGATCGGAAGGGACCTCAAAAGATCATCCAGTCCAATCCCCCTGCCGGAGCAGGAACACCCAGATGAGGTTACACAGGAAGGCGTCCACGCAGGTTTTGAATGTCTCCAGAGTAGGAGACTACACAATGCCCCTGGGCAGCCTGTTCCAGTGTTCTGTTACCCTCACTGAGAAGTTTCTTCTCAAATTTAAGTGGAACCTCCTGTGCTCCAGTTTGTACCCATTACCCCTTGTCTTACCATTGGTTGTCACTGAGAAGAGCCTGGCTCCATCCTTGTGACACTCACCCTTTACATATTTATAAACATTAATGAGGTCACCCCTCAGTCTCCTCCAAGCTAGAGACCCAGCTCCCTCAGCCTTTCCTCATGAGGGAGATGCTCTGCTCCCCTAATCATCTTTGTGGCTCTGCACTGGACTCTCTCCAGCAATTCCCTGTCTGTGTGCACAAGCACAGGCACGTCTCAAGAAGAGCCAGAGGCCACGAATGCAATTACAAAGAGCAAGTTTTATTTTAGTTACCTCTCTACTGGGGGATCTCTTTAGTTGCACCTAAGCTCCCAGGCAGAGGTGACGTAAGTGGGGACACAGGCACTGATAAGTTTAGCTCTGCTGGAAGATCGTTAGGCCAGTTACACTTGCCTATATTTAAAGGCTTAGAGCACATGCAGCCTCTTGCTGTGCTCTGCTCTTTCTCAAAACAAAGCGGGAATCTCAGACATGGTAAGATACTGTAGGGTTTCTCTCAGGCCTATGTTATCTCACACAGAGGTTCTACTTATCAAGCACACAAGGTGAGTAAAACAATTAGTGTGATGTAGTGCTTTCTTTATACCCCAGCTGCGGGTCACTTGAGTGTGTCTACCTTTCTCCTCCTCGCCCAATCTTCCGCAATTCCCATACGCTGTCCTTCTTGAACTGAGGGGCCCAGAACTGGACACGATATTCCACGTGCGGTCTCACCAGGGCAGAGTAGAGGGGAAGGAGAAGCTCCCTGGACCTACTAGCTAACCTCCAATACACCCCAGGATGCCATTGGCCTTCTTGGCCACAAGGGCACAATGCTGGCTCATGGTCATCCTGCTGTCCACCCACAGGTTGCTTTCCCCTATGCTGCTCTCTAACAGGTCATTCCCCAACTTATACTGGAACCTGGGGTTGTTCCTGCCCAGATGCAAGACTCTACACTTGCCCTTGTTATGTTTCATTAAATTTTTCCCCGCCCAACTCTCCAGCCTGTCCAGGTCTCTGGATGGCAGCACAGCCTTCTGGCGTGTCAGCCACTCCTCCCAGCTTAGTGTCATCAGCAAACTTGCTGATAGTGCACTCTATTCCCTCATCCAAGTCATTGATGAATATATTGAATAGTACTGGTCCCAGTACTGACCCTTGAGGGACTCCACTAGATACAGGCCTGAGATACCTTTAATTTCTTTTAAATAAAATGTAAGCACAATACTGAAAAATTAAAATTGTCTGAAATTATGAATTAAATTGTTAGTTCTTAAAAGAAGTGAGCTTAAAGAGTTGAAAGCTTTTCCTTACTTTACACATATGTTTTCTTAAAATGAGAAGGCTCTTTTTACTGAGAAGCAGAGTGATACAAGGTATAAGGATCCTACTGATGATTGCAAGCCTTCTGCTTAGAATTTGAAGTATTAACTATGTGCAGCTTCCGTTGGGACAGATCTTCTTTGTCTGAAGTGAAGATGATAACATTATAAAGCAATTTTGAAATTGGAAATATCACTGAAACTTCCTTTAATACTGTATCTTTGTAGAAAGCCTATTTTTTCTATTCAAAAGTGGAGATTTTCTTCCTGAAAGCAACTTTATGTACACTGAAAATGGCTCCATTCAGCTGTAAACAGGCTTTAGGATCAGTTGACAGATGTCCTGCCCATCTGTCCCAAAGAATAATAGGAAAATAAAAAATAAAATTATTTAGTGCAATTTTGAATTTTAGAAGGCATCTAGCTCCTGATAGGAAAATAGGGGTCACTGTAAAATGTTTTGTTATGCAAAAAATATTTTACCATGAACGGTTATATTCACTGTGTTGTAAATATACAAGTAGCTACTGAAGTGAGGACACAAACAATATGTCCATATGTCAGGGTTTCTGTATCCTTTCTAAGTGAGCTGATTAAATGACTACAGTGTGTTACTGCAGTCAGCTGTCAGTAGTCTCTAACTTGAATAACTTGCTTTTTTATGTATTGTGCATTCACTCTTTTTTTTCTGTCCAGGAAAAATGATTCTTAGTAGTTTTTAACTGCTAAGACTTGGTCCTTTCAACTAAACGTTACATTTACTTTGATTTTTGGTACTTTTGCTAAATAGGAAAATCTATTATGTACACATCTAAGCCACCGAATAACAGAACACTCAGTTAAAACTTCGTGCTTTGCTAAATTGCTTGTAACAATCTGAGTTCATCCAGAATAGCATTACAGTTATCCAGCATTGAAAAAAAATACTCCTAAACAGTAGACAGTTTTGAGCACTGATGTAAAGAAACTGATTAGGATGCATCTTGTACCCAGAGTCTGATTTTATGCTAAGTGAACAGTGGGCAGAGCTGTCTTGTTACTGTTTCTTACATGTAACACATTGGTCCCATTTAATCCTTCAATTGACTAGCAAACAATGCAGAAAAAGAACTGGTCGTTGCTTCTCTTAACTCTTAGTTATGTCCGGAAACAATCACCTACCTCCACAATATTTCAGTTAATGAATCATATGATATAGCCATGTAAGAGGTTTGGGTAGACTGTACATTACACTTTCAATGAGTTAATTATCTCTATTTTTAGTTCCAAGAAAAGAATGTCCTTATAAATGAGAAAACAAAAGAGAATAGTGAGCTGTGGCTATGTCAGAAGATGTGTTACTAGAGGGGCATTGAAGGAAAAAAATACTAATCCCAAGGTACAAAGCATTAAGAAACTGCATTTTGTAATATTGTGTATGACTCTGATTACAGGTTTAAGAAAAAACAATGAACTAGAACAGGGCAGGCAAGGTTAACTAGGATAATTGAGAGGCCATGTGCATTGAGATTAACATGAATTAATGAGGAAATAGTTCTCTGTTTGGGGGTAAACAAAAAGGAAAAGATACTGAATAAAAGTTAAAATATGTAAAATAAATGTTAAAATACATATATATTAATAACTTTAGATAGCAAAATAGAGGTGAAATTTTATTAACTCTGAAAATACTTCCAAAACCAAATTCCCTATTTCTGTTTTAAAACAAAAAACCCCACATTACTATGTTATGTGATTGAACATGACTAAAGTGGTCCTTTTCACTTCTACATCCTTATTAGATTTGTATATATGTTGGTCACATGTGGCAGCATTGCTGACAGCAGTATTTCAAAGACTGAGCAAATGCAGAAGGAACCAATTTATCAGGTATGTCCTGTGAGGAATCGACAAAATGGAAAAGTGGAGAGAATTGTGATCTGTGCTTCAGGAAGCCTCCTTGCAGGGCAGAAACCTGTAACTGCCATGAGCTACAGTTCATGTATCTAACCCTCTGATCAGATCACAAAACAAAAGAGAAAAGTAGCTGTCAGAAAATGACTCCTTAAGAAAACAGACCAAAGAAAAGGAAAGTCAAGGGAAGGGCCTTTGGAAAGATGAAATAACTTTGTAGCTGAGGCAGGAAATGCAACTGCTGAAGTAAACAAATTAGCAGGTTCAAAGAACTGAAAAAATATAGATGACAAGAAAGAATCTGTGAGCACTTTGAACTGAAAGGAGCTGCACCTGCAGCATGCCCCGAAGTGTGTCATCTCCAGGGGCCCAGGATGCACAACCAAAGTACTGGTGATGCCTTGCAAATGGGCACCCTGTGTCCTGCCAGTGCTGCCAGTACCTGATAGAGCTCAGCTGGAAAGCACAGACTTCCAGTTCCTGACCGCTCAGCTGCTTCTAACACTGACAATCTTCTGAAACTCAGTCAGAACTCAACCACACACTGGGACAGAATGTGCTGAGTATTGAAGACACACAGTAACTCATCTAAGTTTGAAAAATGAGACAAAGTTACATCAAAGCTGAGTTTATTTATGACAAATTCATTACATATTAAAAAAAAGTTTGCAACTATTGTAACACCTTATTGCCACATTTTTGTTATCGGCACACACAAGATGATCAAGAACATGGATTTAGGCAGTAACAAAAAGATATTAAAATTACAAATTCATGCCTCATTTCTAAGCCATAGAAAAGGTGATCATCAAAAGAGTAAAGTTACTAATAAACATACGAGGGGATTCCCCTTACACCTTCTTTCCCGGGAACTTTTGTCACCTAATGTATAGTAAATATATATATACATATACATGTGTCTCTTGCAAACATACACATTCATTCATTTACATAATCACTGGAAATTTGACATCTCTCCTCCAGCAGAAAGCTCCCAGATATTTTACTTGAACATCTAGTGGAAAAAAAAAAGCAATCTGAAGTCCATGGTTTTTAATTAGTCACCCTGTCTCTGAGCCAGCGGTTATCTTCTCCCTACACAGGGCCGCCAGCATAATAAAAGGGTATTGCAGATTGTGACGAACAGCATCCAACCTGCCTTCACCACAGGAAAGGTCTACTCAGGATACTGTCCCTTTTGTACCTAGTCTGAGTCACTGCTGCTGCTTGAGGAGTCTGTTGACATAACTTCTACATCATCTTCATTCTCCTTATTGTGTCCTGGAGGCTCCAACATGAAGTCATTACTATGATTAGGAGGTAGCATGTTCATTGACATATCACTTGACTGCCAAGGATACTGAGGAGCGAGCACATCTGGAAAAAAGGGACATAATCCATCTAACTACCAGCTTTGTATACTGACAACAAGACAGCTCAAACGGAACTCCAATGTAAAATTAAATTTTAAAATCCTTTCTGAATTTTGGACAGATGAAACTCTCCAGTAACAGATTGAAAATATCTTTATGATAGAACCACTCTATCCTTCCTTGCCTCCATTTATGGAGGTGGCTCTTGATCTCTCATCACTCCACTTCAAAACAATATGTATTCATACAGAGCTTTTCATCTTCAAAGCACAGTTTGAACTGACTTTACATTCACAATCTGGCAGTAATGAAAATGGTCACCCTTTGTCAGTATGCAAAAATAGATTTAAACATTAGATTAAAAAATACCTAAGGTAGACCACAGAAATTCAGAGTAAAAAGGCTTTATCCAAATTTGGCTGAAACACCTTGGTTATTGTTTTTCCAACAGTAAATATGGTGCATCAAGTGCAAAGGAGAAGAGTGTCCTACAAAACCATGGCCACAGAGATGCCTGAGAGGTGGGAAAGCCCCACTGTGCCCCAGCCAGGCCTGCCTCAGTTGCCTCTGTTTTCTCTCAGCTCTCACAGTTCGTTCTCTTTTCCTCCTACTTCCAAAGCCAACCCATCCCGCACTCCCTACCAACCTACCCTTTCCCCCACAACACTCCCTCGTCTCTTCCTTCCTTGCCCCCAGCTCCCATTTCAAAGCTGTAGTACATATCTATATGCCATTTTTGCTCCACCCCTTTTAATTTATACTCCTACTGCTGTGCTTTAGTTCTCCACTTACTACCAGGCACTGTGGCTAAGTCTATCCCATAGAAGAAACCAGCTATCTCCTGCCTACAGCATGAATTAGAAATAATTAGGCAGAGTCAGAAGTGAACAAAAGCCCACAGACTCCACACACATGGTGGCTTCTGATCTTCAGATCTTCTGATCTGCAGACACCCGAGATGCCACATACAAACTACAGCCACAGTTCCCTAATACCAGATGTATTACCTGGCTGTAAAAATCTGACCCACCAGCAGATGCGAGGACATAATGCAGCCTCCATGCCACTTCTGTGCCCACTTTAGGAAGACCAGTAGTACCAGGCGGTCTCATGCCAGCTGTGTTGAAGTTAGCCAACTTAATTTGAATCAGCTGAGAATGTAAGCCAGTGTTTTACATCCTGTGGCCACACTTCGATGCTGGAACCAGTCCACTATTGAACCAGGTTGGACGTGTGCGCTAAGCAGCCTCAAAATGTTGAGGCTCCTAAGCAGCCCAGTGGCTGGCTTGCAGACTCAGGACTGGACATTTCTCTGCAGAAGTCTCTAAAAGGACTAGATCCCATAATTAGCATTCCCAAGACACTCCTCCACACAACCAACAGATTCAGGATCCCTGCACAAAATGCCAGGGCAGCCTCTACTTTCTTTTAAATGAAGTTTTGATTTTTCCCTCTTACCTGACAGTTTAGTAATTAGAGGATTTCCCCTAACATAGGAGACTCAGATTAAATTAACAAGTTTATTTGAGGAGTTTAAATCTGACATTTTCCAGCTTTGAGGCAAAGACCTAAAGAGTGGACTTTCAGTTCTCACAGAGACAGCACTCAAAAGTAAAGGGAGCAAGTCTGCATCCCTATGGCAGATTAGTCAACCAGAGGAGACTCTACCAAAGCTTATGCTGTGTGGAAGACACAACCTTAACATCTCCTCTGGCCCTATTTCAAAGGAACAAAAAAGATACATGGGCCTATCTTCAGCGTTTCCCTGGGGGGTTGCTACAGACAGATATCAGGGTCCCACTCCTATTCAGCTCACTGACCCATTTTATCCAAGACCAGAAGTTTAGAAAACTAGACGCAGAACTTCAAGTCACTTCCTCAGAGGTGACAATAGGATCACACAGATGGTCAGAAACACGAAATCCAACTTTACCGTTTCTCCAGTGGAGTCGTGATACAGGACTTTTTTATATATTCAGTATAACTTCTGAAAACAAGCTTTCCATAACACCTTCAAGGGGCTTAACAGGTAAGAACTGTTACAGATCTCCTACGAATCCAAACTAAGAATTTATCCACAATTTAGTCTAACTATGGTAGATTAATGCTGCGCAGGTACAGAACTACTGAATTTTTGATTCAGTTTCTGTAGTTTACTGCTAAATACTATTCTAGCATGAATGAATGAATCCCACTAAAGTGAATGAAGTGCCCATTTCACTAAGCAATTAAGGGACTAAATCTTGATTCCTGCACTGAAGGTACTACCTCACCAGCTGTCCTTTGCAAGGCCTTTTCAATCCAGAACTTCCTAGCAAACAGACTTGCTATACAGAGTGCAGACTTAAAGGAAGGTAGGGGATTGACAATAAACCTCTTTTCTTCCAAATACAGTTTTCACAATTCCATACTTTCTGTCACCACTGCTAAGAAAAGCTTGCCTTGAAAATGCTTTTAATATGATTATATATTACTTAATTTACAGCAATTTCAAATAAATTACTTGAAGGGCAACTGAGTTGTGTTTATGTTGATGTAGTTGTAGTGTCTGAGGTATGATTTAGATGAAATAAAATGATGCAATTTCTAATTGTTAACATTATTTACTAGATCTTCACTGCCGCGGAACAATGTTAGCCATAATTTCTATTCTTTTACTGTACAAGAAACAAAGAAAAGCAAAACAAACCATGAGTTTCTCTTACCTGGCAGTCTGCCCGCTGCAAGTGCATCCCCTGGTAAGTGACCATTGACTCCATTGGTTGATGGGTTGTTCATCTGACCCAAGAGACCACTCCTCATTTCCAGATCTGTAGGATATGGCCTACGTGGGTCCCCTTTATGATAAAAAGCAAAGGAATGTTTTAAAATATTTAACAATTTTCTCGCAGACACTGATTTTTTCTTCAGTGCCTAGGTTTCTGAACAAAGACACCCATACTCTGATTGCTTGAATCAGCAATGAACATCACGCCTGTTTTGTTAAAATCCAAGTCTGTGTCTTTCACATAGACATTCTTTGTTCATTCAAACTTGGCAGAAAAAGCACTTAAAAAAAAAAGTTTAGAAGATCTCTTTGCTCTGCTACTTCACAACTAAGCAGCAAAGACAGGAATTGGAAAATGCACATTCTTATTTTGGACAAGAAGGACAGTTCCCCAAATTGAAACTTGACATAATGAAAGCCCTGCTTCTGGCTCCACTGATCACTAAAATCCTCTGAAAATAATATTATAAAGCGTAAGGGTCAGGAAGGACCACAACCAAGCACATGGAAGAGTCTTTAACATACTTGGTTCTAACCTATAATTGGGGCAAACGTTCAGGGGGAAAAGGCAAGCAAAGGAGAGCAGCAGGCCAGTCAGTCAATGGAAACGTGCAGTTTCATAGCCTTTTGAAGACATATGTAAAGTCTATGAGACCTTGGATATCTATTTTTGCTGAAAATATTAGATATAACAACTGAAAACAATGTTACTCTAATAAAACCCAGTGTTTTTCACCGTATAAAAGCATTATAAGACCAGACACTGACCATGCTTTACTGTAAAAAAAAAAAAAAAAAAATCTATTGTCATAAATATGTTAGTTACCTGGTACCCATGTCAAAGGGGCACAAACAGCGTTGCTAGCACTGATCCTATGGGCATATTTGATTATTTCTTCAGAGGAAATGGCACCTGGAAGAACAGAAGAAAATTTACTATATTCTCAAGACATCGCATCCTTCTATCATTTCAGAATATTGGACGTTAATATCTAAAAGATTTGGAATGTAACTTTGTCAAACATTAAGAGCATGCTTCAAATACAATGACTGATTAGACTATGCAAGAACAAGCTTTGCAGTGAACTAATTTTACAGCCATGAGTTCACGACACCATTAGCGTCTGCGGTTCTTCAGCCTGTGAAAAACACCACCCAATCTCTTAAGCAGTGCACTTGACAAGCACAACTTGTAAGAAAACTTCAGCACCTGCTTTATAGTGGAATTTTCTGTAGTAAAGGAATTTTTGTGTTTGTTCAGTAACTGTAGAGCATACATGCAGCAGCCTTTTGAAATATGTGCCTGTATTAAAGCAATAGAAACTTTATGAAATTCCTTGATTTTTTAGATGAAAGAGGTATAGCCAAATCATAAAAGGCACTGCAAAAAAAACACCATGAAAATGTCTCCCACAAAAAGAAAAAAAAAAAAAAAGCCAGTTTAGCTTGGTAAATGCCACAGAGTGGCAGGAATTGCTACAAATATTATACAAACCATTATCACCAGCTAGTCATTCTTTCACATACAACGCACACCCACACAAACATCCTCTCCCTTTTCCCCAGCAGACCTGCTGAGGCAACTTAGTGAGACACATAGGTAAGCAGATACACTATTATCAGTCCAAGAAAAGTGTTGAGACACTTGAATTTAAGTTTAATATTAAGATATCTTTGCCACAGAAAAGAATTAACTCCTGCCTTTATTCTGAGGAAATGGTTATAGGTTCATAATGAAATGGAAATTTGTTTACACATAGAGAATCCAAAATCTGTGATGGCAGAATTAGAGGAAAAAAAAGAGAAAAATTACCATAACTTGAGCTCACTAGCAACTTTCTTTACAACTGCATTTACATAGTATGTACAATCATGGATACTTACCTTTTCTTGCCTTTTCAATTGATTTCAGCTTTTCCTTTGCTTGATAAACAGCTGTTGCCTAGTTGTAGAAAACCAACAAACAAAATAAACCAAACTTTCAATGCATCTTTAATTTGTAAACTTCCACACAAAGCTGTCTGTGTGAATAAAGCCTTACATTTAAATGCATTTTAAGAGAGAAACTATTCGGTGAACATTTTCAAAACATGTAAGAAATAAAGTAGGTTGGGAAGAAAATTAGCATTATAAACCAAAACTGAATACCATGATAACTAAACAGTATTTGACTACTTGAAAAAAAAAAAAATCAACACCCAAACTAAGCTCTTATGAAGTTTTAAATATTTAAATCTTCTCAAACTAACAAAACAGCGCCGTCTCCAGAACCACCTTTTTCACAAGTAGATGCTCGAAAGTAAACACATCATTATGAACCTACCAGTATGTGCTCCGCTTCTTTCAGTTGTTTCTGCAGCTGCTGAATATCATTATCTCTCTTTTCTACTACCTTTTCTAAAAGCTGCATTTCATGATGGATTTTCCCCTGATCAACTGCCAGCTTCATTAGCTCTTGAAACTCTCCATCTCTCTGAATCAGCAGTTCCAGGATCTATTGAATAAGAGTTTCGTAGAACTTTTAATTTAGTTAGAGTAACAACACACTCTCAACTGTGCTGCAAAGAAGAGCAACTGACATCCATAGGAGTATTTCTGTTTGCATTAAAAATGAAACAAAATTTCTTCCTCTGTTTGCAGAAACAGCCTACGAAGCATACATCAAATGAACAAACAAACAAACAACATGAAGACCAAAAATGCCTTTGTAGTGAGGCCAAAACCTCATCATCACCATTAGCCTGAGTATAGGCAAGGACAAAGTGAGAAAGAAAAAAAGGAAAAATAACAGAAGTAAAGCATTGTGCTTACCCAGAGAAATGCAGTTTGGAAAGTCAGCTTACCTGGCTCTCCTCTCCTGCTTGTGGAAGCTTCTGGTTTCTTGAAATTGCTAAGATTTCTATTAGCTCCCTGAAAAGAAAACTCTGTGTTTGCACAATTTTCTAGGGCATTATTTGTAAATCACAGCAAGTTATCCCTAAACTGTCAGAGTACTGATATCATTACAAAAGTATTCATGGACTGGAGTATTTTACAGTTCTATAGTACAGTGTTGGCAGGGATTTCTCAACTAAGAGTAACTCTCTGAATAGGCTCATGATTGGAGCACGTTTTCTTCTTTGTGCTTTGAGCTCATGAAGTGCTTGTGTGTTTGTACTCCTGAAATGCGCTGAGTTCCTGCCAAACTATGTAAGAGATAAGCAGAAGCTGAGAGAAGAAACACAATGAAACGCATTCATACCCTACTTCTACTGCCTTTGTTTGTTGCAAGAGGGCATGACAGTTGTCTTCACTATTTTACTTCTCTACTTTTCCTCCAAATTTTCCCCAACAGAGCAAGTTTCACACTTGGTTTTAGACCAATTAAGTCTACACTTGCAAACACCCACAGAGTTTGTCGTGAAACTACTTTTAAAATAACTATTTCCACAATGGTATACTAGTTGTATATCAGATACACAAAAATTAAAATAAAAAACCCTAATAATATTCTGGTGCTAGGTCAGAAGTGCTTCCAGGTACCCATTCACTTTGCCACCCTTCTGAAAAGCCATCAAAAACCTCAGAAGGGATTTGCTAAGTAACAGGACCACACGCAAAAAGGCATTTTCTGTAAATTCAGCTAACTTATTTGGCTTCTAAGGCTATGGATGGCAGTTCAACATTATGCATGACTAACTGTCTATTTGAAGACATTGTCTTTGCAACAGTACTAATTCTTTGCTTGGTCAGCGCAAGCAGGTCAGTGGGATGTATGACACCAATAGCACCAGCATCTTAAAAGAAAATGAGCACTTTTCAGAATGTTTGAAAAGGCCCCTCACCAGTAAAGCTCTAGATAGCATCTTGATCGATGTCTCTTGGTCACTGCTTGCTAGGGAACTTCCCTAACATTCCTGAACACTAAAACTTTAAAAATTAAAATTAAATTAAAAATTAAAACTTTAAAACTTGTCATTATCAATAAAGCTTTATTCTACCTGACCAACACTGAGCGGCAGCAAATAAAATAGGTTGTAAGCAGGTCAACTACCGCCATCAAGGCCGATGTCATGGAAGGCTGTAATTCTGTCCGTGTTAGCCAGATAATAGATAGATGCAAATTCAAAGCTATACAAAGACTACAGAAAAGACATGTTGCTTAATTTTTGCCCCTACCACCAAACCAATATAACGACTGTGAAAGGCCAAGCTCCACGATGCTGCAACATTTTGTTGATCAACAGGAAGATGCACTAAATGCTGCAGAGGTTTGCTCTGGATTTATTATGGTACAATATTAGTCCCAAGACTTAAAATAAAAAAAAATAAAAAAAAAAAAAAGTTTAGATAAAGAGGAAGTTTGGGGTTTTTTTCTTTTCCAAAACCCCATATGTCACAAAATCTAAACTAAAAAAGTAACTGGCCAATATATTTGCCTTGTAATACCAGTGGTAATCACACAGAGTGAGCCAGCCACACAGACAATATGGGTTATTGCCTCTCAAAAAGCTTTTCTAAGGCCCTGCTCTCCTAGAGAGGAAAAAATGATTAGGAACTAGTTTAACTGCAGTGCCAGCTGTGCCTCCACAACATGGTCCCCAATTTGGATGACAGTTACCAGTCCAGCTCAAGACCATGGACTAAGTATATAAGCATTTCTATCACTCCAAAGACAAACTCTGCAGCCTGCTCTAGAGAGTTTAACACTAATTCAGGCAATCATGAAATAGTTTGGGTTGGAAGGGATCTTCAAAGGTCATCTAGTCCACGACCCCCGCAATGAGCAGGGACATCTTCAACTAGATCAGGTTGCTCAGAGCCCCGTCCAGCCTGGCCTGGGATGTCTCCAGGGATGGGGCATCTACCACCTCTCTGGGCAACCTGGGCCAGTGTTTCACCACCCTCATTGTAAAAAATTTGTTCCTCATATCTAACCTTAATCTCCCCTCCTTTAGTTTAAAATCATTACCCCTTGTCCTACAGCAACATGCCTGCCAAAAAGTCTGTCCCCATCTTACAGGCCCCTTTGAAGCACTGAAAGGCCACAATAAGGTCTCCTCAGTACGGCTTCAGTCATGCAACACCATCTACAAGTTTCTTCTCTAAACATAATTATTAGTGACAAATTAAAAAATCCTAAAATCGGGGTAGTGGTGTGCATATCACTGCAAACGCAGGTGTCAACCAAGAAAGAAAGGCAAACGGAAGAACAAGAAATATCTTTCCTTCTGCTCTGAGAACAGGAGACCGGGCAGGGCCGGCGGTTCCCACCCGCGGCAGAGCCGAGTGCGAGGCCGGCCCGGCACGGCAGGAGCGCACGGACACGTGTGTCCCGGGCCCTCCTCCCGCCCGCAGCCCAGCCGATCCCTTCCCAGCCCAACCCCGCGGACACCCGCTCCTCCCGCCGCCCCCGTCGGCGGCTCCGCGCACGTACAGCGCCGAACGCCGCCACGCCAAGCCCCGCCGCCACCAGCGAGCTTCCCGCCCGGGCACCGGGCGCGGGGGGCAGAGCGCGGTACCTGGCCAAGAGCTCCAGATCCTCCAGCGCCGCCAGGAGCCGCTCCCGGGTGCTGCTCCGCTCCCCGCCTCCCCCGGTCGCCGCCGCCATCACGCTGCTGGGCGCGGGACCGAGCGAGAACCGCCCCCGGCGGCGGCACCACCCGTGCGGCAACGTCCCCAGCGGCGGAAGTGCGAGCTGCAGCCGCCCGGCGGCCCGCGCATGCGCAGCGCGGCCCGGAGAGCTGGGGGCGGGAAGGGGCTGAGGGATAAGGGCTCCCGAGGGGGCACGGCGGGGCTGGGCCGGGCCGGCTTGGCTTGGCTTGGGTGTGGGGGGAAAGGAGGTCACATCTGCCTCGGCGAGGCCAGATGGGTGTTTGTAAAGGCCGTCTGTGGGAGCTGGGTCCATACACAAGCACCTGATGCTTTTCTGAATGCACTCCCTGTTCCTGAGTTTCCACAGAAGAGCTTCTAACTCAGATCCAGATGTGTACTAAAGACAGAAAAACTCCAGAGGAAGGGCTTGCATTTGAATTACATCCTAAGTTTTTAACTCAATTTCCAAGAGCCCTGATGTCCAAAAATCCCTTTTATCAGGTGGAGGATGAAATGGCACTTCACCAACGGCTGAGGGAAGTTTAAGTGTCTGATACTGAAAACATAGCAAAACCCCAAGTTTTAAATCAGGGAAAGAGCATTTCGTGGGCTGTCAGTGTGTGAGTGACAGGAGCCAGCAGTGACCTGCCTGACGTGTCTATCCATGGGGGCTACAGTCAGCTCTGCATCCATTTTGGGGGTCTGCATGCCGTGATCAGGGCAGGTAACAGCTGCAAATCCTGCACACAATCCTGCCAGAAGTCCAGCTGTAATTAAAAAAATACTAGTGTGGGGTTTTGTTGTTGTCATTGCTTTTTAGTGTGGCTGGTGCTGTAAACAGGCCTCTAGCTCTGGGTGGGGCCACAGTGAAGCCGGTGTAATTTTTTATATTCATGAAACTTTCAGTAATACGAAGAGACTGCGAAAGAAGCTGGGGTGGAGGGCAGATGAGGGAGCACGGAGTGAAAGCTGATCTGGGGCTTGAGTTCATAGGCAGGACAAGCAGAAGAGCAGGGAGTCCCCTGACCTCACCATCTTTGCTGTCAGCAGGCAGCTGCAAAACCTACCAGCAAACAGCAATTCTCTTCTGATTAGACAAAGCGCTAGATGAATGATAACATCCTGTCCTGGTTTTGTTAAAAACAAGTTTCTCTTTTAGTGAATTTTGCCTGTCAGCTAAAGCCTTCATATTAACTGCATTTTCCTGGAGAACCAGACACATGTTTTGGTAAACATAGCAATGGAATGCAAACTTATTGACAAGCACGGATGGACATCTCGCGAGAGTGGCGACGAGAAACAAGTGACCAAGAAACTGACCAACTGTGTATAACATTCCATTCACGTGAATACTTCATATAAAAGTGGGAGATCACGAGGATCTCATCCCTTTTTGCCTTTGCTTTTTCCCTTCTGCTTATGGCCGACATTAGGAGAGGACCTTGCTAGTCATCCCTGCGAACTGAGGCCTAGTGACAGACTGAATCCAGCTCCGGTTGGCTGCAGAGTCCAACCCAGGACTTTGGTTGCCGGCTCTGCAGTTGCTGGGACTTTCAAGATTGGTTTTGTATATTTTGTATTATTTTCTCTATTCTTATTAGTAGCATTAGTAAAACATTGTTAATTTTTCCAACTTCTTCTCTCTGTCCTTCTTTCCCTCCCAATCACCTGTCCTGAGTGGGAAGGGGGGAGAGGGAGGGGCAAAAAAGGGGGAAGTGGGGGGAGAAGAGGGGGTTAACAATACATCTGCCAGGGTTTTATTGTCACCCCGCAATCTTAACCCTCGACACATCCTTAACTGTTCTGGTATTTACTCTGATTATCTTTTTACCTTCTGCAATAAGTATGTCCCTGAGAAATTTAGGCTTACAAAAAAAAAAGGGGGGCAAGAAACTCATTAGTCAGTGATTCTTTGTATTGTGGTTTAAATAAGCAATTCAGTGTTATGAGATTTGTGATAAAGCAATGAGATTGGGCAATCCTGAGAAGATAACCCTGCCAACAGGAGTTATTTAAAATTCATTTACAATATACAAGAACCCTCAATGTTCTGATTGTAGATAGTTTAGGAATTCTCTAAACTACAAACCAGATATTATCTCATCAAATAGTTCTGCCCTTTAAATAACTTTTGCTTGCTTTTCTTCTTCCCCTATATTTCTCCAACTTTGTTCAAGGAAAGATGTGATGCCATCTGGTTGTGCATCCAGTTCACTGATTTGTTAGTGTTTGTATGCGTGCATGAACAGAAAGAAATAGCAACTTTGAAAACAAAGCAATCCATCCGCTCAATCATTTTCTTCTTCGCATTCATTTTGACATCTGAGTTATTTAGACCCGAAGCACTTCTGAGACATATCAGGGCCATAATACTAGTTTCGCTAGAGCTAAAATCTTGTGGTGTTAATAGGACACCCAAACTTGGCAGGCCAAGGAGTGAATATCGGTTACAGGAGGTTGGTGCTGGCTGATCTTGTGTCCAGGAGCCTTTTGACAGCAGTACTTCTCCCACCCAACCAGGCCAATACCACCAGTCTTTCACTGGAGGCCCTCTCTCCCCCCTTCCCAAACTGCTGCCCATCTCTCAGGCAATGTGGACATCCAACTGCTTTCTCCTGCCCAGTCCTCACGCTCTCCTTGCCCTGGGCATGCAGCAGTGTCTGTGAAGTGTGGGTTCAGAGGCAGAGACTTCACTTGTGCTCCTGTCTCTGTGCGGGAGGACAGGGTGAGAGCAGAGGAATCGGGGAATGCCTGCCTATGCCAGGACACAGAAACTCATTCACGCTATGTCAGAGGGGTCATCTCCTGCAGGACAAAGGGAAAGGCTGGGTGAAATGGGCTCATGCCCCCAATTTGCCCCATGGGACCATTTCTTTAAGACCAAGTGGATCATTTGCTGAATAGACTTCTGAAACACTTGCCTATACAAAACAATAGAGCCTCTGTTTCCACAGTGTTGGGTCTTCTGTTTCCTCAGTTCTTCAGTGCTTTTGGCCTTCTTTCCCCTGAGTAAACTTTTTTCATAGTTGTGTTGGTTTTGAGCCAGATCTGCTTCTTTAAAACTCGTGCCCCTCCTGAATAACTAAGCATTGTTCCCAATTTTTTTTCAGTAGTCTGAGAACGTTTTAGGTTGTGTGGCCTTGAGCGTATCTTTCTGTCCACAGTGAGAATATTAGAGATTTCAGAGTTCGACAATTTCAGATTGTCTTTTCAACAGCATACTGAATGTATTATTAAGAACCCATTAGCACAAGCAAAAATGTCTTATTTAATCCCATTGAGTTGAGTCTTGTCTCTTCCAGAATGCGCCTTTAAGTGATGATCTGCAGAGCAAACTGATTCCTGTAGACAGGTCCATGAGCAGCCGAGCTGATCTAATAGTTCACCAACACTGGGAAGCTGAGATGTTACTGACTCCTCATCTCCCAGCCTCAGATTTTCACCCTCCCTTAGCTCCTCCTGTATGTTTTCCATATGCTTCTATGAACCACTGCAACTCAATAACAAGACTGAGGAATATTTGGTTTGGGAGAGGGCGTTCATTTCCTTCTGGCTTAGTGAGTGAAACCTAACCTCGTCCTACAGAACCATGCCTTCAGAGTGTGATTTTTTGTTACCAGTAATTTAATATGACTCTGGGCTAATGCTGAAAAGTGGACTTTTCTCCATCTCTCTCCAGTTGTATATTCTGTCTTGCCCTCCTTTACATGAGGTCCAGTGACTGTAAGGCTGCAGAGTGAATCAGGTGAGCAAACAAGTTCAATGGGAAAACACCATTTTTCTGGTGGATTTGTTTTCTGTCAGATGAGTTCATTGAAGCGGTTGATTTCAGGGCTAGATAAGTTACTAGGTATAAGACAATATGTGGCCATGGGAGGGAACAAGGGATGCTACTGTTATTCCTAATTAAGTGAAATTCAGGCCTAAGGTTCCTTTGGTGCAAAGCCTTTTCTTCCAACATATTGTGGTGGTTTCTGAACTCCTGTTGTTACTACTTTATTTTTCATGAACTAGAGGATCACTTTGGAACTTGGAAGTTGAGCTGTAGAGAACCTCATGTAAGAAGCCCAAGGCAGATATGTGTTCCGGTTTCAGTCTATCTTTTCCAGGCTACAGTGCTTTCCAGCTGTCTTCCAGACACTAAACATCAAGTGTTTGGTTGGTGGTTGTTACACATCTTAAAATATAAGTGGAAAATACTGACTACAGAAGATACGCAGCTCCTGAAGGCTCTCAGGTGTCTGACCATGTGTAATAAAACATTGTGAAGAGTACAAATAAAAAGACAAGGAGGATAAGCAAGGAGAGCAAGTAGGAAAACAGACAGAACAAATACCAATTTCCACTTCCGCTAGATAATGCAAAAATAAAATCCTTTCTGTCAAATATCAACTAAAATAGAAATTAAACATCTTGAGCACTGCTTGGAAGTATGCCACAGCTGTACTTTGGCCTGTGGAGATGAGAATAATAATTCCTTACTTGTCAAGCTGTCTTTACACCATTAATATTTTTAAATGTCCCTGATAAATCATCTGTTTCTTATTGCTATTTAAAAGGAAAACTTTATTTCCCTGCTCACTTACGTTGGATAGCAATTTTAAACTAACGAGATGAGAAAGAAAAAAAAAGGTGGTTGTGCTTAGCTGGTGTAATTCTAGAATACGTTAAAGATGAGGTAAAAATAGACAATACTATGATCTAAAGCATATATTTTTTTGTGAAAGGAGTGTGAAATACTAGTACATATGGCCAAAACCAGAGTTTGGCTCACCATTCCAGACTGTTCCAGCACAAAATTAGCTCTGCTTTGAGCTATATTAAACCTGAGTTAGCCTGATTCCTGCTGGTGTAAATTTGCGCACAGAGCCCTCAAGACAGGAAGTCACTGAGGCAGAAAGCAGTCGTGGCTCTCGGTCTGCTGGAGGGCTTGCTGGGACCCATGCTGCCTGTGAAGCAGGAGGTGTGGAGTGGGAGAGAGAATCAAAAGTGGCCCTGGATAGTGAGGGGAGAAAAATAAACAAACAAGCAAAAAAGTCTTTTCGAAAAGGGAAAGCTTGTTTGACAGCTTGGCCACTAGGGATATTCACAATCCTGCCAAGTATTCCCAACAATAAAGGGAAATTTGGGGGCAATTAAATATGAGTTCTTTTCCTTCACCAAGCTAAAACTTAACGCTGACTATTTCATGAAATAAAACATCCAATTAGGGATAATGAGACTCCTGGGGTAACCCCCCAACACATATTAATTTTTAGTCTTCATTAAGTTAAACTTGTTTATTTGGAAAAAAATGTATTTTTCCCTGCAGCTCCTGCTGTAACCTGTTTACCAAACACCACTGGGACACCCACACAAGCCTCTATAGAAGCCAGGCTGAAATTCAGAGTTGTTTACTTCCCCTCACAAAAAAAATCCAAGGGCAGCGATGACAGCAGCAGTCCCTGCTCTCCCACATGCTGAATTCCAGCTGGGCTGATAGGAGCTGTAATTGACTTAGGATGAATCTCTTCCCACATCTCCCGCATCCTTTTATTGTGCCCCATTGCCTGCTAAAGATAAAGCTGTCATCTCTTCACGTTTAGACTAGGTCACCTGCCTTTTAACTGGGTGAGTTCATCTTCTGACCTCCAAGATGCTACTCAGATTTTCACAGGAATGCAACTTCCAGACAGGTTTTCAAATGCTTGCAACTGACATCAGCTTCTGCCTGTGAGATTCAGAAAGAGCAGAACACCAGCCAGAAATAGGGGTCGCTGGCTTAAATTAGATGTGAGGACTGAGTTCTAGGGTGAAGACAAAAAGGAAGATTTATTCAGAAACCTACAAGAGCAAAAATATATTAAAAAAAAAAAAAAAGAAGTTTCTCTCTCAGCAGTTGGAGACGGGTAGAGGTAAAACTCCTTGTGAAAGCTGAGCCTTGGGAGAAGCGAGGCAAGCTTTTACTGGCAGCTGAGAAAACAGTATGATAAACTATTCCAAAAGCAATTACAGAATTACTTGTATTCAGCAGCCAAGCAAGATCCCATGGGACATTCTGAAATCTAACAAACTACTAACAATACTGGTTCCATGTGAAATGAGGGGAGAGTTCATAGCTAGTAAGCCTGGGAAAGACTATAACAATCGCTAGTAGTCTGTCCCACATCAAGCAAGCTGTACAGTTACATGCATGGACCTCTGCTTCAGGACTGTGCCATTTATCTGGACATTAACATACCACACAGAGAGGAAACCCACTCTTCATTTAAGTGCTGGTGGATTTATTATGTCTGTAGATGAGTTGCTCAAGGGTTAGTGGTAGGACCTGGTGAGGGGTTACTTCCATAGTTTTGCCTGTCCACAAATACAGATACTGAAAGCATATTGAATAGTCATTCTTCACTAGTGACTTATCTGGATGTTTTCAAGTGGCCAAGAGAGGCCTTTAGAGAGTCACCCCATCTGCTTCCAAAATGGACGAAGCCATTCAGTATCATTGTTAATGCAGAAGCAGAGACTGCATCTCAGATTCACACCAAGTCTCCCTCCAATCAACAAATCCTAACTACAGTTCATGTTTACTTGTGTCGTGTCTCCTTTTTAGCTCAAACTGCAACATCATATTACATGAGGTTATTAAACTCCATGCAGTCTTACCATGCCACCTTGTGCTAGATAGGTGGCAGTCAATGAAAATAATCTACCAAGAGCTCATACATAATTAAAACCATTGTATTGCTGATTTCTAGGGCATTTTGAAACGATCCTCAGTGTTTTGCCTGTTTAATCTAAGCTTATTGTGCCAGGAATTGTCTCTCGTGCCTTGTAAGGACACAGAATCTTGCTCAGATCCAAGCTGCTTGTCAGAATTTCATACATTATATGGCAACACTGGCATTGGAAAATGCTTCGTTCAGAGCTGCTTTGTAGGCTTAAACTCGGGCATATCAAGCATATATACAAAATGCACTGTGTATTAAAGAATATGAAAAGCAACCAGCACAATCTGTTATGTTTTTACAGACCCTGAAAAGTATCGTGACAGGAGAATAATTTACATGTTGTCGCATCTGCTAAAGTCACCAAATGCCTTTCATAATCCCTCACCTGCTCTGCCCCCACCCCAGTAAGAAATATAGTCATTACAATAGGAGGGAAGGTGGCCAGGCTGGGATCGCTTGTAATTCTTGTCCCCAAGTGCTTCATAAATCACACTTAGATTATCTGGTAATAAAGCTGGCAATGAAAGGATGCTACAGCAGTGAGTTATAGGCCTTTGCAGGGAGTGTGGCAAGGAGTTCACCCCAGGAAACCCTCTTACTCAGTCGTCTGCTTCTTCTCCACAGTATCCCCCGTGCTTCTAATTCTCCCTTGTCTCTGACTTTGTTCTGGTTACTCAATGCCTGAGTCATACACCTTGAAATAACAGTCACCCTCATTTCCAAATTCAAGCCTCAAAGACACATAAACAATTGTGGTACTTCAAGATATTAAGGCTCAGTTTTGCCAAAGGTTGACCTTGTGAAGTGCTGAGCTTTCTTTTCAATGGCAAGCCTCCCCCTGTGTTTAGCTTTAAGCTTTGGACTCCTTGCTTGCAATTAAGTACATATTTAAGCTGTTTGATAGATCGTAGCCTGGGTATACAGTATCTGGCAGATTCCAGTCTTTGCAGGACAGAGTACTCAGGGACACATTTGTGCTAGGGCTGCACAAGTACATTTATTCTAGATGCTGATAACTCTGTCAAGTGCTTCTATTTACCCTGCCTTCCAAGCCATGATGCTTTCTCCGGTAAAATACAGTATAGTTCTGCTGTTCCTGGAGCATTTCCACGATCACAGAATTGCACCCAGTATGGATGCAGGCAGGATGCTTATAGAATTGCGGGCAGTTGTATGGACTAACTGTGTTGTTTCTGATATGACCACTTGGCTGTCACAGTAGAGTATCCCTCCACATTCACCTAACACCTCAAACTCCCTACATGAGCAGTGTAGATGAGGTGGCAGTGCTGGAGATGGCACTGTGCTGCACTCTCCCTGCCAACACTGACTATACCTTTCTGTTAGGTGCGGCTGCAAGCAACATCAGAGAATCTCATGGGGTTTGTCTAAACCCCAGGAGTGCCTCCACTATAGTCCCAAGTCCAGACACATGTCTCTGGTATGTTAGGGTGAGCCTTGGGTGTTCACCAGCCTATCCTTTTGCCTCACCCACTTCTTCACACCTTTGTTTCATGGGAAATAAACTCAGGCCAAAAGGCAACCATGACACATTCTTCCAGACCCCCAAGCAAGGAACATACTGTCAGGTATTCCAGACCTGCATTCTGCAGGCAGCCTCATGCCTGTGTTATTTCAAAGACTTATGGCCTTCTTCTTCTGCTAACTCACACCACCTGTCTTGGAAGACAGTTTTTAAAATTTATTTTTCATGAAACATAGCTATTTCATAAACAAGCTTGCATTTGTCTCTATGAAAAGGCTGTCCCATCCCTATGGGATTTCTACTTCTCTCAGGCTGTCAGATGCCTTGCAAAGCTGTCCCTTGCTCGTTAGGGACTCACATTTAACTCCTGTCTTGTGAATTCACACGTGTCTTTGGTTCTGTCATCTTCCTAGACAACCGGCCGCCTCTCACCAAAACACACCATCCAGGTACCAAGGTGCAGCCTCTCAAGAGAGGGCCATGCCAGACTCTGCAGAGATAAAGTCCTAAGTCCATAACCCTCCTCCTCACCCAGCTCCTCTTCCTGGCCTGAACACAGGTGCCAAGAAAACAAGACGTGTAGAGTCCAAAGGAGGAAATAGTGCTTTTTGTAGATAGCCTAATGCTACAGAGTTGTGTAAACAAGAGGAGAACTCAATACCGGTTTTCAAGATTATTTATGCAAGGAAATAATAGAGAAATTATATTCTGACATAAGCAGTTAGAAAAAGGTTCCAGACTTTGATAAATTCTGGTCTTAAAACTTAAAAATCTTTAAACCTTAAAACTTTTCCAGAAAGACTTTTGCTTTTTTTTTTTTTTTTTTGTCTTTTTTTTTTTTTTTTTACATTATTTTAGTGTCTCTTTGTTGCAGTCTTCATACAAGTATTTGCTGTTAATCCCATGTGCCAAATTACCTCAAGGCTTGTTTTTATCAAAACAAAATGCTGTGGTTTGTTTCAACACGTGCACATCAGAGGCAGGTTAGCTGGAGAAGCCATGCAATGTCCCTTAGAATCAGACTGACCTCTGGCAATCCTACCTCCTGATGAAATAACATTATTTGCTGACTTCCAAACACCTGACATGCACTAATTTTCCAGAAGTAACAATATATAGGAAGAAAATCTAAACCGCAGTCAAACCCCATTGCCTCTATCTTTTGGAGAGATGACAAACTTCTGTTAACAGAAGGAGAATTGAAACAAGTCCTTTCCCATTTGAAGTTTCACACATCTACAGGAATATGCTAACCAAAGTTTGCTCCAAATAAAATGGAAAGTGATGCAGAAGCTAAAGTAACTTCACGTGCTATATTCAAAGACAGACTGTGAATGGATTTCTTGAAATATGAAATTTTAACTGTAAAAAAACTGTCAGAATGCATCACGTATGAACACAGAAAGGCATTACAGACTGCAGGGAGATGAATATCTGCGATGAGAAAAACAACCCAACTGGCATGTAGAGGAATGCTTGAAGCCTCCTTTGTTATGACTACAGTAAAAATACACATCTATTTTCCTAGAATAACAAAGTGTTCATTCTCTCGTCTGCTTGGAGCTGTTGAGCATTTGCAGCGTGTTATTAGCAACTGTACAAATGTCTTGTGTTTTGGAAAATCAAAGGAATTAGTGAGTAAGGAGAATTAATACCTTCCCTATAGCCCTGCCCCTGGATTTGCTTATGCATTTTGCTTTAAGGAGTCACTGGATAAAAAAATATAATCTATGCTGGAATCAAGGACTGGCGCCCAAGACCTCCATCTCTCAGGGGAGCACCTCTATAATTAAGGTACAGAGTTGGGCTTCCTATTATTGCGTGTGCTTTTCCTGGCTTTGTGATTCTTCAGTGCTTTTTTTGTCCAGTGGTCTCTCCTATGGGAGGGAAGGCTCATGCAGCTTGTCATCCCAGCGCCGGCATCAGAAAATCCCCTTTGAGCAGAAGGGAGCCGCAGGTTTGAACACCGTCTCTCTGAGGAGAACCCCAATCTCTTTTTTCTTTGGGTGGATACTCAAACCATCACGTATTTCTCCTTGAAAGCCATTTTTCAGCAAGACATCTTTGTTCCCCAGGGCAAGAGCTAGTTAACTAAATCTAGATGTGAATGAAAGGAGGGAGGGCTCAAAATACGTTCCAGCCTCACACACGCAGAAGTCTATATCTGAGAAGAGGAAGAATCTCAGTTCTCCCCTGCCGTCTCATTTCCCACTGACTGGTCTCAACAGATGCTGCTCTCCCTTATTCAGAGGTTTGGTTGCTAGGAAAAGGATGCGCCACTGCCTAGATCCCTCTGTTTCTGGGAGGAGAGATGCCTAAATCATGCTCATGAATTAGTCCTGGAGTATCTGCCTACAGATAAAATACTCAGCCCGAGTCCCATGTGAATCTTCCCCTTTTGTTCCTAGTGCCTGAGCATGAAAACAAGTCTACCACGCATATTAAAAAACTAAAAGGTTGTTAAAAAGGTAAAGTATCTTTCTCTGTTTATGCCATCAGCTAAATGTTTGTAGTCCTTCCCTTGCATGAGATAGACTTGTGCAGTGGTCCGATCCAGAAAACATGTTCCTGAGGAAACAAAACACTTTCTAACAGGTTAGATTCTAGCTAAATCAGCTCCCTGAGCTTAGTTCGTCTTCTGGTCCCACTGGCACCAAGGCCATGCAAGACAGGAGTCCAAAACATGCAGACAAGGCAGAAATGTGTGAGTGAGGAAGGACAGAAATAAGGCAGCAAATGCAGAGCTGAAATTTAGAGCAGTTTATGCTGTGTTGGTGTGCTGGAATCATACTCCAAGGTACGGTTTGGGCTGTTATCTGCCCAGTGGGTTGCCGTCATCCATATCTCCTGTAAACTGAATCTGCTTGAACTGCACACTGAGTCCCAAAATAGATTAGATATCACCCAATGGAGGGGTTTGCAATTCAAAGTAAAAAAAAAAAAAAAGACTTGGCAATGAGCAAGGCCCATGGTGGGGTTTCATGCAATTTAACAGCTTGCTGCTGAAAGAGGGATGGATGCTCATCTTTTTTACTTCAGTATTTCATCTCCCGCAGGCACATACCATTAATGCTTGCCTTGCACCAGCTCCAGCATTTGTCTTGCACTTAGTTTAAGAGTGGGTCAGTTTGTTTTACTAACTGCACCAGAAAACAAAGCCAGCAAAAAAGTGAGTGGTCTGCTGGGCTTCGGAGCTGAGTCAGCTTTCCTGGCCCCCTGGCTCAGTGGGATGAGCACCACAGCGGGTGCCTCCAGGGAAGGGGTAGGAGGCCCAGCTGGGAGCAGGAGAGTGCGGGGGGAAAGTGGGTACAGGATCACAGCCTGTTGGCAACACCAACCTGCTCCATTGGCTCAGTTTCCTGCAAATTGCAGCCCAGCTCTTCTTGGACTTTGCTGTCCAAAGCACATTATTAAACACATGCAACTCCCATGTCAGAGCCTTGCCAAACTTTTACTGCTACACATTATGGGCCAAATGAATTTGCAGATCCTTGTAGATTCAAGAACCAGCTTTGTTCTTGGCTCTTGCTGGCAGCTTGGGCAAGTGGTGGAACTGTGGTGCCATGTGCTTCCCTGCTGGGAAATTCTGCTTACTAAGGGAGCAATCTAATTATGTGCTTGAAGCTTTTGGAGAATCTGTATCGCCAGCCCCTTGAGGGGAGCTGCAGCAATCCAGATGCTAAGCAACAATAGTAGGAAATGCTGTGATGAAGCCTGCATTCAGTAGGGAAGAATGTCACTTAAATTACAAAATACCTACTTGAGAACTTCCTCTCTTTGAGCAGCAGTCTAGGGATTCATTTGTTAAGAGGAGCTGACATTTTGTTTGCTGTCAGGTCACAGTTTTTACAGACAGCTGTCATCATGGACCCAGCCTCTCACTGCTGGCATTTATAAGCCAAGAGATTCACTGATCTGTTTCATAGGTCACAGCTCTGTCCCTTCACTGTTCCCCGAACAAAAGTGATTTCAGTTCGCCCATAGTCAAGCGAAAAAGAGAGCTCCTTCTCCCCTGAGGAGCGGCAGGATCCAGTCTGAGTGATTACAGTCTACAAAGTAATCTGTGTTCCTCAAACACAAAAAACAAGTAACTCTGTCCCTGAACCCCAGGCACCAGGACCCACTCAGAGCAGCTGAGACCCACTGTGGTTTGGTAGAAGCTGTGGTGTAGACATGGGAACTTTTCTTCCCCTCCCACACAATCAACAACATGAGCTTTTCAGAATCCTTCACATTGAAGTTGATTTGCTTCAGTGACAATTCCTCTGTGCAGTACATACGCCCAGTTCCTACCAACAGCATCTGTTGCTGAGCTATTGTTGAGTATGTAACAGAGCCATAGGAAGCCCGGGATCCGGATTATTCCTTACAGAATCATTCAATTTCTGTGTTTTCATGCTGCCAAGACCTGGAAAGAGAATGTGTGCACTTTCTGACAGAATTTGGCAAGTGCATGTGTTTCAGTAACATGGCCAGGACGTGCCCTGGCAGGGGTGAAAGAAGCAGGTCTAAATCACCAGTGGTGCAGCAGAGCTTCCATATTTTCTTTCAGGATGGTGATTGCGTTTTCTGCTATCCCACACTTATGCCATAGTATGGCAGGAAGATGTGCCAGGGGAGGTTCAGGTTGGACATTAGGAAAAGGTTCTTCCCCCAGTGGGTGGTGGAGCACTGGAACAGGCTCCCCAGGGAGGTGTCACGGCCCCAAACCTGACAGTGTTCAAGAAGAGACTGGACAACACCCTCAGACACATGGTGTGAACTGTGGGGTTGTCCTGTGCAGGGACAGGAGTTGGACTCGATGATCCTTGTGGGTCCCTTCCAACTCAGGACATTCTGTGATTCTAAGATGACTTGTGGCTGCATTCAGTGCCTGGTATGGAGCCTGCTTTCTGAGAACATGCTTGCCTTAGGCTTGCAGCATGAGTCTTCAGATATGCTTAGCATTAAAATGTGGTTAACTTGGTTTCTAGCCCAGCTGAACTTTTACAATTAAGGAAGACACTGTGCAGCGCAATCAGACTTTTGTGTTTATTTATTTTTAGCTTCTATGGAAATTACAATGATGCAGTCACGCTCTGAGCATATGTGTGCTGTTTTGTGTCTGTCTGTCGGCCCTTTGCAAATAACTCCTGGCCATTCTGAGCCCAGTTTCACTTGAAGCTAGCCGTTTCAAACATACTGGGTCCCTACATATTTCATGGAAAGAGATAGTTGAATATAGCAGAGGGAAAGCCTACAGCTTTATATGTTAGAAAATTTATATCATTAACCCAAGCCATATTAGGCATAAAAGAATCTACACAACAGAGCAGTATTATATGTCCAAACCTCATGAAAAGTTTTAATCAGAGGTGGCACCACCAGAGGATCCCACCATCAGATGAAAATGAGTTGGAAACCAGGTTTCATTTGCTGTGTGGCATATGGAAATACTTGTTCACTTAGCAGAGTGAAAAATAAATACTAATTTTGTCTCTCTTGCGTGCTCTCTTCTTTGCTTCCTTTGCTGCAAGCCTGTAATGTAGAAACAGATTGTGTGTGACCAGGAAGTGAGGGCTGATAACTATGCAAAGAAGGCTTAACTTTAAGAGAATATTCATGAAACTTATTCTTTGAATTTGAACAAGGAACATTTTATTTCCCATATTCTTGTATGTCTTTTCCTTAACCCCACATTGGTTAGGTCTTAGCAGGTCATCACATGTTTTGTATGTCCATCACTGAAATTATAAAATATACTACACCCATAGGTGAACTACAAGGCTTTATTGGAGGAAAAGACTATAAAGCTCTGCTAGCTTGAAAATTCTGTTAGGCTTCTAGCTACCTTCAACAATCCACACATGTATCTTATGGTTAGGGCCTTACCTTCCCAAAATTGAATAATTAGTACTACCAATTTTCTGAATAAGGACGTAGAGAAGTACTGACAGAAATAGAATATAAATCTCAGTTGCCAAAAGAAATAGACTAAATGTTTAAATGTGCATTCCTGGTGGCTTTTACTGTCTCTCTTTGTCTTGGCCACAGTATTGCAAACCCTTAAGTATACAAGTAACTCTATGCATATAAATAACCACCAGATCCTCTCAAATATTTGGAGGTCTGTGGCTTCACAGAACAAATACATATGAGCATGCAGAGACTCATGTTGTAATAATTACTAATCATATCATAGTTTTACATATATAGTACAATGTACTAGAGCTATACCTTCATTATTATGAGTCATTCTGTTAGAAGGATCTTCTGACACTTGGCCTAGGGTGTGCAGCCCTTCCTCACACAGTTCTTCTGGTAATCAGTCGGGGACCATTCGCAATAAGCAGTTTGGAAGCAGCCACCCTGTTTGGGGAGATAAAAGACTTTAACAAAATGGGTAGTCACAGTGAGCCTCAGTGGGATCACAAGCACATTTAATTTACCAGCAGAGGTGCAGCCTTACTATCTTGCAGTTGCTAACATGGTTACAGCTAATGTGAATTTGTGAGTATAGAAAGAATCTCCTTTAAAGTCTGACTAATTATTTGCTACTCTTACTCATCCATTTTGTTCTTTTAAAGATGGTTTTAAGATCAGTTCCTCCTTCACCTTTGAGGCCCAACTGTCAGCATTTCCCATTTCCACAGATCACCTTTAAACTAAGGCAAACTCCTTGTGCCCCCCTAAGCAGCAGTGATGTCAGCAAGTATTACAGAAGCAATACAGAGCCAGAAAGGCCTGAACTCATCTGTGACAGATTCACAAGCCGGTCATCTCTCAATGCAACAACAAGCCTGTGTAAGAGAGGATTAGGTCAGAATGTATTTTACATTAAAATTCAAACACTGCCACAGGAGAAAGAAAAAAAAAAAGTAAAATATTTTGATCATTGTTTATTTTTCTCCTGATAAATGTCTGCAGAGGAAGAGTCAAAATAATAAAATATTGTTTAAACAGGGCAAAACTCGAGTAATTGAGAAGTCAATGTATGCTTTTTATTAGTCATGGACGTACATTAGTCAACAGTTTTAAACATGTGAAAACCCACTGTTTGGTCCTCAATTACTTTTCATTCCCTTTCCTTGTTGCTCTTTTTTTATATTGTCAAAGCATCTAGGGGCCCAGTCCTGACTGAGAACTAGGGCCCTTACTTTGCTTATACAAAGAACTTACATTTGATGGATTTATATTTTTTTTCAATATGTTTGTTCAACTATTGTTATTACTAAAACTATGCAATACTATTCATATATGTGGATGATTACTATGGACAGATGGTCTTGAATCAGTTCACTGTGCTTTGTTGTTTTAATAAATTATGTGCTTTAATTAACAGAAATTTCAGCCAGACATCTACCTATCAATTTTCCACAGGCTTTCTTTGCCCTTTTAATTGTAACAGCAGCCATTTCACATTTAGGTTGCAGAATACCTGTATTAACACAACCTTTCGTTGATAATTGTGAAGCCACCTGGGAATCAAGTGCTTATAGTCAGTGCACTCATCTGATCACGAGAAGAGCTGATGTTGTCAGCACTCCTTGCTTTGCTGTAAGGTATTATTCCTGTTTTACAGAGGAGGGCAGGAAGAAATACGGTTTAATCCCTAATTTTTGAAAGCAGTTATAAGGCAACTTGTACCCTCTGTGTGTGTCTAAAATTGGGGTACCAGAGACTTTTCAGTTCCCAAAATGTACCCTGGCCACATCGTAACTGCACCTGGGCATAAGGTTCTAATGTACAGGGTTTTCTCCCCTTCCTGCATCCTGGTTTCCCCTGGAAGGAAATTCAGGTGTTTGGGAACAGAAGGATCTACAGTGTGCTCCAACTGTTCTCCATCTGGACAGGCACAAGATCACGACAGGAGTGAGGACAGGGAAGGGGAAGGACAGAGGAGGAACACACCCTGAAACCCATTGCCTGTTAAGGATAGTAGATATGTAGGGTGAAAATTGGGGTCCAGATAACGGAACTTCCTGGTAAAAGTGGGACTAGGGCACACTTTCTTGATTCAGAGTTCTGATCTTACTCCAGGATCATTCTTTTCCTCTTTTCTGTTTGTTTGCTGCTACAGAACCAGTCTGGATACTATGATATTACATATTCTTATTACAGTTGCAAAATAATACTCTGTGCAATTTGAACTTTCATTTTTAGAAAGCAACTTGTGATAGTAAATCTAAGAAACTAACAGATTTCCTTCTTATCATCAGTTCATCTATAACCTCTCTCTACAGTCACATTTCTCCTGTCCCTGATACTCACCTATAGATCATAGGTTTTTTCAGTTTGTATTTTCATCATTACTCTTCATCTATGACAAGGATTTCAGTTTCTCTACAGCAAACTGGCATTTTTTCTGTGATGTTTCAAGGGGAGTTAATTTACATCAGGAAATTGCTTCAAGGTGATCCATCTGGGACAGTCAAGAAGTTTGCATACTCTGTATGTCCTCTACAGACATATTTCATTATTTCTTTTGTACTTCACACATCACCTCTGGCTCACATGCATCTCCGCACCATAACCAGTCTTTGCCTTTTCCATAGTGAGTATGCAATAAACATATGGTTGACAATTGTGACATCCCAAGAAAACCGGGAGGGAAGAGTCCATTGAAGCTTAATAAATAGCTGGAGATGAAAGGGGGTTCACTTGGGTCAAGGCTGGCTTCCAGCTCTGAGGGGAGAAGTGCCAAGCAACAAAACCAGGTTCCTTCTTTGCCTGGAGATATTGTGAAAGAACTGCTCAGAATATCTTTACTTCCTGCACAAAGTTAATTTTTTTTTCTATGTAGAAAACCTGTTTATTTTCTGCCATGTCCCAAATTGGTAATGCAAAAAGCTTCATTTACCACAGAGCCACTCAGCATCAAGTCAATGGGTGCCATTAAAGAACTTAGCAGTTCCAGGAGGGAGTTTACTGAGACGTTTGCTGATTGACACTGTTCAGATGCAGAGCTACATACTTGCCTGGTCACAGGACAAGCAAAACACTCTATTTCTGCAAAGGTCCATTTCTCTCTCCCATCCAGACTTGACCTCAGCTGGAGAGGAAAAAATGGGATTGCTTCAAAGTGGGGAGTAGCGCGTACTTGCAATATGCTGCCACATCTCCAATCAGCCCATGGCATGGCTCTCACTATACAGCAGACGTGGCTTTTCTTCTTTCTCTTTCTTCCCTCTTCCTTCCATACAACCACTTTTTTTGTCAGTTGAACTGATTAGGCCAACAAAAAGCTAGTTCAGGTGTCCTTCAAAGAGGCTACACAGCCCTAATATATGCGTGCACTGAATCTGCTAATGCCCTGGCTCAGTTAGACAGAGATCTCCATGCTTTCTGCCTCCTACCTCTTTCTCCTGGTAAGGCTTTCTCCAGAAACATCAGTAAGCTTGCCATCTTACACTGTCGCTCAAGTACTTCATCACACTCCTCAAAACTAACCTTTTAGAGAAGAGCTGACAACAGTGCATTGACTATCATGCAGGTCTGTCACGATGCCCAAGTTGTTGTCCTGTCTGGTTTGTCTGGGCTGGTCTATTGACTCTAGTTTCAAGCTTAACTGCTCAGTACCGAGAGGTAGGGACCTTGTCTTGTGTCTGTACAGCACAGAGCCCTGTGGTGTCCTGTCTCCATCACTTCAGGTTTCTAAAAACGCATGCACTCTGATTGATCCTAAATGCTTTTCTCCATTCCTGATGTTTAATCATATTTTATGTAATCCTACTCCCCCCACCTAAATGAGCATGAAATTATTCTCAAAGAAGCAAATCTGCAGGGATGGGGAGCAAAAACTATTTCCTTGACTTCTCATTAATTTTTGGGACTATAGTGTCTCTGCAAGGGCTCCTACACAGGACTTTTATGCCCTAGGTCTATGAAAGTGCTATAGCCACACTGTAGCAGGCTGCTAAACTTACACCTGTAAAGATTTCTACTGCTTCACCCCCAAACAGGCAGCTTCTGCCTGTGGCAAATACAGGTAGTAAAAGTCTGGAGCCAGATCTGTCTTTCCTATATCTCTCCCCAAGCACAAAACAGCCAGCGTGCAATGGCACTGAACTGAGAGCATAGTCTTGCTCCTGTGCTGGTGCTTCTCGAGGCAGATATGAACCTGTTAGATGAAGTCGGTGGTTATAACCACAGTGTTAAAAAAAGATTCTGTGCCGCCGAGAATTTTGGTGGTTGGTCTGTGGTGGAGAGAAAGGTGTCTGCAGCTGTGCGGTTCAGGATGTGTTTTAGTAACAGAGCAAGTATATACCCAAAGTAAAAGTGTTAGATTAGAAAAACATATACACCGTTGTGTGACAATAAGCAAAAGAGTCTTGAAAAGGTACTAAAGCCACTAGGCTGTCAAAGAGAGAAAAATGGGGTATACTGGAGTCTGGATGGGCAGGCCTGTGTGCATTGTTACTGGTTTGGTGGAGTACTGAGAAATTGCTCCCTGTAAACTCTTTTCAGCATCTGTTCATTCTGTTATGGCATAAGTGCACTCCCAAAGTGCCGGACAGACTGAACACAACTTGCTATCACTCACAAAAAATTGCTGTTCAGGCCATGAAGATATGGTGCCCCAGGTCACTCTTCTCCAAAGTGACACATGGCTTCCTGGAGGAGATGGACAGCCAGGAGGTCATGGTGGCTGTGGAAGCAGGCAGGGCTAACCATCCTACATGAGGGTCTGCCTGAAAACTGTTCCCACCCCAGAGACTGAAGAGCCCTTTGAGGACAGCAGGTTCCTGTCCCCAGTCACCTTAAGGCAATGTGGGGGAATTTATGGCAAAGCGAAGGGGCTTCAGAGGAGCTGGTTCCTGGAAACACCCAACTTGACTGGAGTTCCCATTGGTCTTGCCTCACTCTATGAATCCACCTTTCATACTCTACATAAAAAACCCTCCCTATGTGAGACCTCCCATTTCAGTCTCAGGGTTCCCTCAGGCCTATGTTTTGCACCTAAGACATCACACAGTCATTATTTTACTACCTTCCTGGTGCCTTAATGTCCTCTTCACCTGCTCACTACTTGACAAGAACCATAATCACTCCCCACCTCTCAACCTTCACAGAGACACGAATACTAGTGTACCCCAGTTTTTCTGGTAGGATCTCAATTCTCTTCCCACGTCAAATATTGTCTGTCCATACCATTTTCTCTTGCCATCTACCCTCCTACCCACAACAAGGATTTTGTCTTCCTCTTGTTTTTCCTTCTCATGGCTCAGTTGACCCTAATTTTCTTATGCTACGGACTTAATGCTCTTTTTTTTCTTTTCAATTCGGGCTTCCCCACCTCCTTCCCTCCCTACCTCCAGGGCTGGGTTCAAACCCATTTCCCCACTATTGTTATGGGTTTTCTTTTTTCTGTCTGGGAGAGGAATTATTCACAGTGTGGGTGTGTCTCAGCTGTATTGAAAGGACAAACAGAGAGGGTGGATGGGCACTGTTATCTTGGAAGGTTACCTTGGTTCACTATACACTTAGAAAAGTGCCTGAAACTGCAGTTCTGATAAACACAGGGAAAAGGCTCTGTACCATCTTCATTTTTTCTTCTTCATTATTAAATATTTACTAAAATCAAGGGAGTTCTGCCCACTCATGCCAAGAATACTCCCTGAAACTCAAGAAATAAACGGAAACTGTGTTCAGAATTTACTGCTTTAGAGACGACAGAGGTACTATGAGGCTGAGTGTAGGGCTCAAAAAGTCAGCCCATAACTTGTACAAAACAGAGGAGAGAACACAGTCTAGCAAAAATGATAGTGTGATTTATTCAAAGATGTTTTCACACTGAAGAACATCTCTTCAGGCCTCCTAAACCAAAACAAGGCAACAGCCCCCATGCATAGAGAAAAGCAGGATATGCCAAAACCTGTCTACCCATTTTTTTTTTGTAAAATACTTATCACTTTATTTTTAATTTGGGTTTAAAACTAGCATGAAAATTGTCTTAATCTCCACACTCCCAGTCTCATTACACTGTCTTTTTCTCTTGCTTATTTATTTTTGGCTCCCTCTCCATCATTGCTGGTTCATATTTATTTGTGTTCATTCTTGGTTTTCAAATATGGGACCCGCTTCTATTGTCTTTACTCAGACGATTCTTTATTGAAAACAAATGGCAGTATTGCTGGAGAAAAGGCAACGGAAATGATCCATGGTCTTCATGTTACCACCTCGCTTCTGTAGCAAGCTGTGTGCTGGAAGAGATATTCGCCAGTATACAAGTAGCCTCAGATTTGATTGCAAATGACAGGTTAAAGACCATGTTTCCATTTACAATCTAGGTAAGGAGTTTATTGTTCATATAGCTTTCTATTTTTAACCTATTTTTAAAATGGTTTCCACTCAGAAGGGGCAGTATTATTTAGGAATCTAATTCTTCTGCTTTGAATTATTGGAGACTGAAGGAAAACTAACTGGTTTGCTGGCAAGGTACATATGTAAAAACATTGACCATGCCTTTGACTGATGATGGCTTCTTGTCAGTCATTTGAGTGATGCAATTTGTGCAAGAACCTTTGTACTCTTCTGTGTTGCTTCCAGAAATGGCCACATGTTTCTTGGTACATAAATTTTATTAATATTGAAAGGGGATTGTAAGCTTCTTTTTTCAGCAGAGTGAAGATGGATGATTTATCTCTAAGGCAGTCAAGACTCATATTGCACGTCTTCAGTCAATGGGAATATTGCTCTTGACTTCAGTACCTACAGAACCAAGTCATAGGGAGGAAGACAGATTTTTTTTTGTCTAACACCCCCCCCCCCCCAAAATGAGATCGTTGAGAATTTTCCTTAGATTGAGACTATGGTTTTATCTCTGAGTCTTGGCATTTCCTTACAAATTAGTTCTATTTTTCCTGCACAGTTTATCTCCCTACTGCAGAGTCTGAGCCATCCTGAACAAGTAGGTAGTCACCTTGCCACAGTTTGTTTTACCCTGTGCTGGTACAGTCAATGCTGTGTTATGTTGGATACAGAGAAATTCATCACAACAGGCCACAGGGATTTACTGAGAAAGTAGGAAATACTTCTTACATTTCTTTCAGCTTCTTCAGTGTTTCATCCTTGTAATCATATCACTACCCCACTAACCAGGCTCAAAAATACAAAGGAAACTCGATTTATTAGCTCTCTAGCTTTAAACAATCCTGAAGAGAAAAATGTTGCAGAGAGATTGCATGTTATTGATTTTTTTTTGTCTCTATAATCAGGCAAAATATGAGGCTTTCTGGGCAGTAAACATCTTTCCACAAATCCATTCAGGATTTGAGAAGGTGAAATTTTAGTAAATTTTCCTGAAGGAAATTTTAAAACAGGTTTAAATTATTGCCAGATACCTAACTCTCTTTGGCCTAGGGACAACACTTAACAAGCTGTATGCTGCAGCACACTCCAGATTCTGCTATCATTACAACCCAGGGTTTTAACATTTTTCTCCTCTCCTCTCCTCTCCTCTCCTCTCCTCTCCTCTCCTCTCCTCTCCTCTCCTCTCCTCTCCTCTCCTCTCCTCTCCTCTCCTCTCCTCTCCTCTCCTCTCCTTTTCTCCTTTTCTCCTTTTCTCCTTTTCTCCTTTTCTCCTTTTCTCCTTTTCTCCTTTTTCCCCTTTCTTTCCTTGAAATTGTAAGCAATACTGGAAAGTCTGGGCTGTATGATGCAGACAAGTCATAGGCTGGGGATGCATGCTTAGGGGTCTGCTTTACTAGAATTTCCATATCATAAAGGAAACATTCATGATGACCATTCCTGGGGAAATCTTTCCTTGTTCTTATTAAGCCAGGTGATCTTATTGAACTTACAGATGTTTTAAAAAATACATAAAATGGGGTTGGCTATTTTACAAGTCTGTAAATTGAGTAGAAAGGTAACTAAATGTCCAAGCATCTTAAAAATATCCTTTATCTCAAATGCAAAAGACCTCTGACTACTGCCACAGGGCAAGTGGTGGATCCCATCCTCTGTATTCTCCTGCAGCCCCTCTTAATTTATGTTGCTGCTTATTCTATCCCCCCAGGACACCCAACCTGTCAGGAAAATAATGGAGAAGAACTGATAAACACAGAGATCTCGGTATCTGGGCTATTTTACACCTCCCCCACCCAACACCTTCATTCCCAGGCTGACAATGTCAGTTGTTCCAACATTAAGAGTGAGGTTTCCTATTACATCTAAAGCAAACTGACTGTGGGCTGCTGCCTACAAGGAGCCCTCTTACTGCTCTTTCCCCATCCTCCCCCACCAACAAGCTCTGGCTGCTTCCCTGGAGGCGACTCCAGGGAATTGCGCAGCTGATGGGTGAGCAGCTCAGAGCTGACCCAGTGCCAGCTCATCCACCAAGCAAGTGCAGTAATAAAAAAGCAGCATTTTACTCTTGGATCCAGTTTATCTATGACCATCTCAAGGCCTGACTCACAGGAAGCAATGGGGGTGCACCTGGAGGAGATATATGCAGTTGTCCAAAATCTGGTGTAATGTGAAACTTCTCCTGAAGATACCAGGTGATGCTTTAAACAGGCATGTCTGTGTGAAGCCTCTGGCTTCTGCTGTTTTGGGGAAAATGTTTGTCTTATGGGCGGCAGAGCAGCCAACAGGGCAATTAACCCTTCAACAGAAGACATCAAGTTTGCTGTTCTCTGAGCAGCATTGTGAGCCAACCACATTGAAACATGTTTAAACAGGATAGAGCCCTTCATACTTTCTATTGTGTAACTCATGCAACTTTGCAGAACTTTATCCTAAAAACCAACAACTCCTGCTTCCTTCAGACCCCCAAATTAACAGCAAGGATGCTATCTGAATGGTTTGTAGCACAAGAACGCCTAGGGGCTGGTTAGCTGGTGTCAGAAAGCACCATGTGCAGGCTCACACTTACACAGGGTCTACAAAAAGACAACTGCAGGTCCAGAAGAGCCATGGGAGCATGGCGATATACAGCAAATGGGGAGAAAAGGGGTGAAAACGAGGGTGCAGAGCAATGGTGAGATGATCTGGACTAGTGACGTGAGCAGACTATCACTTCACCTTGGCAGAGCTCTCATCTTATCTGCACATCAGTCCATAGGAGGCTGTGTCCTGAGGACAGGACTGCAGAGGAACAGTAGTAGCTGGGTGTCTCAGACGGTGGGTCCATCCAGCAGACTCAGCACTTCAGGTGTGGCTTCTTTTTCTCCCCTGTATAGACACTGTTTGCCCCAAGGAAAAGAAACACTACAGCACTGAGTGCAAATATGTGAGATCCCAGTGATCTGGCTGGGAAGTAGGAGGTAAAACTAAAGGAGGAGAGGTTCAGGCTAGACAAGAGGATTAAATTTTTTATAATGAGGGTGGTAGAACACTGGCACAAGTTGCCCAGAGGGGTGGTAGATGCCCCATGCTTGGAAACATTCAAGGCCAAGCTGGATGCGGCTCTGAGCAACCTGACCTAGTTAAAGATGTCCCTGCTCATTGCAGGGGGTGTGGACCAGATGAGGTTTGAAGGTCCCTTCCAACCCAAACTATTCTGTGATTCCATGATAAGGCAAACATTACAAATCCATCGTGAATCAGCTGCCACAGCTGTGATTCTTCTGTTGGACTATGGACACACATAACTCTAGTAATATTCTGTTTTTTGAGGGACAGGACAGCTGCTTCCACGTGTGGGTGACCCAGGGCCAAAAAAAAGAAAGTTTGCACCAGTAATGATGTATGGGACCTGCCATGAGATCTGATGACCAATACAGACAGGACCATGCACCAGCCAGAGAAGGCCTGGAAGGCCAAGTGAGGAAGTTTGCATTTGATACAGCAGAAAAGGAGAAAAAAGAACAAGTACAAAAAACTCCTGAGGCCTAAACAGAAATGTGAGACTATGACACTCTATACTTGGATAACATAGTAGTGGAGCAAGCTGAATTCATCTTTAACCTCCTAAAGTAGGTGTCCTGGGTTAAATTAACCACCTGCACCCAACCGTTCTGGCAGCCTTGGGTGCTAATGGGCAAAGCAAAAACGTAGTAATAATATCAGCTCAATAAAGCCTAAGACACAAAATATATTTGCAGCATGTATTTAATATATAAAAAGGGAGAAAATGGCATTTGTTGGGCTGGTAAGGAGAAGGCAGCAGCTGCTAGGATACTAGAAGACAAGGGCTTGCACGCATTTTTTTGTTTCTGTGAACGGAAATGAGAGAAGGAAAAGAGCTTAAGGGAAAAGAGAGCAAGCCTTCAAAGTTATTCTATGTCCTTAGCTTCCCTGAGAATTTTTTATTTCTGTATCTGATTTAGATTATAAAATCCCTGGGGCGGCAATAGTCTTTAATTTGAGTCTTCTTCAGTACTGGCCAAATCACTGATGCTTAATGAGAAAATAAAATGTTGATAAATTAATATAAAAGTTGCCTTCCTGCAGTCTGGCACTTAATAGATGACACCCAGTTAGAAATGAAGTAAAAACATTTGTATTGAACCCGAGCAGAGGATCAGCTTTAAGAGCATGAGAGTCCTTCCACTGCCTTTGACAAGGGAGGATCTGGCTCATGTTGCAAACAATTATTTGAAATTAAGAATGTGCAACTGGGTACTGTACACCCATGTACGCTTCTGCATATTGCATATGATAATTTCCCACCAGACAAACTACAGACCCAGACAGGCAAGCTGCTGTGTCTTGGTGGACCCTGGGGTTCCATGTGGGTGCAGAAGCCAGCCATGCAAAGCAGTGCGCTGGATTATGGCATAATTCATTGCTGTGGTGCCACTTACACACTCTAATGGGCTTTATTTGCAGCGGGGATGACTGAGGTGCTGGGAAGCGCAAGCCAAGTTGAAATAGATTTGTCAAGCTTATTTCATGCTTTGTTGCAGTGGCTACATTTTAGACAGATTGTGAAAATTATGCTATTTTTAATAATTAGATTACAAAACTGCCTAGACACACACACAAAAAATGGGGGTTCTGCTGTAATGGTTGGGTCCCAAAACATGTGAGAACACCAACAGTCTGCAATCCCAACCATCTGCAAGCTAAAGAATGACAAAGACTTCTGTACCATGTGGTTTGCCAACTTCGTCAGACTCTGGGATCTCAACAAGAATATAGAGGCTGATTAACAGACTTGTACCTTTCGATATGTTTTTTTTTTCCTGTCCTATTTACAAGAATAAGTGCCATCTTTTTTCCATCCTGCTTTAGCCATCAGGAATTCATGTTGTTCTTTTTGGTTTGAGTTGTTCCAAGAAAGACAGATTTGGAGGTGGCAGTAGATCTAACTCAGGACAAAGCTACAAAAATGCTGCCATGGCTGTATCCCCCCATCTAACCAAAACAAACAATCTGGAAAAAGATTCCCAGATCAACACATCAAGCAATGGGGAATAAATAAATAAATAAACAAATAAATAAATAAATCTGATATAGTGGCATTCCCAGTACAGGGAATCACCACTGGAATTATACAAGTAAAATTACTAGTCTTACCTGTGTAGAAACATATCTAAGATTAAGTCTGCTCTTAGTACAAGTCCTTGCAAATGAATTCAGGGGTCACACAAAAGGGACAGTGTGACAGCAACTTTTTTGTGAGCCGTTTGGATAAGAATCTGGCAAATGAGACTTCCTTGAGGTGGAGCTGAGGGGGCTGTGCAGAGACAAAGCCAAAGCGGGGTGGAATGCAGAATGGGGTAGAGAGGAAGAGCCAACCACGGTGTGAAAAGCCTTGCAACAGTGTAAATGGATTTCAACTTCTAGCTAAGAAAGGGAGCTGAAAGAATGTCTGTTACAGAAACTTCTGCTTGTCCCCTCGCTCCTCCTGCCCCAAGAAATGAGAATGATATACATAGTTAGAGATAGATGGTAGATCTATAAAGACATAAAACTGGGAAGAGTGGTTGAGGGAAAAGTAAGACACACCATGTCAAAATGTCAGGCAGTCAACAAGAAACGAGGAGTAGAAGAAACAATTAAAAAATACTGTGACACCATATGGAACTTTCAGTTGCATTTGAAAGCTCTATAAAAGAAACTTTAAAAAACAATTACATTCTCCTCACCTCAAAATAGTGTGTCCTTTGTTGGAAGACAATATAGTTATTTAAAACCCCTGGGGTTTTACATGTTTGAATCCACAGATTGTCTAGTACAGGCATTAGAAACTTATGATCCTGGTGTAAGAGATAGCATGTGCAATGATTTTGAACTGTAGATGGGCAAGCAGAGGTACAGCACGGAGCATCGTGGCATTTTAAGAGAGGCATTGGAAAGAGAAAGCAACTCCCAGTGCTGATGGATATAATAGCCATTTTCCACTGAGGGTAAACAAGGAATCAATGAAATGCCCCCTTTTTAGTGTCAGCTGAAACAATGGAAAACCTCTGCCCAAGGACACAAACACACAGATCTCAACAGCATAGGTCATCTGTACCTAGGGGGGGTCCTGAGATCTGATAAATGACGGGGCAGAGGACTGAAGGAACTGAAGCCTTGTACGTGAGAAAGACGCAGCAGAAACATGAGACAGAAACAGAAAGTCATCCAGCTATCAACTGAGATGCACCTACTCGCCTGAGAAAAAATGAGGCTGTGGTTTTGAGAGATCTAGTACTTGTGTCTATGCAGAAGTGGGGAGGCCTTCCTCCCTACCTCCCCCTCCGCTTTCTTGGCCTCTCAGTCCCAGTGTTTAAGCTGGTGCTGGTCCTTAGACCCCTCTGAACTGATATAACTCACCAACCCAGAAAACCTTAGGTAATTTTCTGCTGGATTTATGAACTGAATTGGCTCATGCGCGGGTGACAAACGTAGCACAGGCACTGAGTGGGATTGCTGGTGGAAGGAGGGGAGCACGAAGGGTGAGATGAAGGGCAAGAGGAGGAAGAAGATGAGGCAAGATTTCCTTTGGGAGGAAGAGAGCCATCAGATCAGCTCAACTGCCTGTCAAACCACAGCCTGAAAGCAAGCACGTAAAAGCAAAGCACAGTCTGGAAGTAAGCTGAGAGGTTCTCCTAGTATTATGTTTTTACTCTGTTCCCTAACAGAAAGAAACCCAAATATCCTAAATTCTCACTAATCAAAAGGTAAGAAGTGGCAACACCGTAAGGGTGCTATTCTAATCCTGCTGTGGTGAGCCACCATGATTTGTAAACATGATTCAAGAAGCAGACAGAGAATATTTGATCTGGAAAGATAAGAGCGTATGCTGCCTGGGGAAAGAGTTAGATATACTTTGACGCGGATAATGAAATGCCATGCCTTAGCCTTGACTGTCTTTTGCATACCCATCTTCCTGTGAGGAATATCTGAAGATGTCATTAAGGAGAACAAAGTAAAGCAAAGCTCAGAACTGCAGCCTTTGCATGCTAAATATTGTCCTGAATATACAACGCGCCTGCACAGATTCCCATTGAAATGGGAGCAGAGGTGGCGGTGCTTTTCTCAATCTGGGAGGAGGACAATGAAGTCCCACTTATTAAAAAAAAAAATAATCCATAGTAGTAGGCTGGGAAACTGTGGCTTATGATGGGCTTGTTAAAGTACTTTATGGTTTTAATGTAGAATGCTCAAATACTTTTTATGAAAGTTCCTACTCCAGCAAAACCTCCAGGATCACACCAAATATGGTCAGAAAGTGCCTAAAGAAATCTCTGTATTCCATCTTCCTTGGCACCCATGTTTTTTTATACTTCAGTGAAGTATCTGCAAATGATTAAGTTAAGCTCTGTTGAATTTTAAGGTAGTTAGACTGAATTTTTGGAATACCTAGGGCAATTTGCAGTCTTGGGTGCGAGCTGTACAATCAGCTGTTTTATCTCAACATCATGTAAAATACCTGGTTTGCTTTGTGGATTTTATATATTTATCAGGAAAAAAAAAATCCTTAAATTATCCACAGACCTTTGGGTCAAAAGACTTCAGGAGGAATGAATGAACCAGGCTAAGTTAGCTTTTCTGTCAGCCATTTTACATCAACAGTTTTAAAGGAGACATATGACCAGGCACATGGCATAAGGACAATTCAGTCATGGTGCCATCTAATGCCCTTGGGCAAAAGACCAGATTTTGCCAAAGTCAGCAGCAGAGCACCCGCTGAGCTGAAGCATTTTGCTTGCCAGGTATCTTACCCAGAGAGACAGAAACATTACTCTGCCAGGAAATCAACTCTACCCAGGTGAGTCACCAAAATGCAATCCTTCTCGGAGCAGACTATAACCATATCCACGATGGCGTGCATCACGTAGTTTCACTGCAGAGCTCAGGATGGTGCATTGGGCTCGCCTCACTTTTCACACCCGCTGTGTTGGTGAGGAAGGGGGAAGGTCACAGCTCCACGTTCCTGGTACTCCTCGTACCCTCCCTGAGGCGTTTAACAATTGCTGGACTTCACGCTTCCTAAATAGCATTTGTGGGATTCTGTTCCTGATCGTAACACCCATAGATCTGAATAAAAAATCTAATTAAAACGGCAATCTAAGAAATGCACACACAGCATCAGGTGAACCAAACCACTTATGCCACCCCTGCCCCCCTGGAAAAGGTGGCACCCCGTGTGAAGCCACAACCCCACAGGAGCACCAGGGCCTGCCAGGCCGCCTGACAGGCCGCCGCCCAGCCCGGCGTGAGGCCCGGTCCTGCCCTGGAGGCCCTGCAGAGGAGCCAGGCCCGGGGCTCGCCGCCGGGGCCAGGCTGGGGGCACCAGGCCGCTGCAGGCGAAGCCGCCCGGGGGCACAGCCGGGCGCCGGCAGAGAGCTGACCCCGCGGGGCACGCAGCCCTCGGCCGACGAGAACGGAGCTGCGGGGGGAGCTAGCCCAGCGCCAGGCGCCCCGCATCACAGCGCGGGCGAGCGAGGGCGAAGCCCCGTCCCCCCCGCCTCCCCCCTTCCCGCCCGCCCCTCCAGGCACCGCCTCCTCCCCTCCTCTCCCCGCCCCGCCGCAGGTCGCCTCTCCTCCGCCGCCGCTTGACAAGGGGACGGGGGCGGCACTCGCGGCGCGGCGGCAGCGGGGGCCACAAGGCAGGACGTTGCCTTCGAACCTCTGCCGGTCCGGGCTTCTTCTTGTCCTCCTTCTCCTGCGTGCGCGGTGTTGAGGAGCGGCCATGGTGAAGGTGTCGTTCAACTCGGCGTTGGCGCAGAAGGAGGCGGCGAAGAAGGAGGAGGAGAACAGCCAGGTGCTGATCCTGCCGCCGGACGCCAAGGTGAGTGCGGGGGGGCCCGAAGCGCTGGGGCCGGCCCGGCTGCGGGCGCTGCGCTGCGCTCAGTGCTGCCGCGGGCAGGGAAGCGCACTGGCGGCGGGTTTATTTTTCGTGTGTGCTCTTCGCTCCTCGTCCATCAGCCGCGGGCAGGCCGGTGGGGAAAGCAGCGCAGCGGTGCGGTGCGCCCCGCCGCCCCTCGCAGCTCACGCTTCTAAAATGGCTGACAGGAGAGCGAGCTTTAAAGCCCCGCTTCTCCCTACTTTGGGGATTTTTGTGTGTGTATGTGTGGGTTTTTTTCTCTCTCTTTTTTTTTTCTTTACCCCGACAGCGCTTGGATCGCGTCCAACTCGGCTTTTAAAAGGCGCTTTCGTCTTCTTCGCGGCGTCTTGTCCAGACCCGCGGCGAGCGGCGGGGCCGGCCCGGGCAGGCGCTGCCCTCCCTGGCCAGCCCGGGCGTGGGGACGGGCCGGCGGCGCCCCCGCCCGCTCCCGCAGCCCGTCCCCGGCCGTCGCTGCCGGGGAGGGTCGGGGTGCCCCTGCGGTGTGCTTGGGTCGGTCGCGGGAAGTTGGTTTGCGTGTAGATCGATGTCTGGATGGCGTCTGGTCTCCACACGTTGTTTAATCTCCTCCGGCGGCACGGATGAGTCCGACGAGCCAGCGAGCTCGCAAACCCTAAAACGCTTCAGGGCAGGGAGGGCTTGGCCAGGGTGAAGTTGGAGGTTTGGCCGCGGCGTGTCTTGCAGAGCCTGGTGATCGTGTGTGTGTGTGTGTGTGTGTGTGTGTGTGTGTGTGTGTGTGTGTGTGTGTGTTACAAGCGAACTTCGCCTTGAAACTCGGGCTGGTTTAAATAAAGGAACAAAGAGCTGCCTCCCCCACCCCAAAACAGCACCCGAGCTCCGGTCGCTGCCGCCTTCCCTCCGCGTCTCCCAACAGCAACAAAGAACAGAACAGCAGCTGCTTTTAAACTTCTTGAAGTGCAAAACTGCCCAGAATATAAAGGGTTTTATTTGTAATTTCTGTGCTCCCGTGATCAAAACCAGTTTTTAGTTAGAAGTAGCGTAATTTGTTCTAAGCTCTTTGAAAAGACAATGAAAACTTGAAAAATGGCCAGCTGTGCATAAACAGCATGCCTTGCTGTTTTCATTTGCTTTCACAATCTTTTGTGCATCAAGCCTCTGAGTTGCCAGATTTGATCTGCAGAATAGATGGTGTTTATTAATTTCCTAAATCTTTGTGATGAATCGCTGCCTGGGAAGACAGGATCTGTTGAATTTTCACGATGAAGTTGTGCCCTGGTGTAGGCTTTGATGTGATTTTGATGGGGTCAGGTTCTTCACCTGCAGAACCCACTGTTGTTGCAAAGCCAAGGGGGACCACAGGATGTTTTCTAGTGACGTCTTCCTGGTACAGCGAGTGGTTAAATTGCACATTTCTACTGAATGTGCTGCATTTATAAAGCTCTGACCAAAGTATTCAAGTCCTTAGAACAGTGTGCCACAACAAATGAGACAGTATCATTACTCAAATTGCCTGTGATTATGGGAAATCCGTTAGGTGATCTGCGTGCCTAGTTGTTCCTAGCAGGAGTGCCTTTCTCTAGGACATAATGGATTTCCCAGGCCCAGGCTGAGCTGTGGAGTTCCTTCCTCACCACAGGTTTGGCAATTGGTTTGACACCAAGTAGACACAAACTGCAAGTTCCAGAAAACAGGTTTTTCACAGTACCTCGGGATCCAGATCTGCCCTGTATGATGTTTGTTTCCAGATAGCCTACCATTATGGGCTTGTAGTTCCTGCTGCTAAACAAACAGAATGCACCTGGCTAATTGTCCACTGGGGAGCAAATCCTCCTGACCCTGTCCAGATACTGACAGAAGCGTGTTATTTGACTATGATTTCCTTAAGGCAGAGCTGTCAATTCTTGCAGCTGAGGATGAGATACAGGATCTGCCTTAACTTTGCCCAGGTCTTAGTACTGCTTTCCTTGCCTAGAAATGAGACTTGCAGACATTCATTAACCAGATTAAAAGGTGGTCTGGTCTCACAGTAGCTACTTCTGAGTTCTTGCACTGTTATCGGGGGATGCACGTGCCTGAACAAGGCAACAGTCCTAAAATAGTGTGCCAGGAGCAGATGCCCTGTACAGATGAAAATTCCAAAAGCAAATGAGTGCTCATAGGGGGCATCGAGCCTTTGACATTCTCCTTGACACATTTGCATCTTTTCTCAGCAGAACTGCAGTCCTACGCCTACCAGTGCGCAAAATTCTCTTGAAGCTTCTTTTTTTTTGGAGCATGCATGTTTTAGAGCATAAATAAATGCAGATCTGAATACAGTAGCATCATCTGTAGTTTTAGTAGAAGAGGCTATGCAATCCATGCAGGATTAACAAATTGAAAAAATTATGTAGCTGTAGAGGTATTTGGATCTTTGGGAGTTCATTCTCAGATCTCAGACAAGAAAGGAACTGAGGGCCATTGTAAATCTTGATACCTTTGAGGTTAAGTGCAGGCTATATTCTTTGAACTTTGCCTTCTCTAATATAAATGCATTAGAAATTAGTCTTTTTACCTCCTCCACAAGGAACTTCTACTGCCTATTCAGGCCTTTGGAGGGCAGGGGACAAATGTATTATTCATATCACTTCATTGCTGGAAAACCCTTAGCCTCAAGTGAGGTTGGAAAGCCATATGAGAAATTATATAGAAGAGTGAATTCTGGTAGATTGAAAAAAGCTCATATCACCAAAATGGCATATATGGGATATTTGTTTTCCCCTCTCTGCTGTCGTTACAGACATTGTTTCTGTAGGACAATTAATACATCTGAATCTCAAGTGTGAACATGAAAAATATTACAACATTTTATGAAGATTTATTATATGAAGAAAGTCATTGGAGGCGCTCTGGACTTGAAATAAATCAAAGCACTTAAAAGAGTGGAAGAGGATCAGCAGAATTACACATTCAGAATGTTATTATCAAGAACTTCCAAAGATCTGAGCAAGATATATTAATAAACCAGTTGATATTAATGAATAAAGCAAATACTCTGAAATTCCAGAAAATAAAGATTCGTAGAATGAGCTTTTGGGCTCGTTCTTTGACTGTCTTCTGCTGCGTTTCGTGGCACAGTGTCATGAGGACTGCCACGGTGTCTGCCATTGCAGGATTACCTTCAAGTAGATAATCTTCCTAGGGTTTACTAAAGAATGTTTGCAGCCAAAATATGCTGGTGATGTGGCATAGAAATACTCTGATCTCACCCAAATTTGCCCAGTAACATTTGCCCAGTAACCTCCGATGTGGACACTAATAGGAAATTAATTGTGGAATAGAGGAGAAGAAGATGTGAGAAGAGTAGGGGATGTATCATGTGAACAACAGCTTAAGAAAAGCTTTTGCAGAAGGCATAAAGTCTTATGCTTTGGAGCGTGCTACTTAAAAAAAGGAGTTTAAAAATCAAGAGTGCTAATCCTGCCTCGGCATAAATCACCTGTCAGTATGATTGCGTGTTGTGAAAGTGGCTCCATACTTACTGCAGGCAGCGTTACAACTCTTGCTGCGGCTCCTGGGGTGATACTGCTGTGCCATAATTCTTGGCCCAAATACAGAATACCCTTAGTTGAAGGTTCTCAAGCCACATTTAATTTTCTGCTTTGCTCATTGTGAGTACAATAGGGTATTTTATGACCCAGTCTCCCAACAAATAATGAATGTGTGGTATTAACGTTTCTCCATACAATAGATGTTTGGAGAGCCAAAGATGGTTCTGAGCATAGTTGAAGTCTTCAGACATTTTGCAGAGTCCATTGAATAGTTTAAGTCCTCCCCAAACCTCTTAGGGTGCTCAGTAACTCTCAGGAAGTTACTCCCTCCCGCTGGACTAGGTGACAACCTTTTCTTTTATATTTTCTTTTTTTTCTTGAGGTGCTCAACTAAACACATCCTTACCAAATACAGTTTTGTGCATGGAAGGTGTGGATTTACACATATATATCATCGCTGACCTTTGGATAGCCGTATTTACAGAGAGATTTCAGTGTGAAAGTGTAAATGTTAAAAATTTTAGAAGCAGCAGGTTTCTGCATTTATTCCTTATGAGAACATTATTACCCCACACTCTAAAACTATTTTTATTCCAGTTTAGCTTAATCTTTTCTAAAGCAGACTGAAGTAGGCACTTTTAACAAAGAGTTAAGAGGGTCCACCTGGGAAATACTGGCGAGTAACTAATGAGCACTATTTTTCCATTAAGAAAAACCCTTAGATTTTGTGTAGTTGGTGTTAGATGTTTCTGAAATAGCAGTGTTAGCTTTACAGTTGCTATACTTTGTGTGTGTAAATATACATAAATACTATATAACATATATTTATATGCTATTTATATGTTAGTGAACACACTAATAAATAGTCATTTACTTATTTTTTCCTGTCAGCAAAGCAGTTTTTCTCATTTTATGGGACATGGTTGTTTTGGGGTTGTTTTGTTTATTTTTGGTTTGTTTTGTTCTTGGAGGAGCTTCCTTAATTCCCTTTATAGCCTTCTTCCAGCCAAGTTTTCTATGGACCTTTCTCCAGTCACCATTGGGCAAAGAGCAAACTTTGTCTTTTCCTGTGTTTTCCATGGTGCAACTAGGTCATTAAGCCAGCCAGGTTCTGCTGTCTGTCAGAGCATTCTGGATTAGGATACGGTTATTTAAAAGAGGACAAGAGTAAAAACATCCTAGCAAACTGAGTTTTCTTTCCCCTTACTCTTCCTCACTTTGGTAAGATTTTAATGAAATCCACCAAACCTCCAATGATAACCCTCTGGCTTCAGCCACAACAGGTATCCAGGATTCTGTTGCTTACTTGGCTTTATGGGCACCTGCAAGCATAAATGTAGGGAAACTGAGTTTATGTAAACAAAACTTGTTCATGAGGAACTCTTCCTTACAAAAAAAAGTCTTGTGGCTGATGTTACTCCCTGTATCCTTTTACACGGTGGATTTGTGCAACTGGTTAAGTAGCGCAGCTTCCTGAAAATAATAACACTGTGTTCTTGAGATTTTGGCTCCTAAAGCTGTTCTGTAGAGGTTGCCAGCAATTGTGAGAACAATGCTTAAAAACAAACAAAAAAATCTTAAAAAGTTTGTGGTGCTTCCCTGACAATATCTCGCTATTTTGAAGTGAGCTGAAGAATTTGGAATTAGAGGTTATAAAGTTCAAAAAGAGATCTGGAAGAGCTCGTGTCGTCCCCATCTCCCCAGTGACAGAAAGGAGCCTGTGGGACAGAGGAGTTCTGTCAGCGCTCTGTATCTCGCTTCCTTTTCCATTTATCTTCACTTCCCGACCTGAATAACAAATATGAAGCTTTTGTTTCAAAATACGACTGTTTCCCAGAAGAATGATAGTTAATATTTCAAACAGGATGTATTCTGCCAGACCTTTGTGATAGCTGCATCGTCAGTTGTTGGTATCATTTACGTTTTTGGCTGCCTGAGCAAGAGCTGCTGTCCATACATATCATTACAACTTCTATGCACTCAGTGCAGGGATGAGCATAGAGACAAGGCAAATACTTTATGCAGTGGTAAATAGTTTCTCTTTTCAGATTAACAAATTTATCCTTGGCTGAGGCCCCTTGCCCTAAAAATGTATTTGCGGAACTTTTTTTTCTTTTGCTTAACATTTGTCATGTGGCAAAGTCCACAATTAGATGAAGCTTTATATAGTGCAATATCTAGAAAAACTATCCTGTGCTGTAATGTTTTGTTATATTTAATGCCGTAAATACTTCTCTTATGTTCACTCCTGTCTTTCGGTGCTACAGTATCATTTTCTTTCTGATCAGCTTCCAAAAACTAGTTTGAATATTAACATTGCATAGTGGAATGGAAACCTTTTGGAACCAAAAGTTCTGTTTGGTGGGAAAAGCTAAGGTTAAATTAGTTCATTTCTGAAGATGTGGATCAAGATGGGATGCTGAACTTTCCTGTAAAAACAAACATTTGAAAGAAAATGTTATTGGAATCAACAGTGTTTTCACAGGAAATGGTTTAGACTCCTCCCATTACAATGAATATTTAATCCAACATATGAATGTCTATACCAAGAAAAGTTTAGTTTCAAAATATAATGTGTATATATGTGTTTTCCCTGTGAAGTATTTTAATGAAATGTTTGCAGTTGCAAATGTAATCTAACAGTTGTGTTTTTAAAGGCTCAAATAAATTATCTTAATTTTAACCTTTTTTTGTTATCAGCAATTTAATGACTTTTGATGCTAGTGGTCATTTGAGGGCAGTTTGTAAGAACGGTAAGCATACTTATCTCCAGTAGCGTTTTCAGTTAACTCTTCTGCAGTTGTGAGTTTTGGAATATGTGTCAGCATTATACATATTTTCTACCCAGTAGCCACTAGCTACAGCCACCAAATAGCTTCCATACAAATAAAATAGTTCTTTCTGTGATTCTCAGGAAATATATTTGGAAGCAAATATTGGATTTTTGAGTCCTAGTAATTTAAAATGTTCTTTATTCTGTGCTTCCAAAAACATGCTGACGTATTTCAAACATAAGAACTACAGCTGGGATAAGTAATGGTGCGTTCTGTTAGCTGTTGCATAGATTCTTTCCCCCCAACTCCATTTATACTTTGATTGACAAAGGTTAGCATTATCTGGTTTTAGTCTCCTGATCCATATGAATAATACAACATTCATTTTCTTACTATTTATGTACTGCTTTTTATCCTCGGTGGAAATTACTTTGAATCTACAGATGAAAAGCATGCTAATTTATAAAACTCAGATATCTGTCCTAATTTTACAGATGTGGTAAACCAAAGGAGTGAGATAATTAATAAGATTGAGCTCTGCAATGAAGTCAGAAACAGTTTTGCAGCAGACATCACGTGGTTTAGGGTTTGGACCACAACGGACATACAGAGAGACTCCAGCTCCCCTCTGAGCAATCCATGTGGCATCCACAAGCAAGGGTCCTCTGTGCAATGGCCTTACAAAACTTACCATGAAAAAAAACAGCAAAGTAATGTTTGCCCAACAGTTATTATAGAAGTTGTGGAAAAAATAAGTTGATATTTTGTTTGCCCATTCCAAACAGTGTCTGTGTGTTTGTATATACACAAATATTTTTATAAAGTTTATATATTATTAAGTATATAATATGTATTATTTATATATCTGTATATATACACACACATAAAAATAAAACCCACAAGCATTTTAAGAGTTCCTTGAATGCATATCCTTGGATAATTTGTGGTTGTCTTCCTTCTAGGGTTCAGCAAACTCCAGCTTTTGATGGCAGCTTTCTTCTCTTTTGAGGGTAGAATGAGTCAGTGGAATGACTGCGGAAAAAAAATATGCTGGGAGGATCATATTGGGAGGGGACAGTGACCTCTGAGGTAGATATTACATGATTGCTGAATCATGAAGCTCTATTGATTTATTTGTTTTTAGAAAGATCTAGTCTGTGTAGAAAACCCTTGCATTTACACCTTTGAAAACACAGTGCCCTTTGTAGTTTTGGGAGGATGAACGTGACGTTTCGAGGCTGTCGCAGTGTGATGAGTTGCCTTGCCTGGGGTTTGCAGTTTTGGGAAGACGTTTTGGTGAGGTGTCAGAACACCAGGCAGAGTCTGCGCTCCTGGAGGGTGGGATGCAGCCAGGTGCTGGATACCCCAGTGTGTGCTCCACTTCAGGCTCTCAATAGTCTAATTGCTGTGAAGCCTTTGAGATTCTTACAACAGTTTCTTCTACAAAGAGGGTGTATTTAAATGTAAGCCTTTGAAGGTCAGCTCTTCTGTGCTGATAGTTGTGCCACAATTAAATGCTATTCTGTATGTGCATGTGGAATGGTTTCCACTCGTAGAACTCTGCTGTACAGTTACTGCACAGCTTAATTCACTAATATATGTATTGTCAAGGTATATTTGTTTGAGGACAGGGCTGCCATTCAGAGAGACCCAAACAGGCTACAGTGATGGGCTGAACAAAACCTCATGGTTTAAGAAATAACAAGTGCGAGGTCCTGTCCCTGGAGCAGACTCACCTCTCTATCAGGCCAGGCTGGGCGCCCCCTGGCCGGGAAAGCGCTCTGCTTGAGAAGGACCCAAGGCTCCTGGTGGACAGTCAGCTGGGCATGAGCCACTGGCATTGCTGAAGGCTGAATGCTTTCCAATTAACAAACAGACAAACAAAACATGAACAGGCTGGTTTGTTTCTAGCAGGGGTCACCAGGATGATTGGGGGCTGGAATACATGAAGAGTGGCCGTGGAGATGAGATGGCTACGGGAGGACATCACAGCAGCCTCCCCACACCTGTGGAGGTGTCTGGAAAGACAGCGGCCATAAACTGAAAAAGGAGAACTTCTAATTGGGTATGAACAAAGTATTTTTCAGTCTGAGGAGAACTGAATGTTCAGCAGGTTACACAGAGATGCTGTGAAGTGTCGGTCCTTGGTGGTTTTCAAAACTTGACTGGACAAGAGCCCCAAGCAATCTGGACAGGCTTCAGAGTCCACCCGCCTTCTGAACAAGAGGTTAGACTAGAGACCTCCCAAGTGGTTTGTGTGATGCTTGATTCTACTTTTGAGAGAAACCGAGACACACAGCGTTTGTAACTTGCTTGAGATGACATACCATCTGTGGCTGAACTGGGAATAGAGTTATTAAATTCTGAGGCTCAGTGGTGCATATGTGCATGCTAATGAGATCTCTTGGGTGAAAGAGCCAACACCGCTTGGGAAAATAGCCTTGAGAGAAATCTAGGTTAAATCCACATAGCATTCCATCATACTGATGTCTGAGATTCAGGCAGTCATAGGAAAAAAGCAGAGACATTTCAGACTTAAGAAGCTAGCAGGGCAAGGAAGAGACAGGAACTGGAACAAACAAGGTCAAAAAGATAATTTAGTATTGATCCATTTTAAGTGGATCTTTTAAGTTCCTATTTTCAAACATTGATCTAATTCAGGGTAAAATCAGGAGAAATATTGCATTTGAAGTTATAGATTTATTTAGTGTAGTTTTAGTAAGTATGGAAGAACACAAGTCAGTTATAAGTCAAAGAACGCAAGTGGGGAAAAGGGGTTATTTTGGCAATGTCTAAATGAAGCATTTTTCAAAACTGGACAATTTAATGAAATGCCATGATTGACATGCTGTAACCATAAAGGGGGTCTAGTGATTCTGTTTTCTTAAAGCAAAATATATTCTGAAAAAGTTCCCATATATACTATAAAGATTGAGGTTTCTTGTTTTTTAAAAAATAAACATCCCTCAGGCACCTCTTGCCAGATATCTATGCAAGCTTTCATCTGTGTGTTTTAGTCTATTACTTGAAAACTCTTGCACAACAACACGTCTCTTTTCTTAAAATAGTTGAGATAAATGGGTATGGAATGTAGAACAAATTTCCATCATTCTCATTTATGAAAATGTATAGGTAAATTCATCAAGTTATATATCACATAAAAAACCTGGCTTGCACCACCTCTTCACTAGCCAAGCTTATGAAAACTTTTTTATTCAGTACAGCACGGTGGCAATTATGGATCTTTGTGACTGTCAGCAGCACAAGAACTTTTGAGTTCAGTGTCCAGACATTTAAAGACAACACATTTTCCAAGTGCTGTAGATTTTGTTGAAGTTTTATGCTGGAGGCAAGGGAGTGGGGAGAAGGCAGAAGAATCATAAAGCCCCAAGGCAAAGGAAATAAAGGATGTGTGGAACAGACCCGGCACTCCTGGATTTTTTTTTTTTTGATGATGCAAATGGTTAGGATTATTAATCCTCTGCCTGAAGAGTAATAGTTTTACTTAAAAACTAGATGTGTATCACAGAATGGCTGTAATTGGAAGGGACCTCTGGAGGTCACCTGGGCCAATTCCTCTGCTTGAGCAGGGTCTCCCAGAGCTGGTTGCCCAGGACCATGTCCAGTCAGTTATTGAACATCACAGAATGTCCTGAGCTGGAAGGGACCCAACAAGGATCATCAAGTCCTACTCCTGTCCCTGCACAGGACAACCCCACAGTTCACACCATGTGTCTGAGGGTGTCATCCAGTCTCTTCTTGAACACTGTCAGGCTTGGGGCTGTGACACCTCCCTGGGGAGCCTGTTCCAGTGCTCCACCACCCTCTGGGGGAAGAACCTTTTCCTAATGTCCAGCCTAAACCTCCATCCCAAGGATGGAGACTCCACAACATCCCTGGACAACCTGTACCAGTACTTGATCACACAGTAATAAAAAAAAAAAAAAATAAATTCTCATGTTCGGAAGGAATATAAAAAATGGTTTTAAGATCCTGTTGTGCTAATTGCTGTATGGAAAAAAGGAGGGTGGTCCTTGGCCCTGGGTGTTTGACCCTGATCTTGGAACTGGACAGAGAAGAGACAATTTGGGGAACATGGTTTGAAGGAAACAGTAAAATACAGTGTGTGATTAGTTGTACTATTGCTGTAGGCAGCCTGGGATGATGATACAGCCAAAAGCTGTGCATGTCATTCGCCTCCAGAAAGTCCCTGCCTGGTCTACAAAGACAGAATTTTCAGGCCATTTAGATAAGTGTGTTTTGTTTTGGTGTTTTTTGTTCGTTTTGTTCGTTTTTCCCCCACTTTCTAGTGCATGTAAGACTAAAGCTAACAATAAAATAACCATTCTTAACAATACTGCTCCCAAATTTAACCAAAGCAGCAGACTAAATAGTTTCAGGCCTCTTCCTTCTTTACTTATCCTCTTTAATTGTTGGCTGCTATTGGGCTTTGTAATCTCTCATTTCACAAGTTGGAGGCAGTGTTTAGGTAAATCTGGATTACTCACAGCAGTTAGGAGTTGCAGGATTACTCTTCCAATACACCCGTCTTTTATTGTCCCTCTATCACGTAGCTGCAGGTGAACTGCTGATTCACGTCCTTTATGTTCACTTTACAGTTGTAATTTTCCTTGACTTCCTTCAGAGAAATTGAACTCTTCATGTTCCAGCATGTTTCTCCCTGGTTTTAATTCCCACTCCCCTTTTCTTGCCTGTTTTCTGATTTTTGTTTTCACTTCTGTCTTTCCCAATACATGCAACTACCTTCTTACCCACCAGCACTGATTCCCTTTTTAGGATGATCTCGAGCTGGCTGCTTATATTAATATTTTTATTCCACAATGGTTATGACGTTTGAAACATGAAATGAGTCATTTGACAGACACCTCATTTTTTAATAAAACACCCCATTATTTGGTGAAAGGTAGCATTCAACTAACATCAAAATGACTATGGACTTTGAACTTTGAGAAGCTCTTGTAATGTATTTTCTACTCACTGCTGGATTTCTTAGTGCTATATAACAGATTTTGTGTTTACAACTTTATTTTACAGAACATACACAGATATTAGAAATATAGGAAGAGGTTAGTAGTACCAACTACCTAATAGATAATTCTAATTGATTTATCTCCTTGGTTATCCAGGCTACGTGAGTACAGCAGAACTAAGGTCTGGTTTTTGTGCCTTTGGCCAGATGGACAAGTCCCTGTCCATCTTGACAGAGAAGGAACTGGCAGTGCTGCCACAGAAGGGTTGCAGTGTTCCGATATCAACTGCACACAAACAACCATAGCTTGTGTTCAGGCTTCATCATCTGAGTAGAAAGGACACGTCACTCCTTGTGATAAGCGAGAGATCTCTGAAGCATCTATTGTATATTGAGCCTGTTTTTCCAACTAGCAAGTTAAAAGATCATTGTACTTAAAATTTAAATTTAATTTTATTAGGAAGCATAAAATTGCTGCTTGAGAGGCAGATCAGTATGATGGCCTTCCAGATTCACAGCATCTGCCAAGTGAGGAGCCTTGCAAAAGCCTGCCTTAATTTCCCATCTGCAACAAGTAATAAATAGAATACCAGGCTTGGAGCAGTCTTCAGGCAGGAATACCATGGGAGGAATGCAGAGCTCTTTCTAAATTAAGTTCATTTTAAATTGACTGTCTTTTGGGGAGAATTTTCTACAGATGTCAGGTTTACAAGTCGGAGTCGTCAAGCCTGACCAACAGAATTCAGTTCATACTGAATTTGTCACTATTTTATCTCAAGACTTTTTAGCCTCCCTCATTTAAAAAAAAACCCCACTTTTAGGGAGTCATCAGTGATGTATCTTCTCCCTATTCCACTAATTAAAGCTGCGGTTGGTCAATATTTGCCTTTAGCAGGCTCAGTCTGCCCCACTGCTTTCTGTCCATCCATGTGAGTTAACTGGCACTCAAAGGACCTCACAGAAAACTGTTCTGAACAGCTTCCAGCCAGTTCTACCCACATTAGTTGTAAGCTTTTATGTGTGTGTGTGTGTGTGTGTGTACATATATATACACATATATTAAAAACATGTTATTCTCAGATGCATAATTATGTATCGTTATGTATTATGCTGCAGAAAAATTTTAGTAATATTTGTAACACTCAGTAATACTCTGCATCTGTTTTCGCTGTGGATCAAAGACCATGTTTTGGTTCTGAAAGACATTTTCCCCTCCTGAAGTTATTGCTATCATATCTGTTCTTAAATGTAAGCCATTATCTTCTGCATAGGTGCACAATGGTCATCCAATATTCCAGACTGCTCAAAGTTGTATCTTGTTTAGGTGGATTCTTACCTAATTGATTCATACTTTTTTTTTTAATCATATAATTAATGTGTCCTTAATTTCTGCAAAGGAATAATGTCTGATAATCTTCTCACCCATTTTAATATGAACTAGACATATGCCTTGTAATTTTTCTGACTGTTTTACTTTTATAATGCTAAAGCAATTATATTCCACTATGTACAAAAAGCCACGAGGGGAAAATCTAAGTAATTACCAAGTCTAATTATACACATTCATGGCTCAGTATTGGAGCTTCTTAGAATAATTTTGTGGTGTTGCCCCAAACATGAATTTGATCTTCCTGAAATTTAGCATTTATTTAAAGAAAATAAAAGTAGCATTAAAATTGAACTGAAAAGAGCAAGAGGGTATGTGGCCAGCAGCTGTTAATAACTGCTAATGTTTGGAGGTTTAGGGGGTATTATTATTTTCTTTTTTTCCTTTGGTCCACTCTAGAATAGTTAATGCTAATGGTCATAAATATGTTCCTGTGAAGATCTCTCTGTAGTTGAGAGGTGCTTGGTAAATAGTTTTGTGGTATCACTTGTCCATCTCCAAAGAGTTCTGTGGTTCCAGTAACAAGACAGAGTGTAGCTTCACATCAGCTGCTGTGGTCACTGATGAAGGCTGAAAACCGCCATCATCTTGTAACTTCTTTGTGGGAAGACAGACTTGAATCTGGCGAATCTCAAATAATACAGGATTTAATACTTCTCCATCTACAGGAAAATTGTTCCTGTAGAGCCTGAAGCAATTCAGGTTGGGAAATTCTGAACCGTTTAATTTTAACACTCTAGGATTTAGTGTGCAAGTGGCAGAGAGATGCTTCTGTTTCATGTCTTGTCCATGGGAAACAGGCTAATCACATGTTTTCCAATTAGAACAATCAGTTCATCAAGGGAAACAAGCCAGTATTGGGCTTGCATCCAGTTCCTCCTAAGGCATTTTCCATCAGAGAAGATAAGTTCTGTGGCATCATCTTGAGGTTGAGAATTCACCAGGGAGCTGGAAGTACACGGGGCAGGGATGGAGCAGAGGAGGGGAAAGAAAAGGACTGGAACAACACTGATTAATTATTACTGCTCACAGAAGTAGAGAGGTGTATTTTTAGAGGTCAGTCTTCACCTCAAGTACGTGATGCTTTCTTTTGTCAAATACCTCTGGCAGTGGAGAGCTGGCGTAGAGAAAAATGAGTCAGTGAGGCTGCAATCTCATCTTGTGCTCTGGCTTCGCTGCTATCTGTGAACAAAGTGCCGTGGTAACCATGTGGGAAGAGGCGCTAATTCAGCACTGTCCCTCTTTGTGGGGATCTGCTTTCACTCAATGTTTTTTCTTTCAGAACATGAGTCACCTGGAAGGAGGGTCAGCGTCCGTGGCACTTTCTTCTCTTGCAAGGAGAAGGGTCAGATTTATATATCAAGGGATGAATTATTCTTTTGAGTCAATTCAGCCCAAATTAAGCGGTCATGGCAGCAATACGAAAGCTTAGCCTCAGGACAGCTACTAATATGAGTATAATTTAGCCTCAGTAGGTTATTTATATTATTTTAATTTAGGGTGGTTTTAAACTGCTTGATGATGTACTTAGTTTTCAAAATCAGAAGAGGAAATCAGTTCTGTGTTCTCCTTCAACAGCATAAAATGTTTTCAGTGTTACCTAATGCTTGTGGTTCCTGCATACTGAGGTGCAGTTCTTTCCTGGGCTCTCCTAAGCAAGAGGCTAAACTGGGCTTGAACTCTTGCTCTAAATTTGGTGTGCAGTTTTCAGCAGGCTGTGGACAAATCAATGCAATAGGCAACTACAAATAGAAAATAGCTTAACATGCCACCATTAGGGATGCTTTCAGAAAAAATAATGAGAAAATTTATCTGCTGGTGAGGGATAAGAGAGTTGTATTAAACGTGTTGTTTGTAGTTGTCACCTCAAATATCAAAGCTGAATTATTTAGGGTAGAATAGTGATAAACTTGTCCTTCAGGTTCCTCCTAGCATGGTAAAAGTGTAAAGGTTACTTTCCCTTTTCTAATTAGTTTTGCGGCCTGTGCAAAATTAATTTGACATTAATCCTCATTTCCAGGTAGGTGTTCACACAGTGTGTGCCTTCTGCACCATTTCTCAAATGCCTGTTTTATTAGCCTTTCTGAACTTACAAAATGATATAAAAACGAAAGAGGCAGTTATTCCACTAATGGATAATTCTTCTTGGAGTTGAAAAAGGCAGGGGGGCACAAAAGCAGCACTGGGAAAGAATAAAGATACTCTTTGTATTCTTCAGTAGGGAATATTTTGGCATTGTATCCCACAGCCGGTTTGCTAACAATTTTTCTGATGTTAACTTACGACAGTTTAAACGACAGCTATTTTAAAAAGTTTTAATCAGGTGTCCTTTATGCTTTGAAACATCTAGGGAGATAGTTACCTAATGATACGGGGCAACATAAAAATAAAAATCCTTGTATTACCTGGTTTAGATTTATAATTGGGATGATTTATAGAAGAATCTACAGTGAATCTTAACCTGACCTGAAAGTTAATTAGATTACCATGGGTATTATGTCCTATTCTCAGTTGTAGCAAAGAGCCAGGTTAAAAACCACGCAGCTGGTAATCCTGTGATTCTTTACACTGAATTCCTTAAATTATTAGCAGTGTAAAAACTTTTAAAAGCTGTTACTTGCCTTTACATTCTGCTTTTTCAGCCCATGGCAACTGTTTTCTAGTCGCTCTCGCTTTGCCTTTTAATATACTGCAGAAGTGTTGGTTGGAAGGGGCCTCTGGAAATCAACTGGTCCAGCCTTCCTTTAGAAACAGGATGGTTGCCAAAGCCAGATCAGCCGTGGCTTTGTCTAGTTGAGTCTTGAAAACCTCCAAGGATGGAGTTTTCACAATCTGATTTACTGCAGTAGTTTGCAAGGTAATGTGAAACAAAATCTGTGAAATATCTTCAGTTTGACTCTTAAATATTTCTGAATCAGATTTTGGCAGCCGTTGCCTGGCAAAGAAGCTGCATTGCTGTTTCTGTATGAATGATAATTGTAGTGTGCTCTAAAGGTGGGTTTCACATCACCTAATTTTAGCTACATATGAATTAGGTACCTAGTTTGTTAACTGAGGAATTGCCCTCTATAATCAGTGAAAAGAAATAAGTCCCTCTAGCAGACTCCATCTCCCTCTCGGGGATGGTTGGGTTGAGTCATTCAGAGGAAGCGCCTCTTTCTCCCCACCATTTACAGCGAGGGTCCCCTTTCCATTTGGTGTCTGACTTGCTTAGTGACTTCGGCCAGATGAGAGGAATTCCCTCCTGCTGGGCCAAGTGGGGACAATACCCACCACTTTGTTCAAGTGGAAGATCATACTAAGTAGCAAATGCTGCAAAAAAAACATGAGGCATAACATTGACTGACAGCCATTGCTGTCAATGCCATCTCTTCATCATGCTCTTTCTCCATCTTCTCTTTTGGGGGTTGTGTTCTTTGTTTATTTGCCTGTAATGATTTTGCCGTGATCATCATTCTACCCTATTGTTTTTTTTTGGTTGCAAAGGGGTAATGACTTGCTTTGTATTTATTTGAATTCCGATATTTATTTTCCAAGGATTCTCACGGTTTGGAAGAGGGTGACTCAATGATGGGGTTTTTTGTTTGTGGGTTGTTGTTTTGGTTTGGTTTGGTTTGGTTTTTTTGAGATGTGAGTTATGCAAACACTCGGAGGAGGAAAGAGCTTTGTAATGTGGCTGATAGAGGAAAGATTTTGCAAGCAGCAGTTTATTGCTTAGGATGCCTGTGGGGATTGCTTGGTTATGCAAACTAGTGCCCCAAAGGTGAAACATCCTGTCATTCCTTTAGCATAACATGAGCAGCAGAGAGAGGCACGGCCAACGTTGTCTTACAGCAGAAAGCTTCCTTAACAACAGCTTTCAAAGCATATTTTCTCATTCCCACTTTTATTATTCTGCCAGCAAAGAGGTGGTAAAGTCTCTTATTACCTTTGATCTTTCGTTGGTTCTTCAGGTTCACTGAAATTGCGTGTACCGAGATAAAAAAGGATCTGACGTTTCCGAATTGACTTCCTCTCCCCGCTGTTGTTGCACGGAGGTTGCCTGAGAACGGATATTTTTCTGTCTGCAGTCTGTAAAGTGGCTCACTGGGTGTTTTTAGGTATCTTGGAGAGACTTTGTTACATTTTTATCTTCCTTCAGACTTAAGTCTGCTGATGTGGTCAGTGACAATGGCATTAAAAGTGACTGTTGGTACAAGTTTTCCTAAACCTCAACTCAAACAGATCTGTTTTACCCTTTACCAAATAAAATACGTTTCCAAACAATTGTGATAGAGCGCTCATTGCCATTTCTGACGGATGCAATGTTTGTATTTGCGGGGTCTGAAGTATCTGCATCCTGTGTGCCCTGGGAGCTGTGCTGACGGTCTCTCTGCTGCTCTGCAGGACCCTGAGGATGCTGTGCCCGTGGGGCAGAGGAGGGCCTGGTGCTGGTGCATGTACTTCGGATTGGCCTTTATGCTGGCTGGGGTGATCCTGGGTGGTGCCTATCTCTACAAATATTTTGCATTCCAGGTAAGTCAAATACATTCTGTTACGGGAGTACTGTGTTTTTCTCTGTTATGCCTTGTATTTAGAAGAGGACCAAAAGACTAAACCAAATATCCTTTTTTTTTCCCTGAAAACTTCAGCTTTTCTAAAAGCAAAGCATATGGCCTGCTCTAAAGTTACCTATCAGCAGTTGAGGGCAGGAGCGAAGTTGGCAAATTAAAGGGAGCAGCACTTTTGAAAACCTTACTCTGCAGAGAAAGGATTAGATCTAAATAGGACTTGGGTTTAGGAACCCCAGCGGTGTCCCAGATTTTCACCTGCTCTCTTTCGTGTTTCAAAGTGATGAATACTGGAGGTGGATTAACCCCTTGGAAGCCTCCTTGCTTCACCCTAGATTTCCTAGACGCACACGGTACTGCGAATGCCCAGGAAAGGGGCTGCTTGTCAGAGCAGTGCAGTGACCTGCTCCTTCCCGGTCTCCGCAGGGATAAGAAATACAACCCTGCAGGGGACTTAGGAGAAGCGCTGTCAGCAAGGTTAAACGTGTTCTGTCAAGTCTAATCCACACTGAGATCAGACCTCTGACAAAATGTGTTTTTGCTCTTTAACAAACGGCACTGCTGCAAAGCGGTGGTGCCGGGAAAGTGGAGAATTTACCTGAAACATGGGAGATCTGAGTTAAATATTGTCTTCCTCGGGGGGCAGTTGTCACTGGGCAGCACTGGATGGGCTGGGCTGTCACCCAGGTGGTGTGAGCACACCCTCTCCTCTTCAGAAACTGCCGGGGTCGCAAGATTCACGGAGTCAGGGAGAGTATAAGCAAAACATGAATCCTTTTATAGCCCGTTTGCTAGTGCACATAATTATAAGGTAGAAATTCTGTGTTCTTGTCCCTGCTACTAGGAATTTTTTTCTCCCCACTTTAGTAGCTGCTGATGTGCAAGGCAAGTGATTAAACATGAACAATTCCAGCTGAACTTGCACTTTGTAGTCTCTTTGGCTGTCACATTAACCTGATTTACAGGGGAACAGTAGTGTTGCAAACGAAGCTTGAACAGCATAGCGTGTCTTGGTGGATTACCAAGCTCAGAGTAGCTGAAGACCTGCTGTGTTACCAGCGTGTTTCATCTGTGCTTAGCACCCTGGTGCTCCATCTTTCACGTGCCAGCTCACCAAAATTGAAAGTACCATTCAATTCAGACCTGTCGTGGTTGTTCACGAGTCAGGTCCAGCTTGAAGGAAACGTTCAGGAATTGAGCTAACATTGCACTGAAGACATCTTCAATATGAAACCTTAAACTGATGGCATATGCATAAGTTGTGTGTTTCTAAAACTATCTGGCCTATAAATTTGGTATATGACTTCCTCTGACATGACTTTATATTACACTTCACTTGGTTAGCCTGCCATGTGTGCTGTGACAGAAGGACACACACAAATTGGTTGTTTTCATTTCTTTTTATTACCTTTTTGTCCTTTAAACCTCTTGAAAAATAATTTACTTTTAGAAATGGACTCTCAAAGCTTCTGAAGCCTTGCAGACCTAAGCAGCTTCACAGAATAGTTGAGGTTGGAAGGAAACTCTTGAAGTCATCTGGTCTGCAAGCAGGACCAAATTCAGAGTTAGGCTTGTTTTTTCAAGGCGATTTGGATGACCAGTTTAAATGTTTTAAATTGTAATTAAGGACTGCAGTTAAGTCATAATTTAATAATTATATGTGTCCTTATAGATATAGGAACTTCATTGTCCTTCTAAAAATAGGGTGCAATGTGCCATAGATTACAGATGTAAAATAAAAGACTAGTTTTTAAGAACCTGCTTTTGGTATCCTGTTTTCCTTGAATTCAAGGGAAGGGGACTCCCTCTGGGTTCAGTGCAGTGAAGGTTTTACCCAGGGTCCTGTTGTAGATAGCAGCCGGCTCCTACACTGGTGTATCAAATTAATGGGAAAACATCTCAGCTAGTCTGACGAGTTTTTCTTCTCTGCAGTGCTTTGAGAATATTAAACTTCTAGGCTACTGATGGTTTTTGTTGCTGGGTTGTTTACTATTTTTAGCAGAATGGCGTGTATTTCTGTGGAATAAAGTACATTGAAGACGGCTTAAGTTTGCCCGAGCCTGGGGCAGAGGCTCAGAGTGCTCGCTACCACACGATTGAGCAGAATATTCAGATCTTGGAGGAAGAAGATGTTGAGTTTATCAGTGTGCCAGTCCCTGAGTTTGCTGATAGCGATCCTGCTGATATCGTCCATGACTTCCACCGGGTAAGAAATATTTCTGAAGAAGCTGAAAGCATTTAAAACTTGAAAAGTGTTCCCCCCTCAGTCATCCTGATAAATGCACTCCCTAATTATTGTGGTGGGGGAAAGTGGAGGAGGCAGCAGAAGCGTTTTGCTCAGCAGCAATCTGCAAGCAATTATTAACCGGGCATACAAAGTACAGCATTCAACATGAGATATTATAGTATGTAAACCACCATTTGCAAATACGGTTGTTTTTAGAAAGGGAAAAATACCTTAGAGCTATTTCATTTCTGTAGTATGAGGAAGTAAAGAGAATATAGTTCTCGCTTTGCTAAGCCTACTGAGGCAGAATTCGGCCAACTGCTGTGGTGCCAAGGGAAGTTTGGAAAAGACTGTTGTAGCTTTGACCTCAGCTTGCAGGGGCTGGATGTGTCTGACATCACCAGGGATGTTCACGCACCCCCAGAGATGCTCTTAGATGTGTTCAGGCACCCTGAGAGATGCTTCTCCTGCCATGGCTCAAAAACCCCAGAGCAGCAGCAGAAAGGGAAGGAGGCAACCGGCTGAGCGACCGTGTGAGAGATCGTCTTCAGGTGCCACAGGGAGCCTGGCAGCAGCTCTGTTTTCCTTCTGCACCAGAGGCAACTGTGATTCCTAAAGGCACTGAACTAGGGTGTCAAAGCACTTTTAGTGGTTTCTTTTTTGTTTGTTTGTTTTTTGTTGTTGTAGAAACAACTTTGATAGGAACGATGGTAATAAACTTTTGTTAAGGCAGTTGACAAGCCTACAGCTCTTGGTATTAACGACAGCTATAAAACAATTAGAAGCCGTTCTTTTCTGTATCAGCCCGATCGAAGCTTTCTGATAGCAATGAAATGTTCTACAGCTGGTTTTCAGGAAGCTAAATTTCTGTGAACATACAAAGACGTCGCTGAACAGCTTTTTTAAGCGAAGCTGAAGAAGAAGAATAGGGAAGCGTCCTATTTTTTTATGCAAACTTCAGAGTTTAAAGTTTTCCAGGCAGAATGAGTGCTATCTATCAAATATTCATAACCAGATTTGGAGGAAAACATAGCTTGCTCAAGCTATGTCATTTAAAAATATTCCTGAATATGTTTAAGGAGCTTCTGTTAAGAGTTAGAACAAAGCCTATAAAGAGGGAAAAGCCAGGGGAAAAAAAAAAGGCAGAATGTAAATTAATAAGAACAATATAATGTTAAAAATTTATTTTTAGATTTAATGGGTTAAAGGATTTGCTCTAAAGGTCAGTGCAAGGATCATTTGCCATAGGCAGGGCACTTACTCGCATGTGATGAGATTGGTTGCGCTGCTCATCGCCGTCCTGGTGCTATTTTGACTGTTGGGCTCTTGGTGCTCAGTATTTTCTATACGTCCGCAGCCTTAGAGCTTTCAGCAGCTTGAGATAATGTTGTCTTTAGCAAGAACAGATGCAGTATAACACAGCTCAGTGAACAGAGCTGCAGGATTCATCAGGATAGTTCCCAGGGCATTTATGTCTCTGTTTTTATCAAATAATGGCAAATATCGCAGTTCATGTACTGTAAAGATAAAAGTTCAGCTTCATTAACACTTCAAATTAGTAGTATTTTTGAAAATATAGAGATTTTTCTTGCATTATCTATAACAGTCTTTTTTTTTCTTTTGTATTTTGTTCTCAGTGGCAGCATTTCCCCTTTACACTGTAACAAAATATAAAAAGCGTGGAGATTAGAACAAGGTTTTTGCCTTGTTGTTTCAAAATGCAGGCACTAGGACTAAATGAATACTGTACTTGATTCCGTGACAGTTCAAATACACCTTTGTAATTTCATTACTCCGCTGCATTTGAGCTATCCCCTGCTCACAAATCCCTGTCATGGATTTAAACTCAATTACCAAGACTGCCTTTTATTTCTGCATTTACCTACCCACGAACTGGAGTTTGTTGGACAGACTTTATAGTGAGCAAAACAATAATTTGAAGAACAACACGAGGCAACAGCAGTTTTGCAAAGTCTGTATGTGAATTTTCTGATGTTTTCACTATATTGATTAAAATAAATATTTTCTCAACAGAGACTCACTGCCTATCTTGACCTGAGCCTGGATAAGTGCTATGTGATTCCTCTGAACACTTCAGTTGTTATGCCACCAAAAAATTTCCTGGAGTTGCTCATCAACATCAAGGTATGGTTAAATCATAAGTAATTTGTTCTTAAGGAAAAAGGAGATTGTTTTTCCCCAGAACACTGACATTCACATAAAGTACATGTGTTAAAAAGTTAACTGTTCACTAGAGATCTTCGCAAAGACAGAAAAGAATCGACAACCTTCTTAGTTAATTAACTACAGTCATGAAGGAATTATTAATTCAGAGGAGGACAAACAAATCTGATTTAATTCTTTGATGCTACAGATTTGATTGACAAAATTGTGTAGGTGTAGTGTACCTGGACTCTTTGATAGTAGTCTGTGCGCTTTTTTTAAATTTATAATCCATTGTGATGAAAGTTTCCGTAAAGCACCGGACTAGGACTGGTTAGCTGAGAGGCTTAAAGTCAATATACTGGGCAATCCTTTTAACGTGGGCGTTGTTTAAAGCGTAGGTCCCTGCTTTGAACTGGTGCGGTGGGTTGAGGGCGATGGATGTGAGGTGTGCTGGATCCGCCGTGGGTGCTCAGGGAAGTCAGATGTGAGTTAGGTGTGATGGACTAAAACAAGATACTAAGACAGACTAAGAGTAAGATAGGAGCTCATGAGGCTTCCAGGAGCCTTCAGATGGATCTGCCTGTTTCCAGGACCAGGGGGTTTGTAGGAGTGATCAGGATATGGACTGTGTAATTAACAAACCCCATTTAAGCAACAGGGCTTTTAGCACAGCCAGATTCCTGGTTCTGCGGCCACCAGACCTTCAGAACAACATTCAGTGTCCTTCAAAACCAGGACCCTGGAAGGGACTGAGGTTCCACAATCACTGAACAACCAAGCCTTAGTTTTCAGTGTAACGTTGTGGCAACTTCTAATGGGTTTCCAGCAGGGTTTGATAATGGGACTTACTGTCTGGCCTGTGGTGCTGGCTGGCTTGTCACCACCACAAGGACACCCTGTTCTGTCAGTAGTTTTGGAGTAACTGGGTGAACATAATGGCCTGTGAAACTGAGGAGGCCAAAGCAGATCATCTAATGAGGAATGAGGTCTCTTACAATTTAATATGAATTGTCTGTGGTTGTTGGTGTTGGTTTTGGTTTGTTTTTTTTTTTTTTAACTCTAATATATGTATGCTTTTAATACAGATTCAGATGGCATTTACCCTGCTTTTTCAGCCTTCTGGTTTCCTTACAGAACAGCAAAACACTCAGGATAGAGAAGGGAGCTGATAAGCTAACTCGTGTCTAAGAGCTCAGGAGAGTGTTCTAAATTTTATTTCAGTGGGCTTTTGTGACTTTGTAATTATTAATATCATCTTGGGGGTTGCATCTTTCAAACAAGGCTTTGGAATTAGGACTCCAGGAACTGTTGTAGCCATTTCTGACTGGTTCGTGTATATAAATACATTTAATGTGAAAAATGACTTCACAAGTAAGTCCTCTGCTGCTTTTTTGCTGCCTATTTTAAGACTGGCTATTTAACCACATTTTTATTTCCTGTACATGAGGATGAGGTGGTGTCTGTAAAACTCAGTGACCCTGTATTTTTTTGCTTTGTGTGTGCTGCTTTGATTCCATTTTTAGTTCACATAAATTCCACTATTAAAATCTGTTAAGTAAGAGGATAACCAGGCGTCACACATTTAATTGAAAATCCATGCAAAAGCAAACTGTTTTGATCATTGTCCCCAACAATGAGTGCCCTACTTTTGAGACATCTGTTTAATTCTCATTGTATTAACAAAAAGCTGTGGGCATTTGATGTCTCAGAAAATCGGGCTAAATGTTTTGTAACTGGAATTTGGGAAACTGTTTGGCAGATGCACAAAGTGAGTAAATTTGTATTCACTATCCTGCAGTCACACTGGTTGCACGAGGAGAAAAATGTATGAAATTAAAGTGCTTGTTTCATTAAAATGAGCTCTGAATACATGCAGAGGGCATTTTATGAAAATGGAGGTGCTTTGGGCTGTTTTCTGTTTGTTTTTTGGGGGCTTTTTTTGTTTGTTTTTTAAAAAGCTGTAATTTTAGCCTAAAGAACCACACTTCTATATATTGATATAGTCTGTATATATATGCAGACAGTGAAAGGCCTCATTTCCTTGGGAAAGAAGGCTGAAATGCAGGTATATTTGTTCCTCCACCTCGTTCCCCTTGTTGAACCAACCGGCCAATTTGAACCGTGTGGGATGCACAGGACGTCTCAAAGATGACGGTGACGCTTGTGGCTGTGCTGGGTGCCAACGCTGGGTCACTGCTCCTGCAGCTGCCCACCCTGGCCAGTGCCCTGTGCTGCTGCTTGGCTCAGGGGCTCTCTCCTGAAATTTGAGAGACCAGGGGTTAAAATACAGTAAATTACAGTGGTTTAATTACCAAATAATGACTGGAATACTTTGGAAGGAAGGAGTGGAATAATTTGGCAGGATGATGTGCCAGGGCGGCTACAGCTTCCTCACAAAGGGAGGAGGAGGGTCAGGCACTGATCTCTTTAGTGACCAATGACAGAACCCAAGGGAATGGCAGGAAGATGTGCCAGGGGAGGTTCAGGTTGGACATTAGGAAAAGGTTCTTCCCCCAGAGGGTGGTGGAGCGCTGGAACAGGCTCCCCAGGGAGGTGTCACGGCCCCAAGCCTGACAGTGTTCAAGAAGAGACTGGACAACACCCTCAGACACATGGTGTGAACTGTGGGGTTGTCCTGTGCAGGGACAGGAGTTGGACTCGGTGATCCTTGTGGGTCCCTTCCAACTCAGGACATTCTGTGATTCTGTGATTCTAGGAATGTAAAGGCTTCCAAGCTCTTATCTAAAGAAAAAAATTGCTGCCGCTTTCCTCATAGTATGTGGAAAAGTATGAAGAAAATTTTCATAATTTAAAGTGAATTTAATACAGTCCTTTCTTTCTGTACTTAAAAAGAATAGCATTTAATCACATTCATCTCAACATTTTGCTTGGATGGAAAAGACAGTCTTGTTTTGCAATGGAAATTTCAAGTTGTTCAGTGTCAATAAAATCTATAGTGATCTTTCCTCACAGAAGCTGAATTTGTTTCCATAATAAGTGATCATTTTGTTTTTAGAAAGGAAGCAACACCTTCTCTGCTGACATAAATACGAATCACACTAACAGGATTTCTTAAATGAAGTAGTATTTCAAAAAAGCTGTTGATGGTTTACCGATGGCAGTATTAGGAAATAAGCTGATAGTGAATACGTGCATTTCCAGTTGTGTACAGTGAGGTGTGCACAGAGACAGATTCCTGCATCATTTCAGCTGTGGCAGAATAACACTGAAGGGACTAGAAGAGGCTTGGGAAGCCACTGCACGTTGTCCTGGCTTGTCCCTTTTTCAGTATATTGCCTTAAAACACCTGATACACCACTGTGGCTTTCTGTTAATAATACCTTTCTGTTTAAACAATTGTGAGAGACGCCATAAGAACTTAAGACAGTCTCGTCTTGCATTTGGCTTGAGTTGTGACCCGCGCTGTGAAGATGTTCCATGCTTCCCAAACCCCCTGATCTGCAGCTGGAGCACCCCACAGCTGGCGTGCTTCGTCCCCAAGAGTATGGAGAGCCTGCTCCATGCAGAGCATTCTTCTGCCGACTTCTGTTGGGCGTAGTTCCCACTGAGGTCTGCTGGGTCATTGTTAATTAAGTGACAAATTTGGATAAGAAGCGTAGGACTGATCCATGACAGTGGATGCTCCTGGATGGGAAGATGTCCTCTCTGCTGGAGACGTTGCTGTAGCAAGAGGGTAGTGGACATTTTGTGACCTTTTTCGGTATACTCCTTATGTATTTCTGTAGTGCGGTGCAGTCATGCTTGCACATTTAGAATAAAATTCTGTGGATGATACATGTTTTGAAAGAATTCAAAGCAGATATGTCACAGCCGTGTTAAAGAAACCCAGCGCGAAGTGTTTGTTTTGTACTTGGACCACGAAGAGATGGGTTTTGACAGAGCTGTTATATTTTTGTTCAACAGGCTGGAACGTATTTGCCTCAGTCCTACTTGATTCATGAACAGATGATTGTTACTGATCGCATTGAAAATGTGGATCAGCTGGGATTCTTTATTTACCGCCTCTGCCGTGGCAAGGAAACCTATAAACTACAGCGCAAAGAAGCCATGAAAGGTAAATGTTCCTCCTGCGATCTTTCGTGTTGGCAGAAAGTTCAATGCTGCTTGAGTTTAATAAATAGGCTTGATTGTGTTGATAGAAATTATTGCAGTAACCAGCTCCGTGGGCTTAAGTACATCTGATGTTTTCTGTGCAGAAATGGAAATAAGTCGTTTTATTATTGTGCAAAAGTGCTCAAGGCCCCAGTGAGCCAGGAGCTGCTAAAATGTGTCTGCATGCATGGGTATGTTTTCTGGGGTTCAGGCTTTTCTTGATGTTTTTCTTGTTTCTTGATCCAACCCCCAAAACCAAAAAATCCTTTAATATATGAGAAGCCATAGCCTTGTAGCCCAAGCGCAGAATGGCAGCTGCTTCTTGTCATTAAAACCATATAAAAATTAGTCCACGTCTTCCTATTGGCATCAGTGAAACGTGAGTAAGAGCTGTCTCCATAGGAGAACTGTAGTCCTTGGTACTCCTTCATGGAAAACATTTGAAAAACGTCATTTGCGAGAGTCTTGACAAGCTATTGAACACTGCCTTAAAATTTTCACTCAGATTTTACTTAGACTTACTTCTTTTTTTAACACCAAAACCAAAACCAACTGTATGTGATGTGCAAGTGCACACTGAAACAGTGTAATTGTTTTAGTCATATTGTTGGACCTGACTGCTTGGGAAAACAAGGAAAAGAAATACATTTTATAAAAATATTTAGAACAATGCTTAAAAATAAAAAGGTCTTAATAGCAAAATCCAATCCAAAATTCAGTATGTTGTGGTAAAAAATGATGAGCATAGGTTGGCAGTGAGCATTGGTTTGACTCAAATTTGGTTAAATTCTGCCTTTCTCAGATTCCCAGATGATGTTGTTTAAATGTTGCTAGTTTGTGCCTTTTTGCCTGTAGCAGCTTATTAGAATCATAGAATCAATCACAGAACAGTTTGGGTTGGAAGAGGCCTTCAGAGCCCATCTAGTCCAACCCCCCGCAATGAGCAGGGACATCTTCAACCAGATCAGGTTGCTCAGAGCCCCGTCCAGCCTGGCCTGGGCTGTCTCCAGGGATGGGGCATCTACACCTCTCTGGGCAACCTGGGCCAGTGTTTGACCACCCTGAGTGTAAAAAATTTCTTCCTCATGTCTAACCTGGATCTCCCCTCCTTTAGCTTAAAACCATTACGCCCTGTCCTGTCTTAACAGACCTTGCTAAAAAGTCTGTCCCCATCTTTCTTAGCTGTTCCCTCTTTCCTGTTCCCACAAGCGTTTTTACAGATGCACAGAGAGGGAGACTGGGAACTGATCTGGGTCCAGCCTAGCCAGTGCGGGGTTCTGGCAGGTTGGCTTTAACTAAACCGGGGCTGTGATTTGGTTCACCGCACCGTCAGGATCGTTGCCTGCTTGTTGATTTTCTGCGTGTGAATGTGTCCCTACATGTGCTTCCTCCGAGAGAGGGGTCAAGTAGAGGTAGTTCTGATTTCTGATGACGTCTTATAGTAAATGTAAAACTGTTACATCTCTGATGTACCTCATCCCCTCTTCTGTGTACCCTCCCTTGTTCTTTACTAATACACACAGGGATTCAGAAGCGTGAAGCTGTCAATTGCCGAAAGATTCGACACTTTGAGAACAGGTTTGCTATGGAAACGCTCATCTGTGAACAGTAATGAGGAATGTTACTGGTCCAGGAGACTTTAAAAGCTACAGTATGACCCCACCCTGTGTGTGCAGTGATTATTTTTTAAAATCTTCTTTTATGTAAGTAGTGGACAGGGCTTTATTGCTGAACACCTTCCATACTTTTCATCTCAAGATACATGTAAAATCAATATGTTTTAGTTTTATCTTTATTTTCAGGTGCGATGTTCTTCTTATATTTGAATAGCAATTGTATAAAGAATTAGTTGCTAGTGCATTTCATGTGATGCATCTTGAATACTAGGAGGAAGAGAAAGACTGAAATATCCCCCAGTTTTTAATTAAGGAAAATTGAAAAGAGTTATTAATGTACAAATGGACTGCAAGAGCTACTTCTACCTGTAATATTACCTGCTATATAGTTTGTTACAGCATATAGACAAACCTGTATTTGACTCTCCCTAACGAAGTGCAATTTGTTTTGGTTTTAAAATATTGTCATATTTACCTTTTTAGATTGATTTCTGACTCGATGTTTTAAATTGGCAAGTGTTTGCTGTAACAATCTTTTAGAAAATTAAGAAGTAACTTATGTTACTAACTTGTATATAATCTCTGTATGTGCAATGGAAAATAAATCTTATAAACCTGTTTGTCTAAAAGTCTTTTGTTTTCTTTTGCTATTATTGAGGTGTGGGGGGGTTACAGTTAAATTTCAAGTTAAAATTAATGCTTTTTACCTGCAGTACTGTTTTTAAAAGCGAGAAGATAAAATGGAATAGGTGATGGTTAATAAACGAAATACAAACAGAGCAGCAGGCTTTTCTCTTCCTTTGTCATTTCAAGGCTGTGTTGTGCTGCTTGCTTAAATTCTGGGTTGGTATTTCCACCGTATGTAGAGCAGAGATCCAAAGCGGACTTACAGGTTGTTAATGTCTGAAATGCCCGTCCTGAGTATCTGTCAAATGTACAGAATCTAGAGGGTGTCATGAGCCAGGCTCACCCAGCTGAGCACCAGGAGCGTTCACTGGGCCAAGTGAAGCTCTTGCCGTGTGCATTACCAAGAGAAAGTGCAAATTCCTGACTAGAGCAGCCAGTTCACGTCTCTTCCATCCCACACGAAGGACAACCTTAAATTATAAGGTTGGTACACGCTTTCATAAAATTGTAGAATTGCTGATCTTGAAGCTGTGGAGAGCTGCTTTCCAGCCAGTTTGCCCCCAGTGTGCACTGGGGAATGGGGTTGTGCCTCCCCAGGGGCAGGACTTTGCACTTTCCCTTGTTCAGCTTCATGGAGTTCCTGTGCTGTCCAGCTTGGAGGGAGCCCAAATATTGCTAGTAGTGTCCTGTGTGGCGCCATCGACACTTAAAACTGCTGTTCTTAAGGTGAGTTTGAACTTCTTTGCGTTATTGGGATCTTTGTAATGGCAACTGTTGTGGGGGGACAGTGCAGGATAAGAGGTATCGTGGTACCTGGTGTTTCGAAGCTGGTTGCAAGAAAAATAACGGGAGAGAAAAAAGGAGTAACACTCAAAAAAATGGAAAATCTCCCCCAAAATCCACTTCTAAACTTCCATAATATGGCAACTGACTTGTCTTTCTGACCAAGTTTTGAGCATTGATGTATCAGGAAAATAGGAGTATTTAATAGAACGTTTGCATATTTGCAAAAAAACCTGTTTCAACTGATTTTTAAATAATATGCACCGTAAGTGTCCAATTCTTTTGTCTTAGATTAATTCAGTCAAGAGGCTTTGGGCTAATCTTATTTTTGTTCTCTTAAAGGATCTTTTCTTAATATAGTGGGAGGATGCTCTACTGGGTTTGGAGCTATTATACAACTGTAAACATGCTATCATCCAGCTTCCTGCTATTGTGAACGTTTGGATTGAGATAAAACAATTTGTTTTAAAGGAAGTTTCTTAAATACACAATACATTTTTTTCTTCATCTGCATTTGGCTTAATTTACAGTTTAGTCTTAGTGTAGGTGCATTATATATAAAATGAAAAGTATAATTGTTACTTTCCGCAAGCTGGACTTTTTCAATCCATTCTTGATGGTGCATGGCGGTCATGAACATCAAATAAAGCCTCATGTAGATGTGGGTTAGATGCTTGTGTATAAATTTTATTTACATAGCTACTCTTTGGTATAGAAGTAAGCAAGCTGGAGGCCCCTCTGGGTCTGTAGCTGCAGACATTCAGGATGTTGCATTTGTATGCCTGAAATAAAGGTGAATTATATGTCAGGAAAGGGTGACTGGTGTGTTCTTTGGAGCCCTGTATGACACGAAATTCACGCTGAAGTACTTGTAAGTATGTTTCCTACCTTTTTGTGAGTGTACTGTTCCTATTTCCCATAAGTTAAACATGAACCTTGTTAATTTTTAAGCGAGCCTCGCATCATCTTTAACTTGTTTTTAAAAATTTGAGTAAGAAACTGTGATCTGTGGTGTGTCCTTTAATGGAGCAAATGAAGCTGTTGGAAGAGTGGTGAGGCAGGGGGAGAAATGGATTTGTACTTACAGATGGGGTTTATATGGTGATGCTGCACGCCTGTGTGCCATATAACTTCTGAGCCTCTTGGATAGTGGAAATTTATATCTTATCAGTAGCATGAAAATAAGCATGGGGAAGGACGGAGAAACACGTGTGCACTGAGGAAAAGCTCCCAGCGTGTGCTCATGTCTTACTAATGCCACGCAGTTTGTATGGGAAGAAGACCTAAAACACCCTGACTGCATGAAAAGCTCCTGTTGGAACTTACTTCTGCCCTTGGGACACAAGTCCATGGAAAAAAATAGCTCTTAAAAAAAGGATATAATAAACACAGCTGTGCTATGCTGAAGAAAAACACATTTCCAATCCAATGAGTTCCACAAAAGGGTTAGTATAAAAATGACCTCATTGGACAGTTATCTTTGCAAATATTTTTAAAACTCCTCATAAGAAAGAAAACTAATGCTAATGCTGAGACACACTCTGTCATTGAAGCAGCAAAATCAAAGAAGTGCCACTATCCTATGCCACTGTGTTTATTTGGTGGAGGGAGCTGTGCTGGTCTCTGGGGGGTCCCAAACAGCCTCTGAGGTTCAGTAGGTCTTTGGATGTGTAAGGCGTTTGTCACCAGTAGATGTGGATGATCTGAGCTTGCAAAGTGTGATAAAAGCTCTGAGTCTTCCCTCCTCTTAATTAAAGTCTTGCAGCTTTAGTAAAGAGTCACAGGGCAGGTTTTGGCATGAAGAAAATATTGAAGGCCTGCAAGACAGAAAATGCAAGAGTTTGGTTATCTGGTGCAACGTTGTCCCCTCTGGAAAGGTGGGTACACGCTTTTGTTCACATGAGTTGGGTGGGAGGATGAATGTCTGACATGCCTGTGTTAGCAGAAGCTTGTGGTTTAGAAATACTAGAAGAGCTGTAGTCTCGCTGGCGTTGCTCGTTCTGGTTGTAGGAGAATATTGTACTGTTGTGGAGGAAGCAACACAGAGCCTGTAATGCTGTTGTCGTATTATGAGTTTCCTGGAACGCTATACACAAATGTTTCCACCTACACAGGGTATTTCACCGCCATGGCTTGGTAAATAAAGTCATCTTCCTAGGCACGCTCCTAACAGAAAGAAAAAAACAAAGATCACAGGTTGGTTTAATTTGGAGAAATGCCTATGTCTGTTCTCTGTAGGCTACGGCTGCCAATTTTCAATTGGTTTTCAGGTTACTGGTTAAGGTTAATTCAGTTCCTGAGAACCACTTCCAGTAGAGCTTATTCTGCTTCTTGTGAGCTTAGGAAATCTCGGAAGAGGCGGCATGGGAAACATCCTCACTGGGGAGACGGCCAGCAGCAGGACGGGGCGTTGTCCACGCCGGAGCACGTTTCTCACACGGCGAGAGGAAGCAGAACTTGGGACTGAGCCGGACGGGAAAGGAGGGATTGCAAGGGGGTCATTAATGTGGCTCTCTAATTGCCAGCAACAAGATGTTTGTGGTTGGTTGGTCTATTGACCTTTATTTTGTCATCAGCTGGCAATGTCAACCTAGATGAATGGCCCTGCAGAAGGGGTGCAGGATGCAGAATGTGTCTGGAGTTAGAAGCGCTTTGCCCGCATCATGGTACCTGCTTGGCAGAACCCGTGATGTGATGCGGCTGTGCAAACAGCATGTTCTATACTAATGGCTGGACACCTTCCACAAGCAAGGAAAGCTGTGCCGGGAATGATTATTTTTTTCTGATGTAATTACACTTCACAGAATCACAGGGATCGGAAGGAAACTCAAAAGATCACCTAGTCCAATCCCCCTGCTGGAGCAGGATCACCCAGATGAGGTTACACAGGAAGGTGTCCAGGTGGGTTTTGAATGTGTCCAGAGGAGACTCCACAACCCCCCTGGGCAGCCTGTTCCAGTGCTCTGGCACCCTCACTGAGAAGAAGTTTCTTCTCAAATTTAAATGGAACCTCCTGTGTTCCAGTTTGTACCCATTACCCCTTGTCTTACCATTGGTTGTCACTGAGAAGAGCCTGGCTCCATCCTTGTGACACTCACCCTTTACGTATTTATAAACATTAATGATGTCGCCCCTCAGTCTCCTCCAAGCTGAAGAGACCCAGCTCCCTCAGCCTTTCCTCATGAGGGAGATGCTCCACTCCCTTAATCATCTTTGTTGTCCTACGCTGGACCCTCTCCAGCAGTTCCCTGTCCTTCTTGAACTGAGGGGCCCAGAACTGGACACAATATTCCAGATGTGGTCTCACCAGGGTGGAGTAGAGGGGAAGGAGAACCTCTCTCGATCTACTAGCCACCCCCCTTCTAATACACCCCAGGATGCCATTGGCCTTCCTGGCCACAAGGGCACAGTGCTGGCTCATGGTCATCCTGTTGTCCACCAGGACCCCCAGGTCCCTTTCCCCTACACTGCTCTCTAATATGTAATTTCCCAACCTATACTGGAACCTGGGGTTGTTCCTGCCCAGATGCAAGACTCTACACTTGCCCTTGTTATATTTCATTACATTTTTCCCCGCCCAACTCTCCAGCCTGTCCAGGTCTCTGGATGGCAGCACAGCCTTCTGGCGTGTCAGCCACTCCTCCCAGCTTGGTGTCACCAGCAAACTTGCTGATAGTGCACTCTATTCCCTCATCCAAGTCATTGATGAATATATTGAATAATACTGGCCCCAGTACTGACCCTTGAGGGACTCCACTAGATACTGGCCTCATTTGCACTAGGGCTTCATCTGATAAATTGCATCAGTCATGGATTCTATTTTTTAATACCCAGGTCCTCGACGCTAGCACAAATCGGTAAAACAGACACAATTCCAACAGCCATTTTCACTTACAGGAAGCTAGCAACATATATGGTCCTTACACAGTTACAAATAGTTACAGTTTTCTGTTAACAGGTAAGTAGAATTATGTGAGTAAAAAGAGAAAAAACTCAGACCCAAGTCGAAATACTTCCTTCAATCAATATGAAACCTCTCTAAACTAATCTCCAAGGGAGAGAGCTAGAAGTATCCATGCAACAGCCTGGCTTGAGGTTTTGCGTATAGGCATCATATATATGCAGACATTTCTCCATCCAGCACCAATAGTCATAGCGTCCTTTCAGATCCCATTAGAAACGTGGTCAAACACTTTATTGATAGAAGTTCCTGCCTTAAACTCATCACTGCTTTATCTGAGACTTCAGCAGTGTACTACATAATGCTCTGGGAAGAGCAAGTTACAGACATGTATACATGTGGAGTACAAATATTATTTTTATTGATAGTGTGTATATATAGGGAGAGGCAACATCTGACGTACCTCTCTGTTTAGACAGAAGGGGGTTGAGGCTTGTCATGGTCCCTATGGATTTTACATCACTGTGGAAATATTAACTTTAAGAATTAGAATAATTTTGTTTGGAAAAGACCCTTAAGATCATTGAGTCCAACCATTAACCTAGCACTGTCAAGTCCACCACTAAACCATGTCCTTAAGAACCTCATCTATATGTCTTTTAAACACCTCCAGGGATGGTGACTCCAGCACTTCCCTGGGCAGCCTGTTCCAATGCCTGACAACCCTTTCCGTGAAGAAATTTTTCCTAATAGCCAATCTGAACCTCCCCTGATGCAACTTGAGACCATTTCCTCCTGTCCTACCATTTGTTAACTTGGGAGAAGAGCCCAACACCCTCCATGCTACAATCTCCTTTCAGGTAGTTGTAGACAGCGATCAGGTCTCCCCTCAGCCTCCTTTTCTCCAGGCTGAACAGCCCCAGTTCCCTCAGCTGCTCCTCATCAGACTTGTGCTCCAGGCCCCTCACCAGCATCATTGCCCTTCTCTGAACTCTCTCCAGCACCTCAATGTCTTTCCTGTAGCTTAGGGGTCCAAAACTGAACTCAGATTCAAGGTGCAGCCTCACCAATGCTAGGTCCAGGGGGACGATCCCTTCTCTGGTCCTGCTGGCCACACTATTCTTGATGCACACCAGGATGCTGTTGGCCTTTTTGGCCACCTGGGCACACTGCTGGTTCACATTCAGCCAGGTGTCAATCAACACCCCCAGATCCCTCTCTGCCTGGCAGCTTTCCAGCCACTCTTCCCTGAGCCTGTAGCGCTGCCTGGGGTTGTTATGACCCAAGTGCAGGACCCGGCACTTGACCTTGTTGAACATCATACAATTGGCCTCAGCCCAATGATCCAGATGATCCAGATCCCTCTGTAGAGCCTTCTACCCTCAACCACCCAATTTGGTGTTGTTTGCAGGCTTGCTAAGGGCACACTGGATCCCCTCATCCAGATCGTTGATAAAGAGATTAAACAGAACTGGCCCAAATACTGAACCCTGAGGAACACCACTCATGACCAATTGGATTTGGCTCCACTCACCACAACGCTTTGGGCCCACCCACCCAGCCAGTTTTTTTGAACTGAGTCTTCATGTAGGATGCAATAATAGTAGGGGTCAGTCTCACCAACAAGGGGTACAACCAAATAGTTTCACCCCATTGCACTCCTAAACCATTTCCAGCTTCAAAGGCAGAGATGGTGCCAGTGCAACCGTGAGGCAGCATTACCAGGGGAGGTCATGCTGGGGAGTGGAAAGCAGGACCCTCACCCAAGTCCATCTGTTACTCCAGTTGGTCCTTCTTAAGGCCTGTAGGGCAGCAGCTGGAGAAGAGCTACCCCAAAGGGAGTGGCGACAGGTCCCTCACCTCCTCGGTCCCATCAGCACTTGTGGTGGGTTGTTGAGAGGGACAGCTGGGCTCCAGGGGACACTGATGGCAGGGGCTGGTGGCTGAAAACTAAAAAAGTAGCAAAGCATCTACCATATCTGAGCAGTAAGAGTCGAAATAAAAAGGCTTGGTTTCATTTCCAATGAAAGCATGACTTCTATTCCCACTGGCAATTACCATGAAACTATAGCAACAGTTTTAAGAAAAAGAATTAAGATAATAAAATTACTTAGGATTTTTTAGCAGCTGGAAACAATGAGTCAGGAGTGCTCGACTGTGCAATGTTTTGCAGACTGTCATCTGCCTATGACCTACACTTTAAAAGCTGTTGTAGCAAGATGTTTAGAATAAAAATATTGTCAGGTCAGATGAGAAATTACCATTAATACTTTATTTGACCTTCCAGTGTTTCCTTTGTTTCTTTTTTTTTTTCCCTAGTAAGAGCTGCTTTTTTTCCTTCCTTTGCCATTTTATTCCAAAAGCCCAAGGGCTCCATTTAAAAGAAAACATTTTAAAATACAGGATTAAAGCATTGAAATCATTATATCCAAAATGGGGGGGAAAAGCGCAGCAATTTACATATGGTTTTACATATACACATGCCTTTCTTTGGAAGCAGATACATATATGTTAAGTCATCTTAATGCAGTTTAGATGTTGTTACTACCTCTGAGCCTTCAGGATGGAAGATTAAAGGTTATTGTAGCTTCATTCATCTCCTGTCTCCCTTCCTCTCTCTCCAGGTGTAACTCGAAGCATTGTATTTTGGTTGTACCCGCTTATGGAAGGAGCCCTAAGTGCCCTGCTCGATGAAAAAGTGCATGAAATTTGACTTGAGAAGGTGATTGGCATGCAGACAATTTTAGAAAATCAGTATTTACACTGAGGCTGGCTGTCAGCTCTTCAAAACAACGTGATGTTCCCTAAGCACGATTGCACAGGGGGTTGTGAGAGCAGTAAAAGCCTGTGCCTGTCATTTGGATGACCTGGGGCTTGGCTCTAAAAGCATGCTGAAGCAGCTGTGAGGGAACCTACCCAGGAGGGTGTGTTTCCTTCTTGCTGACAGCTGGGAGGGTCTACATTGGCCTTGACCATGTTTTCTGAGATGCTTTGCTCTCATTTTAAATTCTTCTGTGCTCTTAAAGCCAGTTGTGAGGAGAAGCCAATGGACTCATCTGCACTTTAGGGTTTTAACTTACTATTCCAAGCTGGTAGATCTGCCTAGTTGTCTGGGGCCCGACTGTAGGCGACACACAGTTCTGGACTTCAAACCTTTCACGGCATATGGTATCATCTAATTACAAGAAGGATTTAAATGTGCTTAAAAGCAGGGTAAAACTAGTCACAGTTTTCCTAGAATCACAATAAGGAGTGTCTGAATCCCAATACACTCTACAATTAGAACATTTCATTTGGAGTTTATGTACTTTTATTTGCTTCAGAAATCCCATTTGTTCTGTATTCGCTTTAGTGGAATTGGTTTAATTCTAATTACAAACCAGAAAAATGGCCTATTCTTCTGTTTTTAAATAAGTTAATGGATATAAAGAAAAAGCCTGAACAAATTAATAAAGCTTATGAATCTTAAAAATACTAGTGAATTTTTATTTTATACCACAGTTGTACTTCTTTTTTCTTTTCAATCCAGAACTTTGACAGCAACCTCACTAAAACTAGTTGCTTTGCAGATGAATGATAAATATGTGCATGTAGTAAGCGTCCTTACATACAAACATTTTGGATTTTTCTAGGAAGTCATCATCACAAAAAATCTGAAATGTGCTTGTTTGCAGCAGTGATCTGCCTTCCAAATGTGGATACGCGACTGGAGACAACAGAGCAGATCTGGAAGATCTGTGAATCAGAACCCCGGGGATTTGAATCTCATGGACTTAAAATCCAGAAGATGCCCAAAGACTAGAGAATTTATTGCATCAAACTGAATTGTAATGCATACTGTTAAAAGGAGTATTTTAGTTAGGACTTGGATGATTGTCAGACTGAGAGGAGGTCATAAAGGACTTGTAAGTTCTGTTCCGCTCTGTATCTGTACAATTATTTGGTTTTGGTTTCATATCTAGATCTGTGGTTCTTCCATGTCATAGAGATGATGTATTGGCTGCCTCCAGCTTGTTAAGTACTTAAAATATCAAAAATAGCCGGGCTATGGTCTCTGGAGTGACTGACGGGCCCTGGAGGATCTATAACGCCCAGGGTGCTCCCGTTGTGAGGAGACGGCACTGACCACCTCACCATGACACGCTTTCTCCCTCCAGCACCTGCCGGCCTCCCGCTGGGGCGGCTGGACAAGCAGTGTCAGTGACAACCAATGGTAGGACAAGGGGCGATGGGTATAAACTGGAACACAGGAGGTTCTGCTTAAATACAAGAAGAAACTTCTTCACAGTGAGGGTGACGGAACACTGGAACAGGCTGCCCAGGGAGGTTGTGGAGTCTCCTTCTCTGGAGACATTCAAAACCCACCTGGACGCCTTCCTGTGTAACCTCATCTGGGTGTTCCTGCTACGGCAGGGGGATTGGACTAGACGATGTTTCGAGGTCCCTTCCAATCCCTGACATTCTGTGATTCTGTGTGACACTCTTTCCCTCGCTGCCTCCTCAGCTTTGACTCGCTTCAGCTGTAAAGCCGAGTCTGGGAGGGCAGGAGACGCCGCCAGACACAGGGCAGACCGCCCGCTCCCGGCCAGAGGCGAAGCCTTCCCGCCATCCCGCCGCTATCGCAAGAAGCCCCGCCCCACTCCGCCCCTCCCGCCAACCACCGCCCTCGCTCCCGTTGCGGGGACGCACGAAGCGGAGCCGGCTCCTATTGGCTAGCAGGGAGAAAGGAGCACGTTCATTGGCTTAGCGGCTGGCGCGGGCAGCTTTTTCTTCCGGGTTCCGAGGCACGCTGAGCCGGTTTGTGTGTGTGGGGCGCGGTCACCGCTCCTCGCCGGCGGGCAGGGCGGGGGAGCGGCAGCCGGCCCGGAAGTGACGGCGGAGCGGCTGGCGGTGACGCAGTTTTCCCGCGGTTTGGGCGGCGGGCAGGGGAGCGGCCGCCGGGGGTCCGTCGTTACTGCCGCCTGAACGGCGGGGCCCAACGGTCCGCCCGCGCGCGGGCCGCCATGCCGCCCAAGCCCCCCCGCAGGGCGAGCGCCGCCAGGAGCCAGCGCGCCAGCCCCGACAGCGGCTCCGCGCCGCCCGCCGCCCCCCGGTGAGCGCCGGCGGGACCGTCCTGCGCGGGCCGGGGAGGCGGCGGGCTCGGTCTGCGCTGCCGGGGCTTCTTGCGCCCGCGGGCCCGGGTCGTGCGTTTTCCCGGGGTGGGTCGGTGTCAGCCCGGGGCGCTCTTCAGTAACCAGCGTTCCCTCGTAGCTCAGAGCTCCCGTACGTTGCCGTGTGCTGCTCGGAGTCCCCGTTGCTGATGCCTTTTGCTGTCCCTAGGCTGGAAGTTGGCGAAGCGGAGTTTGTTGCGCTCTGTGATGCGCTGAAAGTGTCGGAGAGTGTGAGGGAGAAAGCGTGGAAGACCTACGAGAGCTTATCGGCTGTGGATGGAGCTCTGGTGAGTACCTGCTGCTGCTTGTAACTTGCCCATCTGCTGTGGTGTCTGTCCTGTGCCTGAGTTAAAATACTAAACATAACTTCACTGGACTGGGGGCCAAGCGGCTCAGAGAGTTGGGGTTGTTCCGCCTGGAGAAGAGAAGGCTCTGGGGACACCTTATTGTGGCCTTTCAGTACTTACAGGGGCCTATAAGAAACATGGAGACAGACCTTTTAGCAGGGCTTGTTGTATGTAATAGGACAAGGATAATGGTTTCAAACTAAAAGATTCAGGCTACACATGAGGAAGAAATTTTTTTACACTGAGAGTGGTAAAATGCTGTCCCAGGTTGCCCAGAGAGGTGGTAGATGCTTCATCCCTGGAGACATTCCAGGCCAGGCTGGATGGGGCTCTGAGCAACCTGATCTAGTTGAAGATGTCCCTGCTCATTGCAGGGGGGTTGGAATATATGACCTTTGAAGGTACCTTCCAACCCAAACTATTATATGATTCTCTAAGTGTTTTGCAGTCAAGGCTTGTGCAGTGTGACTGCACAGTTAGACCAAAGTTGGATGTTACCATGTACATGTCTATATAAAGTGTTTTCTATATATATCCCATTTTCGTTAATGTTTTCCTGTAAAGGTATGGACTCAAGAATTCTTTTAGATTGCTAATAAATGGCAGTGGAAAACAATCTATGTGATCAGCTAATTCGTCAAACCGCAAGTTATTTCAAATATGTCTGAGTCAGCTTTATATGGGTCATCTCATTGTGTGTTTCTGTGTATTTCTTTCTGCTGCATTCTTCATGAGGCTGCAGAAAGGGTGTGAAGAAGGCTATTGCAGAGAAAAGGGTGTTTGTATGTTAAACTTTTTTTTTCTACTTCATAATATTAATCTGTATGTACTTATCATTGAGGTATTTCCGTTCAAAGTTAGTCATTTGGGCATGTATAAACACATTAAAAAATTATGCCCTTTCTTGATTTTTTTCCCCCTCCTCTTCTCATTGCATTTCTGCTGTCTCAATGAGCTGACTCAGAGAATGGCTACAATACAATTAAGTCATGAACAGCACTTTGTTTTACAGACCTGAATTAGATTTAAAATACCTAGCTGGGCTATTATTCCCACTGTGTGGCCTAGTGTCCTTGTATTTGTTGCAACTTTTGCTTATTCTTTTGCAGCTTGAGCTGACTTGCCACAGCTATGGCGTCACTAGGAATACCTTGTTTGTGTGGTGTTTTTAAACCACAGCGTGGGTATACCAGCTCTCAATGCTTTTGAATTTCACAACATAATACGGTAACAGCAAGGGAGAGAGACTGTGTACAGCTCTTTTGGTAACTGATACAATTTCCGGCCATGGATGTTCCCAGGGAACACTTAATTAAAAGCATAGCTGAGCTCATCTATATGAGCCAAAGCAGGAGTAGTCAGCTCTATGGAGTGAAAAAAACAAGGCAGGTTTGAGTATAATTCTGCACATTTTCACTTACAGGTGGAATTTTCTTTTCTCTGACTGTTGCCTAGCAGTGGCCAGATAAGACACAGGGCATTTGTAGCCCTTCTCTTCAGCATCTGAAGGTGACCTATTGTATCTATTCAGAAGGTGGCAATGACTGTGACATACAGCTAGTCTGTAAGGTTTTGCAATTAAGTCCTATTCTAAGAGCCTTGCAATGTACAGGAAAAAGTGTACATCACATTGTGGTTCAATCATGGGCCTTTTAATCAAACTTTCTGATGTATCAGCAAGGTGTTGAAGTGAGGAAGCTGGTGAGTGCGTTGCTCCACAGGGACCTGGCAAGTGCTGGAGTTGCTACTTCTAGCTGAGACCAGTACAGGCTTCGTTTGAGTGTGAAGTCAAGCAAATTAACAGCCTGGCTGATTACTGCTTCTCTTTCCAAGTCAAGCTGTTATAATGGGGAGCAGGGCTTCTCAGGGTGACTCTCTGGTTCAGGTTGCAGACACTCAAGAGGAGGCTATATTTAAATACCCACTCCTTTCTCCCTAGTGGTAAAGGTAATGTGTTGGAGGTTAGTCCTGCAAGCACTAGCTGTATGAGTTTTTAATCAATGTGGTTCAGTGCTAACCTCTTCAATTCTGAACTGGAACAGAAGAAGCTGCTTATGTAGCAGCTTTCTGTTCTCAAGCAATAAAGGGAAATAGCAGGACAGCAGCTGAGGCAAATACCTACCAGAACACTTCTGTTTAACTCCATATTTGGTTTGACTTGAGGAAGGTTAAATCATCAGACTGCTGATGAAAATAGAGGTAGCATCTAATGATCCTGCTCGCAAGCAATTTACAGAGCATAAAGACCTGAAACCTTGCTTTCCCTGGCACACTGGCCTTGTTCATTGTGGTTGATCTCAGAACTGTGCCTGCCAAGCCTCTGAGGTTGTGGAGAGGACTGACAGTGCTAACTAGGATGTGATGTGCACAAACATTAGGCACTGTGGTAACTGGCAGAGATTCAGGATGCAAATGTGGGCTTGGACTTAGTCTGAACACCTGCTGTATCCTTGCTCAGTGAGTGTTTAGTGACTTAAAGAACATGTATTAGTACTGCCTTTATTGGGCTACTTAGGGAACATGTAATCACGTGCAAAGAGACTCTGCAGACAAGGTATATGCAGCTTAAAAGTATAAAGCAGTTGGTTTTCGCGCATGTGCACAAGCTATTGCTAGGATGTAGTGACCTATCAGCTCTGCGCTTCAGTGAGACACTTGAGTCTCTGCTGGCCAGGCAGGCATCAGTCAGGAGAAGGGTTGATATCTGCTTCTCCCTGGAATGAATCTTCTGTGCTGGTACCCCCTGATGCCACCAAAATTGGCTGATCCCCTGTTTTTTATTCCTTCAGGATGTCACATCTTTCCATGTAGGTATTTTTCTTTCTATTTTGGATCTTTGAGCTACTAATGATCCAGCTTCTCTCTGGAGTATTTTATTTCTTATCTTGCATAGCTTTCCACTGCAGCTTTTCTTATAGTGCTCTCAGCTTATCTGTTTCTGCAGCAATTTGAGTCAAGGATGTACAGCTGCACCCTATCACAGCTGGGCCTTGAATCTGTGAAACAGCTGAAGCCCTGTGAGAGGTGTGGAGGAGGAGGAAGGTGGCAGGAGAGAGATGGTTACATGATCTTAAAAATTGAGACTGACTTGTAGTTGGAAAAGCATGGCTTGCAGAGAGGGATTGTTCAAAACCACTATAACTGTGTTGAATATGGTGGTAAAGTTTTCCTCTATGACAGCTAGAGTTTAGTTATACTCTTCTACAATAACATCATAACTTGAAATCTGAGGTAAAACCCTAAATGTTGGTTTCAGAAGTGTTGTACTGCATCAGTGCTGTTGGTATATGGTGTGAAGGAAGGTACTTCATGCCTGACCAGAAAGATATTTTATTTTAAAATTATTTTTATATCTGGTGGACTCTTGCACAAGCTCATTATAAACATGGATGTGTATATATAAATAAAGAGCTTTTTGCATCAGTATCATACAAAGACTTTTGTTCTTTCTGTCATTTTTGTTTACCAAACCAAGCTACCTAGTTAAACAAAATGTTTTAGAGTTGTAGTTTTTACTGTCTTAGTTTCAAAGCTCTTCAAAGCCAGTTGTTGACTTAGAGAATTAGCTCTGATGCTTGCTTCTCTTGCACCCCTATATTTTTGTAACAATCCTGAAACCCATATAATGAATTAATAGTAAACTCCAGATGGAGTAAATAGATTTAGTGGAATTACTAATGTACTTCGAGTAGCATGTGATTATTGGTGTAAGAAAGACTAGGGGAGGTAGTGGAAGCCATACTAATATTGCTAGTAAAAAGTTTAGGGTGTTTTTGTGTTCTGCTACTGTTTGTTCTGATAAAGAACAATAAAATGAGAATCTGAAGTAGCATATTGGGTAATGTAAGCAGGAAAAAGAAACCTGAGTGAATTGTTGCTTAATATATTGGAGAGAACCAATATGAGGAGCAGCTGACACTGACTAAATTGGAACTGAACTTCTGCGAAGGAAATTGAAGTGGTTTAGGAAATTGATAGAAGTTGGAGTCTGCCAAGGGCCTTGGGGCATATGGTCTGGTGTGCTTCAACCTCATCAGTCCAGCTTACTGTAGTATATGGTATGTGGGTAGGAGCTTTGCTTTTTGTTTGCTGTTCGTAGCACTGTTTGGGAAATGTGACCCGCTGTGCTGCTGCTCAGCTGTTCAGTCTTATGGATTCCTGAGTAATTTTTATCAAGTGCTTGTCTAACCCACTATTAAAAAATTCTGATGATGAAACATCTGTGGTCTCTGTAGTTAATCCTTCCTAGTTTAACCTTATTTGCTTGTGATGTTTGTCCCCAGGTACTATGCTAATCTGTTTTTGTGTTACAATTCAAGCCAGTGGTGATTATTCTGTATCCCATCAACATGAGAATGTGTTACTGCTGCTTTTTTTTTTATTCCCAGAGAGTCTCTAGCATCTGAAGGTATTTGTCATCTTTCCTTGTTTCTAATTGCTCATCTTACGTTCTGAAATGATCTCCAACTGGTGACTTACATTGGTATGCAGATACTGCGGAGCACTTGATTTGTGCGAGACTTGAACTATGTTCTTAGTGAAGAAAACTCAAAAGGTGAACTGTAGCTTAAGTAGAGGAAAGAAATAATGAGTTCTTAAATATAGTAAGGTTGCTGCTCTATATAGACCAAAAGTTAACGATCAGCAGGTCAGATGTTTCCAATCCTTTAAATTTCACACTTAAATTAAATTAGTTCCTTTTTGTTGTAGTTTCTTACGAAAATTAAACCATCGTAGTTGGTAAACCATCTCATCCTTATGTTAAAAGGCATGCAGAGGCTTCTTGCTTTTGTCAAAAGTGTGAAACACATGCAAGTTAGTAAGAGACAAAGCTCTAGACAGGGAAGACTTTATTTATAGAACTGCAGCTAAACTGAACCTGAATTCCCTGAAGCTTAGTGTGGATGAGCAAAACTACAGATATTTTTAAGATCCTCAGTTATTAAACAAAATAACAAAGAGCTACTGAAAGTCCCAAAGCAAACCTAATCATCACCATGGGCTCTTGCTAGCGAGAATCAGTATAGTAGTAGCAGATGCGTTGCACGTATGTATTGTACACTTGCACTTTAAAAGCCTAGCTAACTGGCATACGGTTTCTTTTTTTTGCTCATCATCTGCCCATCCTGGGGAAAAACTGATGTCCCCTCCAGTCTTGCTATGTGCAAAAAAAGTACAATGGGAAATTTTTATATCAGAAGAATTATTCTTCATCAGTTCAATACTTTCCATTGACTTCCATTACTTTTATCTAGTATTATGTATGAGTTCGACTTAATCTGTTGAGAACTAATAGTGATCTTCCGTTCCAGACAATATTCAATAGGAAATCTGCAACCATCATTGCTGAAAAATGGAAGATCTGACTTTACACAGAAGTTCTTGTATGTAGGCAATGGGTACAGTGTTCACTTTCAGATTTTTTTCTCTGAAATTTTTCCTACAAGTCTTAATTTTTATCAGTTTTCTATTTTGAATGCTGCTTCATTATTTTTTCCTGCCACCTTCCGCCCTGTAATGACAAATATATCTGTGAATGTTTCTTGTACCATCTAACTAGTTCACAGTATTGATTAGGATGTGGTGGCTGAGGTTCTAGTAACCCCTTCAAAAATTCGGTTTTTGGTATTGACAGTGTGACAGCTTATATCCCATATGATTCAAATACCCATCTGCGTTTGCGTATTTTTCATGTACGTTTCTCTTGACCTTCTTTTACACAACATCATTTGAAGTTTCTATTCCTGGATCACTTTTGTAGGCTGTCATCAAAACTTATCAGTGCAGGGGGAATAATAAACATCTCTAACTGCAAACTAGAACTGAGACTTGCTGTGACCCTCTCTTCCTTGCGACTGGTTTAGCAATGGAGAACCTTTTGAGGTAGAGACCAGAAGTTATTTCTTGCAAAAACATCTGGAAAGAAGAAAGGCAAGAATCCCCCTCACAGTAGTCCAGTTTGATGAGCATTTCAAGCCTCTGACTCCTCAATGTTGTTTTCACTAGATTTAGGCAAACTGATGATCTGTTAGATTAAATAGTATTAATAGTAGTTCCAGAATGAGAAGTAAATATCTTTAAAGAGTTTGTAAGAGTTTTAGATCTTTTCCTACAGAAAGCTGTATTGATTCTACAGAACTAACCTACATTGCCAAAAGTTATAGCACTGGTTCTCCAAAATCATAAATAAAAAAAGAAACCTACATAGACTACTAGGTGCCAAATAATCTTTGTGTTAGTAATTGGAGGGCTTTGATTAGTGATAAGTTGAAATGAGGTCCCTGGAAGTCATCTTATTGGAGCTGACAGCCAAGGATGAATGTTGAGCCCTTGTCCTGCCTGTGTTCTGTAGTGGTGCTGTATCAACAAAGGTCTTGAGTCAGACTGTGGTCAAGAAGAAAACCCTCAGAAATGAATTTCTGGCTGTGAATTTGTCTTGCATCCATTCCCATGCCCTCAGGTCCATCTGGGATGAATCGTCTGGCTTTGGCTTAAAATAAACTGTTAATTTGTGTTGTAGGATTGGCTCCCTTGCAGTTACGACACTGGCAAAATAGCTGAACAGAGTGATGCCGCTGCATTTTTGTTCTGCCGTCAGCTTTAAGTCATTTGTATAGGAAAGGAATTGAAAAATGTCTGTGAGTGTAGGGAGGGAAGGGTTGTGATGAGAAGAATATTCAGGAATCTTGACTTGCCAGGAAGACCTCTCCTTATTTCTTCTCCCCTTTTCCTACCTCATGATGTTTATATTTTATGTATTAAAAAAATCACTAAATTCTTCATGCATGGGCAGGTGGTTTTATTTTCTGAAGAAAGTGCAGTTTACCTGTGTCTTTGGGTGTTTTAACCAGCAGTATCTGGGGGTATGGGCCCAGTCCAGTGTTCCTGCATGTTTTCCTCTCCTCCCTCATGCAGCTGATGTTAAGAGGTGGGCACATTCAGGAGCTGCTCACCTTTTCTTAATCTATTAGTTTATCTTGGATTCTATCTAATGTTTTTTCTTAGGCCAGCAGTCATTCAACATCTGTCTCGTTGAGGAGAAGGTGCCCAGAGCATCCTGTAACACCAGGAATGGATAAGGAGCTAGTCCTGATATTAGCTTGAATCTAGTAGATTGACAGGCTGCTTCTGAGGCTGCCATCTTGTTTAATGATAGTAATAAATGAGTTGTTACCCCAGCCAATACTGGACAAGGAGTTTGAAGGTAGTTCTTGCAAAACTCGACCTCACTCTTATCAGACAAACCATTGCTATAGCCATCGAGAATTTTCCTTCCTGAATAGAACTAGTCCACCTAGGGGAGCTGAGCTTGTTTGGATTGGCAGCAAACTAAGAACAACTTCACCACTTCCTAGCACTTGGTCCTCCTGCTCTACAAAATGTTATATTTACAGAACAATGTCACGCTCCATGTTTGCAGGAGCATGAAGTAAGGGCAAGTTCTCCAGTGGCAGTGATGTCCTAATGAGTAGTCACCTTTCTTCTTGGTAGGTCTCTAGCTAGCCTTAACCTTCAAGATTGTGTACAATGCATTACAGGAATATTAATGCAGGAAAATAGACATCCCCATCCTACAGGACATTTTCAGTTCTTATGTGCCTGGTAGCTTGTTGTACCTGACAGCAAAGGGTGGCTGAGATGCTGGGAGTGAATCTCTCAAAGCCATTTTTTCTGTGCAAACCTCCCTTTGAGAGCAATTTTTTTGCCTTATCTTTAGCTTGCTGGTAGCATAGGATGGTATGTTAAATATCTAAAAAGTAAGGGTTTCTATAAAAAAAAGATGGTGACTATTTGATATTAATATTTATTCATGTATCATCAAATATATCTCAGTCTGTTAATAGCTTCTTTGAAAATAATTTTCTGTTGTACAAGGAGTCATGATTTATAGAAATGCACAAATAGGAATGCAGAAAGAAAGCAGTAACATAAATAATGCACAGTTACCATGTTGTTGAAGGTGGCTGGTTACCTTAGCTGTCAAACCTGTATTACGATTCTTATCAATTGCACAAACCAATGGAATTTCTCATCCTTTGGAGGAGACCCCAGCTGGTCTTTATGGATGTATAAACACTGGTCCCAAGAAAGAAACAGAGCAATTGTAAAAAGTGGCATGGCAAGCTACTTGTCATGGTTACGCTGCTGAGTAAGTGAGGATATGAGTGGGTGCTGAGGATGCAGAGCCCTTCAGGGTAGTTTTGGAAAACCATGTAAGATAAAGGGTACTGGGTCTGGTGCAGACATATTCCTATTGCCTTTTGGGAGTATTTTCTGGAGTGAACTGACCCCTGTGGTTCGTGTTGGTGTTTTCTGGGAGACAGCTAGGTAGAGTGATGAGGACAGGATAAAAGGGTAGGCCGGGGAGCAGGAGAGCCAGAGTTGGTCTTTCAGCTGACTCGCTCCTGGGGGTCTGCTTCACCTCTGTCCTCTCATGGATGTCACATTCCATCTGGAGCTATTGAGGTACCCGTTCAAACCCTGCTCCTTTGTTAAAGTGGCTGTGGGTCTAGGTGGCCTTGGAGATTTATTTACAAGGAGGCCAAATGTCCAAAGAGTATTTTAAGAGTTTGCAGGACTGCATTCACACTTGGTTCCATCTTCAAAATAGCTCTGTTTCCAAAAGCTGTGCTATATAGCTGCCTGGGTTTTTCTTCCATGTTTCTGCCAAGCATGGAGGGATCTCTTTAGAGGTTTTCTGTTGGGATGCTGTGCTGGTGGAAGGAAACTGGAACTCCAAGTGATCAGCTTGTAGTGAACTCCATCAAGAGTGAAGTCCATGTGGGTGGCATGTCTGTTGTTGCAGGAGGGCTTTTCTTTGATGAAGTTCACAGGATCACAGAATGTCAGGGATTGGAAGGGACCTGGAAAGATCCAGTCCAATCCCCCTGCTGGAGCAGGAACACCCAGATGAGGTTACACAGGAAGGCGTCCAGGCAGGTTTTGAATGTCTCCAGAGTAGGAGACTCCACAACCTCCCTGGGCAGCCTGTTCCAGTGCTCTGGCACTGTCACTGTGAAGAAGTTTCTTCTCATATTTAAGTGGAACTTCCTGTGTTCCGGTTTGTACCCATTACCCCTTGTCCTATCACTGGTTGTCACCGAGAAGAGCCTGGCTCCATCCTTGTGACACTCACCCTTTACATATTTATAAACATTAATGAAGTCACCCCTCAGTCTCTTCTTCTCCAAACTAAAGAGACCCAGCTCCCTCAGCCTTTCCTCATATGAGAAATTCTCCACTCATCCAGTCATCTTTGTGGCTCTAAATGAGAATGATTGGTTACAGCTTGTGTGGCTTGTCCCCTTATTCTTTAATCTTCAGTGTCTTATTCTAGTAAAATATAGTAACTTAAAAACTAATAATGGTTTCTGCTTTGCATAAATGTTCTGTGGAATCAAAGCTTCTATTTTGAAGATTGCTGAATTGTATGGCTAAAATTGATCTTGTACTCTAGGAATAAAAGTTGAAGTGCACGGTCTTTCAACTGAAAACCACTGCAAGTTTTACATCACAGATACCAAATAATTTGCTTTCATAATCAAATGTTTACTTGAGGGTGGTTTGTTTTACCATTTCTAGTGAAATTTGGACAAATTAATGCTTTTCATATATTACCCGCTTGTATTGCATAATAAAGATACTGTTTTCTCTTTTTCTAAAAGGCTTATAACAAAAAGAAAAAGGAAACATGGGGAGTCTGTATCTTCATTGTAGCAATTGATCTGGATGAAATGACATTCACTTTCACAGAGCTTCTGAAAAGTATTAGCATAAGGTAACTGAATTTGAATGTGTGAATTTAGATATCAACAATGAACTAGTCAACATTTTTATAAAGAGAATGTTTTTAAGCATTGGGAATCTTTGTGTATATCAGGCTAGCTGATTTTAAAGTGAAGGCTACTTATGGGAATTTTGTATATTTTGGTAAACTAGGAGTATTGCTGTCATATTTTAGTTGTGAGAGCAACAATACTTGTTTGATTCCAGCTGTGACTGGCTTTGATTGTATCACACAGCTGATTGTATCACACAGCTTGTTCTTGTTCAACCTGAAGTCTTCATGAATTTAACTTGGTGTAAATTACACCTAAAATATTTGCCTTAATTTCCCTGTATAAAACCTTTTTACCAACATTAGGCTTAGGCTAAATCAAGAAGTGGGGAAAAATTGTTACTCTTCAATTAGCTTGCCATCATGCTGCTCTTTCAGACGTTTTAATGCCAGTCTAAATTTTGTGCTTCTGTATATGCTTTTTGCTAAGGAATTGTCACTGTTCTATTGTATATTCACCAAGTTCATAATACATGAATTAAAATTATAGGACAATATCTGCTTTTAAGGTAAATTTAGGTGGCAACTGCAGTTGACATACCCTTGTGTTGTATTAATCTAAGGAAAGGATCCCAGTGCTGTCTGCCTAATAACTGTGCTGTGTGTTGAGAGCAGGAGCGGAGCCTTGGGATGCTCTAGGGCAGGAGGCTCAGGCAGAACGCCGGGCTCATCATGGTGCTAACCCCAGGCTTGGGGATAAAAACTCTTTTATTGGAAGTCATCAGTTTTGATTGGACTTCTCCAGAGCAGTGGGCAGGTCCTATGTTTCTATTTAATCTCTTCAGTCTTGACTGAATTTGGAATCTTGTGGATGAAATCTAATTGCATTTGTGCAGCGATGTTCAGCATGTTCCACCTGAGTACAGGCCAACTTGTGCTGAAAACTGAAAGAGATTTTTTTTCCCTTGGGGTTTCATAGAGTAAGCTGTTACTCTGGCAATTTTTATTTTAGCATTACTCAATTGCTTGTTAGCCCTGGGCTTTTTGTCAGCTGTAAAATCGATCTGGCAGAGATTTCTACCAGTCATCTTATTCTCTAGAGCCACACAGACATATTGGCAAGGTTTTTTTTTATTCTATGGTAAAAGAATTCCCAAATGAACTCCTGACCATTTTTCTGTTCTCTTTTTTTAGTCTAAAAAAAGGCCAATCCATCTCAGAATCCTTTTCTCTGATAAAGGATCAAACTATATTTGATATAGTTGAAATAGTTCAATATATTTGATAGCATCCTCCTTCATTTTTAGTAGTCTGCTCATTTTGGTTATGAACAAAAACATAAAATGCTTTCTTGATGGCCATAACATTACATGGATGAGTAGGGAAAACATTAATCCCCTCTGTAATAGTATTTCCAAAGGGTGGGGCTGTGCTTGTCCCCACTGCCTGTTGTAGGATTTGTAATTCAAGTAACTCAGTGCATTCATCTTACTTTTCATTCCTTGGTCTCTCTTTAGCATGGATGGAGCCAAGGGTCATGTTCTTAAAGCAGTAAGAACATTTCTGAAGTAGAACTTTTAGCTAGAGCAGAAGAATCAAGATGTCTGTGTTTGATATTTGCAGTTTTACTGACAGAGCAAGGAAGAAAGATGTGTCTAGTGAGCAGATCCTGACTTCTACAGATAATATCTGTGCTAGCCAAGAAAATTGTCTTTCTGTAGTAAAGCCCGTATCACAAGAAACTCGTGCTACCCAGTTAAACAATTTTCCTACCTCTGGAAAATTTAAAGGTGGTGTATGGGGCTCAAGGTAAGCAAGTCATGTTTTGCAAAGCAAGGTGCTCAGTCACTGCTAGTTGTAATAAGAATGTGCTGGAGTCTAGTGAAGTAAGGCAGTGGGTTTTGGTGGTGTTTTTAAAGGGCTATTGCATAATGGTCATTCTCAGTTATGATAACCTGGCATATTTTTTCCTTTTTTTCCAGTGTATGCACATTTTTTCAGTTTCTGAATGAGGTGGATGTTAACATGGACACTGTAAGCACTAAAGTTGATAGCACTGTATCAAGACTGAAAAAGAAATATGATGTATTGCTTGCACTATATCACAAGTTTGAAAGGTAGTATACATTTTTCATTTCAAAATGATGAATTCTTTATGGCTGTTAACATTATGTATTTAGACTTTTCCAAATGTGTATTAGAAGAGCCCGTTTAAACTCTGCATGCTAATATTTACAATGTTTACATGTATTGAATAAACACTTCTTCTATTTGACTCCATAACTATTACAATGCTTTGTTGCAGTACAAACAATAGTAAGAGCAGCATGGCAAGTGGTTACTAGTCCCTTTATTTAAGCTTTTTACAAATATAAGGATTGTTTTACTATATATATTTTTTTAATTTAAGGGACTTTCTATTTCTAACTGCCCACCCCTCCCCAGGTTCTGTTCTAAGAGTTTCTTTCTAAGGGAAGGAAAAAACAGCACAAATCAGATAGTTTCTCTCTCCCAGATCTGGACCTGATGGCTTTTTGTTCCAGTGCTTAGAGGCATTGCAGAGCCTGCTCTGTTAGCAGTTCTCACTGTAATCAAGATAAACTTTCCCAAGTGGTTTAGCTGTGACCATACAGTGAAAATAGAGGGGTGTTCTCTCCGTGTAGAATGCACTCTGACGGACATATTCAATTTAAAGAGCTTTCTGTGTGTACCTTGACAATTGGGAGATTTTCAAATGGATGCTTTTTTTTAGTTGCTCCTATTCCAAGGTGGTAAGTTGCCACACTCTGTGCTTTAATGTGAAGACAGAGAGGAAGGCTTTTGATCCTTTTATAGGTGAATGTGTGCTGGTTATAGGTGCGTGTTGGCAAGGTCTGATATCCTCTAAGGCAATTTTTAATCAGTGTGCAATTCTCTATAGCACAGTCCAGTAGAAAACTGTTTCATGTCATTAAGCATTGAAGCATCATTCTGTGATGCTCATACTACTTGATCCTGGTGCTTCAGCCCTGTGGTTCTTCTCAGCTACAGGAGCTGGAGTCACAGTTTTGCCTCCTGAACCACAAAAGACTCTCAACCCTTATGTGACCCTTAAAAGGGGCAGCAGGTCACCCCTTAGTAGTTTCTAGAATCAAGACACAAATGTGATATAAGTTTTATTTCATTTTGAAGTCCAATCCAATCACACTGTTAACTTGGATAATGTATCACAACATTTTTGTAAAGTTTATAGCTGCCTTAAAGCTATAAAGTGCTATGAAACTTGTAAATAATTTGGGTTTACCCATTACAAGTCTTCTGGGCTTATAAAAGTGTCATTGCAGATTTATGCAGGCGTGTTTTTGTTTTTGTCCCTCTAACTCTTCTTTGCTTGCTTATTTTTTCAAAATTTGAAATGCAGTAACAATATTTTTTCAATCAGAAAGATCTGAAATTTGTTTTACCCCTGTTTTCTTTTGAAGAAAATGAATTTATTGGAAGACATATACCTAGAATAATTAGGAAGAAACACTATACTGCAGGGCTTGCAGTGACACTACAGAAAGAGTAAAGGTTTTAAATTGCCCTTTTACAGAGTGCTCTGCACAGGTGTGGTACATACTTTACTATGTTTTACAAGCCACTGAGTAACAATGTACATACAAATCCTGTCTTTCTGGAAAAAAACAATAACAAACTTTATTGTGCCTAATTTAAAATGTTCTATGCAAGCTTTTACATAAGCATGGAGGCAACAGTATTATTGCAGCTCTGGCAGGGCTTTAGTTGCTCTGTTATTAATCTGTTTTCCAAGAGTCAGCATTTTTTAAAAGTTAGAATGTTTTGTGTACTGGTGTATTTTTCACTACATTGCAGTAAAAGGTATTACACAGTTTGCTTTCAGAGAAGTGTTTAAAAATAAGCATTTCTTTTTATTTTCTAGGACTTGTGGCCTTATTTATCTGGAACAACCTAGTAGTGAGTAAGTCTGACTTTTCAAAATTGTGTTTCTCAAGATAAGATGTAAAATGTGTCAGCACTTTATTTTTTAACCCACTGAGGCTGACCTAAGTCATAGTATGTCATGTGTTTAATTTAGACTTAGAGAGGACTTTGAATTTCAGTGAGGGATGATGAAAGCTGCAGAAGTTATATGTAAATCTTGATCACTTCTTCTGTGAAGGATCACCACCTAATGGCAGGTGTCTTGGCATGGTGGAAACAAGCATTTGGAGAGTGACCTTCCTAATCATAGCAACAGATGAGTAGATGAAAAGATGCCTTAGCAACTCCCAAATGGGATTGTGTTCATGCTGTGACTGGAGAACAGGGCATTAGTCAAAGGCACAAGAGAGAAACCAGCTCATAACAGTTAAGTGAATTATGCGCATTCACTTTCTTTTCCGTGGATGATATGGATATGTCCTGATTCTTGAATGGCTTTACAGAGACTTAATTTTTTCAAATATATAGTCATAATTACATAGGGAATGGAATGAGGTAATAAGCGTAACTATATGGAAAATGTTGCATATTGTCTTAAATTGTTCTGTAGACTGAAGCATGTTTTCAGAAACTATAGTTTAAAATGGTACAGAGCTGTTAATGCAAAGCCTTTATTTCTGTGTCTCTACAGGATTTCTGCTGAACTCAGTTCTGTATTAGTCCTGAAAAATTACTGGATTACTTTTTTGCTGGCAAAAGGTGAGTTTTGATTTAAAGACAGTTATTTTTAATGAGTATGTTTGAAGTGATTTTATGGGTTTGTTTTGTGTCCAGTATTAGACTGGCATCCTTACTACAAGTGTTCATAATACAGGCCCACAATGTTTGGATTGTGTGGCTTTTGTAACTACTCAGTAATATTTCTTTCTATACAATCTGACTGCACTTTTAACTTCTGTTTCTGCCTATGTATATAAATATTTTTTAAGCTTTATAAGTTTTTTACTTTGAAGGTTGGTATTTTTGTATTTGAGTGTATTCTGAGGTGCTTTATAATCTGCCAATATTTTAATAATGGATGATTACCTGAAAAGACCTGCAGAATTTTTAATAGCTTACATATTACAAATAGATAAATAAAATTTAATAATAATATATTTTAAGATAAGTCCCAGAAATTATGTATACTACAATTCTTTGTTGAAAAGGCTGAAGATCCAGTTAAAGCTGAGTGATGAAACAATTTGGGTAGCCCATGGAGTTCTGTCTCATTATACTATTCCTACAAAAAGGAATGAATCATATCTTAATTGCTGTGTTATCAGTGAAGTGTGCACATCTCTGCCCTTGAAATCGGTCCTGGATCAGCTGAGCTTCATGGAGCTTTTACACTAGAATTCTCCAAGCATAAGCATAAATCTGAATTCAGTTTTTCTAGCCTGCCTTTTCACTGAGGATAAGGAAAGCTAAAATTAACCAGCAAATAGTTGAAGTCACAGGAGAGCCTGGGTGATGCTTGCTCATTCTGATACAAAATAAGTGTGAAAATTGCACGTGTCAATAGAGCACGATTAGTGGTCTGTAGCCATTCTGGGTTACTGTGGGCTTTCCAGATTTTTTGTGGTGATGCACGCTATCTTGGAATGGCCCTGGAAATCTTCTCTGGTCTACGAATCATAATTTGGGAACAACTGGAATAACGTACTTTTAAAAGCGCTTGTCAGGCTAGTATTTGTGTGGCTTTTAAGTCAGTTCATATAAATTTGACAGGCTGAGCATACAGTGTGATAGCACGGTTTGAATTTTTCTTCACTATATAGTAGCAACTCCTGCTTTCTGAATTCTTTCACAAAACTTAAGACTACATAAAAGTGAGGACAAATTGAACACAAGAAAGAGGTACTTACAGGCAAAATAATCTGCAGAATTACTCCACTAGACTAAAATTAAGAAGAAATCAGGAAGGAGCACTGAGGTGGGAATTTTGTACACAGTAAAGTTATTTACATGTATGCTATCTCTAAAGCAACAAACCTCTGAAGAGTTCTATAATCAGTAGCCTTTAAAGAACACTGGCATTTCTGAATTCTAACTGTAGTGTTTTATTAAATGAACTTCCAAATCTTTATTTTTTCAAAATTACTCTTAAAATTAAGTCAAACATCTCACAAACATATTTTCTTTACCTTTTTAAACTTTTGCAGGTAAAGTGTTGCAAGTGGAAGATGACCTGGTGATTTCTTTCCAGTTGTTGCTGTGTGTCTTAGATTATTTTATCAAGCTGTCACCTCCTGCTCTGCTCAAGGAACCATACAGTAAGGGTTTCAGGTTTTTTTCTTTCAAATTGGGTTAAATTTCTATTAGTCATGCTAGCAGTCATAATTAATGTAATAAAACTTCTTCAGCTTATTAAAATGGATTTTTTAATGTTCTAATTTAGTTTAGATTATAGTGAACTTGAATTAAATTACCTGAATCTGGCAGTGTATTTAACTTTTTTTCCTACCATCCATTTGCTATGTTCTCTGCCCATACAAGCTGTTCAGGGGCTTGTTGAAACAGCAGTTCTACTTTGGTAAAAGAATTCAGGTTCTGGGTAGATGATGAACAAGAACTATTATTTAGATTTGCTTTGAGTTACAAAAGGAGAAGGTGGTGCTATGACTATTTCGTTGACATAGAATGGTGTGATGACAACAAAAATGTGCAAGATACCGGACTATACAGGCATTTAAAAGAAATTTAGAGTGGATAGAAAACCTAGTTGTGGTGGTAACTCAAAATAAAATGGTAGACATAAAATGTAGATAGCTTTGCTTTTATTACATCCCCTTTGTTATTAGCAAGTGTCTTTTATCTTAAGTAAAAATATAATGGGTATTCACTATATACACTTTTCTTCAGCAGTAACCTTGTGTACATTCAGTTTTTGTACCTAAAACCTGGAAAGCCTGGTTAAAAGGAAGGGAAAGTAAGCATTTATGGTAACTTTCAAAGACAGAATTCCATTGTTGTTGATTATTTTCTTCTGCAAACCATAGTATTTAAATACTGAAGTATTTGGAGTCATAGTATGTAGAAAACAATTATTTGATACTTATTAGTTTATCCTCTTCTGAGTTTGGATACAAAACTAATATTTATAGCCTAAATTTACTTGCTTTTTTCATTTGCTTCACAACTAAATACCAACTTGGGTAATTTTTTAGAATAGTGGATGTATTCACTGCTATATTCTTTAAATTCCATGTTTTGGAGGATATTTATCTGACCTGGTAGCTATTTGTTGTGGGTAAGAACAAATAACCTCACTTTTATTCTGATCTAAATACAAATAAAGGGTAGGAAAGGATGGGCTTGTGACAAGCAAATCCCTACCCTCCTCCAGTACTATTTTGAATTTAAATTTGTCCTTCACAGTAGGACAGACATATGCTACTCCTTATTTCAGATGTTACAAAGCAGTTCTTTTTCAAAGACTGCTGAAGTGAAACTAGCTGGTTTTGAACTGCGTTCACACTGATGTATTTTTGTTAGTGAAACCACGAAGACCAGGAGCTCATTATTAGAAGCAGTTTGGTTCTGTGCATTCTATCTTGGAAAGAAACACTGCCACTTCAGACTAAATTGCAAATACAGCTGTTACTGTCATAAATGTAAAGCATTGATTTCTAACTTGAAGCTGCGTGATATGTGCAGGTGCTTCATTCCTTTAGCAAATAACACAACATGTTGTTCAAATCCTCATGACCAAGAGGCTTCACGTTGTGCTAAATGATGTCAAGCTTTATGGTCTGGCTAAGGCTGAGGGGATTATGATGCAGCCACCCAAGCAGTGTAGTTTGTCAGGTTTTCTCGGAACAGCATGTGGATTAGAATGTCAGTTTTAAACCAACAATAGTTAGTGATATTAACATATATTATTAATATAATTAACATATTTTAAGCTGACAGTGTTGAAGCCACTTTGAGCTTAACAAAATGAAATGGTTTTACTTCACTGAAATGGTTTTACTTCACTGAATTAAGGTTTTGTGATATCTTCAAGGTGAACTTGTTGGTTCCTGCTTGTTTGTTGGTGGTATTTGGGGAAAGGAGGAATTCCCTACATAACCATATTTCCAGGTTCCCACCAGCACTTAAGTCCTGCATTGACTCTGTTAACCTTCAGACATATCAGATGAAGTTACTCTTTCAGCTCCTTCTTTTATACTTCTATAAAAATAGAAAATGTGAAAAGATACGGGTTTCCTAACTTTGCGAAACAGGTTCTTATTCAAAGCTACTTACAAAAAGTGCTATTACGTTCTGCATTGTATAGCTTTTTAAGAAAGCAAAATGTCCAAGTACTGAAATAAGAATTTAAAAATGTTTTTGTTTTGTGTAGGTTTTTGGTAATGAGGGTTTCTTACCCAGCTGAACAGATAGAAAGGGAAATTTAAGAGGAGAACCTGAAAAATCATGTAAAAATGTAGATCACTTAGGTTTAAAAACATATATCTCTTCTTTCTTAAGACAACTCTAACCCTGTGATGGTTCTGACTGTCTTTCCAGAGTCTGCTGTGTCTGCAGTGACTGTTAATGGTTCAGCTCGAACTCCAAGAAGAGGTCAGAACAGGAGTACACATACTTCAAAGCAAGTTGATACTGATACAAAAGTTATTGAAGTCCTTTGTAAAGAGCATGATTGTAATTTAGATGAGGTAATGCCTGTGTTTTAGTCTGTTAGATCTTGCTGCTAAACTTCACTTGGAATATGTGTTTATTTAAATGGTCTTTTTAAATCTTAGTAGCTGTGCTTGCTTGACTCTTCCCTCAAGTTCAGTAAGGAAGGTATTCATTCAGTAGGTAGTTTAAAAAAAAAAGCCCATGATAAGAAAATATACTCAACAAGCACATTGCTTCTGTGTGGGATCTTAAAGACCCCATTCCTCTTCACTGGTAAATCTATTCCTGTGTAGAAAGTACTTCTTTTTTTGAATATCCAAGCAGATGATGGAAGTGGAAATACAGGAGGACTGGGAAGAGTGCAGTTCTTTCCCAGTTAAGTCATTTAATGTTCCAGCAATGGATTATGTGCTGCATGCTTCCATATCACACTACGTTTTGGACATGTAGGCAATTTCAGTTTTGCTTTATCGAAAACAAAATACAGTGCGTTGCGGAAGTATCTCATTTAGTTTCTTGATTTAAAGATTTGAAAACAGTAAATGCGTAGTTGCCTCTGTATATTGGTAATGTTGTTTTTTTTTCCTTTTTTTTAGGTCAAAAATGTGTATTTCACAAGCTTTATTCCTTTCTTGAATTCTAGTGGTATTGTAGCTTCAAATGGACTACCAGAGGTAACTGGAGGAATTTAAGATGGTTCCACAACAGTGCTTTACTTCATGCCAAGTTGCTCAAGATTTTCACACTTTCAACTTTCACACATCAGTGAAGTTCTAATAGGTTCTTCTAAGATCAGCTATCAAAATGTGTTGTTTTTCAAGAATGTGGCTTAGCAGAGATTCCAGTATTCACGGAGTATATTTAGCTTTTACATTTGAATTTAATAAATTGATTTCCTGAGGCTGAGCCAATGCTTTTGCTCAAAGCAAAACATGACGTAAGAGTTTCGTATCCATGATCTTGGTGAGGTCATTAATCTAAAATACAGTTATTACAATATCAAGTTTCTGAAGTCAGTCTGTGAATGCATACAGTATTAAATTACACACCTTAATTTAAATGTAATTGGGACATATTGCTGTAGTCATGCTGGAGAGATACCCAAAAGATTAGGCTCAGTTTCACAGCTAGCAGAGTTTGGACTGCTGTGTGCATGCAGAATTACTTTCATCTCACGGAGTTGTAGCCTGGATGCAGCCAACTACCTCTATGCAATTGTGTGCAAGAATGCGCCTTAGTAGGGAACTTCTTGCAATGTGTTCACATCCACTGCTTAAAGAGCAGGTTTAGCTGTGTGTCACCAATAGATGTGGTAATGTGAAAATAAGCAGCTCTGAAGCTTGTTCAGACTGAAGGCCTACAAGATTCAGCAAAGTGCATGTTCTGTTTGGTTTCATAGTGTGTTGGGTGGGGGACAAAATATGAGACCCACTGAAGTTCTTAATCTCTTCCAAAATGAATTTCAAGGTATCAGCAGTCTGTTTAAACTTTTTAATTTATGGGTGTTGGTAAGCCATGTATGAACTTCCAGGCAAAGGTCATTACACAGCTTATTCTCAAATTAGTGAGGGTTCTCATCCATGGCTGTTCCATTTAAGCATTAGTATCAAAATTACTGATTTAAGACTCTGCTGCTGAAAATGGTGTAAGATGAAGTATTGAAGGAGAAAATCTAGTCACCTGATCCTTGCCCCTGAACCTTGAATGCCTGAAGGGATGTTCTAAAACAAAGCAGAAAGTTACAGCTACATTTCAGAGGCACACAGTTCATGTAAGATATCCAGCTAACCATCAGCCAAAGCTGAGATCATCAGTACAATAACTGGTAATATGGGATGTTTAAATTGACTTTCATTTTCATTAAAAAGAACACCAAGCTTTCAATGGATTTAATGTTGTTTCCAAAACAAAGAAAAAGCTTTTGAGGCTTTATTTCATTTGTCTTCACTCTGTGTTTGGTCAGACTTCGTGAACTGAAGAATAGATCGATTCAGCGCTCTGATTTTTGGCTGAAGATTTCCTCACAGTTAGCCCGGTTCATTTAAGAACTGCTGGGTTTTTTTGCAGTGAGAATCTGAAGTTTCTGCAACTTCATGAAATAATGAAATTTTTAAGACAAAAAACCCCACATAAACCATTAGGAAGATAATGAAAACTGAAAATAAAACGAACTTGTAAAATTAAACAAGCAAAGCAATAGTAAGAATCTAAAGATAATCTTTGATTTAACAATCCTAATCTCAAAGTTTTAACCATGAGATCATTTTGGAGCAAATTCATTTGGCAAAGGTAAAAGAAGATGAGGAGCAAAGCTGTGTAGGAGGTATTTGTGGCTTGCTTTTTCCTGGGACTGATAGGGGACTAATTTGGGTTAATGTCTGTTGTTGCCTGCTTTTCTAGCAGGAATTTACCAGAGTGTATCGTCATTTAGTATGTTTGAGGGCTCAGGGAACAGACAATTGAGGTGACTGCCCACTTCTGCAGGAGCACAGCAGCACATTAGAAGTGGAGGCTGGTATCTGGCCCCAATTAAAAAAAAAAATTAAATTCCAGACTTCCAGTTAGTGTTAGTCACTCAAAATAAAATAAAAAGCAAAACAAACTGAAAACCAAACTTTTAACGGTCATTTAAAAAACAACAATGTAGATACAAAACAATGGTCTATGTCTTTGTATAACTGCACCAGTACAAATATTAATATGAAATGGAGAAACTTGTATGGTTAGAACAAGAAGGTTTGAGTTTGTGTTTTGGCCTTTATCTCCAAACCAGGAGAGAGAAGGACCAAGCTGATTGTCTGACACCTGTTCTAAAGACAATCATTTTATGTTTCCTGCTCTTGGAGACCCTTTTTACTCTGGAAGGAAAGATTTAAAAGCCTGGAAATGTTAATTTGATTTGCTGGTCTGTCTCTCCCACTCCAGCTATTTTTAGCTCTTTTACAGTGTCAAGACCTACATTTCTTCAAGGAAGTCTTGTGATCTTTGCTTTCTCTTCTAAAATTATCTTTGTGTGTGAGCAATAATTTTCCTTTGGATATGTTTCAGCTGTTTTGTAAGAAGTGACTTTGTGAGCTCCAGTGTCATTTTCTTAAAATTTCAGCATTGTATACATGAAGTAGGACTAGCTGATATTATTTGGTAAATTGTCGAACTTGTTCCTAAAAAATAAAGTTGGTTTTTAATGTTTTTTTGAGGTTGAGGTTCTCGTGAAACAGTATGATGAGCTCTATCTCAAAAACAAAGATATAGATGCAAGATTATTTCTGGATCATGATGAAACTCTGCAGCCTGATGTCATAACACGGTAATATTTCCATTTACTGATTTAATTTTGTAATGGAGAACATGAACTTGTTGTGTACTGCCCCCTCATGTTATAAATGGAGATGTCTGTAACGTGTTGACCTCTTAGGTTTGTTGTTGAGTTGAGCTATTTCTGGCATCACCAGCCTTGCTTTACATTATTGCTTAACTAATTAGAAAACATGACTGTAACTCTGCCTGAAATGATTTGGAAAATCTACTCCAATTCTTACTGTGTGGGAGCACCTGTCATCCAGGGGAAGCTGAGGAGTTGTGAGGAGGCCGAGGCCCTGCCATGCGAGTTGATTAGGTTTGCCTGATGTGGCATTATGGCTCTGGGGCCACCTGGCATGGAATGGCTTGGATCCTCAGTGTCCAGATCCTCTTTCCTAAAAACCAGATGGTGACATTTGGAAGCTGTCTGCTGGGAGTCAGCCCATTCTGACTTCTGACCTGTACACACATATTGTTTGGGGAGTGGTTGTTTGCATGGGACAGAAATGTGCCACGAATGGTTTAGCTGAATAAGCAGTCAAGTACCATTGATGAGGCACATTCCCTGGTGCTGTTGGATAACAAATATCATGGACCTGTTGGAGAGGGTCCAGAGGAGGCCATGAAAATTATCAGAAGGTTGGAACAGCTCTGCTGTGAGGACAGGCTGAGAGAGTTGGGGTTGTTCAGCCTGGAGAAGGGAAGGCTCTGGGGGGACCTTATTGCGGCCTTTCAGTACTTAAAGGGGCCTGTAACAAAGATGGAGACAGACTTTAGCAGGGCCTGTTGCAACAAGACAAGGGGTAATGGTTTAAAACTAAAAGAGAGAAGATTCAGGCTGGACGTGAGGAAAAAATTTTTTACACTGAGGGTGGTGAAACACTGGCCCAGGTTGCCCAGAGAGGTGGTAGATGCCCCATCCCTGGAGACATCCCAGGCCAGGCTGGACGGGGCTCTGAGCAACCTGATCTAGTTGAAGATGTCCCTGCTCATTGCAGGGGGTTGGACTAGATGACCTTTGAATGTCCCTTCCAACTCAAACTAATCTGTGATTCTGTAATTCTATTTTATTGATTTTATTTGTCATATGCTTAAATTCCAGTGGTTCCTGACAGTTCAGCATTTCTGTAACTTGATGTGAGCTCACAATGCAAGTCTGTGACATTATGGTAGAAAAATAAATTCACTTAAAATCGGATTAAAATGTAGCTAATACTAGCTGTACACATAAATTAAGCTGTTTGCAAACAGAGTTCTGGAGAAGAAAAAAAAGCTTGGAAGGGAACTTCAAAGGTTATCTAGTCCAGCATCCTGCTCAAAGCAGATCTCCTTGGGAATTTAGTTTACATTGTTCTAATAACTTCTAAAAGTCTGTTCTACAGTTTTATCTTTAGATTAATAAGTTATAGAAAAGATTCCTTTTTGAATTACCTTATTTATTCATGAGTTTGTTTTCCATTTCTGTAGCTCACAGTTGGAGAGGACGCCACTGAACAACAATCCAGATGAGGAACTTAACCTTATACTTCCACAGACTCCAGTTCGGTATGAGTTTTTCTTTGAAGTTTTGTTCTTTTGTTTAATACCCTGACTAGAAATATTAATCTTTAGAGTAGTTGTTTTAATTTTAAAGAAAACTATATTTTTATTGCTTTTTCATAAGACAGGCTGTAGTTCTGATCACTAATGAGCAGTGAGCATGTCCTGAGGGATGCTGAGTGCCCTCAGTTCCTGGTGAAGCTGTTGCAAAACAGAGAAATCATTTTACTGAGTTGTCTAAGAAGGGCAAGATGTTGGTAGATTACTGTATTTGTTCTTGTGCCAGTGCAACTTTTTACTTCCACAGTAGTACTTTTGTCTGCTCTACTTCCATCTTCCTTTCTCGTCTTTATTTTAGCTCCCTATCTTCTGGCTTCTTTTCCTGATACCAAATTGTATAAGCATACACGTTTCTTCTCCCATTATCTTTTCCTCCTTTGTATTGTTTTTTCTGTCTGGGAAGATTTAACATTTAAGAGCACCAACATATCTTGGTATATGGGGAAAATGGATAGATATGGTAGAAACGTGGTGTTAATTGGTGCTTGGTTGATCTACAATCAAATGCAGAAAAACTGCAAGCTTGAATTCAGTTAACCAAAGGAAAGGAAGTTATTTTTGCTTTTATTAAAAATACTTCTCCAGTGTTTATATGCTTGTGGAAGAATGAATTTGACTCTTGACTTGTGCATCTGCTATAAATCTACGAAATGCCACCTGCAGAAACTAATTGGTTTTGAGCCAACAGAGCAGCAAGGTTCTGAAAAGCTTTTTCATAACAATAATGAAAGGATACATGCAGCTGAGATAGATATTGATCAGTATATGAAAGCACTTTTAATTGCCTGTGACTGCAAAAGCTTTTATTTTATAGCGTTTGTGGTCCTTTTAGTTTTAAGTTCCAATCTCTAACTGCCAGTGATGCTTTTTCAGCTGTAAGGGCATGAGTTTGCCTTCCAGTTCCCAGACTGAGGGCAGTATTAGGAACTAGACAATCTATAACATGCAGTGTATTTAAACAACAGGGTCATTGACAACAAATTCCTTTTTTGACAAACATAGCTATTGACACTTCTCAATTATACTAGAATTAAAGCCCTCTAACACTGTGAAAGATGCTTCATTAAAGTTCTTCATATGGAAGTCTTATCAAGAAAGTACAGGAGTACCAAGTTTCTGCGTTGCTAATAATTAGAAATGTGGGAAACCAACTTTGATCTTGAGAGGAGGTCTAGTGAGATACTTACATTCTCTTCATCCACACTTGGGTCTCTGAGTTTTCCAAAACTGATGCCATTTAAGGAAGTTCAAGCAAAGGTTTATTTGAGCACAGTGATTTGGGTTGTGGTAATGTTTTTCATAAAGCCACCGAACCGTCACTAGATGGCACTAAACCTTTGGTCACCAGCAAAGAGTAGTAAGTCTTGTCATTAACTCTCCCTTAATTAGCTAGAACCGCTTACAGGTTATGTTGAAAGCACTGTGCTTATTACTTTGAATCTTCTTATCTTCTTTCTGGACTTAGACCCTAGGCATCTGTTCTAAAGCCCCCTGAAATTAGTGAGAATCTAATAATTTTCATCAGTGGATTTGTATCTGGTCATTTATATATAAAGAAGTAGATTAAATTGGTAGAAGTACTAGTTCCATTTTGGTTTTTCCTACTGTCCTTATGCTTTTCCTTATCGCTAGCAGAGTTTTGGTAGAAGAGACTTTATCAAAACCTTCTGAAAAGTAGATTAAAGAAAAATGCATCTTTGCACTACTACAGTTGTAATGGTTGAGCATAATTTTTTTTCTTCACTTATTTTCTGAGTGAGATGAGCCAATTTGAGGTTAAATAGCCCAAAACCAAAGAAAGAGAAACCACAATGAAAAATTCAGAAAGTGACAATACCACTGCAAGAATCAAACTGTTTCTCAGGAGTTAGAAGAAAAAATAATACACTAACCTTTCTAAAATAATAGACACTTAATGCTGTTGCTTAATACACAATTTTGAAATATATTTCAAAAAAGAACCAGACTACAATAATACTTACAGATGTACTGGATATATTATTAGTTCTGTATGTTTTTTGAAATAATAAAGGCAGAGCAATGCATGACACCTCCAAAAGTTGGAAATGTGGGCTGTTTTGATGCTAGTTCATGCTCATATGTTCTTGTCCTGTATGACAAGATCATTATTGTTCTTATTTTCCCACCTGTAGAAATTTCAGTCACCTGGATATATGCGCTATTTGAGAAGGGGAATTGTTCTGCTATCTTAAAACAATGATCTTCCTGAAAGTAATGAAAAATGTTTGTCGTCAGGATTTTGCTTCTAGAAGAGAAACTGAAAAATGCTTTCTTCAGAGAGACAGACACTCTAACAAGGCATTTGTCTGTGGAATAAACAGCAGGATCCTATGTACTTGTCTTCAAAGTATCCCTAAATAGTTAAATTATTAGAGCTTTTCTGATATACTGCTCTTACTTTGGTTAGCTTTAGGCTTTCTCCGTGTTAAGACATTGGATATGAATCAATGGATTGTACTTTTGAATTTGTTTTTAGCAAGGAAATTCTAGGCATTAAGTAGAGATACAAATAGTTCTGATGTCAGTGTGTTTTTCGTTTTTTAAATTCTGTACGTGTAAAATAATGTGAATAAGATCATATATGGAGGCATACTTCGATACTTCAGTATATCGAAGTTGATAAAACATCATTTCTATCTATTTTTCATCTAGACAATATAGAATTTTGTTCTAATTTTGAAGATGATACTGTTTGTATTTTTTGGGAACCCTGAAAAATTTCTTTAATGTCTGCATCCTTTTCCCCACCCATAATCCTTTGAAAGAAGATTTTATAATTAAGATCTTTCTAACATAGCTACAGATACAGTAGGTATAATAAGGATTACAGAAATTGTAGCCTTTCTATTTGAACTAGAAGGAATTGAGAGTTAAAGTAAGAATTTAAGTCCTAAGGTGACTTCTGGGTTCACATCCAGGGAGGGAGAAAAGTCATGTTCTCTTGCCATTGCCAATAGGAATGTTGACAGCTCTGCACCTGAAAAATAAGGGCTGTTCAAAGCATCTGTGTTTAAAAAAGCAGGATTTCTTGTGACTGCTGTATTTTAGTACATCTTACTTACTACACTTGTGAACAGGTGACTTGAAACATAAAAACTGTCTTCATTCACCAGTTTTTTTTTGTATTATTTTTGTACACATGCCAAAGAACGTTTTTTAAGGAGATGCTTGATTTAACTGAATATTTTCACATACAAGGATTGCAGTTCCACTATTTTATTGCTTTTAGAAGTGCTTGTTATTGTTTATTACTTAATTTGTGTTATTTTGGTTGTTTACTTATGGATTGTAATAATTCTAATAATTAGCTTGTTAGATAAATTAGATTATTAGAATTCACAATAGCTAACACAGTACAACAGTTTTTCCCAGTAGGTTGCTTGATAACTGGGGTAAGAAATAACTTGCTGTTTGGTTTCTGGAAACTGTCAAGCCAACCTTAATGTCTATTATACATTTTATTGTATTTTTCCAGAGCTGCAATGAATAACATACAACAATTGATTATGATTTTAAACTCCGCAGCTGATAAACCATCAGATATTCTCAACAGGTATTTCAATGTAAGTGACTAGAAGGAGGATTTGTAAAAGACTCCTGGAATTATCACTGGCATGCAATAAACACCTATAGATCTGATGCACGTTTTGGGAAATTCCTTTATTAACAGGTGTTTTTTGATGAAGTACATTTTCATTTGGATGGTTTAAATGTAATTACTTGTTTTAGAAAGCATTTCTATCTAACTGCATACTGGAACCTTGTAAGTTCTTAAATATTTTTGTTACTGCACTAAATATTAAGATTTATGTATGTATCAGATGGAAAAAGGGGATATAAAAGGGAGACAAAAAAGAGGAGGATGTTCTCAGGATCTCATGTCCACATTCAGCAACTTAAATATATTTCTAACTTTAAAGACATTGATGTTGATGGTATGACTTCCGTGTTAGTTGGGTTGCAGCTAGTTGTGTGAGAGACATGAAGCTGTAGTTACTGGAAATTGTTGGACATATCCAATGATTCTGTTTTTTTAACCATTCCACTTTTATTCAAGCTAATTAAAAGATGTTACAAAGTGAGGCAGGACTCGTGATTAAATCGTTCAAGTGTTTTTGAAGTAAAATGCCTCTTCTCTGCCTTTCCTTCCCCTACCCTCCTTCCTGGACTCCGTTAGAATTGCACAGTGAACCCTAAGGACAGTATCCTGAAAAGAGTGGAAAGCCTGGAGCACATCTTCAAAAAGAAATTCGCGGAAGCAGTTGGACAGGGCTGTGCTGAAATTGGTTTACAGGTAACTAGCATTTTGTTTGAGAATTACTCACTTGAACCCTGTCAGCACTAGCTTATGTGAAACCTGCCTTACTGACTGTCCTCCGTCAGTGCAGATCTATAATGGTAACAAGCTACATTATTCAAGTTGAGGAATGAACAGGTATTTCTTTCTAAAGTGTTGTAAGGATAGCATTCCAGAAATTATTCTTTATACCTAAGGGACAATAGGAACTGGTTGGAAGTATGTTGGAAATATTCTAATGAAGAATGGGAAAATTGCTGGGCAAAATGCATCTAGTGAAATGTATATTTGCAGTCAATAAGATAAATTAACCTACAGCTGCAAAAGGTGACTCAGTTCCTTATAAAATCAGTATGCCAACTGTGCTTTTGACAAGGATTTAGGAAAACAAATTCAGCCAAGTTTGTACTTGACAGTCTCCTGTCTGTCAGTCCTGCTTTGTCCTGTTAGCTGGGAATCAACATGAACACTTGATTAAGTCTTCATATGGTTGGGATGGTCACCTCAGCAGCTTTTGAGACCTCTCCAGTGCTATTGCTAAATGAAACTGGGGACAATTACTTCTTTGTAGTGGCTCTTCCAATAAACGGGAATGTTCTGAATTGTTAAGGCACAAGAGCCTGCCTCTTCTAGTCTGTTGAAACTTCTTGCAATGTTCTTGAATTTCTTTTTTTTTTTAACAGAGATATAAGCTTGGAGTTCGTCTGTATTACAGAGTAATGGAATCTATGCTAAAGTCGGTAAGTTCAGTACTGGTGACTTAGTACTGGCATTGCATTTACAAATACTAAGAATATTCACAAGTTTGGTTTGATTCATATTTTTCAGGAGGAAGAGCGCCTCTCAGTGCAGAATTTCAGGTAGGTGCCCTTAACTTGTTATCAAAGTCTGCTATTTTAGCACTAGGACAAGTATTAATAATTTTCTTTCTCTTTAGCAAACTTCTGAATGATAACATCTTCCACACATCTCTTCTGGCGTGTTCTATTGAGGTCGTCATGGCTACATATGGCAGTAAGTTGGGTCTAAATTCTTAAATAGCGTTGTTATTTATTGATAATTATTGCTATTTGTTCTAATACATAAAATACAGCAAAAAAAAAGTGCTCACTGACATTTTTGAACTAGCTAGCAATGATTCAATAAATACAAAAAGGAAAAAACATCAGAAGTGAAAGAATGTGGTATGCTTGATAATCTTAGTCTGTTTTCCCTGCAGGAAATGCTTCACAAAGTGATGGTACCAGTGCTGAAACAGATGTGTCTTTTCCATGGATTCTCAATGTATTTGATTTAAAAGCTTTTGACTTCTACAAGGTGATTGAAAGCTTTATTAAAGCAGAGCCAAACCTAACAAGGGAAATGATAAAGCATCTAGAACGCTGTGAACATCGAATTATGGAGTCTCTTGCGTGGCAGTCTGTAAGTAATGCTTTAAAGTAGTATTTGTTCTTGTATAATGTGCATATCTAGAAAAATGAAATCACACCCAACTCTATAAAATAAGTTCTGGTCTTGCTGAGATGTATTTCTAGCAAAATAAATTACAAGAGCAAAACAAGATTAGTTTTGGCATGTCTTCAGGTTTCGGAAAAAAGGAGTATATCAGAGGAAGAAGTCAACATGGCTCTGCTGATTGTAGGCCAACGTCATCTTACTACTGTCATGAATCTTAAGGGTGGTACCCTTAGACAGTATTTTGGTGCCAAAGACAAGACAATAAATTCTATGCCTTTATTTGTAAGTTAATTTTTATCCAGTTGCTAGTTCCACTCGGCAATAGAGCCTTAGTTCTGTGCCTCTGAGATGTTTGTTAATAGTACTTAAAATACTGATTTTTCGTTGTCCTTTGTGTTTTAGTCCCTTTAGTTTCTTTGAATGCCATTAAAATAAAATGCTGGGAGGTTAGGTTGGTATTTTTTAGACTGGATCTTAGTAAATCAAACATTGTTTCTTTTTCTTGTATGTTACTCATAAACCAAAAATATTCTACTAATGCCACAAAACAGGAGACTATAAAAAACTGCGCATTTTGACCAGAGACATAAAGTGACTGTTTAAGAACCTATCCTTTATCTTATAGTTCTAGGAAGTTTAAAACCACAGTATCCTGTAGCTAATGGGACAGTTTAATAATGAAACAAGTTTCTTTTCAGAGTAGTCTCTTGTTTGGTTTGACTATAACTTCAGAGTGAAAATTCAACCATTTTGTAGTACAGGTGATACTTTACCAGGCTGTGGGGTTATACTCCTGGATTTGGGGAATGCTTCTGTGCCTGAGCAGCGAGGGCCCCATCCACGTTCAGGTTTTTGCTCAAGATGTGTGTGGAAGCAATTGTCGTGCTTCAAACTGAATCTGCTGAAGTGCCTTGTTCTAGCCAGCCTGTGGCACTTCATTTTCTCTGCCAAATAGTCAGTGGGCACATGTCCCACAGCTCCCTGAATGTGCCCTGGTATGATGGTGACTTTCCATTGTTGTAGCTGTAACTTGTGTCTCAGCTCCATGCTCATCACTACAATGTTCTGTGCCCCAGGATTTTGGATGCTGTAACAGAATGTAAATTTTTCCCTTTGCAGTGCTTTTGCGTGTGTGTTTGGTGTCTTGGGAAATGCATGTGGCCTTTCTGTTGCTGTATGAATTTCTTCATGGTTTTGTTTAACTTTGAATAAGACAGTCTGAAAGCACTTGAGGCCAAGAGCCTCTTACCAGAGCCTACAGAAACAGGGAAAATGAGGCAGTGTTTCAAGAGGTGGATAGTATTTTAAGAAGTTTGTAGGCATATTAAAAAGTGCTTATTTGAGAATTGTAACATTCGGAGGACAAAAGGCAGTGGTACAGATACCCAAGTTTGACTCTTTACAAGCAAACCAGTTTGAAGTCAACTTACTGATCAGCAATAAACCATATCTACCAGTTTCTACCCAGTAATTCAAACCCTGCGTGCAGATAATCTGATTTGGAATTGGGCTTTCGGACTGGAAAATGCAAAACACTTGTTATCAACAATTACAGGTGTATTTGCGGGCTTTTGTGAAACAAATTATAATGTCAATAACAAGCCCAGGATTATTTAAAGTCTTCTGAATGCTCTGTTTGAATGTATTTAATGTATTTCATGTATCTTGAGTTGCCAGAGGTTTTATGTTTGGTATTGTTTTGGGGTGGCTTATATAGCTGATTTGAGTGTTAAAAGAGTAGTTCAGCTGCCCATAAGGGAAAGGCTATGAGTTGAGAGAAGCAGAATGCACAGCAGTGGCTCAGGAGAGAAGCTGTGAAACTATCTGCACTAAAGTGTCTTGCTGAGCCTCTTGGTCATCACAGTGAGGGACCTGAGGCCTGTATATTGTAAGGCTGCACGTAGAAACATAAGGCCACGAGTCCTCTAGTGCAGTAAATCCACCTCTGCCTCACATCTAAATATTGGCTGGTTTAGTCTGGAAGTGGAACTTATTGGCTGGTTTAGTCTGGAAGTGGAACTTATTAGCAACAGGAGCAAATGCTTCTGTGGCAAACTTGTGAGGTGGTTAAGGTCAGGTGTCCCAGGAAGCTTCAGCTAGTGAACAAAGGAGTGGTTTACCATAATCTTCTGCAGTTCCTTACTTGGATATTGTCAGCATGTAATGGTGTACCAGTTTTACAAAGTGTCTGCTTAAATAGCAGTTCCCACAAGAAGGGGTAGGCAATTAGAGAAGCATAGTTCATACTGGTAAATCTCTTGCCTCCAAATGTTTGATAAAGGAGGAGGGAAAAGCCAGATGACTACTGCTTAGTCATAATGAATATCTCACCACAAGTGATTGCTTTGGGTTAATTTTAAACAGATTACCTGATAATCAAAAAAAAAAAAAGGGATCTCGAGATTCAAGTTTCTTAATATGGTTAGAGGAATCTTTTTTTTCCCTGAAAAGTGTTAAAATGAAGAAAAATGAAGAAAAGCATGGAATGAGTAAACTTTATGCAAAAAATTCTAGCTCGGTAAATAAGAACAGCAACATTTGAAAAATATTTATTTACAAATATCTGCATAATCCAACTCTGATTCCCCCAATTATTTGCCATGTACTTTTGCTTAGTTCTTACCTTCCTGGCCAGGTAGTACATTGCATTGTAAGGCTTGTCTGCACTTTGGAAAATCAGGTCTGTATTTATCCAGTCTTTCCTCATTCTCCTGAGTGCTTTAGGAAGACGGATTTCTATATGAGATTTAACAAGACTGAGCAATTGAATATGGAATAACTTGAATTTATTGTAGTTTTACTTGCCATAGAGCTTTTGCCTTGCATAATTTCTCTGAAGAAAAAGTCTTAAGTGCATCTGACCTTTTTCTGACTTTGGAAGCTGTATCAAATGAATGTGAATGATTCTGGTTTTTACTGGTATCTGAAGATAATATATCACTCCTTTGCTAGTCATTGTGAAGATGTTTATTGCTCTTGCATAGCTTGCTGATTTAGTCATTTGTACTTTAGGAAGGAGGTGAAACTTTTCTAGGTCATCCTTTCTTTTAACAAAAAAGCATAGCCAGACAAAATAACGGGTGGAAAAAAGTTGAAGGTTCTTCTCAATAAATCTGAATTTTGAAAAGGGGCAAGTGTCGACTGACTTAATCACGTGGAAGGTACTTACTTTCTTTAAAACTTTATTGAATCCAAAGGCAGAAGCCCCATTTATCACTCAGATATTATTTACCAGTGAGGTTATGATGCTTCCAGATGCAGATTATGTGGAGATCAGTTTAGAATATGTTAATAATGCTGCATAATTTTTATTTGCAGAGTAGAAATAAACTGTACAATATTCCTTCTTTACTGTAGAATGTTTGTTTCATCTCCCTACAGTACTTTTAAAATTTTATAACTTTAAAGGGAACTGAAGTTACTTTGACTGAAAAAATAAAGGTCCCTATAGCCATTGCTTCATTTTTATCATATTTATATGAATTTGATATATAAACCCTGGCATAGTTAAAATGTGTTTCCTATGAAAGGGATAGATTGTTACCTGTCAGCCTGGGAGATCATGCTCAGCTTTTCCATAATTCCATCAGATTGATCTCTCCTGTGGCTTACCCAAAGAAGTAATTGTTTTGAGTATGAGATGATGGTTGTGTGAACAGATTCCAGAATCTCTGAATTTCCCTTAGAGAAAGCCCTGTCAGCTGCCATGTATCACAGTATGTTTGGGATTGGAAGGGACCTCAAAAGATCATCCAGTCCAATCCCCCTGCTGGAGCAGGAACGCCTAGGTGAGGTCGCACAGGAACATGTCCAGGCGGGTTTTGAATGTCTCCAGGGAAGGAGACATAATGTCACATAATTGACTAAAGTGTCGCTGCTTGCTGCAGTGCATTAGGAAGAAACAAGGTATAGCAGGTTCACAGTGCAAATCACATAAAGTCTATCAATTTTCAGTCTGTTTTAAGAGTTGAAATACCTATAGTACCTGAAATATATTTGTTTCTGGGAACAGTGTGACTTTGGTGGTTGTGAGGTTGTTTGTTTGTTTGGGTGATTTTTTGCCGTGTCATTCAAGAAAGTAAACATCTATGGGGTATCTATCTTTGTTATATATATCTGCAAAGCAATCCAGTTGTATTTCCCTGCCTCTCAGCTTGTGTTCTGCTCATTAGCTGTGAGCAGGGAAGAGCAAGATGTTCAGTTTCTTTTATACTGCTGCTTAGGGAATGTGCTTCCTGCAAATACCTTTTCACATGTATGGTTAGGTAAAGAGTGTGGAGCGTACACATGTTCTAAATCATCACATTTGGCATATTGAAAATAGTTTGGGCTATATTACAAAATACTTTTTCTGCAAGCCAGCCTTTGGTGGGCCAGAGATGGGATGTGTCAAGCCCTTCTGCTCTCTCAGGCTTCAGTGACCCGGTGCTGGGGTAGTGAAAGGGTCTTGTTCTTCTGCACTGGAGGAGCTGCCGACCAGCCGCAGCTGTGTCCAAAGCTCAGGTGATTCATACCAGCCCAGTAAGGCAGGTTAGAGAAAGCAGCACAGCCACACTTTCCTGGTTAGCTCTACAGGTGGGAAAATGTTCTGTTGTTAACTTGTTAACTCATCTGCATGAGCACCTGGAGTCCAAAGGCTATTCCTTGTAGGGCTGCGGTTTTAAAAGGCTACCTCGTAGCTTTTGCTGTTAACAGGGATGAGAGGCAGCTGTGTCACCTTCCACAACCCCACAATGGCCCAGAACAGAATGGGAAGGTGCATTGTGGTGTCCTAAAGGGAGTTTCTTTGCAGTTTGATTTGGTCTGCTGGCTTCAGCATTTTTTTGGTGTTTGTGTGTGAGGGGCAAACAGATGTGGAACTGAAGCAGTGCATTGCACTCCAGCTGTTGATACTGTAGGCTCCTTTGACTGTGGTCATCTTTAATATTTGCTATCCTAATTGATGTTTGTATTTTTCAAAGGAAGAAGGAACACCAGTAGTGATAGGTGTTGTTATTTACAGTTTTAAAGTGGTTCAGATTTTTAAGGACTGATAGAAGATAGAGATGGCCTTACAAGATTACTCTTTTAATGGTTAAAATATGATCATAAGTAGGCAAGTATACTTTGCTCTGTCTTTAACTCCTTCCATGTAGCATTGCCTAAACTGTGCTCCATAATACTTTCCCTTTGTCAGTTTCTTCTCTGTGGCATCTATTGTCAATTAAACATTTGCAATGAAATGTACAGTGCTGTTTTATTGTTGATTTAACATAACTCAATATTTGCATTAAATATTTGTCAACTATGTAGTTAATTTATACTCAGATACCTCATCCCACACCAAAGACTTCAGTTGGTTTTAAATGATGCAGCTCACTGTGGCAGAAATACCTTCCTGAGTAAAGCCATGTATTCCCAAAGATTATGCTTTACTGAATTAATATGACATACTCACTGAGCTGGAATAACAGCAGACCTACTTTGATCGTGCAGTAAGGTTGAAAAATATGAAATAGGTATGCTTAAGATTTGCGTTAAAAGTGTTAGACAAATCCAGGTCAGGATAAAGCTCTAAGAAATTACAGGTAAGCAAGTACTCCTTAGTATTTTGTGTAGTACAAGCTTAACTATGCAGCCTCCTAGTCTTCGTACAAGGACACAGTTATTGTGGTACTCACTATACTGGAGTGCTTAGAGCCTTTTTCCTTGGATGCAGTGTACAATTTCAAATTAGGTTTCTGTGCTCCTTGTGTGGAGGAATTGAGCATCTAGGAATGGGAGTTAGTATATTTGCTTGTGGTATGTATGCTTCTCAGTCGTGTTTTCTTTTAGGTTTATGCCTGAAGTCCTGCACCTCTTCTGGAGGTAGATGCTTACAGGCAGTTTGAAGTCTTTGATGTCCTAAGTAATTCCTTTTAAAACTGGAAGAAGTAGGAATGGTCATACTGTCAAAATTTCATACAATAGGTTACTAGATAAATTGTTTACTTCTATATTAGCAGAATGACTCTAAAACCTTGTTGGCAGGTGGGTTGGACTAGATGATCCCAGCCTTCCCCCAACCTTTCCAACCCCAGCTGTTCTGTGATAGGCAGCCAAGTAAGGCCAGGCAGCAAGGACTGGTTATTGGGGCTGTGTCTGTACTACTAGCCTCAAAGAGACAGTAGTTTAGGCTTGAGTATTGCCCACAGCCATCAGTGGTGTTCTGGCAGTAACATGTTCCCTGGCATGTTCTGGCATTAGTCAGCACTCCTCTGGGCAGCGCCTGGGCAAGATTTGGGGCATGATGCAGCTCAGGATCTATCTTCAACTGCTGGTGTGGATTAGAAGTGGAGAAAGCTTCGCTGCGTGGGTGCGAGCTGTGCTTTGCCGCTTGCCCTCAAGGCCTTAGGACAGGCCAGGGCTCGTTGTGTTACTAACTGCAGATGTAGTCGTGGCTTCACCCATGAGTGACTTCAGCACTGGCAAGTGAGTCAAGTGTTCTGCTGTCTCTCCTCAAGGCTCCAGTAGTCGTGTGTCTTTCTGCACAGCAGATGGTTTCTCTTAGAAAAGCTAGTGTATGTCAGGCATACTCCTTTCATGCCTTCTAAATTTTGCTTTTCCCTAGATATAGGAATATCTAATTTGTGAATGAGGGGCAGCCTTAGGCACAGAAAACTGCTTGGCTTATCCAGAATGACAGTGTTTGCAGTCAGGCTCACTGGCAGGATGCACGAACCACCTACGGAGCTTCACTGGTGCAAAGACAGGTACCTCAGGAATTGCAGGCGTCACATAGATCTTGCAGACATCACCCATCTCCTGATCTCCTGTGATCTTCTGGATTTTAGGCACCTCGTATCCTGCCTCAGTGTGGAGGCTGCTATGGACAATGATTTTAAATGTGGAATTTTCTAGGCTTTTTTTTTTTTTTTTACAAGGCAAAATAGTGCTAAGGGTCACCAAGCTATGCCATTTCATGTGTTCGTTGTGCTCCTTTCAAAAAAGTTATGTTAGGAGAATACAGCTTTAACCTTAAAGAAGGAACTGAGAATTGATTTGAGGTTTTCTGTCTGTACATACTAAATATATTTCTGCTTGCATCATGATTGTGTTCTAGAAGCATACGTGATGAGAGAGGTCACCACCACTGCTGCTTGGCAGGATAGTGCTAAAGGACCATACTGGTTCTGCTGCATATGCTTTATTTTTCTTTTTGAAGGTAATTAATTAGCTCTGACATTTCAGTTGTCACGCTGCGGCTGGAAAGCCTTCTGTGATTTTGCCTTTAATCATACAAGGCACATTCTTAGAAGTCTGTAAGATGGTTGCTTTCTGGGTATCTGTGAATATATGGTAAATATATAGTAAATATGTTTATGTGCTTTTTTAGTTTGAGCATATGCATATATGCGTGCATGCACTTTTTAATAAATGCATAAATATGTTAGTGTCTCTCCCATGCCTTTCAGTACTCCTGAAGAGTTTCCTTTTATAGAAATCATGCTGTGCTTTTTGAGGCTTGAAACTTTTATCTGCTTTAATAGCTGAAGGCAAATTGAACAACCAGGAAGAATACCCAATGATAGTCTTCACTGTCTGCACCATCACTTTGAAAATCTTCCCTGCTACTCCTGTTTATTGTGAAGATGACTCAAGTTGTTATTCATGCTTGGGTGTTGCCATCCGAGCAAATCCTCTGGGCTACTGGAAGAGAAACTAGAACACTTAAAGCTCAGGCCCTGTGTTTCCTGCTTTTGTCTGTCTTGGCAATGTGTTCACTTCTTGGTACACACTAAGTGTACAAAATACTCACTAGGGCTGGAAGATATTGGTTATGTTAGCACAGTATTAATGGATTTATCTGTTGGAGGTATACCAAGCCAGCCCAACCCTTAAGACATTATTTTGATTCAAGTACAAACACGACCAAAGGGATTACCTAAGACACAAGCAACTATGTGGAGTTTTCAATCTGTGAAAACTGGATGCCATTCTCGATTAAGGATTTAAGTTTTTCTCTACTTCATCTACTGCCCCTCTTATTAGAGGGATGCTAATCCTGCACTAGTAGACTTCTATAACTTAGGTATTTAGGCTCCCTCTATACTTGAGACAGAGCTGCACTTCCAGAAAGCAATTCATTCTATTTATCTTCAACAAGTATTTTACAATGGGATTATTCACTTTCTGAAGGTCCCTCTTTCCACGGACTGTAGAGAGCATCTGTCTCAATGACAAACCTAAAGCAGATGTATAATGTTTGTCTGGGGTTAGTGGAAGTGAATCATGATGCCTAATATTAGTCTTTGTGACTACGTTTCCCCCTTTCGGTGTTAGGGGATCATTAACAAGAGGTAGCTATTTAATTATGCCTAGTTTTGCTTTAGGTGGCCACTTATGCTGTATATCTCATCCATAGTCCTGTTGTGGTTTCTGTTTGTGTGGAGGTCGTGTACTGTTACCAGGGTGGCTGCCGAAGCGGAGGATGTCGTGATCTCTCAGATTTACAGCTGTCATAGGGAGCCAGGCTTTATAGCCTGTGCTCAGTGGAGCTTGCAGCTCTGTTGGTGCAGTATAAAGATATCTACACTGGTGTCAACTACAGAGTTAGCCACAGAAATAAGACTTGGTGAACAGGATATACTTTTAGACTTTTTTTTCTTAAGGTTGTCCTGATGGTTAGTAGGACTTTAACAAAAATAATGAAAATAATTAAATAGTTTTCTGGGAATCCTTGATTTTTCGAGTTGGTTTTTTATATTGTCCAATGTTTTGGTGGCCATACCACAGCTGTAGGACTTTCATTTTAGTCCTGCCCAGTTTCTAGGTAGATTGAACTTGAGCTTTTAATCCTGCAGCATTGCAATATTTGCATTGCAGATACTTTGTAAGAATGCTGAAAAGAGCCTATGAGGGAAAAGTATATTAAAATTCAGGGAGATATGCTTGGAGTTCTTTAGTTTTGTGAAATCTTGCTGAATTGGGTCAAATTTGATGAGGCTTTCTCCTTAAGTACAAATAATGCTTGGGTTAAATTCTGCAGCCATTTCCCTGCTACTTGGATGGGATTATGTTCTCTAACTTTGTAGTTCTGTTAATCTTTGTAGTGAAACAAAACTGGTAAATGGGTAAAATAAAGTTTTGTGGTTTGTTTGGTTTTTTTTTTCCTCTTCTTTTGTCTGAGTCACAGTCCTGAATAACTGTCATAAGCTTTATGGCTCTTTATATCCTTATTGCTGTGTTATTTGAGCCATTTTATAGTTAACTTTTCTTTGGAAGACAGAGTTAGCTTCTGTTCGGAAGCAAAGGAACTGCCAAACATTCGCTGTGGGGTTTTTTTTTTGCCAACTATATGCTGCTCAATTTTCAAGCTCCTAAGGTTATAACAATATCTTGTCAAACTCAGACTGCCAAATTCTATGTCACTGGAAGTGAGGTTTTTGTCCCTCTGCATGCTTCATTTTCTTCGAAGCCATTGCATGCATAGATGCATGGGGTTTTTTTCTGTTGTCATTGGTGGTTTGTTGTTGTTGGCCAAATAAGTGCTTTTGTGCCTGATTTTATACTGTATAAATGTATGGCATTTCAGTTATACATTTGTATCAGAGTACACTAAATTTCCAGTAATAAAAAGTCCTTGTCAGGGATGAGGATCCCTCTGTTTACAGCTGTTGAACAGGCATAGTGTTCACCATCTTCCAGAAAGGTAATCATCCCTCTGTGTTTTGGTGAAGCTCTTCATTTGGGTTGTGTTTGCTGGTCAGAACAGGTTAGGTGCAGGCTGGTTAAGTGTCTCTGGTACAGCTGAACATGGTGCCACCAACATCTGGACCTCTATGCCTGGTGTTCTCCTGAACCCCTGAGCTTCAGGCTTACCCAGTTAGGCTGTACTTAGTCTGAACTTGGCTTGAGTAAGTACCTGAACTGTCAACACTCTGTCCTTCTCGTTCAGCTTGCCCAGAACAAACCCTGTGCCTGTTGCACCTTGCAGCAGCTCAGAGGAACTTGCAGATGTCATCTGGACAGCAACGAAATGGCTGCTAACTTGTTTTTTTAGGGCTTAACCACCCACAGGAATATGTGAAACACAATATGAGCATGCAGTATATATGATAAAGTTTCTTTCATGCATAAAAAGTGTTAAATACCTGTAGTAAACAAGTAGTCAAAGAGACTTTGGATTTAGTTTCATAGGCAGATATTTTGGTACTTGCTTCATTATCTGTATTCTCAAATTTTTGCTATGTTTTGCTATAGAGTTAACAAATTTCTTTAGTAGAAAAATATCTGCAATGCTCTAGGTACTTCCTTTGTTATGCCATAAAAGCATCAAAGTTTTATTGCAGATGCTTCCAGCTTTAGACAAGTGTAATTCTTGGTGCTGTGATTAATTGTAGATCTTTTGGAATCCAGCATCACTCCTTAGTGATCAGGAGTTTTTTCAGTTTTTATTGCATCAATAGTTGCTTGCAGAAAGTGCTCACTAGTGCAGACTTCCAAAAATTAATAGATCAAATGTTGTATAGTTTTGCAGAAAGTTGAAGACTTGCAACTAATGTGTACAATTGACTTCCTTTCATAAAGCAGCAATTTTTGCAGAATTCATGTGAAAAGCAGAAGAGTTAACATAGCCATAGCTGTTTTCATGTGAGATAGACTTAATATTATTCCTAATGTATGGCTTTAATTTCGGGTGCCTCCTGTTACTGTTATTTAAGAATGGTTTTCTTTAAGGCAGCAACTCCCTGTTTAAAAAAGGTGGAGTTAGGGCAAATCTTAAAGGTACGTGTATGGAAAAGTGTTCTTTGATCTCTTCAGAAAAAGACAGGAACTTCTTTTTAGAGGCCTTCCTTTGTTGTTGCTTGTGGTTTGGTTCTCATGTTTAAACTGTAGACAACTTATCCCTGCTTAGTGCAGGACAGTTGTTAGTTCTGTTGTAACTGGAGTGAATGGACTGCTTGTTAAATAGAAACAATATTTTAAAATCTAAATTTTCAGTTCTGGAATTTTTAGTCTTCCAACAAAATGATAGGTTTTATAGAAGACAAGATGTGTGCAGGGTTCTTTCTGTTTGCTTTAATTTTGTGATAAGTTCAGTTTTCTTACAGGAAAAACTGGGCTTGCTTTATAAGCAGTTGTATAACAGGAACTGGATAGAGCAGGGAGGTGATAATGTGCAAGGCTACAGATTGCTTCAGTGGCAAAGCAGAATCAGAGGATTTGAACAAAGTTCTCCATCCAGCTTCTTGCAGAACTATTAGACTGCGCAAGGATGGCTTTCTGAATTTGCATTAATCCTAAATGAGTTCTATTGAGTACGTTCAGAAAATGTATTCAGTAACTGTCAGGTGTATTTATACAATTTTTGCACCACTCTGATAATGAGATAACAAATGCAGTCCAGACATTTACAAGTTCTATATTTAGGATAATTCTGATTTACAATTTGCCTTAGCTCTTGAAATGTATCCTCTTTCATTTTGTCAGTGATGCTCAAATGCCAGTAACCTTAAGGTATAAATGATAATAGTCTAGCAAAAAGGGAACTTGTCAGGGTTTACAGGTCTGCCCAGGTGCAAGAACCTTATAGTATTACATTTACTGCTGGAAAAGTATGAACAAGTTGCGCTTCATTGATAAAACTAGAAAATAACTTGGAGGAATAAGTAATGATAGAGGATACTATGCTCAAATGAGATTTTCAAAATTATCAGTCTTGGTGAACCTTGCTGGCTTTGCTGTAATTTTAGCTGAGTTCTTCATGTAATTCTGAAAAATCTCATCGTTGGCAAGAAGGCTGGTTGGAATTACAAGTGACAGTCACTTTCTCATTTGCTAGAGATGATGGAAGACTGAATAAGCAGGAGTGATATGGAGAGGCCGAATGGCAATCAAGTGCTCCAAAAGAAAGGAGGAGGCAGTAACAAAAGCAGTGGATCTGAAACAAAAAGGGGTTGGTGTTGCAGGGGGTGGGGGGAGAGTTTGCCTTTTTTTTTAAGTTTTATTCTCCACCCCCCAAATGCTAACTTATTAATGCACAATGTTGTGGATGTTAGAAAGCTTACACAAGTTCAAAGGGAGGCAGGACAAACTCACAGAGGAAGAAATTTTAGCATTGCTGAACACACAAACACATCTGACCTGGAAACTTCCAAGATACAGCTGGTGAATTGGGACAGTTTTTGGAGGAGGGAGAGCCCTGTACCCCTCCTGTTACCTCCTTCCCCAGGCATCCAGCCTTGGCTGCTGTTGGAGGCCAAATTGTAGATTAGCTGAATGCCCAGAGTCTGATCCAGTACAACCATTTGTATCTTCCACCTGATCTCACAAACTCAGATCTTTAAATTTCTATGACTGAGGTTGCTTTCTTAGGAAATAAAAGTTTGGAGGTTGATTCCAGTTAAGGATTTCTTACCTGTGTGAAGTATCTTCTTTTTAAGCACTTTAAGATGAAAAATATAAAGTAGTTTTTGACTTGGTATTGTTATTTCCTTAAATGTCAAAGACATATACTAAGTGAAACAAATTTCAACTTGTATTCTGTTCCTGGAAGAGCCAGAAATTATACGTTTTATGTTGAGCTTGGAATTTTAAAATGGGAAATCTTTTGCTTCTAAAAAATGGTATGTTGAAGTAAATTAGAGATGTTAACAGCCTGTTTCTTCTTCCTTGTTGTTCAAAACTGCTCTTTAATTGTCTAGTTATCAATGGCTGCCTACCTTGGTTTAGATCAAAAAAATGCTTGGAGTCCCCTAAATCTTCACTGCTTTTATGTTTATGGCAAGTTTGCAGTATCTGTGCTCTGTTGATGAAGAACCCAGACTGCAAAGAACAAATTTGTAAGTTTTGGTCTTAAAACTGAGTGCCAATCCCCCCTGCATAGGCATATGAGTAAAAACAATGTACCTTTAGGAAGCACTGGATGCAACACATTCAGGAGCTCTGACATTACAAGCCTTTTAATTTGAGATGTCTAGGCATGACTTAAGAGAATAACTCCTTATCCAAATTTAAATTTTGGCATAAGCTCTTACCAGAGAGACAGAAGAGTTGGTATCAAAGGCAGGAGCGGAGGGAAGGAGTGTGGCTGTTCAGGAATGTACCACTGGAAACGTTGCTCCATCCACAGCTCTCCAGGATAATCTTGGTGCAGGACTGGAAGCGGAGGAGAAAATCTCGGCCAGTCCTGAATAGCTGGGGGCTTGACTTTATATCAGCTTGTTGTGGGAGGTGCAGTTCACTCCCCCTCTTCTGAATCACTCAGATAGAGAATCTGACCATTATTAAGAAATTCCCTAAGTGACAGATGTTGCTTTTTTGACTCCGTTCTTGTTTTGTTTTGGGGTGTGGTTGGTTGTTGTGGTGGTTTTTGTTGCTGTTTGTTTTTTGTTTTGTTGCCTTTTTTCACCCTCTGTGGAAAGACTGAAATATGTTTAATAATAAAAAAATATAGTCTTCCTCTCACAGTTTTGAGGTACCTAACTGTTAGGTAGTGGGAAAACTGTTGTGCTGTGTTGCACTGCGTGGTCCCAAAAAGCAGAAGAGCTACTCTTCATGTTTCCCAAGGCTTTTTGAGGTAATACACCAGAGAAGATTTGGCTTAAAAGGGTGTACCCATACATAGGACTTTATCTACTTGTTCTGCTTTTAAGTCAGTGATTTTTTTTGTCTCTCCTGCCCTGCAGTTTCACAATCTCAGGAGGAGCAGCTTCTCTTTACCAGGGTGAGGCTGCAGGGTGTTTGCTGCTGTACTTACTGCAGAGGCGTCGCTGGACAAGTTGTCACTGAGCCGAATAGCAGCTTTGCCAAGTTTGGGGAGAGTCGTAGTCCAGAAACACAGCCCAGCAGTGACATTAGGGGCTTTCATCCCAAACTTTTTGGAGGGAGTCTAATATCAAACAGGTTCTTTAGAGAGAGATGCATAGAGATGCCTATCTGGCTTTTGAATTTTGGATTTGTCAGTGACAGACGGAAAACATGCACAGAACTACTCATGATGGGCTTTTTGTGCGTTTTTCTGCAGTTGGATACGAATCAGAAGAGTTTAGGATTCTTAGCAAAGATAACTGCCTATTTTCAGATATTAAACAGATGTTTGTCTATGCTATCTTTGTAGCTTAGCTCATACTATTTGATTTTTTTTCCATAAGCTGTGTGGGGAAGGATTTATAATGTTAAGTGTAAAATTCAATCAACATTATTTTCTAGTAGTCTTTGAGTAACTCAGTTTTCCAGTAGTAGTAATGTACAATTAATTTACAACAATGAAGCAAAAGCTTCGCAAAGGGAAGTAATCTCAATGAGATAAGTTATCATTTATTCTGACAGCTCAATATGCTTTTTCTCCAAAATTGATTCGCATGTTTGTATACTGCCCTGAAGTAAAAATGCCTCAGTGCTGTATCTCTGCAACAGACTGCCCAAAATCTAAAGTACAAATTGATTTTAACTTTGTTTTATTAACGCTGTTTTGGGGGAGGAAAAACCACCACTATTTACTTTTACTTTTACATATTTATTTAATTTTACAGCAATGTTAAATTAATTTTGAGGAAAATGTACAAAATGTTCTAGTAGCTGAGAAACATACACAGCAGGATGTTTTAAAGCACTCTTGTCTATATATCCCTGTTTGTAACAGTAATATACATAGATTTCTCTGTTTACATAGCTTTTACTTTTTGAAGTGTCTAATTTAATTTTGCCAGCACATAGACCTGAGTAATTTATTTTCTTGCAAACTTTATAAAGTATAAAAATAACATTTGAAATTTTAAATGCTCATGTTAAAAATATTTATAGGACACAAAGGCTGAGGGGAATTTTCACTCTATTTACTTTTACTTTTACATATTTATTTAATTTTACAGCAATGTTAAATTAATTTTGAGGAAAATGTACAAAATGTTCTAGTAGCTGAGAAACATACACAGCAGGATGTTTTAAAGCACTCTTGTCTATATATCCCTGTTTGTAACAGTAATATACATAGATTTCTCTGTTTACATAGCTTTTACTTTTTGAAGTGTCTAATTTAATTTTGCCAGCACATAGACCTGAGTAATTTATTTTCTTGCAAACTTTATAAAGTATAAAAATAACATTTGCAATTTTAAATGCTCATGTTAAAAATATTTATAGGACACAAAGGCTGAGGGGAATTTTCACTCTAAAAATTACTGTTGTCTTGAATTTTGTTATGGGTCACCAAATAGTTTCCTAGAAGAAATACATGTTTTGATGCTCATTTCTGGTTAGCAACAGTCATGTTTTTCTAAGAAACTACTACCTTGAGATTGAATTACCTTATTCGGAGAATGTTATTTTGTTCAAAATCTGTTGAATAGAAGAACCTCTCACAAAAATGCTTAATAAAGTGGTACTGTACCTAAAGCACTAACTTCAGTCATCAGAGGCTATTTTGTTATAATTACACAGACATCTGAGACAGAGGTGAGAAGAAAAACCAGTTTGGCTGAGTTGTTTCCTGATGCCCTAAACTACCAGAAGATTTAACTGCTTTGTGGGGGCCAGGTTTGTGGAGAGAGCATATATTTTATCAGATAAACCTGGGAGAAATTAAATTCTTGTAGCCCACTGATCGAAGCCTCTTGTGAACATGACGGTCCCTAAGAAGGAGGGTGGAGAAGGTAGTGAAGAAGCAGCTCAGGAGCAGACACAGTAGCTGAAGTGATAAGATCAATACGGTGCAGTTTTCCTCAGCAACTGCATCCTGTTCTGTAAACCAGGTAGTTTCACTCCCATCCTTAGTAACTTGGAAACCTCTGTCCTTAAAATATAAGGTAAAAATATGAGCAACTGTTTTAACTTCAGAAAATACCCTGCCTACTGTTTCATTTATTTCTGACTTGACAGTCAGTCTTCGGACTTTGGTTAACCTAATCCGAAACCAAAAGCACATTTCTAACATACAATCTGTCAGAACAGACATTTGACATGAATTCTTAAAATACTTTTTCTGTGTACTATTATGCTTAACACTTTTACAGTCTTAAAATAAACTTTTCTGATGTGAAGGAAGTGTAACATTTACATATTAGCATGTATTTTCACAGCTGAAGAAATGTGCAGGCTTCTAATTCCAGCTTAGTCCCAGCAGTCTTGTAATACAGTTCATATTGTGGAGTCACTGTCAGATATTTTCATTTTTATGGTCTGAAGGCTGTGCTGAATGAAGTTTTCCGAAACTGGTCTTTCGGAGAATCTGACATCCCGCGTTCTAGTGGACCGGTTCTTTTTTATCGAATTTTGAATTGTATCCGATGTAAAGTAATAGACTATAGGGTCAAAACAGCAGTTTGAAACGGCGATGCACAGAGTGACAGGGTACATAGTCCTGACTGCAGTGACCACCGAACAATTGATCCAGGTCTGTGTTCTCATAAGAGAGTAAAGTATTAAGGTAACATTATAAGGCACAAAGCAGAAGCAGAATATCACTAAATGGACAAAAATCATTTTGAGTACCTTTTTCTTGCTTAACTTATTCCGACTTAATGTAAGTGGTTTATTCAAGGTCCGTAAGACCATAGTAGAGCAGGTCACGTTCAAGATGAGTGGAATGAAGAACCCGACTGTTTCAATGAAGATAACAATCCGGGATAGGTAGGTTTTCCATGTGTCCTCCGAAAAGTTTTCAAAACAGGTTCTCTGTTCGGTATTATTACGGCGGTTTGTAGACTGGAAAAAGCTGGCTGGTGTGCTGCCTGCTAGCACGGTTATCCATACTGCAGCACAGACAATTTTTGCGTTCCTTTTGGTTCGGAGAGTCTTAGATCGAAAGGGGTGCACTATAGCTAAAAAGCGATCTACGCTTATGCAAGTCAGAAATAAAATGCTCCCGTACATATTTGTGTAAAAGAGGGTGACAGAAATCTTGCAAAGAATGTCTCCAAATGGCCAGTTTCTTGCCACAAAGTAATAAATCCTGAAGGGTAATGTAAACACAAAAAGCAGATCCGATATTGCTAAATTAAGCATGTAAGTTGTAGTCTCATTTTGCACTTTCAATGTGCAAGTAAAAATGTAGATAGCAACGCAGTTTGCTATGAGGCCAAGAACAAAAACCATACTAAAGATACACCCATATAAAGTATATTTAAAGGAGTCCTCTGTGGAACAATTAGAGCTTACCATTATAATGGTATATTTAAAATTCCTGTGATTTGGAGGTTTCCCTGGTATTTTTATTGCAACTTTGTTTTAAATCCCAGAAGAACTTGCAGATGTATTTGAACTGTGTGCTTTGCTAAGTTTGTGACACCGCAAAGCTTCAGAGAAGACACACAAGCTCTGTAGCAGGGGAGTCCATCTCCAGCGGTGATCACCAGGTCACTCTTCTCTTCCAAGTGCTGTTTGTAATCACATCGCCAGGCTTTGAGAATCAAAAAACATATTTGTGGCAGATGAGGTCATCCTGAAGCTTGCTCAGTTCCATTTTCCCCCCCAATTCGACGCAGCCGTTGTAAGAACTTTTCGCCTTGTTCTTCGCTGCAGATCGTGACGGTGAAGTCATGTCCATCCAAATTTGCTGGGAACGCGTGCTTTAGAAAACGAGTTCCCGGACGCCTCGAAGTGTCGGCACTTGCATTTCTCTCCCAGCTTGCTTTCTGTAAAACGAGCTTTTCAGCTCTTGGGAGAGCTCTTTTTGGGCTGGCTCGCCCCGTGGGGCGGGAAGAGAGCTGTTTGCCAGGGCAGACACGAAATTCCAGAGCGTGTTTGTTCCTGCAGAGCACGGCAGCCGCTCGCCAGCCCGGCTCCTTCTGCAGAGGAGAGGAAAGAGCTGGGACGATTTGTAGCGTGACATCACAGGAAGAAGAGGTCGGACTCGCTGAAGAATGGTTTCAATTCCGTTTGTTTGCCTTCCCCTAATCTGATAATGTGTCTGCTGGGACTGTACCTTGCAGGCAGTGCAAATGGTCACCAGCAGCAGCCTCCTGTTAACTCTTTCCATGCTCCCCGAAAGGTCCTTTGTCAACGTTGCTGAGTCCGAGAGCTTTATCGCAACATCTTCAGTTAGGAAATTTTTCAGTGTTTGAATAACCCTTGCACCTTAAAATCCCTGTTTTTCTTTAGAGATACTACTCTTTGTGGGATTTTTGTTTTTATGTAGGATTGAGCTAATGTTACATTTTTTTGATAGATATCTTTGCTTGTGATAGATAACACGTTAACCACCAGAAATCAGCTTAGTTCTATCTTGATTCCCTCAATACACTGGTACAAACCCCAGGAGTGACAAAGTAACACTGTTAGGTAATTAAATAATTTCACCAAATAATTAGTGGAAGAGAGAGGCATAATGATTGTGAACCTGTGGGTTGCTCTTGGATATTCTCAGGACTGAGATGTGTTGCAGTGGGAGGAGAAATTTTTAACTTGCTCCATATTAGAAAGGATATTCCAAGCTCTATTTCTAATCAGAAGGATGATTCTTTTTATAAAAAGAAAGCTTAATTTTTTTAAAAAAATTTGTAGTACAGAAAGCATTTTCTTCAATATGAAAATGCAGAATTTATGTACCAAAGTAAGTACTGTGCTAAGCAATTCTTTCTGATAATATAGAGGTGTCCAGTTATCACACATACACAAAATACTCCCATTAGTCACTGATTAATGAAATGAAAACATGTCGTAACCAATTAAATTGTTAAGTAAATATAAAGAAAGCAGCTCTTATTGCCTTTAGGGGCAGTTATGAGATAAATCTCAGTTTAGACAGACTCATTTATTTAGCAACAGCTTGGATAGACTCACTTCTGGCATCAAAACCAGTCTATTTCTAAGTCTTAGAATAACAAATCTCTTCATATCTGGCTGGGTGGCATGGTTCTTTTGAACTAGATTTTAATCAGTTGTACCTAAGCAGGGCTCTGGGCAAAACCTTTCTAGTCTGCTATAAAGGAGAGTAAATAATAGCGCTTCACAGGCTTTTGGCATAGTTTCTTAATGTAAAGCATGTCAGACAATATTCAGGAACATGCAAAAATGGGTCTTGCTTATTTTATCTCAAGTTTTCTTGACAAGTTTCTTCAGTGAAACTTTCACCTTGATTTTGAGGTGAAATCAAGCAGTTTCACTTCAACAGGCTACAACCACAAGAAACCCTTTTGACTACTTTTAAATTCATACTTAACCATAAAGTGTAGTGTATTTTCCACTTCTAAGTTAACAAGAACTGCAAATGTGAGCTTGGCTGGGTCTCTTATGTGTCCAATTTAACTTATCCCTTAGCATAAATTTGCCTTACCTGGCTTTCCTTACAAAAGCAGTTGTCACATGGTTAAATTTTATTACTCACAGCAGTTTTGCACAGTAAAAGGAGAGTTTTCTGGTAAGAGTCCATGAGTTTTGCATGGGACCTTGAGAGCTCTGAGCTCGGTTTTCCTGCCCCGGCTTTGTCTGCACAGGAAAACTGCGTGGGGCAGGCTGAGTTACTGGAATGAAAATACCTCAAGTACAGAAATCTGACGTCACGTGTTGAAACCTCAAGCAACATTTCAGGTTTAGAGAGAGAAGCTAAATGAGTAGGTCCCTTTTATCAGTACCCGTTTTTCTGTTTGGGCGAAGGTGTGGGTGCACATAGGAAGGGTGGTGACGTCTGACCAGGGACACTGTCCATTTTACTGTGGTATATGTGTTTCAGAGCAATCAAAAAGGTGCATCCTCATCCTTCAGTTTGTCTGCCAGAGCCCCTGCCTCGTGGTGGCCTGTGTTACGCACATGGGCACCACTCAGAGGTGTATTTTAGGGACTTGAGTATATGCTTCTGCTGTCTTTGGGACTTTCTCTTCCTCCTGCACCTTTTTGGCGCAGAACAGTACGCGCACCTTAAACTAATTGCAGACCTAATTGGTATTTGTATGCTTCCAGAAATAGCATTCAGCTGCAGGGTTTCTCCACCTGCAGAAGAAAATTTGAAAACCCCGAGTTGACAGGTTTTCACTTAATCTCATGTTTCAGTGAGGAGGTATATGCCTGAGCGGGCATTCTGACTCATTTGAGTATAAAAGCGTGAATGACAAAGGTGAATCGCTTACCCCTTTTCTTAAATCAGATGTGGCTGATAGTTGTCAAGCAGTGTTTGGATTTGTGTGAGCTTCTCTGAGCTGGAGAAGCTGCATTAGTGCACCACGAGCTGCAGGAATCGAGAGCCACCTCCGTCTGGCTTGGCTCCAGTGTGAGCCAGGGGGAACTTTGTCCCGCTTGGATCACGTTTCAAGATGCTGGGCTCTGTGCTGTCAGATTTGGAAAAGGTTTATGGTTATTATGTGGTAATGACCTTGCTTACACTCCTTCACCATGGGCAGATTTCCCTTTGGGATGGGGAGGGAGGGCAGGCAGGAGGAAGCAGCTGCAGGGAGGGCCCTGAACACTGAGGGTTTTTTTTCTCCAAAGGAAACGATGCTGCCACTGCAGGGAGATGTAAGTCTGTCTGCCTGTCTGTGTCAGAGGTGGGAATGAGTTTGGGCCTGTCATTTGTTGGTAGTGTGAGATGAGCAAAGATTGCGTTTCCATCAACAGGCTGCCTGTGGCTCTTGAGGAAGCATCGAAGGCAGAGTGAGCGTGGGCTCATCAAGCTGAGAGCTGATGAGATGCTTCAAATCGTCTCACTTCAGCAGTGAATGGATTTTGTACGCTTCTTCAGTCGGTTACCACTTAACTCTGCTTATATGAGTTTAGATACCCGAGTTTAGATATCTAGGACTCTTGACACCCTTGAGTGATCTTGGATTTGTGTGGCAAACCTATTCCAGTGTTGAACAGAGGGGCAGAAGAAGTCCTTATAACCCAAGCAGTGTGCTGGCAGAGCAGCTGTAGGACTCTCTGCCACCACAGCTGCTGCTTCCTCCTACCCCCAGGTGTCACAGAGTTGGAGACTTGCTCTCATTTAGGACACAGGGACAGGATCCCTTAAATTCACAACTCCAAGCTGAGTGGTGAAGAGTGAAATAAAACAAGTACTGGAAGGTTTTCCAGGCCTTTGGAGTTGTTTTTGCTGGTGTTGTGTGTTCCTCTGATGTTACCTGAGTCTTAAGTGCTGGAATCAAACAGAAGTTGTAGTCAAAGGTGAAATGAATTTTGAATATGCCTTGTGCACTGCAGTTAGTGTGGCACTGATGCTACTATTAAAAGCTCTTACTTTAGAGGAAAAAAAACATTAATAACATGGTAATAAATTCTTACAATGATTCCAAAGCCAGAGTACACACTGCTAAATGAAGGTTCTCAGAGATGCACAAAAGGCTGGATGTAACTACATTATTCTAATAACTAATGTTACTGCTTTTAGAGGCACAACTGCATTTGTTCTCACTTTGGTTAACCAAACTTATGCAAAGAACTTGTGCTGTCTGTCAGTGAAGACAAACCCTGGCAGGACTGTGTTTTCTTTGCCCTGACTGTTGTTACTTATCCAGTCATTTTCATGGGTTTTAGCATTTTAGTCTATTTACTGGAGTTTCTCTTTGAGCATCTGTATGTACAGGAAGGAATTTATTATGGTTGAGTGGTAGGGCTGGGAGCCAGGAGGTCTGTTTCTGGCTGTGCCACAGATTTTCTGTTCTAGTCCTGTCAAAGTTTCTGTGACTTTGTGCTTTAGTTTTTCTCCGTGTAAGAGCTCGTTTGCTTCCCCACTGGGATGCGAGGCCATCTTAATTATTAAATATTGCTTGAAGTCCTTGGATGGAGAGCCCTCTATTAAATATGATATTGAGATAATTATAGTGGCTAGTGAATGTGATAAAAATTTGGGAAGATTAAAATGTTGTGTGTTTAGATTGCTGCTAAGCAAAAAGTTCTATTAAAAGACTTCACTCCGTAAGTCCACCTATGGAGACAGTGTCAGGTAGTTAGCATACTGAAAATTCAATTTTTCCGCCCTTAAAAATGTTCAAGTGTAGTACAAAAGTCTTGAAATGGGCATTATAAGATTTATGGTGAACAGGCTGTTTTTATCTAGCCAGACTAATCCTGCGTGACTGTTGAGTAGCCGGTTAGAGACTCCATATCAGGAAACCTGTTAGCTTAATGCAGATGAAACTACATGTACAAATTACAAGTAAAAATGAAAAGAAAACTGAAAATATTTTCCTTTGAAAGTCTGACTGACCTTCCAGAACCAGGTTTCCTGATGAGTTTTTGTTTTACTAGCGATGTCCTAAAGCATAGCTGCCAAAAATCTTTCAAGTATTCAAAAAAAAAAAGGCAAGAGATGCTAAAATAGTCGGACTGTAAGTCTGTTAGGTTCTCTAAGTTAAAATAATTTCTCTATATGTGTTATTTCTTAAAAAAGGAAAAGGAAGCTCACAATAACAGGAGAGTTCTTCATTCCCGTGCTTTTGAAATGCTTCTCTTTTTTTCTTTAGAATTGTTTCTTTTTCCTTTATAGGAAACACAACTGTTCCTCTCCTGCCTCCACAAAGAAGAAACAATTTCTCTCCTTTTGTATAAATTTAGGCTCCTAGAGTCCCTTTTTTTCCCTCAGCAATTGGATTCTAGGAGAGGATGACTTTTTAAACCCAAATATATGTATAGCAATTTTGCAATCTGTCTAAATAACCTGAGCACAGTGGATTGCTTTGGTTCTTTGTTCATAAAGATATGTGCAACGAATACCACAATCATACTTTAAGAAATGTCACTTTTATTCAATTTCTAGTGCTGAAACACTTATTAACAGTATTTTTTGTATGTCTGTTTGTGAATAAGCTGTCTTTTTGAACCACTTCAGTTAGTTACGTGAAGTCTCTTCCGTGCTATTTCCTATACTGTCCTTTATATACTTGGTATTGTAAAGATTAGCAGACTACAGAGAATGTCTTTAGGAATATTATGTAAAAATTGATATAGGCAGAAAGGAAAAACAACATGTGCACATTGATAATTTTAAGCAACTAAGAGGCAAATAAGTATATTCTGTTGCTTTCCTACCTGGAGCCATCTTCTTTGAAGTGGAATTTTGGATCTAAAGTGCCGCTGTTGGGACTGTTCAGTCACTGCAGTATCCCTTAGCATAATATAATCCTTCAGAATGCGTACAAGTTTGCTTGAGGCTTTCTAAATACTCTGATTTATGGGGCAACTTTTTAACCGAGTGAGAAAATGGGAGAATCTTAAACATTCATTTGAAATTATTTTTCTTGTTTCATTTTGATTTTGCATAGAAGTTTTTTTGAGCGGGGTTTTGGGGAAAGTTTCCCATGCACAGTGGTGGATACAAGTACAGAACTGCATCCTGGAGGTTCATACCAGTTCTGAGATTTTTAGAATATTTAATTTCAGAAAATATCATATGTGTCCTCTGCTTACATGTTAGAGCTTGTATTTGATTTGTTGTCCACAATAGCTGAGACAGAAAATAAGGGATTAGGTTTTTAAAGCACAAAACTGCAAGTTTGAAAAGTATTTGTTGTGAAAGCACCGACAGAAATGTGCAGTGTCTAATGGTAAAAGAAGCTTTCTTATCTCAAAGGTCCAGTTAATGCTAATGAACATGTTAGGCTTACCTGGAATTATGTAAATGGTATCATGCAATACACAGAGTGGTTGTTTGCATTGTAAATACACTTGAGCAGTTACAGCACCATTTTAGGCTACTAACGGATGACTGATAAATACTTGCAGGAAGTTCTGTTTTTTGTGCAACTCATGGAAAGTCTCAGCAGCAGTTTTTGCTTACGTTCTCAGGTGGTTTTATGTGCAAATAGATTTTCCTGAGAATGTGATTATAAAGGTATCCAGAGGGAGCAAGCAGTCATTGAATAAGAGATTGTCAACATGTGCATTAATTATCTGATATATTTTAAAAGGTGGCCCCCACCTCCCTCCCACATACGCAGCAACAGCAGGTGAGAAATGCCTCATGTACTTAACCCTCCCTTGCAGCCTCAACTTTGAATTCTCCATTTTCTGTAGTTAGGAACAGTGTATGTGTATGTGTGGTAGGGGCTGTTGATTTAAGCCTCTGACCTTTTACGTAGTCTCACCTTAACAGAGAAATTACTTTGCACAAAGAACAAAATCACCATTTCCGTTGAATCTTTTGAGTAATTTAATTACCCCTCTTGGCAAGATAGGAAACTCTTTAAAGATAATTGAAAATAGTTCTGCTGCAATGTAGTACAGTATTTCTCAGAGGCCCTATGGTATATGTAGTAGATATTGTAGAGATGTTTCTTAAGGACAGTGCCATGGAGAGCTGGCAGTTTAAAACAGGCATCCAGATACATCCTGAAGTGATATGCAAAGTTAAACTTCTTTTTGTATACTGCAGTGTATTCCACAGAGAAGAGGCAGCATGGTATCCTGCCTTAGACGTATATATGAGACATTAGAGGATTACGAAATGTGAGTAAATCTAGTTGATCTTAACAGTAGGCTAGTGAGGTTAGATAATGTGAAATCTTTTCAAGCTTTAATATATGAACTGAGTGATGTAAAAGGGATGGGCTAAAAAGCAAAGTAAAGGATCATAAAGATGAAAACTTTGAAAAAAGGACATTACTATTGTTCAGAGGGAAGGAAAATGGAAAAAGGATTAGTAAACAATCTTAGCAATGTTGTTTTTCAGTGGATAGGAATAGGATGAAAGGAGTTTTGAAAATGTCAGGTAGGAAGAGAGATGCCTTAATTAGAACAAAGTATCTGAGTTCCTGAATTCTCGTTTGCATTTTTTGGAACTTAAAAAAAAACACGTGTTTATTCAATCGCTCTGCAAACACGATTGAAATAATGTCAGTACTTGAAATTTCTCTGCGCTGCATAGGCAGGAAATAAGTAAAATGGCTTTCTATAACAATGTGGCAGAATCTGGCTGCATTCAAGCTTATACTTTCTGAATCACAGGATTGGAAATTCAGAGTTTGAGTTGGCAAAATTTTGCCAAATGTTCCATGCCGAAAAATTCTTATTCAAAATACTTTGCAAGTACAAAACATGACTTTTATAAAAAAATAAATCAGCTGCTATAGTAAGCAATTACTAGGAATGATAGGAAGGAAACAGAAGAAGCTTCATGAATAATTTCAAAATCTATTCCAAACATATGGGATTAAAAGGGACTTGTAGAAAGACATTTGTAATTTGTTTAGTTCTAAGGTAATGACTTTTTATTTTTCAGATCTTTAGTTAAGTTTTTGCCCAACAGATATTCTCTGGCCAGGACAGAGGCAGGCTGGTTCCATGTCAGGATTACTGGTGTTTATCCGTGTACTTTTTGAGGAAGTATTTCACTTTCATGCCAAATTAATTGCAACCGCCACATCAAGTGCTTGCAGCCTCTTGCATTTCTGGCTGAATGGGGTCCTCTGATTTTTGTATGAGAGGATTTCAGCTTCTACTTGTCAGAGACAGCACAAAGGCCACAGTCACATTCCTATTCTTTTCTTTTATGAAGGAGAACGTTATGAAGCTATTGAAAGAATAGTCATTCAGTAAAATTTATCTGGGTTCATATAGTTAAAAAAAACCCACCAACAACAAAACCCACAAAACCAAACAAAAACCCCAAACAGAACAAACAAACAAATCCTATGGTATTAATTTGTTTTCCCTCACAAAACTGGAATGTAAGAAGTTAGGGGAAAAAAAAGAGTTTCATGAGAGTTGTTCAAGCTGGTAAGCTAATTAGTATAGATAAATAGTGACATGAAAATGCTTGTCTAGGGAGAACTGCTGCCAAAAAACAACTTGGACTTGATTAATGTGAGGAACTATTGCTTTCTAAATGTGTAAGTCAGCAAATAACCTCTTTAAATTCTGCAGCATAAGATCACTTAAATGATTATTTAGCATATCATTAGAACCGGTAAACAACTATGACAAGTACTTCAGCTGACTTCACCCACACAACTGCTCTTTCATTCCAGTCCGTATCCTGAAGTTTTATGAAACGTATTCAGTACTTCATGAACTTTATTACGTTGTTGGTGGATTCTAGCAGTTGTATTTTCAGTGTGCCGATCACCTAATAGCTAGAAGGTAAGAAAGAACTGTCAAAACTGTGGAGGAAGGACAAAGAACAAACATCTGGGGGGATTTTTTTAGCATTTTCTGTTGAAATCTTGGCAGAGGTGGAGTGAGACTCTGAAATGTAAAAGAAGTAGCCTAAGTTTGAAAAGGAAAAGCCATTTTTCCATCTGCTAAGCTTCTACAGATGTCTGAACGTTGGTCAAAAGACCTTCTGTCACTAATTCACCATTTTCACTTGAATCTGTTTGAATATCTTCCTGGAAGAGTCAAGATGTTCATCTGGAAGATACTGGGTTAACCTGGCAGGAGAGGGAAGGATGGAACCCATGTCTCATACCCTGAGCAAGTGTTTTCTTTACGAGGGATTTCTCATCCTTTGCTGTTAGAGAGTGAGTCTGTCATCCCACAACCAGGGTCCGGTACCTGGTATGCAATAAGCCCATCTTACACACAGATACATTTATTTACTTGATGTCTGCGCAAGAGTAGGTGCCAGGTGGTAATTCCACAAAGCTAGCAGACCTCAGGTGCCAAGACTTTGACTATTTATACATTGGTATGTACTGAACCCTGTCTTTCTAATACATATGGATTCCTACTTATGTGTTAATTGGCTAAGAGTCATCTTGCCTTCATTTAATGATACAGCATCTTAAAAATTCACATTCAGTTGGTAGGGGTTGTCCTTGGGTGGTGGGCAACCTCCAGAGTAGAGGTGTCGTTTTCATATTATAATTAGCTAGTTCACTTTCAGGACACCAATTAGTGGAACTTTGCTGACTTACCAAGTTTAGATATGGATGCTGACACTCAAGGATATACATCCATTATTTTAAGTACTTTTGACTTTCTGCTCCTTGTTATAGATATCCTGTTACTGATTATCATCAGTGTACTCCTTGTTAGAGTAAATAACATCACCATAACTTCTAACAGTCATCAAGTCCTCTGAAATAAGGTGTTTAGCCTCAGAAAAAGGCACTGCATTGGGAGCAGAAGCTTTCCTCTGCAGTTCCCAGTCACCTGCCCATGCAGTAGGGTTTGGGTCCTCTGGGTGCTCCCAGCGGTGGTGGCAGTGAGGATGCGGGCTGTGGCGTGTGGCCTGCGCTGTCCTGCACAGCCGTCACTCCAGTTTCTGGCTTTTGTCAAAGTTTCTCAGCTGCCGTCTGTGGTGGTTTAGTGGTTCAGTTGTATAAATGGAAAAAGTTAACTTTTGGCTACGCAAGTCCTTCATGTCTGGAGTGGAAGCAGTAGTGTTTGAAGACATTAGCTGGAAGTTTCAATAGGTATCAGTTACATCATCTCGGAAAGAAGAAATGAAAATGTTAGTTGATATGGAGGCAGGGGATAAGAGTGGATTAGGTACCTGTTATTTAGGAAAGACCACGAAGATATTACTTCTGCTTACAAATAGTATCTTAACTCTCTCTACACTTTTTGAGTTCGTGGGATTCCACTATGACTTCTATGATTGATTTAAACAGTTTGAATGCGGGCTGTCACTTGGAGTAACCCTCCTACCATCCCTTCAGGCCACTCTCTGCTTCTTCCCTTGTGTTGTGTGGGTGTGTGCACTCAGCTAAATGAAGAGACCTATTTGGTTTAGAAGTAATCCTAACAAATGTGTAATTTCCAGAGTCACAGCTGTGTTAACACTGAAGCAAGGGATGGGACAGGAAGTGCAGATGTGTAATTTAGGGAAACACCAGTGCACTTAAACTGATTTAAGCCAATTGCAAAGCTGTGCTGTAAGTGTTGTGGCAGACTGTTCAATTTTGAGGCTTTCAAATCTTTACTATTTAGACTCTTGACCAGATGTTAACTCACTGTTTGCTTTGTGAAGTTTAAAAGCTGCTGCGAAGTTCAACAGTGAGATCTGTGCTTCTAGTCTACTACCCTATAATTTAATTTCATGTAAATGGTTTGAAATAGTAATATTTATAACATAATAAAGAGCTATGTATGTGTGTTTAATTTTTCCACGAAAGAGGATAAAAATGAGCAGTAATACATAGTATACATAGTCATACTTCCTGAGTTGAGATGAATAGGGGTGCTACAGGATGACAGTTTTGTAAGGCAAATATCCGATCTGTATTCCACTGATGGTGCTGTAAGTTTTCTTACTGACTTCAGGATGATGGATGCTTTGGGTCGACTGTCTTCAGTATTGGTATTAGTTTCTGTTTTCCTCGTCATGTTACAGTCTGAAAACTCATGTCAACCAATCTAGAGAGTTAGAAAATCTCAGACAAATATGCTACAGGTACCTCATGTCACCTGCAGTTAGAACAGACAGAATAGAGAATCACACAGCAAAGAGATACTAATTCAGATTCTTTGAAACTGTCATTTGTAGGTCTTACTTCAGAAATGCCTTCATTTGCAGCCTCTTATTCCATTGGAAGTGAATGGTGAAACCTGTCTTGGTTTTGCTGTGGTTTAGTCATTGGTCTGTATGCTTCAGAATAACTACAGAAAATGCCCACTGAATGATAAATTAGACACTTAAGTTAAAAAGAAGGAAGTCTGCATAGAACTCCTACTGCTGGATTGTTGCATGTGAGTTGAGGTGCTTTGTAGGAGCTTTTAATTGAACAGAGATGTTTATACATAAGGCTTCTGTCTGCTCTTCTGCTGTATTTGTGGGCACATGCTGGACTGTAATACTTTACATATTTGCTTTGGTTTCTCTGTAAGTTTTATATTAGTATATTTGTAGCGAAGTCAGTGGAGCTGCCCATAACTAATGCCCACACTAATCAAAAGCAGAAATGGGCATTTTCTCTACAGTGAAAGTGAAGACAGCGGAGTAAAATTGTATCCAAAACATAGTCATTCCTTTACATTTGACAGCTATTTCCACACCTTCTTTGTCTAGCTTCCTCTGAAATAGCAAAGCACTGGAATGTATAGGTGCGCACAATGACTTAAATGTATATACCTAAGTCAGTGTGAAAATGGTCTGTTTCTTTACCAGATGCAGTATGTTGAAATTTCAAGGTCAACTTGTTTTTTTAAGTCAAAGAATCATTTCAGTTAGAAGAGAGCCTCAGCATCATGTCTTCTTTATTCTCTAAGTTTTCTGAGGCAGGCGGGTTTTCCATATTAAAATACAACAGAAATCTCTCGTAGTTATGAGTTTTTAAATGTATAGGGTTTTTACTTCTTTTAAGATAATCCTTTCAGAGCTCACCTCAATAGTGGATTAGATAAAACTGATTTAAAAAATATATATTTATATATAGTGAACCCTTTGTTTTTGTCTCTCAGCCTTTCTTAGAAATGGTTCTCAGTTTCTGGTGGGAGGGAGAAAGATGTTAGGACATTTGTAAAATGAGGATTAGAAACTGTTTATATAATCCGTCTGACCATGCTGTGTAACTGCACTGTTCTTCCTGCGCAGACCTGTCAATCAAAATGCACTTTTAGTGGCTTTTGCCATAGGTGTGCTGGCTGTGCCCAAGGCTGTAGGTGTAGCTGAAGTCTTCATGGCTGCGAGAGACAGCTTTCACTCCATGTCTAGACAGTTCAAGGACGCTAAGCTTCAGTATTGCACCCTGTGCTGATGGCAGGAAATGATCCAAGTAGAAAGTATGTGAAAAGTTGACTTAGGAGAAATGGCTAAGCTGCAGTTTGGGTTTGTTTTCTTAGGGCAAATAATAGGAGAAGCTGTAAAATTCAACGGACATCAGATTGCATCATTCTCTACATAATGTGCAACCTTTACATGCTCTGGTGTTTGAGAGCTAAAGGGAAACATTTTGGGGGGCTTCTGTAAGGCCAGGCTGGACGGGGCTCTGAGCGACCTGATCAAGTTGAAGATGTCCCTGCTCATTGCAGGGAGGTTGGACTAGGTGACCTTTGAAGGTCCCTTCCAAGCCAAACTATTCTATGATTCTATAAACCCGGCGGTTTAAAATACTTTGGAGGGAGAGGAAAGCTGCCAAGTCATCCCAAACTACCTGTGTTTTCTCAAACTATAGAAAGTAAACGGCACCAAATTCAACATAGTTGTATGCTACAACAGTGTTCAGATATTTCAATTAAGTCATGCACAATGTTAGTTCACGGCATAATCAAGTTTTAAAGTGTGATGCCTTTTAAAGCACTGATCAGTGAGCTTCTGCTTTACAATTGCTAAAAGAGATACCACAGCTTGATTGTAGGACTAACAGAAAGAGCTTGAAATGCTTTTTATTGGAAAACATTGGCAAAATGTCAAGTCTCTGTGGGGATATATTTCAGTGAAGTTTTTTTATCCAAAAAGGCCAACTGAATTAAAAAAAAAAAAAAAAAAAAAATCTTTAGAAGCTAATTTCATTTTCCTTAAATTTCAGGAAGCAAAACTAGGAGCGAAAGACGTGAATTTTCTCAAGATAGGATGTAAAACATAGTGGTTTCATCAGAAACATTGAAACTGTCTTTGCTCTGTTTACAAATGACTGAGATTTGCTTATAATAAAAATTCAGAGATCTTGAATAGAAAAGCACTTTATTACTGCAGGGTTTCACATTTTTCTTGTGGAAACAGCATGATATTTGTAATTTAATGAGAACAAGGGAAACACAGGTTTTGATCCTTTCATAATTGGATGTAGCTTGTCAGCTGAGTCAATTTCATGGCTTTGTTGATAGATGCTCTCCATCTATTGCCTATTGTCACTGATTTATTACTTCAGGGAAGGTCGTGTACATTCTGTACATGTTGCAGTTTTTAATTATATGCTAGTAGAAACACAACTGAAAGATAAGTGGTCAAGGAGCAAATGTTGCACAGATGTTGACAGCAGAGGCCATGCAAATTTCTTGATTTTTCATAAACACATCTGCTCCCTATGCTCAGGAGTATCTGAGCACAAACAAAAAAGCAAGCATCACGGATGTTCTTAAAATGTTGATGTTCTTTTAGGGTATGTTACATTGTAGATGTTGTCATTTTAAAAGCGGTGTTGGCTTCCTCATCTTTATGAAGACCCAAGACCCACATGCCTATGTCTTAGCTGGGCAGCCTTGCTCTTAAGTCCCCCATTGGGTTTGTACTTCTCAACCAGCATGGCTTTTCCGTTCTTCAGAGGCATCTGGTTGCCCTCCTGGGTCTTGCAAGGAGCCTCCAAACTCAGTTATGGCTTTAATTTCCAGAAAAGGTGGGCAAAGGGGCTGCAGATGGGAAGACTGGATGCCACATGTGAATCCTTCACTGCGTGTGTGTGTGGCACAAGGCCTTCCCACAGAGGGGAAGGTTTTCCATCAGTGCTATTCAAATATAAAGTGGGAGATCTGGTATGTGGTATTTCAGAAAAGAATCCCCATGATCTTTGCTTTTTCTAACTGTTGATTTTAAAACTTGAAGATTGGCATTGCTTTCCTAGATCCCCGTGAAGTCATCCAAATAGAATTGCTTTGAGTTTTAAATGCAAATTTGTGTCATTTCCATGGGCATCAGCAGGATCTAACTTGCATTGGTAGTTCAGCACTTAGGTATTTTTGTCCAAAACTACGTTTTCTCTAAAGTCACTTTATGCTCTAATCTGGTAGTTTATGTAATTCACTCAGGTAAGGGAAAAAAAAGCTCGGTGCAATTTTTAACAAGCTTGAAGGAAGTTAAAAATGAGAAGGTTGAATTGGCAGCAAACATTTTATGGTGCTGTCACCTGGCTATATTGCAGCTGTCTGTGTATCGGCTATTTGTTAGTCAAATAATTCAGAATGAGAGTGTGACATTGCTTCCAGCCTTTCTTTCTACTATTCCCCAAGCTGGTGACGTGAATTAAAGTAGCTCATGTTAAATATAGTGACCAGCAATTGCCCTCTATGACATCCAGTAATCAGATGTTGTATTTCCACAGAAAAGCATTTAGGCTTGACTTTGTGTAAACTGGAAACAAAGTGTTTTAAGGCACTATAAATCGGTAACTTCCTGCAGCATTTTGCTCTAAATATCTAAGGAGGGAAAGTTCTGCCTTCCAGCATGTTTTTCCAGAGCCTGAGGTAGCCTTTACTGATAAGTCTTCAAAAAAGATTTGTGTGAAAAGGCACTGAATATCATGTCTTACATTATTTTTCTGAAAAATAATACTGGCCTCATTTGAGGAAATGTTAGCTTGAGCTTTTTGCAGATGTTGCTGAGGTCCAAGTGACTGTAGCTGTAGTTTACCACTTAGACACAATCACTTAGATCTTATATAAATCATTTAGATGATTTTTTTCCCCCCTCCCTTTTTAGTGGTTTTTGCCTTTCTTTGCTAGCTGAGCTACATCTTTTGTTGTTAAAAAAAATTAAAGCAGATGCATTGTATTAAGGTTTCTTTAGTCTTTTTGAGGATCCTGGAGTAACTCCACAGATACCCCACGTTATAGTGCAACACACTTCTGACTCTATCATTTACTGAGGGACACTCGTGTTTGACAATATTAGTTACACTTTTTCCATCTCAGATCTATAAAAAGCTAATGCTGGCATACTGATTATAGAATTGTTTCTGGTATGGTTATACACATTTACAATTTGTAGTTAAGGAAGCCAGCTAATGCTGTCAATGAGTGAAACTGGCCTTAAGAGGAGGGAGGGGAGTGAAGTGATAACCAGAAAAAAGCCAGGGCAGTATGGAGATCTGAACTTTTTTTAGTAGAATACACTATGATATCTATCTCAGAACTTGCTGCAAAACTTTGAGAGAAAACAGTAGGGGAAACATTTAGCATATGTTAAAATACATTTGTAAAATTACTAAAAAGTAAATATGAAATGGATGTAACATAAAAAAATATAGAGTCCAGTGTCTTCCAAGTTTTTGTTTCAGATCAGGGAGTGGAGCATCTCTCATATGAGGAAAGGCTGAGGGAGCTGAGTCTCTTCAGTTTGGAGGACACTGAGGGGTGACCTCATTAATGTTTATAAATATGTAAAGGGTGAGTGTCAAGAGGTTGTCACTTCTCAGTGACAACCAATGATAGGACATGGGGCAATGGATAAAAACTGGAACACAGGAGGTTCCACTTAAATATGAGAAGAAACTTCTTCACAGTGAGGGTGCCAGAACACTGGAACAGGCTGCCCAGGGAGGTTGTGGAGTCTCCTACTCTGGAGACATTCAAAACCCGCCTGGACACCTTCCTGTGTAACCTCATCTGGGTGTTCCTGCTCCATGGGGGGATTGGACTGGATGATCTTTCGAGGTCCCTTCCAATCCCTGACATTCTGTGATCTGTTCAGATAAGTCATTGAAAAATTTGGGGTGTTTTGAGTGATTTTTATACTCTTCTGTATCCCACTGTCAAAATTCAATTATTCATTTTCAGATTGGGAATGATGTATTTTTAATGAAGACACATAATAGCCCAAGACTTTTTTTAATCTTCTCTTGTTAATCTGATTTCCAGTGCATTACTCCTTACCTCTGCTATACTGTATTTTGTCAGATTGTTAAACGTTTCTACTTTACAAGCAGTTATTTAATTGGAGGCATCTTGTTAAATTCTGTCAGCTGACCACTCAGAAGCTCTGCATAGGCTGCCGCTTTGAAAGCTAAACACAACATGATGACTGGCAGGTTTTGTCTGCCTTGGGAAAATACTACATATAGACTGAGGTAACTGAGCTTGAGATATTCTGTAATGGCAGTCAAAGAAGTATTGGCTTAAGTTAAGATCAAATCTTCTTAAGGGATGGGTTTATACCGGTAACGTTACACTCGTAAATCCGTGGTATGAAACAGTTTTCATGCTCATGTTGCCATATTTTGTTATGAAACATGGCATATTGGTTTTGGAACTCCAATTTCTTTGTCTTGTTTTTCCCTTAGATTATACAAAGCACATTTCAAGGTATTTATAGTCCTTTTTGTTTTAAGTATCACAGAGCAGCCTGCTCTTAGTGGTTTCAGGACATGTACCAACCCCTAGCTAATATTACTTTTTCTAGAGAATTGGTCTTTCTGTTCGTGCTCATCCACACCCTCTGCACATTATCTGTTGTGTCCTTTTTTGCTCAGTTCATAATTTGTTGACTCATTGGTTATGTTAGTGAAAGATACTGTCCTGCTCTTTCAAAAAACTGCTGTCTACAAAGCTTCCTGGCACACTTACCACTTTTAGCTGAATTAAGAGAATTGTCAGTGGTACGTTGTACCTAAATTTGTCCAGCTAATGAGAAACTGGAAAGAACACGAGACTTGAAGCTGTATTACTGGCTTTAACTGAAAATCACAGAGGCTCTTCATTGTAGTGTCTCCACTTGTACTTGGAAAAATAATTCCTGGAACTGCTCTTAATTGTTGTTCTGGGAACCTGGACTGTGTAAGTCAGTTAGAAATGAAACTGCTAGAAAGCATGATGTGGTGCTGTGACAATCTGTTTGCTCGTTACTGTGGTAATTACATGAATAAATTCTCTTTACTGATGTAGACATTTTGTGACTCAAAAATTCTTCTGAAGAAAGTGCTTCTGTGCTGTTTTGCTCCTGAGTTTAATAAGTTTTATGTATGGAAATAACTATAGAAGTGATATAATTAATACTGTGATGTCTGTTAATGTAATGGTACTTTATAGCATCTCTACCTCCTCTACTGAAAAAGTCTTCACGCTCTGAAGTGTTTTCACAGTTTAAGGCTGTTGATAACAACTCTCAGCCTCAAGATTTTTGACAGTCTGTTGCTGACTGATACATTAGCATTTCTGACAGTCCAATAGTTCACATCGGGTGGGTTTTAGTTTATATGTTGTAAACACTTTCTTGTGCAGAGATGGGGGGAAACTGGTATTGGTTCACTTTAAGACCTTTGGCTTTTGCCTGGAGATCTGGAGAAGGAGGGTTTGTGCAAGAATTAGAGATATTGAAGCCTGGTTACCCCAGGGGAGCGAGGCAATAAACATGCTGATTACTTCAGATAGAGATTGTTTCTATAGCACCGCTGTCAGCGCAGACCACGGACCATCTGGAAGAGGCTTGTAGCAATTGCTTTAGGGGGTGGAAAACGTGGAGGATGGGCCTACAATGCTATTTTCTTGGATAACACTCAACAAAAAATACATAGTAAGGATTAATGTGTTCTGTAGTGCTTTGCGAAACTATATGTGCAGTTGTCTTTTGAAGAAAAGTGAATTTTCCACATTCATGTTTTGTAGCAGTTATTTCCACAGCTGAACATGGGCTGTACAAAATACTAGTTGGTTTTGGCTTTCAGTCTTGTTGCCTGATAATTTAGTTTGGTGACTCTGATAATCCAATGGCTACTATTCTGTCCCAATTATAATTCTGTTTTATTAGTTTGCTGATAATTCTTTAAGCTTTGACTTTTGACCTTGGAATTGGTGTTTTCAGAATTAGTCACTAACTCTATATATTTGTAAATGATGATAACATTAGAGCCCTTTTGAAAATGGAAAGTTAAGGTCGTTTTTCCCTGTTCATTATTTTTGCTTTTATCATCATTGACTATTATAGGTATTTTATCATTCACTCATTGAAAGTCATGAGATCTCTCCACAGTGAGTTTATTTTTCCTAAAACTGGATAATTTTATGTTTCTAGAAGCCTTCTCTTCCCTGCCTTTGACACATTTCCCTGTTGTTTGGGAATGTCAAATAGCAGCAATCTCAGCAGAGAGCACGAGACCTCTAAATTGAGCATTTATTCATACTTTCAATATCTGTTGTTTAGCCAGTAGCTGCGTTCCCATCTGCCCTGTGGCAGCACTTTCTTTAAAGAGCCTTACCTGCAGGAGCCTGTCAGAGCCTCTGAGCTGAAGATCTGGAGATGCGTGACCACTTTAGAGGAGAAACCTGGGAATCTGAGGGGCATGACTTCCCTTTCTCTGCCCTGGTACTGCCACTGAAAGATTTTTGTCTTGTCATCTTCCAGCTGCTCATTTCTGTCCCTTTGTGTGACAAAACACAAACACTTGTGTTGCCATAAGGTGAAAGGGGTAGGGGAGCTGCTCTGAACATAAAACTAAGGCCTCCCCTGACAAATGTGTTTACATAAAGCAGCAAAAACCCCTCAAACTAAATAAAACCACCTCCAACAAAACTCTGGTTCCTTGGACCAGATCTCCAAGTCTGCTGACACAAGAGGGACTGGGGATGACGGGGACGAGGACGCAGAAAGATGAAGTGCCTTTTGGTGCAAAACCGGCTTGTACTAGCTTAGAGAATTTGTGTAGTTAGGGCTTTAATGTGCTGAATATTAACTCGTTAGTTACTCAGCGAGCCTTTCTTTTCCTTTATAAAAAGCGCTGTAAAGCGTGTGAGTCTTGAGCAGAAAAACTGCTGAAGGAAGTGGTGCAAGAGCCTACTGCAAACCACATAGTGGCAGTCTCCCCAGGTTCATCCAGAGTAGTCTAAACAAAATAGTTGATTAAAAACGTAATTGTGCATGTAGACTGTCTTTTAAAACTCTTTTCAAAGTGATTTTTAAGAAGTTAGTCTCACAGGTTTGGCAAATAGGAGCAGTCCTGATGACCACAGTTCATTTTTCTCTTCAATATTCAACTGGTGATTGGTTTGCAGAGCTACAAAGCAATAGCTGTGTCAGTAGTTTCCCTATTTGCAGAGCGTTATCATCAGTCTGTGTAATATTTTTGAACATTCTGGTAGTTAACACAGAAAGTCTATCATCTTCATGGTTAAAATTTAAAAACCAGAGGGATAAAAATGAGATTGCTGAATTCCCTGAGTTGTCTTTAAATTTGTTTCACTTTTTAATTTAGCTTGACTCAACTATTTTTAAAAGCAGCTATCACCCCAGATACCTAATCATGTCTGTCAACTGTTTGTCTTGATGTGATATGCTTGAGATTTTAATCTCTCTCCACACCTTCCCATAACTTCTGGGAAAGACATATATGTGGTGGGCCTGTCTGAAGTTTGGTGGCTGTTTTCACATGCACCTTTCTCCATTGCTAGGAAGGATACCTTGATGATGCTTTTATATCTGGTAGTGAAGTAGCCCCTTGGACCTTTGCTGAGAGACCTTGTAAAACATAGAGAATTGGTTAATGTAACCATCTGGTGAAGTGCAATTTTTGGAGTGGAGGGGCTGAAATTTGTGGTATTCATTGTTCTAAAATAATGTCTGAATTCTACCAAGACTTGCCAGGCCTCTCCAGAGGCTTTTGAGGAAGAGGTTGTCGCAAAACTGTAAAGAGAATGGTTTTGCAGCATCATTTAAAGCAACACGAGTTTATGATGCATATCCAGGCCTTGGTGACCTGTCTTTCCTTCTCTGACTGGAGAGACTTGAACTCCATTTTCACTAGGCCTTTGAACAGCTTTTGGTAGGAAATCTTGTTTTCTCCCGCTAGAGATGCTTGAATTCATATTAAAGTATTTGTATTCAGTAGAGACTACCTAAATCAGGTCCACATTTCTACAATGGGTCCTACTTGCCAGACCAGAAGCAGTTATTCTTTTCTGGTGCGATATTTTTTTTTAATTTTATGAGAAACTGGAACATGAGAGAACTGAACTTGGATACTCCTAACAGGCTTGAGGCTCGGGCACTTGCTTTCAGGTCAGCTGCTTGTGTGCTTTGCATCAAGGACTTCAAATAATCACGGTTTTCATGATTTGTATGTGTGTATCAGTGTGCGCTTGCCGCTTCCTCTGTGGTTTATGACTTTCTAAGCCACTTTTGTATGGAGGAAAAGCCCCTCAAAATACCGCTTTTGAATGACCAGAACTAATTAACAGTCGCTGTTTTCTTTTCTGCTTTTTTACCCTCTGTGTACTACAAACTTAGATAAAAGGAGATCCTCGGAAAGCTTGATGACAGTATTACTTGATTTTTAAATACTGGATATCAGTAAGGGAGGAATAGGACTTGTATTAAATACACATGTGCTCTAAGGGCTTAAAAGCAGTTCTGGCAGTATTCTTACATGAATTAAACTGTTAATGTTGCAGTCGTTAGTGTTTTTATTTTTAGATTTTGTGAATACAACCACTAATAGGATCATAATTTATATAACCCAACTCATACGTATGAAATTAAAACACAGTCCTTAATCTTACTGTGTTTTTCATATTAAATACTATTTAAATTTAGACTGTGAAGTTTATTTTATTTTGGTATGTTTAAATTATTTCAGAATTCTGAATACTAATTGTCATGTGAAGCTTCTGAAAATACAGTTGCAAGCGAAAGTCAGCTTTCTGGCTGCTCATTTCTGTCATGGGAAAGAGGAGTGGAAATCATTCTGATACAGTCCTTGCACTTCCATTCCAAAGATGTTGATTCTAAATCAGCTTTGCTTTGCCTTGCAAAATCACAGAGACCTTTTAGCATATTATGAAGAAAAACATTTCTTAATGTTCTATATTTTATTAACTGATGCAATAATCTGTGGTGGTGTTGATAATGCATTTAAAAAACAAACCAAACCACCACCACCCACTCCCATGGGTTTAGCTAGGCATTGAGATAAATGCTAGTTTAGTGATAAGTGTTGCATTAACATGACGGAGGGGGAGGAGAGAGAGAAGAAAAAAAACAACCAACTGAAAACACACCTGAAAATTGATCAGGAGATTTTGTAAAGGATGGAAGCATAAAGCAATAAAAAATAAAGACAAAAGCAGTTTTCAACTCCTAACTAGTGCTGCTGGGAGTAAAGCTGCTCAGGGGCTTCTCTGTACTCAGTGGAGGACACCCAAACCCCAAGGTAGCTGTTGTCCGTATTTAAGGATTTAGGTCTTTTGTTTAATCTTTTCATTGAAACCAAAGTCCAGTTAAACATGTTGTTGGAACAGAGCTGATGTAAAGATCAGGGAGCTGGGGAGCACCTGTGTGTCCTATAGTTTCATCATAGCCAAATACAGATTAGCCAACGAGAAGTTCAGCTGGTTTTGTCCATAAAAGGAGTTTTCAGATTGGGGAAAAAATCACTGCAAGTGGTTGTGCTGAAGGTATTGCTCTATCCTGCAGAGACTTGCTTAACAAAGCCCTGCTCAATGGCCAGAGCTCAGTGTAGTAGAGCCCTGGCAGTGTGAGAGGGGACTGAGTCAGTTTTAAGTATTGTTCTTCATTCTGATGCCAATGGCTGTTTGGCCCTGAGAAATTCCAGCCTTAACTGCTTTCTCCCTTTTCACACTAATAAAAAGGGGCTTCTCTAACTGTCACAGGGGAGTCTCAGATGAAAAGCAGCACTTCACTTAATTAGTAAAATTTATCCTGTGGCTGCATCTAGTAACATCACTTAGTGAGCATTAAAGTAAAAACTGTGCAAAACTCCTGTCATGTGAAAGGAATGCATTGGTGCTGACCTGTTGAACTGAAGTGCTGCTTAAAAGCTTTAAAAAGCAATATAAAATTTGTGAAAGATAGTGTGAATAATGTCACTTTAGAAACAAGTTACTGATAAACATTCCTATTTGATAAAGCTGGGCTGGGGGTTAAAGTTCTTTTGTGACTAATACTTAGAGGACCGGTAATTGTCTGGTTAATGACATCGTAATTTGTTCATTATAGCGAGGGGTAGATTATTGAATACCAAGTAGCGAGACTAAAGCTGAGCAGAGTTTGCCCAGATACGCTTGAAAACTCCCTGCAAGCTACAGAATGCGCTTCGGATTCACTAAATAGAAGTCTTTTTTTTGGTGTTCAAATATGAAGAAAGGAGGTAAGGCTGTAATTAAAGCCATCCGTTTTGCAAGGTGGGGAGTAGATGCACTTGAGAACTTGTCTCTGGTGTTGGCAGACTTGTTTTTTTGTGAGGCACCCGTCTCATGCGTGCAGCACCAACTTCTCCAGCTACCTGGCTGTGCATTTGGAAGGCCACCAGCAGGAGTGGTAGGAGCCCCTGGGGAATGAGCACAGAACCCTTCATCGACAGTCATCTCAGCTGTAAGCTGGAAACTGTGATCAGCGGTAGAATTTCACCAGGTCTGAAAATTAAATAACCTTTTCCTGCTCATGTAACGGCAGCTCTAATGAAGTTTCTGCAGTCAGTGCAGGTAGGCTGACCACATTTTGCCCCAGGGTGCGGACTGAGTCAGTGCCTTCACACATCCCACCATTGCTGGTGCTGGCTGTTCTGCGCTGCTGGGGGGCCCGCTGGGTGACAACACCGCCTTTATCTTGACACGTTTTTAACCACAGAGTCAATTAGTATTTGCAGGAGCCAGAAAAGGTTTATTGGTCTTGCTGCATGTTGCTACTCAATCTCTATAAGCAGAAGTTTCTACACAAATAATATCTCTTGCTACTGTTGTTGATCTAACTGGTGGGAAGCAGTAAGTAGATTTCATAAATTCCTGTAGGGTAAAGTTTGACATGCCAATCAGCTGACTGAACAGGTTGTTGTCTGTACACATGGGACATGTACTCTCTGTTTTCTTCTCTTTCCTGCTCTGCTCCCGACCTTCGTGGTGTTGCTGCCCTGACTTTTCCTAATGTCTCTCCTGGCTTTTCTTCTGGTTCTTGGCAGAGCTGGCTCAAATCTGGTTTTGCTTTTTCTGTTAGCTTTCTGCTGGTTTAGAGCATTGAATTGGCTTATGCAGAGACTGACTGATTGTCAAGGCCGCTGAGTAGGAGAGGAGTGGAAACGATACAAATGTAGGCAGGTCCCTTCTACAGGCAGCAACCTGCTGTGTCCCCTCACCTGATGTAATGAATCCCACTCTGTGTAGTGAAAATGGGAGCAGGGTTGAGGGAGGACCTGGAACTGCAGGTGGCAAATAGTAACTTCAAAATTAATAACTTTTGCTTCTGTTTCTTGGTTTCTCATTCTCCTTTGTCAACTGCTTTTCCTCCTACTGATGCTTCGTTGAAAACAAGGTTTCCTCTGTCATTAATAGCTAAAATGTGAGATGAATGAAGTGGGATTCACTCTGTCAGGGAATCAAGAGATGTTTCAGCAATGAATTAGTGACCGCCCTGGAAAAGGAACTTGGGTTCTTCAGAGCATGGTGAAACCCTGATGGGAATAATAAAAAGGAAGAGGCCAAGTGGTCAGGAGAGTGAGAAATGGAGAAGGTTGTGTCCCTGCATTTTCAGCAAGGGCAGCACCGAAAGAAAAAAAGAGAGAAATGCTTGAACTCCTAAGTCCAGGGAAAGATGATGCAAACCAGCCCAAGAGCCGATCTTGTTGAGAAACGGAGAAATAGCCCTGTGGTTATGAGTCACTAACCCATGGTTGTTTTGTTACGGATGAAACAGCTCCAGTATTGCCAAAACTGTAATTAAAAAAATATACATTGTGAAAAATTGTAAATCTGAAGTCACTCTTGTTGCTCTAAATTTTTAGTTGATGCACGTCAGAATAAAAGTGGAGTTTTTGGACATAAGGCTAAATGAGGAAGGTCTTAATGCTAGTTTTAATTCTAGCAAATGTAGTCTACTGTAACTAGGCCTGTTTCTTACTGCCTTAGACAGGTGATGCAGCTTGCTTTACATGCACACTGTGCTCCTTTTTGTTATTGTAGCTACAGATTTGTCATCTGTGCCATCATATTTTAATATTAGTAACATGCATATGTAGGATCAAACAGACCTTGGAGAGTCAGATGATGCACTGTGTACAAAGTGCTGAGCTGATTGATTTTACTGCTGTCTTTTGAGGGACCATTTGGAGGAAAATGCTGAATGTCTGGGTTTGCCCACTTCGTTTCCAGTCTCATGAACACTGCCTTTTCCCCGAGAAGGCAGATATTTGCTAAGAAGTTGTTCTGTCGCTTCTGGAGCTCTGATGCTGCACTGTTGGAAGGCAACTTTGTGCTCAAGGATGAGTCTCCTGTTCAAAGAAAATAAAAACTCAGAAGCCAGCAACCCTTTGTTTTCAAAACTAATTATAAATATGGTACCAAAATATTTTCCCATGGAGTTTCACTGTTTCAGCATAATTCTACTCTGTACATGGCACACAAGCAGCAAAAGCCTGAGATTTTGTTTCTGCAAGACTGTTCTTTATTACCAACGTCAGCAGTAGGACTGATGTTGCTTCATCCAGAACCTCCATTCCACTTAGATTCTCGCTGCATCACCTCCTACCTCAGTCTTTTAGTAGGTTCCGATGTATTCCAGCTGCCTAAAGTACTGATAGTTGACCTAAAATCAAAATGGGTTTTGTTTTTGGGCATGAGAGACTTTGAGTGACTAAAACTCTTGCCAGAGGGAGCTCTGGAACGTGATACTATTGAGGTCTGAATAGTCCCCAGTGCAGTTAGATGAGTTATGACCATGTTTTGTATGTTATCATGTGTAAGATACTGGGTAGATGTTGAAGCAGAAGTGGATTGACACTATATACGGCAGTAACTTTTAGTCACCAATTTGTTTTTTGGGTTGGTTGGGTTTTTTTTTGTTTTTCTGGAAATGTGACATATGTATTTTCTTGTATTGTTTGTTCTTCTTTTCACAAATGGTTACTTAATAGGAAGTTAAGAGATTCTATACTAGAACTATGGTTCAGCTGTGGTTAGCCTATATCTAATTGACTGCTATTGAAACAGAAAAAGTGTTTGATGTATTTCATAGTTAAATTTTGTCAGTTAAATAGTTAAAATTTATCTGGCAAAATGTGAGTGTTCTCAAGTATTTCGAAGTGTTAATCTTCTGTTAAGGATCGTATTCTGGGGGTTGTTTTTAGAGAAGTAATAACAAACTCCACCCAGTGTTGTTGTCTATTCGCAGCAAAATGAACTTTCTGTTGTTTTTCTAGGGGTCGCCTGTGTTCGATCTTATCAAGCAGTCAAAAGAACGAGAAGGCCAAGCTGATCAGCCTGAGCCCACTGCCGCTCTCAACCTGCCTCTCCAACATAATCACACTGCAGCAGACCTGTAAGTGACATTTTTAATTTTTCATATGGGAATAACCAGTTACAGTAGCAATTAATTTCTTCTAATGGGGGAAGAGGGAAGAGTTCCTGCAAGTATTATTCATAGAAATTTGTTCCTTTATCCTGTGATGTTAAGTGTTTAATACATGTTGAATCTCCAGCTATCTTTCTCCTGTGAGATCTCCTAAGAAGAAAGCATCTGGACCTCCTCCAAGTGCTACTTCTGCTCCAGATGCTCAGCCAGGTGTGAGCCCCCAAACACAGAGGCCGCAAAAATCTACCTCCCTCTCTCTGTTCTACAAAAAAGGTTTGTCGGTTCTGTACATGCTGAAATTCCAAAGTTATCTCTTGTTATTTATCCTTTTGGGCTTTTAGAGCTCAGCATTTAAAATAATCTGTAGTAAACGCTGTGCAAACCCTCAGCTGCCTCTGGAAGAAGCACTAAAATGGTGGCAGCAGATTAATGTGTGTGCTCACACTGTGAGTTTGAACTGAAAACTTGTCTACTGATTGTAAGCATAACCATATGGGCTCAGATGGAAGGTTCTTCTATCATAGCGTCCTTTTTCTAGTAGTGACCATAAATAGATGTCACGGGAAGCTTGAGAACTGGCCAAGCGTGTGCGCTTCTTTCCCTTGAATGCTTTCCCAAGCTGCTTCTTTCTCCAGCTTGGGGGTTTTCCTGAGCATTTTGTAATGTCTGCTTAGTAACTCTCAGCAGATTCATGTTCTAACTGCTTGTTCAGACTCTTTTTGAATCAGAGTAGACGTAACATGAGCAGCACGGTTTGGTGTGGACTTCTGTGTGTCCAGTGCCAGTTGTATGAAGTTGTATGAAGAATTTCCATTTATTTTGAACCTGGGTTCTACCGCCTTCCTTTGGTTTGTAGTTTTTGTAGTGGGAGATGGTGAACATTCAATTGCTGCCCATCCTCCATTGTGTTTCTTTTATTTTTGTATACTCTTATTTATTACAATTTCAGTTTGTTTTTCTTCTCTCTTTCTGAAGTTTATCTACTGGCCTATCTTCGACTACACACCCTGTTCTTTCGGCTTCTCTCTGACCATCCTGACCTGGAACTCTTGATCTGGACCCTCTTCCAGCACACACTGCAAAATGAGTATGAACTTATGAGAGACAGACACTTGGACCAGGTAACATTAACAAAAAATGTTTAAAAGTTTAAAAAGCTTTTCCTGAACAAAATGTTTCTTATACATTCTTTAGCTGTTAGAAATTGTAATCTGAGGTTTTATTTCTTTATTGATCACTCAAAGGAGAAATTAATTCAGAGTACAATCTATCGTTTCAAGTTTTTTTTAAGTACTCGCAGTTATTATGGGATCTTCAACTACCATTTACAGCTGTTTTCACAATAATGAAGACATACCAAATTTTGTAATAATTTTCTTAAGAAAATTGTTATTTTCTTTCAGAAGATGCGTTGCTGATGAAAGTTTTGTTACTCTGCCCTAAAACTGCAGCATGCAAAATGAGTTTAAGATGATATTATCAGCTCCAGTTACTTGATTGCCATGCAGAAATTGAGGGAACAGTACTTGGTGTATATACTGGAAGCTCTTACGGAGTTGAGCTGCATGCTGGTTTACAGAGCACAATCAGTAGTGAAGCTCATCAACTGATTTATTAACCTGAAATGAAGCAGCTGAATTCATTTTCTGCATTTCCAGTTGTCTTGTCTTGTTTCTCTGATAGATCATGATGTGTTGCATGTATGGCATATGCAAAGTAAAGAATGTAGATCTCAGATTTAAAACAATAGTTTCAGCGTACAAGGAGCTTCCCAACACAAACCAAGAGGTATGGAAATTCTTTAATGTTACCTCTCTGTAAAAATGTTGTAAACTAATTGTTTCTCTCTGTCTGTCTAACACACTTGAACATATAAAGAAAACTTCTGCTTCATTGTATCTCCATTTTGTGGAGGAGAAAACTGGCTCCAATATGAAATGTCCCTTTAAACATCTCACACCAATACTTTGATAACTCTCCTCGGAAAACAAACGTCATTCTGCTTCTTTACTTAAAGATACTAAACAATGGGTGATTATAATATTTGGAGACTTGATGAATGATTCAGATATACAGCTCCTAGGATTTTCAAAAGCAACCCAAGATCTTTTAAAAGTTACCCAAGTTCCTCTGGGTGTTCAGGGGGGTGAGCAGATAACTTCAGAAGCTTTCATAGAAATATGGTTAGATACCAGGGAGAGATGTACATTTATGTAGCAAACAGGTACACATGTATTAAAGTTGCAGACTTAGTTCTAAGATTAAAAAGTTGCTTTCTTTGTGAGGGCCTTACTGCACTTAAATTTTTGCACAGAATGATAATTAAATCAGTAGAAAATCAAACTAACAGTTGCTGACCTGTAGGCATCCTTTTATTAGCAGAATTTCTCATAGTGTATTTGTGCATCTTGGCTAAACTCCAGACTTATGTCTTCAGGACTAAAGAACTATTTTATCCATATCAGGTCAGTAATGCTTTTTTTTTTTAGCCTTGCAAGGCTTCCACAGTAGTGAAGCCTTTTTTTTTTGGCTTGTGTGAAAGTAAATGGGAGCATAAATTTGGAAAATGTTGCTATAGAACCGATGAACTGCTTTTGCACTAGGGGGCTGTGTCAGTTAATTAAGTAGGTGCCACTACTGATGTTCATATATGTTTGGGACAAAAAACCAATTTAGAACAGTTCTAAATAGTAGGTACAATGACTTCTATACAACACCTATGCCATCTTAGCTCTTATCTAACACAGATTGTTTGAATGGCTTTGAGTTTGTCAGATGTAAAATTGTCCTTTTTTTTTTTAACTGTGTATGATTTTCTCACCCTATGTAGACTTTCAAACGTGTTCTTATCAGGGAAGGACAGTATGACTCCATTATAGTCTTCTACAACTTAGAGTTTATGCAGAAGTTGAAGACAAACATTCTGCAGTATGCATCCAATAGGGTAAGCTGATAGCTGTGTGTAGTATTAATTTTTTAATAGACTAGGGATATATAGAGAATAAAACCTTGTGATTCTTGTATTATTTTTGTAGCCTCCCACTCTGTCACCTATTCCACACATTCCTCGCAGCCCGTACCAGTTTTCCAACTCTCCTCGCCGTGTCCCTGCTGGCAACAACATCTACATCTCACCCTTGAAGAGCCCCTACAAATTCTCCGATGGGTTTCAGTCACCCACAAAGATGACTCCAAGGTCCAGGTAGGCTGTTGACAAGCATTTCTTTGGCTAAATTAAAGGCATTTTGGGGATTTCAGTGGAAGCAAATGAGAAAAAGCGCACGATCTAATTTGTCAATAGTCTGTGGTGATTATCTCTTTTCTAGTTAAAAGTTTGTCTCCTGTATTTGGAGTCTTTATTCATCTTTGAGTGCATTTCTGTTTCAGTTGAGTCAGTGTACTGAAGTTCAGTATTTTGGGGGTGTTTTGTTTGTTTGTTTTAGAACAGTCAGATCCAAAAGGGTTTCTCTGACCTAGTTGCTTAAATGTTGGCTTTGACTCTGGATTGCACTCCTGAAAAACATAGAGGAGCTTTGTAGACTTGTTTAAAGAGAAAATACTTCTGTGGAACAAAATGTTTTGGTTGACTGAGCAGAATGTTTCAACCTATTGGTCACTGGTTCTTATCAGATGAGGACAACAGTGAATGTGCAAGTGTCCAGTGGGTGTTTCAAAGTAGGATCAAGTGAGTCCCATTGCACCTGACCCACTGTGTACAGAAGTTAAAATGTTATTGTATATTTTAGATTAGTAAAGTGCAGTGTGGGTTTGCACTGGTAATGCAGATAGAGGAAGAGACTTTGTGAATGACTTATGCTAAACTGCAAATTAGCAGATGCTTCTGTTGTTGTGAAATGCAGCTTAATCTTAAACACTTCTCTCCTTTTGGCAGAATTTTGGTGTCAATCGGTGAATCATTTGGGGTGAGTTTTACATATTTTTTAGTGTCTGGTCTTGAACGCGTGTAACTTGTGGTGGAACAGGGATTGCCTGCGGGCATCTGTGAAGCTGCCAGTGAGTTTCTCTAGTTTAACGTAGTGTTTTATGGAACCTGGAAGCACAAAGATTACAGGGGTGTTCTGTTAACTCCTTTCAAACATCCAGACCTCACTTTTAAAATGTTTTGCGTTTTATTTTAGTTGCTTTGACAGAAGATCGAGTTCTTAAACTGCGGAGTGTTAGAACTCCTAAATTTTTAGTGGATGGTCTGACAAGTTTTAGTTTTGGGATTTGTTGATAATTCTTTCCCTATTGTCTTCTCATTTCAGGCTTCTGAAAAGTTTCAAAAAATAAACCAGATGGTGTGCAACAGTGACGGTCCACTAAAACGCAGCGCCGAAGTGAGCGCTGCTCCCAAGCCGCTGAAGAGGCTGCGCTTCGATATAGAAGGGCAAGACGAAGCAGACGGAAGGTGAGAGATTGTTCTGGGCTTTTCAGTAATCTTACTTATAATTGGTTATCAGGGCCTTCCATCCTGACGTTTCCTGGCATCCCAACTTTGTGAACTTTAGTCAAAATACGAAATGAGAGATGGCACCATAATACTTCTCAATTAGATGCTTTGATGTCAGAAGCAAGAATTCATTCAGTGCCCATACGTCCAGCATCCCAGTGTTACTGCTGAGTGCTGTTGTCTCATCAGTCTTTTAAAAAACAAACACCAATTTTTTTAGACATAGGAGAAATCAAGCAACTCTTGAGTTTAGTGTGGACGAAAGAGAGTTTGTGTCTTTGTAAGAGAAGGCAATAGCACTGAAATGAACTAACCTGGATTTAAAGTTAGGTTATGAGGAAACAAATGGCTTTAACTTCTGCTTAATTGTATGATTTCTGTCTGCAGCAAACACCTACCCCAGGAGTCCAAGTTCCAGCAAAAACTTGCAGAAATGAGTGAGTATTATCTTTTCATTAACTGCACAGCAGCGAGTGCCTGGGATAAACCAGTTTGTGCCTATTTAGATAAAAAACATCGCTCAGCACTGATGTCATTTTGGTAACTTGCTTAGATTATAAAATGGAAATTCTCAAAAGCCTTTTTGAGGACACTAAGTGGCACAGCAGCATGGATGTCAAATAAGAAAATTAGCATGACAAGTTCTTCTTAAACACTAGAAATCTTGAAATGGAATTAAATGCTTGCCAGAGTTTTTTTGTTTGTTCCAGTGACAGACACTTAGCTGAGAGCTTGCGAGTGGAAATTTCTGGTAATTGCAGCAGCATTTAGTTGACCAGAACACCTTTTTTGGTCATTATAATATAGTAAAGGAAAATTATAGACACAGGAAAATTGTGTGTAATTTTGCATGTTGCGTTGCTGTCTTTTATACTCAAATGCGTGAGACTGCTGCTGCTTCTGCCATGGATCAGCATTCCTTTCAGATTTTATGGGATTGCTTTTCTGGTTTTCCAATAAAATTGAAATCTAGCTCATAAAAAGCAAAACGTCGTAGTCCCCGCATGAGAGTTTGTATTTTCCACTCCTGAGAAGGAACACGCTTGGTTTGACCAGGCAACTCTCACTCTCTGGTGGAATCTGAGCTCTGTGGCTGAGTGGCTTTGCCTGTTAAAAATTCTTACCTAGCAAGTCTTGGTTTCATCAAGCCAGGTGTGAGCAGGGACCCAGGCACCTCTCCTTTATTTTAAGGTAGGGGAGACATTCCAGTGTTTACTTGTGGCAGAGCTTAAGAAGGGATGTTCCACTTCACATGCAGTGGTTTTGTGTGTCCCTGGGGGGAAAAGGTGTTTCCCCCATGGGCTGCTTGGCCCTCGGTATCTGCCTGGCAACAGGATGAGATCCATGCCTGATGTCCATCCACTCGCCTCGGGGATGAACACGGACAACATGCAGAAACCAGGAGAACTTCAGTGCATGGGCGGAAGGAGTTTAAGAAGCGTGACATTGAGCAGGAATTGCTGAAGCAGCGCAGAATTACTTTTAAAATGTGGCATTTTATTTAGAATGGCGTAATTCAATTCCGTGTGTCATTACCAATTTTTACAAGAAATAATCGCACCCAGAGTTATTCTGAAGAAAATATTTAATTCCATTCCTTTATTTTTTTTTTTAAGCATCTACTCGAACAAGAATGCAAAAGCAGAAGCTGAATGATGGAAATGATACCTCAGCCAGTGAAGAAAAGTGAGAATCTTCTCAGGACCAGGGGCTGCGCTGCAGGCCCCCTTAGGTAGTTTCTGTTCTACAGCCTTCATTAGTTGAGTTGCTTTTTTAGTTGCTTTTTATTCCAAGCTGCTAGTTGAAAGCATTTGGACTTTTAAGATTTTTAAATGTTTTTCATGTAACTTTGCCTTATGGTGTAGCTTGTATACAATGTAAGCCACTGAATTTAATTTATATATTTTTTTGAGGATTTTAAAAACAGACTTGGAAGGTGTTTTAGTTTCCTCTTGCAACATTACTGATTTAAGCCAATTCGGTCTACTTGGATTGAAGTTTTCTGTCTGAAGACAAAATGTTAGCTAGAATGATTTGAAATGCACTAATTTTGTTTCTTAGGTTTCATTTTTAGATTTTTGTTACTTGTGAATTGTGAAAACGAGGGGCCAGATACTGCAGAGATTTCTCTCTATGTATATAATTAGCGCATCAAATTCCCATTAACTGCACAGCGGTCACAGACCCCGCAGCATCAGGGCCTCCCGTGAGAAGTACAACCTGAATTGGAGGTGAACTCGTTATGTAGCTGTACTACTGAAACCAGTACTTTGCGTCTTGTAGTTTTCCTTCCCCTGCACCCTCCCTGATGTAATTTCCGAGGGCAGTTACTGTCCATCAGTGTGAGTTCCATGGAAAATGAATCTCAGATGGGTTTCTCCCAGAATCCCACAAAGAATCTTCGTGGAAGCTGAAGCTTCTTCCCATAGGCAGAGTACTTGATGTGCACTTTCTTTTCGTGGAAAATACCGATTATTTAAAACAAAAACAAACACAGAAAAACCCACAAAACCAAACAAAAAAACCACACATGAATTAAAAAGAACCCCAGACCTAAGCCTCACCTGGTACGCATAAGATTTCCAAATTCTAATGATGTAGAATGTTCTTGATGTCTTCAAATTTTCAACTAACTGTGGCCAAGCCACAGAGCTTGACAAATAGGTACCAAACATCTTCCCTGGAGCAGAAAGCTGCGCGTCTGCACTCGGGTTCTGGGGCCAAACTGGACGAGCCCATGTTGGGAAGATCAGTCTGTCTTGTTTTACTGAAAGGGCAGAGTTTAACAGGCAACGTGTGAACTCTTGCAACCAGCAATAAAATAAAAAAGGAATTAAATATTATAAAAAACCAAACCCAAATCAACCCCAAGAGTTTTTTCATCTTATGTGTTTGTAAGTTACTGATTGAGCTACTGGAATTTTTCTTGCAATGGCAAAGCGTTTTCAAAACAGCCAGTTAAGGAAAGCACATGTTTTACGTCCAGTGGATTGAAGTAGAAATAAATAATTGAAGGCTTGCTTTAAAAGTACCCATTTTTATGCAATTTAGCTTTTGCAGCTACTTAAATTAAGACAGTGATAAGTAGACAAGCCTGCTATCCATTACAGAAAAGTTTAAACCAATGTCTTCTCTGGGTAGCTTTTTTAGAGATCATTTAGGTGATCCTGGAATACTCACAGTAGCACATTTTACCCATCAGTTCTTGTGTTGAGCAGAAGCTAATCCTAGCGCTACTAAAAATTCTATGAGCAGCACACTTCTCAATGTATTTTAAAATAAAACGGAGTTATTTTTTTAGTCTCAATGTGGCTTCAGCTTTCTTCCTGAAAAATGTACAGAAGTATTAAGAGTACCTGGCGTTTATTTTCTCACTTTTTGCAGTTCTACAGACAGAATGTATGTTAATGTTGGGGTACACCGGCTGTAAGCACTGTCACAGCAGTTGAGGTTCTTCCGCGATCCTTTGGCCAGAGGGTGGTATTACAGAGTCCAGTACCTGAACAGATGTATTATTTCTTTACTGTGACAACGTATTTTTTTTGTTCAAACAGACTGAAGGCTTTTACATCAAATGTATGATAATATTTTATACAACTAATCAGTTTCTCTCCTTTCAAGGCAAATAAAATAGCTTTTAAAAGACTTATAGTCGGTAGTTTTCTTTGATTAGATGAGCAGGTGGCTTCATATGGTAATGGTGTCCTCCTGTATCACACTCCTGCAGCTGGTGTAAGCAGAGGTGACTCAGTCTCCAGCGATTCCCCCTTGGCGCAGAGGTACAAATGGTTGCGCTCTTGGGCTTGTGCTTACTTTCAGAAGTTTCCATGGGAGGTTCTGGGCATGTGGTTTTCACCAGAGCTTTGGTTGGAGGGTCACCATTGGTACCACTTGTGGCAGGGGCAGGTCCATACCGTGCTCTGGGTCACAGTCACGGCCCTGGCAGAGGCGTGTGGTCCTGCAGAGAAGCTGGTGTCCACATTGAGAAGAGTTCCCATCATTTCACCCCCTCCTCTTTTCATAATCCATTCCTTCACTGTCAGGACTTCTGGAAACAGCCAGCGATGTCCACGCTCCTGTGTAAGGAGGGAATTAGGATTCGGAGCAGAAGAGTTGGATGGAAAATGTGACAGGGGATTTTGGGTGCCTACCAGTGAGGCTTGTAACTCTAATCACTGGGGAGAAAGATATTTGTGGAGAAAACCTGTCTCTGTGTAAGCTCCATGCATGCAGCGTGGGCTGGGGAATTGTGCCTCGGAAAGGCCCGTTTCTCCCCACTGGCACTAAGGAGAATTTAATCAGTTGGCTTGGCTGGTGTAGCCACCTCGAGACACACAAGCTGACTCCCAGCCTCTTTATTCAGCGTTTTATACCCAAATCTCTTCCTGCTGTCCCCTGTTTGTTCCTACATGTTACAGGAACTTCATTTCTTCCTCCCTGCATTTGACTTGCAGCACTAGTGCAGGGAGGCTGTAGTCAGTAGCAGGTTCCTCACAGGTACCAGAGCAGACAGAGGGAATGTGTAAAGTGTGTGTTCTCAGGTACAGGAGTGGCTGCAGGAAGATACCTGTGTCCAGTGTGAAACAGCTGGAGACTAAGGCTGTGTTATACTGGTGCAAAGTACAAGCTGAAATATTCTAAAATGCAACAAATAAGTTTGTCATAATGTACATTTGCTTAGGAAACTATTACTGGTGTTCTGGGGACAGTTTCATTAATCATTGTGAGGTGTTAATTTATTTGAAAGGTGGAAATATACTTATGTAAATTCTCCAGCTCTTTTTTTTGCAGACTCAGTTTTTATTCTGCTTACAAATGATTTATCTGATGGCAGGTGTTTCCTGAAGAACACAAATAGTCTTTAAAATATCTCTCTGAAATACTATTTTGCTTCTATTTTACTTCTTTTTTTCTCCGCACTACTAACTATGTAGTCAACTCAGTTGAGAAGTGTCAGACTTTCTTCACTCCCAATGAAAATGAAAAAATCCAGCTCATACTTCTTAAATATTATGGCGTTTTTATTAATGGCCTATTAAAACCAGGTAAGTTTACAAAGAAACAAATTGAAACATAAAATCATGTTCAGGCTGTAAACTTTCTACATGGTTAGGCAGTAGCCAATGAGTCTTGTCTCTATGGGGTAATGAAATGCTTTGCTTTACAAGGAAAGCCCATGGACGTTGTTCAGGTCATATAAAAACAGTTTACATGGTTGTCGGGCATTGTAACAAACCTCTAGAGGTGGCACGAGTGCCAGTGCTGGCTCTCAGCTTCAGTAACTCAGGAAAATACTTAATGACCCTCTCCCTGCCGTTTCTTGTTCTTTCAAATTGCATTTGATTCAGAAAGTTACCCACCTCAGTCCCCTTCTGTAAAGTGGAACATCCCTCTATTTAAACCCAGGTAGAGTTTACACTTGAGCTTATTTTCACTTGTTAACAAATACCATTTTGTCCTTAGTGTCCTAAAACAGAACAATGCTTACATACTTACATACTTAATGAAGTATTTAACCTGCAAGATGCACAAATCCAGGTTTGCTACAGACTATCTCACAATGGTAAAATGCATCCCTAATTTCTTCTAAAATGTCCCATCATTTGGTTTTAAGGACAGATTTATATACAAACATCCACATTTAACCACCTAAGCCAGTATGTTTTTTAAACATCGACCTTTAAGTGCCAAGGAAAGTGCATGCAAATGAAAAGTTTAAAAAATTAAATAAATAAATGTCTCTATGAATGTGATGCTGTCGCATCCAGGTCAACCGATAGATATTGCATGAAGAAAATCCAACACTGACATGTTGGACCTTTAGAATCACCCTCATTCAGTCCAGAGATGCTTTCCCTTAAAATTACAGGCTTTAGCAATTGCTCTGAAATCGCACCTAGGCTTTAGTGTGCGCAGTAAGTTGGAAAGGAAGGAAATAAACTGGAAAAACGCATGGCACTATTGGTTATATTAAGCCAAAAATACCTTGCTAAGCAAGCCTGCTATTTTGCCTGGAGTAACTGCTGAACTTCTGCATTATGAACTTGCGCCAGCTTAGCAGAGCGGTGTCATGCTCCTGCGCCATCGCTCTGTGGTGTCTGCGGGAAGCCAGGCTCGACCTGGAGCAGGGATTGTGATCACACGTTGAGTTAAAAACCAGTCATTTCAGGTTTACAGTTTTGGTTTTGTTCTTTAGGTAAAACAACAGAAATGTGGGGAGACCTATTACAGTGCATTTCTTGGGAAGGTTGGAGTGACCGAAAGGCCCCTGTGGGTGGCACAGGTGGGTGTGCAGCTGGTTCCAGTGCTGTGGATGTGCTGGCAAGATCCAATACAAGCTGCTCCACAAAGTCTGGGCTGTGGTGTTACATCCTCCTTCTGTGTGCTGCTGTGGCTGAGAAAATGCTGACAGGACTTGAGCCCAGGACTCAGAGGGGCAGAGACTTCACTCCAGCCATCCCTGGCTTCACCAAAACATCTGGCACTAACCAGCTTTGGCTTAGGTAGGCTTGACTTGTGTCTGTGCTTTGGCATGGTTAGTGCTGGGCTGAATCTTACAAGGTTTGCAGAAAAGTTGTGCCCAACATTGATACTGTTTTACTGTCTGCATTAACCTCTGTCTGTGTGCCTGAGTCAAGTCCTTTGCAACACAAAGTTACCAAAACTGATGTCTCTCCCCCCACCCAGGGAAGCTGTGGTTTTGATGAAACTGCATTATGTACTGGAAAGGTTTTGAACAGTTCTGTTTGAATACAAAATACTGACAAAGCTGCTGAAGTGTGGACTTGTACTGCTGGAGGAAGTTATACTGACCACTGAGGGGGTGGCAGAACACGCTTGCTAGCAGTAGATGACCCAATACATTGCTAGCGAGAGTCCGAGGCAAATGCCTCAAACACAAGTATTTTTTTTACCACAGCATTTTCCAAAATAATTTGCTTGTGGCCTTCTTCCTAAGTCAATTCTACTGTCTGCGTGCCTCACCCTTCCGCTCACACCCGCAGGGGCTGGTGTGGAGAGAGGCCCTGCTCCCTGCTGCTCCTCCCCTCCTCTGAGGAAGGGCTTCCCCTTCTCCTCCTCAAACAACAGGATTGTTTGAGAAATGATCCTCCAATATAACAAAAAACAGCTCTTTCTACTTCAGAAATGAGGAAATGAGGCTGCGATCATTTAAGGGAATTAAGTTCTTAGAAACCACACTTGAGGATTAGAAAAAGTCATCGAGGGATTCTGTGGCAGAGCGAGATCTGAGGGAAGGTCACGTACATCAGCGCACTGAGCCTGGCCCTCCAGCTTCTTGCCTTCTCTATTTGTAAAATACTACAAAAGGCACTTGAAGTCACTTCACCCACTCAAAATTTTAAGATAAATGATTCTTCAGGGTTAATTATAAAATTCAAGTTCATGTTTCATGAGCTTGGCATCTTCTGCAATGGGGCAAACCTCCCTCTGTGCAACACCGGCTGGGCTTCCATCCAAACTCACTTTAGTCAGTTTGAAATTAAGCATCTCCCTTCGCCACCCAGTCCCCTTAATGGTCAGTGATGCCCTTATTGCCACATGGAAAATCACATGAGTTTCACTCTTACAATTTAATTGTAAGACCCATCTTATTACTTCCATACTATCTATCTCTTCCTCTGTCTTTCTTAACATGATCTCCTGGGGGATAGATAGATGGGAATAAACAAACCTCAGGTGGAACTTCCCTTTCCTTGAGATTTTTTTGTTTGCATTTCTTTTTCTTGGTAACAAGCAGCCGCATGGTTTTCTGAGGACCAGAACACACAGCACAGTAATTCACATCCCAGCAAATACTGCAAATGCTTCCTGGCCCGTTGAGGTGCCAGGGAACATGCCGGGTGTAATGGAAAGTTTGGGTTTTTTCATTCTCTCTAGAACAATGGACGTAAATGCCAGGAATTCGAAACTGTAATATCCAGCTGAAGCTCTTCATGGCTTATGTATTTACACTTCAAACACCAATCAGGAAACCTCTCATCCTAAAGAATTCATATTGCTTTATCCTATGTTCAGAAAAAACAAGTTTGTGTCTTCACTGGATGATGAATCAGGCACAAAGGAGCCCGCTATGGCATATTAACTTAGCCTGGTGAAAAACGTGTACTGTGAAAGTCAACAGCAAACAGGTCACTGTCCCGTAAAATCCAAATAATCCAAATGCAGATTGTTTTTAAAAAAAGAAAAAAACAAACAAACAAACAAACCCAGAGAAGATAATGATGGCTTAGATTGCTCAAATTGAAACGGGAAAGGTTAGTTACTACATTAGATTTTTGTTGTTAAATTCTGACTGTTGGCAATGAACTCTCACCCTATGCTGTGGCCATCTTTACAAAACCTATACATTAGGAGACTGTTACACATTTCCTAAGCTGATGGACACCAAGTCTTTCTTTTCCAAACCTTTACATGTTCTGACCATGGACAAGATCCCCAAAGGAGAAGTATTTCCAGGAGAGAAGAGGTGGTGTTCTTCATCTTGGCGGTAGTCAGACCTCAATTCCGGAATGCTCCCACTCTGCTTGCTTTGCTAATGAAGTTTTTCAGGAGGTCGTGGTCCATTTCTGCGAAGCCTTGAGTTTGTGTAACAACAGTTAAATGATTTATGCAAAATCTGAAGCAAAATTCTTCCAAGTCCTAGGAACAAATTGAGGTAATTTGTAATATGAATGACTGAAGGTGAAATAATAATAATATGTTTCAAATCTGTCATTCATTTAATTAGCAGAGAATATACCAGGCTGTTCACACTAGATAATCTCCAGAGGTCCCGTCTAACCCCAACCATTCTGTGATTCTGTGATTACCAATCCTTTTTTTTGATCACATCACAAATGACAGGATGACATTTGTTCATACAAACTATTCAATAAAACCCCTCTGAGAAAACAGGAGCAGCCACCCACCTCGACTCTAGAATTCCATCACATTTACTGAGCTCATTAGAAAAGTCATTAATAAGAAAACCATCAGCTTTCCCCACATACAACTCCTAGAGCATCACTAACTCCTGTCTTTTCCTCCCTGCCCTGAATTCAGTAGCGGTCCTGTGAAAAACAGCAGATATCCTAGTCTGGGATTCCTGGATACCAAAAATTGTCTTGGTGTTGCTCTAATAGGGCTAAATGGCCAGCATGATCCATGATCTATTAATAAACTCTTCAAGGGTTACAGCAAAACCAGGTCTCTTAATCCATGCTGGTTTTAGTCTGTATTAACTACACAAACATAGCAAGCAGGGCTTAATAGTAGAAAGAAATTTAGCAGAATACCAGTGCATTTCCCTTTGAAACCTTTTCCTTAGGTTGAATGTTTCAAGTCTATTGCCCCCTCAAGATGTAACTTAAGCTCTAACAGAGGCCAAGCAGAATAAAGTATCATTGAAAAAGAAATAAGGTAGCAACAATGCACAGAAGTACATTGTATCTCCCATGAAAAAGAGCTGGAAAAGCAAGAAAAAGAATGACAAGAGAATAAGAAAAAATAATGTAGAAGAAATAAAAAAATTCAGAAGATCAAAGACACTGACAACTTAAGTTCCAGCAGATCTCTGAAATGCAGAACCTGGGTTGCTTTACAGCCGATGTGTGAACTTCCACATTAAATAAAATGAACAGCAGCTGCCTTTGCTGGTACCCATCTATGAGGAGGACCACAGAACCCTGGTCATTAATTCTGCAGTTTCAAGAAATACTGGCTTTCAGTTCTGTTATATAGAAAATGATTAATCTAAAATTTTCTGCATTAGAAATATTATGATAGTTTGGGTTGGAAGGGACATTCAAAGGTCATCTAGTCCAACCCCCTGCAATGAGCAGGGACATCTTCAACCAGATCAGGTTGCTCGGAGCCCCATCCAGCCTGGCCTGGGATGTCTCCAGGGATGGGGCATCTACCACCCCTCTGGGCAACCTGGGCCAGTGTTTCACCACCCTCAGTGTAAAAACATTTCTTCCTCATGTCTAGTCTAAATCTACCCTCTTTCAGTTTAAAACCACTGCCCCATGTCCTATCACAACAGGTCCTATGCTTTAAAATAACTTGCAGCAGCAAGTCTTTGTATTTTCTGAGAACAGGACAAAATATTAATGTAGTGCCCTAAAAGATCCTGGCTTACTTCACAATCCCTTAGACAGAGACTGTCTCATGTTTCTGATAAGTCTTTGCTGCGCTTCCCTGCAGCTGTTCTGCTGTGTCCCTTTCTGAGCTGTGGGTGTAGGGAGGAGGGCAAAAATACACATGCTGCACCCAGGGCAGGCAAACCAATTCACCATCTGATGAGTGTGTTAAAATAGTTAAATGTTTTGGAAAAATACTAGCTATACAGAACAAAACACTGAATCATAGAAGGAAGAGGAAGGTAACATATATTTAGTCATGTAGCCAATCCCTTTTATTGTGTTTCAGCCATTATAAACTGCAGTACTTTGCCCAGGTCAGGTTTACTACTTCACAATACACCTAGTTGTATCTTTACTCTTGAGGTACTTCACTTGACACAGGTCAACTAAAGGTACTTCTGCTTTCAAGATGTTCAAAACTTGAAAACCTTGTAAGAGCAGAAACTGCAGAGTAAACTTTTAATGAAACTTTCTGCTTTTCGGGGAATCAAATCGTCAGGTCCTCCCTTGCTGTGCAGCCTTCCCTGACGTGCTGGGCCTCTGCCACCACAACAGGTTGGAAGCACAATTCCTCTCTGCCCCAGCTGCCCATGCCACCCCTTTCCAATATCTTCATTACATCTGCCTCGTAACTGGCAGCTGATAATCTCATTATCTCCTAACCTGATGTTATCCCCTCTTTCGATTTACAAGACTCACCGACTTCCAGCCTCGTCCTTGCAACTCCTACAGAAATTCATGTCACCTCGTATGCTGCACAGATGGCTGCAACATTTTAAACTCAGTTTTTGTGTCAGTCCCTTGCTTCCTATACCTGGAACTGTTTATCAAGCCATTCCATTACACTTACAGCCTCTCCTCCTTTAAAACTTCATCCTATATTTCACAGCCAGGCAAAAGCAAAAGTATTTAAAAAAAAAAAAAAAAGTGTCAAAAAATCCTTTAAAAGTATTTTTAAAAACACTGTTACCAGCTACATATTTTGGTTCTTCTAATAGGTAATTTTCTGTTTGGCTATATTAAGTTTATTCTTGTAAAGCAAAGCAGAAGAAACCTTGAACAGAAAGATGAGGATCCTCACCTAAGATGCTCAGTTGTAACAACAGCTACTAAGTCTAACATACACAGGCAGACGTCCTGAATAATAAAAACTACCACGTCATTATTTCCACAGTCAGCACAGCACTAAGAAGTTGAGAAAAGGAAAACATCTTAGAAAGTATTTGCCTGTTTACAAAGAAAAAAGCGCTTGCAGTCCTGCTGATAACAGGCTGAGTGCAAGTGAAACATTCCAGAGCCAAGGGCAGACCAGATGACAGGATACGGGAAGAGGAACAATAGGTAATTTGTTGTGTGTCAGCGTGATTCCTTGTAAACAACATGGCAAAACTGGATATTTTGTACAAGCACAAGTGTAAATAGGGTGGGACTTTACAGGTAAATTCTCCCGCTGCCTGTAAAAGGCAGTCCCAGAATGACTGTGCCAGACGTGGGCAGACACAGGATCAGGTGGAGGACTCGGGAAGTGAGGAGGCAACACCAAACCCAAGGGTGGAGAAGTAAATGGCAGCGAGAAATGTGCGTGCGGAGCCGTGCCAGGTGATGGGGCAGGAAGCAGATTCAGAATCCTGACTCACAGGTGCAAGTCAAAAGGACAGGAAAAAAAACTCAGTAGCTGCATTTTTTTTTTAAGAGCTTAAAAATGGGAAAACAAACGTCTGGGAAGCCAGAAACAGAAATTGTAGTAATCATGTCTCATGGCTTAAATGCATTTATGTTTATATTAAACAGTTTTGTTTTTCGTAAAACAACTATTTGCCTGCAGAGTTCTCCTTACCTGAGCTTCATATTTGACAGCGGCGGAAAGCAGAGCAATGGCATTCTCTTCACAAATGCCTTGTTTGATTGTTTGCTGGCAAAGCTTTTTCAGTCTGTTTTCCCTATACAGTGTTGCCAAATCTAGCAGTCCTGTGAAAATTCATACAGCTTTAACTATCCTGGTGCAAAACAGACATATTCCTTTTCAAATTAATCTATTGCCCAACTGTTTTAGGCTGAATTAATCAAAGACTCAGAACACATATCAAAAAAGGGCCCTTTTACCACTACGCAAGTTCTGTTTGTTTGCTGTATTGCATCTCATTCAAGGCATCAATTAATGACTTACATCCTCTTAAATTCACGCAGGGAACAGCTTCCTTTTCACTCACGAGAGTATTGCCACAGCTACTCAAACAGAGAAGTTCCAGTATGGCATTAGTGCCTTTTTAAGTAAAAAACAAAGTTCTTAATATAAGAAACAAAGAGTTCCTTTTGCACGTTTTGCATCTTTGATCTTACTGCATTCCCACCACCCATTCATTCTCTTTGAGCGTGTTTCCTGCTACTCTGTCCCTTCTTCCTGACACCTGCCAAACTCAAGAATTAAGTGCTAATAAAACTAAAAGTAACAAGCCCTGCTTTCCTCACCCTGTTATGACACACAAATCCAACTTTTCAGAAACAGCAACCCAGAGTTATTTCCATTTACGGCAAATACCTATTGCATCTTCAGGAGGGAGCCTAATGTTGTCTGTGTACAGGTATTCCAGGAAGGCTCGGTAAACAGGGTAAGAAAATTCACTCATTTCTATAATTTCATCATCATTATTCAGTATGGAACGAAAATGTTCACACCTACAAAACACGAACAAAGATTGTAACCTGTGAAAAGTTCAGCTTGAAAGATGAGCTGCAGCAAGAAGTCGGTAAAAAAAGCCAACAACCAGTCATAACAGACGAAATACACAACCACAGACTCTAGCTACATGATTTCCTGGTTTGAACACATTAATTTGTTTAACCCTTATAGCTTATAAATATAAATCAGAATTTTCCTTTATTTCCATTATTAATATTTTATAGTAGGCTCCATTTCTACTTACAATAGCTCTAAGCACGGTCCATGTGTTTTTAATGTCGTTTTCTTAAATCAGTTATTCATTAACTATGAATTTTATTACCTGGCTTGTAATAGGTAAAGTTGTACAATTCTCACATTTCAGTCTGTTTTCTCTGACATGATCAAGCAAAGAGGGAAATTATTAATATTTTAGATAACATTTATAACAGTGCCAGAGTCCATATGCAGTTTAAACTTATGTCTAAACATTATACTCAAGGCTTAAAATATTTAAAGACACTCTCACCCAGATCTTCCATCATCTTTTTTTCTGACAAGTCTGAATACTTTTGTGATGGGCAAGACAGAAACAAGGAAAAAGCCCTGCCTTTGATAGCTGTACTCTACAACTTACAGTTCACAGTAACTTACAACTCACTGTAACTTACTGCTCCCTAAAAAACGTCCTGTAATATTTGAGTTGTTTTCAGATTGAAATGAATGTCACTACCTCAGGCAACTTTTCCAAAACCCGCCATAACTTAATTGGACTTTTTTATAGTACACTAGTTACTTTCTAACTCTCCCACATCCTCATCCCACATTTGCTTTTCTTTTACTAAGTCTTTTATGGAAAAGGCAGGATGGTTTCCTTTCAACGACAGTGGAACAAGTCTACATTGTAAAGACAGCACAGCTTGGATACAAAAGAAAAATAATCATAGAATCATTTCATTTGGAAGAGACCGTCAGCATCATCGATTCCAATCATAACCTAACTCTAGCACTAAGCCATGTCCCTAAGAACCTCATCTATGTGTCTTTTAAACACCTCCAGGGATGGTGACTCCAGCACTTCCCTGGGCAGCCTGTTCCAATGCCTGACAACCATTTCCGTGAAGAATTTTTTCCTAATATCCAATCTAAACTTCCCCTGGTGATTTATTTTATAATTTAATTCACCTTGTTAATATTTGATTTTACTGGTTATTTAAAGATTTTTTTTCTTAGCATTTTTTTTTCATAAAATAAATAAACATCAAGTCATATTAATAAAGATTAAAAAGTAATTTTCTAGCTTCTGCCACATCTTATACCATGTTCTGGCATTGGAAGAGCAGACCAAACCCCACGGCTTTGTTTCCCTCATGTTAAGCAGTGGTGATCATGCTCTCCCTCCAGCTGTGCAACACACCTGGGGAACAGTCTGTTGCCACAATAGCACCTCAAGAGAGTAAAAAGTCAGAGCGAAGGTGGTGCTCACTGCTCCTTTAAAAATAAATAAGTAAATAAATGAAAATCAGCTGGCACTCATCTGTCAGTCTCCAAAGCCCTTTGGAGTGACTCATCCCCTGGAGTGCCCCTCTCCCTCTCTCTGTCCCTCAGCAGAGACAGACCAGACATCTAACTTTGCCTGGATAATGCAGAGCGGGTGAGTCCCACCCACAGACCCGGGTGGACGTTTCTGCAGAAACACTGAGCTGGGTGTTGCTCTGCCATTTCACCACCATGACAAGCTAATAACCGCCAGCAATGTGAGCTTGCTCAACAGTACACACAGAACGAGACGGAAAAAAGCCTTCAAAAGTGGTAAAAAAATAACTGGATAATGAAAAGGAAATTCTAACAGCACTGCAATTCATGACAACGCTCTGGAGTAGCCTGAATGCTGAAAAATACAATGTTAAATACATTATCTTCTGATCCAGTTGCATCATGAAACTATAAGGCTTAAAGAAAATACTAATTCTCTAGACTGTGCCTGATGTTTTATGTTTCCTGCATATTATTTTGATAATGCCATACATTTAAATCCATTTCAGAATTAGACACGTTTCCTTCTCAGAATGCCATATTACCTGAGAAAAGCAGAGCAAGAAAAAATAAATAAGAAAAAGTTACACATAGACTGATTACCAGGAAAAAGAACCTCAGAAAGAATTTTGGGATACATAAGATTTGAAGTGATATCTGATGAAGGACATGTGGCATTCCAAACAATAAGAGTGGACAAGTATAATGTACAAGCAATGAAATCAGCAAAGGGGCGAAAATAGTAATGCAGATAATTGGAGTAGTAGGAGGAGAGCAGAAAAGACCAAAACCAGAAAATAGGAGCTTTAACTTTATGCAGTAATACACAAGAAATCATTAACGGGACTCAGGAGCAGAAGCAGGAATACAAAAGTGGTGATAAGCAGGATGAAGCAGCCAAGTGTTTTGAGAAAGAAAATAGCAAAGGGAAAAAAATATTGTAACAATGAGGAGGATGGGACAGAAGCTGTTAGCAAGACAGAGAGATCTTAAACAGCGTCTCTAGACTATCTCACTAGAAACTGCGTCAGCAATAACTAACTCATCTCCGTATTTTAATAACTATGTGATTAATCTGTAGATCTACATATGTCAAATCTCACTGTAAAGTGGTGTTAACTTGCTAGAAGCTGTAAAAGGAAAAAGAGAAGCCAGCTTAAAAATCAGCTTCACTGATAAGAAGACTTAAAATAAGTAGGATGAGAAATCTGACAAAAAAGGGAAAAAAAGATAAGCTGAAGCGCACCTACAGAAGTTGGAGAAAGAACTAAAGGGTCCTGTAGAAGCGAAGAACGGCAAGAATAAACGTGAAACCCTCAGATCACCCCTGTGGAGGAAACCAGTCATGCAGGGGAGGAAAAACTGATTCAGAGTACTGGAAAGGCAGCAGAAAAAAGGTGAGCTTTTCCCTCAGCAGAAAGGGCTTATTAGAAATCAGGGTCAAGGCCGTTTAGGTAGCATGAAGGAGGATACACATCAGATGGAGGGAAAGTGATGAAAAAGCTGGTAGTAAGCAGCATGTCTGGTCATTACAAGCAGTGAGGAAAAGAGAGAAACTGTGAGGAATAGCAGGTAAATCCTGTGGCTGAGGGAAAAAGGAGTTTCTAAGAATAAGTCAAGAATTTTAAGCAGTGATTTCTCAGCACAGTGGACTACATTATACAGTTTAGCTTATATTAAACTGTACAGTTTGTGCCTTACCTAATTTTGAGAAGAACTTTATGAACATGAATGTATTTTCCATCCACTAGAAACTTCAGGTCTGCAGTTTCAGGGTTATCAAATTCCTTCTTTAGTGATTGGGCTACCGTTAGGTGGTCATCAGGCTCTAGAATAAAAAGGGGAATTAACAGTAAGCAGTAAGCAATACAAGTAAGTAATACAACTACCTCTCATGATACATGATACCGGACATCTGTCAGCAATTAACACCCTTAATAAATATGACATCTCTTTAAGGCTAGTAAAAAAAAGCCAGTAGATGACATGTTTGGTACGAACACCCAGAAAAGCAAATAAAGGGCAGTTTTCTTCAGTCCTTGACAGTTTCCTACACCAAACAAATATACCTCTTAAAAAAAAAAGAAGTTCCATTCCTCTAACACATCTATAAAAGGGCAGAAAATAAAATTAATACAGTCTCAGAAGTTTAATGCCACATCTGATAGCAAATGCTATCAGTCATTACTGGATAAATTATTCTACATGAAAAGTGTTAGTTATTATAAGATACCCAAAAGGTCAATAGAAAAAAAAAATCACAATAAGATTTTCTAAAATACTCCCATGAGGAGACATTATGTTACAGCAGAAATAAAGCTATCACATAACCAGCACACTGGTTGCAGTGAAACTGCCCTGTACAATAACCCTGAAGTTAAATACCAACAGTTACAAGTCTATTCAGAAAGTGTTTTCCCTGGACTCATGGCGTTAGAATCACCCTGTGAGAATGTCTACATATTCCTGTTTGTGTATGTATATCCCACTGTGCACCTGACACTTGCATTATAAAGTTACCAGGCAGCCTTGAAAAGTCATCCTTTGTCTGCATATAAATTGTTATCTCCTGAACTGTTTCCAAATCTCCATCAGATTGGGTAGCCTCAGAGGACTATCTATTTTAATAATACTAGGAAATTAAACCACATAAACCTCATTCTTAACCTAGAAAACATTTTGTCTTCTTACCATATAAATACACATTACTGGTTTATACAAATCTTGTGCATCACTAATAAGCTGTTCTCTACAGCATATTATGTAAGTGCTAATTCCTGGAACCTACCAAGGCAGAAATAAGAATAGTATTCTGCTCAAAATGGAAAGACCTCCACCATAAGCTCTAGAAAAAAACCTTAACACACATTGTTTGATACTGTTGCACTTTGCTAAGGGCAATTTTTTTTTCCGAGGATGTCATTTACGTTCAGGTATAGCCAATTAGGGCAATAATAATATTAAGTGCGTTGTATTACAGGTAAAAGGATTGGGGGTGGTGGGAGATAGATACCCAATGTAATGATAATAAAAAAAATCCTTCTGACACAATGAGGCTGTAAAATACTTGTCAATTCTTCTTTTGTACAGTGTGGTTTATTTATTCAGACCTCAGCTATCTGAATATGTAATCATTGTAACAACCAATGCAAAGCTGAAGCTCTTCTTCAATTCAGATGTCCACTAATACACATCTCCAGGTGACTCCTACAGCCCACAGAGCTAAACTGAACATAGTGGGGTTCAGTTACGAAATCCTTAAGAGGGAAAACAGGTGCTTTTATTTGTTACAGCAGTGAAGGGGGAAGCAGAGGAAGGAAATGAAGAGGCAGCTCACACTGACAAGGCACAAAGCCAAGAAAAACTCCTCAGCAGTCAGTGCTAAGAATTGTAATAGAAATGTTAAAACTGCCACAAAAGGGGAACAAAGGGGAACTCAAGGATGTGGAAGCACCGAAGTGCAACAGGCAGAGAAGGGTGACAAGCCTGGCAGATGTCCCTGGCACCTCGCTCCGCAGATGTCAGGATCCCAGGATGCAGCTGCCTGGTTGTTCTCACCACACTTGGATCAAGAGATGAGCAACAGTGAGTCAGTCCTGACAGCTCACCAAGGCGGGACAGGCTGAGGAGACCGCTCGCTCTCAGCTCCTAGAGCGTGCAAAAGGCACATCCGAAGCCAGCACAGAGCCACCTAACGAAAAGGAATCCAGGAGACACGATGAGGCTCTGACAGCCAGCGTCCTTTGTTCCATGTCACCACAAGGAATCCTGCTCAAGCCACCTGAACACACATTGCAGTGCAGGGATGCTGGACAGACCACTTGGTGCATATGAGAAAGTGGGTTTGAAAGTGCACCTGAAATCAGTTCTATTTAAAAATAAAATAACCTTTTCCTCTGGTTTTGGTACAATGTTGCTACAGTGTTGCAACAGTATTTCCAAATGGAGCAAGAAGTCAAGGTCAAAAAACGAACAAAAATAAAAGGAGCTGCTGCAGTCAAAAATGACTCCCAAGTTGTGAAGCAGTGCAAGGAGGCTGGGGGTATTGTTCACGATGACAATGAAGCTGGGCATAAAAGATGTCTTGGGAAATAGTTATGAATGTAGCCTTAACCATAGTCTGTTAAAGAGACTGAGTATCTATGAGTATTAATGAGCAATATGCTTATTAATAAATGGGTTACTTGGAAGTCTTCAGCATAAAGGTGATAATTACATGAATGATGATATATTAATATAATCCCACTCAGGACTCTTTTAGCCGACCTAAAATAGCATTTCTAACCTGATGTGGCATTTGTGAAAGAAGAGAAGAAAAAGTGAATTTGCAGAAAGGACCACTGGAAAACTGTGACAGTTTCAGTCCCACTCAAGCAGTTGTTTTCCCTGTGAGGAGTGAAATAAGAGGCAGGTTTTGCTTCTTGTCTTCTTCCAAACTCCCTTTAAAATTTCCTCAGTATGCAATAAAGTCAAGAGGAAAAAATGGAGGGGAAATTCTGATAGCAGGAAGTAATATTTTAACTGGGCAAGAAGAAGTGGAAGCTGACGAGCCCCAGAACCCTCCTAGAGTACATAAAAAGAAACATATAACTGAATTAATGATTAAGCTACATATACTAATAATGCCCCATTTCCTTCATAAAATAACCATTTCTTATGGAAGAAAATTCTGAACATACTACAGATACTTTTATGTAGAATTTACAACCAACAAACATATATTTACATGGAATGAACCACCCCATTGCCTGAGATTTTAGTGCAGTAACACAATTTATATCTAAGTAGTAGAAGGCAAATATTAGGAATATTAAGAATTTTCACAGCAATTAAGGATGTGTCTTCCAGTTCTGAAGAAGCCATCCTAGAAAGCACAACTGCCTCAGCCTAGAGCAAATAGGGATCTTTGGACTGTGCCCTAAAACATGAATTTTGGAAAAGCAGTTTCCTGACAACCGGATACTCCACTTAATCCTCTAGTCTCTCAAAGCTGATATATGAGAGCTATTAGCAGAATTTCCTTACCTTGGCATACAGAAGGCACCGAGGAAGCAAGGAGTGTTCTAAAATTGTCAGACAAAAGCATACAGCAACACAAAAGCAATTACAAAGGCAGTACAGAAGTGGAATGGCAGCATGATGGCCTCAATACGGTTCAAATTACAAATTAACAGGTTCCTGCATTCTAGCTTTTAACTTCAGCTCCCAGATGACACCTACAGACAATCCCAAGAGTCTCATCTTCGATCAGGTCAGCAAACCCAGGAGGTTTATTAGCAACCAATATGGAATTGGATTTGTAGCTGAAGAATGAGCTCTCTGTTAGGCAATGCGATCTGCATTCTAGCCAAGGCCAGCAAGACAGACCTTAATGTTAATCAAATATCTGAGATCCAGCAACTTGTCTCCTCAGAAGCCTGGGTCTTGATCACTCATGATGATACTCTAAGCACCTGTGGCCAATTCTGAAAGTGGGAATTTGGCTCCCTCATTCTTAGTAGTTTACTTAAAGACATCAAAAAAAGCTTCAGAGTTCCTAAGGGTTCTGCGTGGCTCCCTCAAGTCCCCAAATTCAAACTCAGCTTCTCCACCCATGCCATTGTACAGTAACATTCAGTTAAAAAGACCCACCTCCCCACATACAAGGCATTTCCCCATAGAAATAAACCACATAAATAAAACAGACAATCATTTAGCACTGCCATCAGACCTCAGCATTTTTTTACAGTTCCTTATAACCATTTACACATTTGTAATATATGATTAGGATTATGCTTCCCAGTATAAATTTTTGCAATAAACTAGATTTAGGCTTCAACTACACATAACTGTTCTATGAAGTAATGACTCTATTCAGAAAACATCAAACCAAAAAATATTTAAGCTCACCTACTGATAGAAGACGCCACATAACGGCGGGGGTAGCAAAGCAAGCAAACACATCGTCAGTGCAGGCAAAGTGCGTGAGGTGGGGAAGGATCACTGACTGCCCACGGCACTGGCCCCACATGTACACCTGGCCGCTTTGGGTCTTGGCAGCTGACGTGTGAGCAGAGTGGCAGGCTGCGATCTCTATAACTCTGAATTTACAAGCAAAGAAAGAAAAAAAGCAAGTCACTCTAATAAGAGCAAAAATGCAGTGGAGAAGCTCGCTATCTCCTGTCTTTCTCTGGTGCAAAACACATTTGTAAGCATGCACGCACTTCCAATTGCAAGAATGTTTTTCTATCATATATAGCAAAATTTAAAGGGCTATCGATTCTTCTTCAAACAGTGTGCATTCACAAAGTTTCTCAGTGAAAAAAGCATCTTGGGAGTGAGGAGACACTGTAGCAGCGGAGCAGTATATCTGCTGCAGCACATGCTCTACTGACCCCCTCGCCTCCCCCAGACAAGCCGTGATGGGTTTCAGGTCTCTGAATGTCCTCGGTGGTGCTGGGCAGTGAGTGAGGTGAGTGGCTGCATTAAGCTGCAGGGAAGGGGCACTTGGAGACGATGAAGAAAGAAATGAGGAGCTGTTTCAAAAAAAGTGTAAAAAAACCCCCTTTTCCTGCTTGCTTATTGGTAATGATTATAAACCAGGAATTTAAACATGCTTCTTCTAACTGAAATGCTGAAGTGTCATTACTCATACAATTATTACTACTTAAGTCTAACAGACTTACGTTTTTAAAACCAAAAATTAGAATGAAACCGCACTGAAAGCTGTTTCTAACTGTATTTTAGCTATGTTAGGCTATCTCACTAATCCTGAAGTTGATTTAGGATTTCAAAACTCCCATTGTGTACACCATTACACAATGGACTGTTTTGCAGTCTGAACTAGTGCTTGTTTACTTCTTTTCCCAGCTGCCTGGGGAAAATAGCTGAGAAACAATTTGTTTAAAGCCGTATGCACAAATCTTGCAGGCTTTGGTGAGGTAACTGTCTCACTGACACCAGGAATGCATATTCTGGCCAACAAAAGCGAAAGGCAGCATACAACATTAAAATTTGTGTTAAAATGTGGTAACATTTTAACTGCAGCCAAATGGTCTGGAAAAATATCAGTTATGTTTTAAGCAAAAGAACAAACACCCCTAAAGAAATAGCAAGGTTCAAAACCAGGCTATGTTTTATGCCCACAGAGGAGCTCCCTCTTCCTTACAATAATGTTCACAGACACAGGTTTAACAGGGACATCTCACTCTTGTTCTTTTTCATGACAGGAGGCCAAAATGAAGACCTCAGTAGTAAGGGATAGATTTGAATTTCTGGCCAGATACATAAACAGCTTTACGTCAGCAATAGAAATAACTGCCCCACTACCACAGGGGACTTACAGGAAATTTTTAATTGTAAAAATCTAAGCTTAATTTTCAGCCAACAAAGCCAAGAAAGAGTTCCTCCCTTTTCGTCCCTCCTGTTTTATGAGTCACATTTAATAGCAGAAATAAAACAAATTGCAGATGTCCACTCTTCATATTTTCTGTGTGTACTGCTTGTCAAAAACAGCATATTAAAATACAATTTATATTCAGAGACAATACAGCCTTTATCGTTTACTTCAAACAATGAAACTACACCATTGAAGAGAAACTGCAATTAAGTCCGACAAAGCACAGTATGAGCTGAAGCAGAAAATAGCACATTCGGGCTCAGAACGTTCAGTTTATCTTTCACAAGGATGGTTATGGGGCAGATTCAAGCACTTTCAGCGAAAAATCAAACTTCAATGCACTGATTTTGTATGTCAGACAAATTTTCAGTCTGTTCACATTTAGCAAAAGAACCACTGCAAAAACATTATAGGCTATTTCTGCCAAAAAATAGCTTAAAAATGCCATAATTTTCTGTAGCTCTTTTGAGAGTATGTCAACTAATTTCTGACTGCTAGATTGTAAGTATTACCTGTCCTTATCCACAACAACTGTCGTAGGGTAAGACTGGTTACTTTTATTCCCAGTACCTAACTGGCCATATGAATTGGCTCCCCAGGCATAAATCTGACCTTCATCTGTTAGCACTAATGTATGTGCATAGCCACAGGCAACCTATAAGGAATAATAAAAAGAAAAATCTCATTTTTATGTCACAGTAAGTTAATACAGACAGATACAGGTTATGATATATGTTAATGTTATTGATTCTATACCAGCGTAAAAATTACAAAAACTACAGATACCGGCAAGTTTATTGAAAGGGGAAGCAAAGTACATAAGGTGACTTTGAGGCAAAAATTTTATCAGTGAGAAAGCCTGACAGATAATCTCAAGAGCACAGCACAAGAATAGCTAGAAATTGGGGGGAAAAAAAGGAAAGCTACATGAAAAGTATGAATAGTATGCAGGAAAAAATGTAGAAGAAGGCAGCTTGGGTCTTGCACTGACCTTACTTTAGGGGCTCCAAAATGAATAACTCACCGCTGTAAGAACAGGCAAGGTCTCCCTATCTGCCCTTCTCCTCCCTGGCTGCAGCCACACAGAACTGCCTCCTCCCTGTGACAGATCTAGTGCTCACCAGAGCCTGTGTTGTTCAAAACTAGCTCACATATCTGTATATAATCTGCAAAGCAGACATACCATAAGTACCTGTAGCCCACTGACATCCATGAAGCATGAAATGTGCCTTAAATGAAATAAATCCTTAAGTTATTTACTGGTTGGAGGTCTACAACTTGGTATTAATCGACATCCAGCAAATTAAGCAGATGGAAATGGGATCTAAGTCAAACCTGCTGGAGCACTTATACTCTCTAAACAGGAGAATAAGTGCAGAGGAAAATAACATTCAATTTATTACGTTATTCTCCAACAGCAATTGTTACCAGCCAAGTTACTGTCTATATCCTAGGAACTGAATGTAAAACTACGTAATTAAATGAGTTTATTTTAAAAGATTTTAAAAATCCATAACTTCCCCGAGTAAATGTAATAAATAGGATCCAAATTTCAAAACACTCGTTAATTTTCGTTAGGCTACAAACCCAATGTTTTCTAGCAGAATGTGTCGTTTTCCTGACAATATCCCCTATTTTGGATAAACCAATTACAAACTTTCAGTATCAGTTTTGCGGTTACTTTAAATATTTTTTATCAGTCAGAAGATGTTATCAGTTTGCTAGTTACACCAGTGGCAGCCCAGCTATTTGGTAAAGTGTAGTAGCCACTGAAGATCAAGACCAAGCATGGAATCATATCAACTATTGACCAAAAGTAGCTGGAGACAATTTGTTCAGACTCCAAACACCAGTTAGTCATTGGCTGGAGTGCAATTCTAAAAGTGATATTTAGTCTGCCAGAAAGACAAAAATGCTAAACTGCAGCATTTTCCCAGAAAAGAACAGAGAGGTTAATGAAGAATGGGGTAGCCTAAGAAGACTTTCTTGTTTATTAAAATAACAGGATTTTTTTTCTTTAATTAAGTGTCACAGGAACAAAAAGACCAAACATTTTAGTGGCCTAGTCCTCCTTAAGTAAAATCCTGACCTCATCAAAGCCAATGGCAAAATTCCCACTGAACTCCACAGGGTCACAGCTTCTTCCGACTGACAGAGGCCCATTTTCAGATACGTGGTTTTATTCTGATAAATGGCACTTTAAACAAAGAGATAAAGGACTATCTCTTTTAAACACAGAACATGCCTCAGCACATTTCCAGCTGTCAATCGAGGCTGTGAGATGGAGCGTGGCACACGTACCCGCTGTACGCGGATTCCTTGCAAAGCTGCTATTCGGCACGGTGTTGGCTGGTTGCCGCTGCTGCCCAGGCCGAGCTGCCCGTTCCCATTGTAACCCCACACATAGACCTGGAAAACACAGACAGGGATTTTCACTGTTTGCTACCATCCGCTGCATTTGAAAGTCATATCACTACTTCAGAGTTGCAGTTATAATTTTCAGTATTTCCTGTTTAATACCAACTGTGAGCTCATATAAAATTCTAAACCTCCATATTCATGTTGCTCTTTAAGAATCTGACTGTGTAAGACTACAATATTTTAATATGAAGAGTAGAAAATAAGTGATTCACATGGCTGTTTCCTAGCACAGAGTTAATGCAGTGTGAATACTTCCCTTTTCTCAAAGAGCTAATTTCTCATTCAAAAATCCTCAAACAGGAAACACACTAAAACAAGTATAAACTGGAAGCCACGCACAACAGTTTGAGTAGGTTGTTAACAGCTTCATGCTGAATATAACAAAAAGGGAAAATACTGAGCTCTGAAAATTTCAGGGACATATCTTCTACTGCAAACAGTCAATAGTTGCTTAGGTCTAAACTGAAATGCTTGGAGCAAGGGAGCCAGAGAGGATGTGGGCTGCCCAAAATCCTCAGCTCATGAACTAAACCAACAAGAACACGACAACCTCTTTGTGTCTTTGCAATGAGGATAAACAAGTATGACAGGGATTCAAGGACTACTGGCGTAGAACAAATATATGCTATGTACTTGTGTTTTCTCTGTTTTCTCTTCAGATAAAGTGTGCATATATGAGCACTGAAAATTAAAATTGCATTCACTGATTATTCTCACATTCCTGATACTTATGATTCTACTCTAGACAATAATTCATTTTTCTATAAATGCTAAAGACAGCAGTGGGATAACCTATTCATCAGTCCTTTCATTTTTGCTAGAATACAATACCATCTCTAAAAATTGGTAAGTCAGTGATACAAATTTAGTTTATTTTACATACGGAAAAACAAAGCTAGCATGAAATGCTAAGTATATATACATATATATAGATTTATATATAGATTCAATATGATTTAATCCTGAAATCTGTAAAAATCTCCCGACCCTCACGATGCTATTTTTACTTCAGAACAGTATTTTCAAGTAAATTTGAAATCTGATACTTGCATCCCTTCCAACTCCAATAGCTGACACCAAGTAAGAACTGCTGAATTTTATGAGGAATCTCACAAACCAAAATGCCATAAACTAAATGGCAGTGAACAATTTTCCCTGTTTCACTCTACCTGCTGTCTAAAGAAGAAGACATAATCAGCATGGATAGGAATATGCACTTAAGTACGTCAGAATGTGCTGGACAACTCATGACAAAGGATTTACAAGCAGTATAAGCAGGTAGATTTGAGGGAGTGTGGAAAGGTACACTTCTTTTCTGAGTAGTAACTCATTATGACAAGTTTGAAATTATCTATATCCCATGACATTACATAAAATAAAATTCAGTCAGAAAATTCACTTCAATTTTCCTACCTCTCCATTTTCCACCACAGCCATAGAGCACATCTGTCCACAAGCAATATTAACTACTATTTTATTCTGTAGGCAGCTGGTAACTCTTCGAGGAATTGGCTGATTAGCTGTTGAACCAGATCCAACTTGGCCTGAGTTATTATAACCCCATGTGTATACCTGTTGTAAAAGAATTGTCAAAAGACTATATACATACAGTACATAATACATATTCAAGAGAGAAAAAGGTTACATGGATAAAAATATACATTTTGAGTTCAAGTAGATGTATTCTTTTAAAGATACAGTAAGATACATGAGTTTACAATTTAATCATAAAATATGCCACTCATAGTATAGTATTTATATCTTCCATTCTTCTATGTTCCTTCGATCAAAGGTAAGACGCAATACAACAGTTGCATTAATGCTGGAAGAATTCATTGCTGCTTTTCCAGAAGCTGAAGTAGAATGGCCAACTGAGCACAAATGGCACCTCAAAGTAAATGATGGAAAATTTTTTACTTTGGTGAGTAGAAATCCTTACATTAATCTGATTTATAGTAATGCCAGCTTTAATGCCATTAAGCATTTAGAGTATAGCATAGGAAGGAACTGACTACCCTCTAATAAGAAATTACAATTTCTTATTACAAGCAGATGTGGCACAAATATCCACGTTCTGCATGCACTTCAAAGCAGCTGGACCCTAACAGGTTTTCCATTTTTATCAAACATTTGTGTTGCACCAGCACTGTGAGGGTGGCAAGAAGAAACATCTAGTGCTCTAGGTGCAGAATGTTTCCCTGTTTCTCAGAAATGTGAATTTCATTAAGAGAAAAGAGAGATTTATTCCAGGTATTCTCACCTCTCCATCAGATGTTAACACCATAGAATGATGAGAGCCACAGGCAACTTCAATGACTTTCTTGTTCACCAAGTTAGTAGAGACTTGGCAGGGAACAAAACCATGATTCGTTGTACCATTGCCCAACTGACTATAAGCGTTATGGCCCCACGTATACACTTCTCCTTCTACAATAAAAATGTAAAAAGCTCGTTTAAAATCTCTATTTTCCCAATGAGCACACACATAAAATTACTAACTGAAAAGTAAATTCAATAACAATATAAATATTTAAGTGTATATATATATATATGCCCTTTATGGACCTTAATCCCATGGACATACCAATGCTACCTTCACATATTGTTGACCACAAATCCAAAAGGACAGCACCACCATAATCTTAGTAAAGGAAGAAACATAGCTAAAAAAAATATGAGACACTGCAATACAGATGAGAAAAGGATGAAATGACAGTCAGGAGTCCCCATTTCAATTTCTTTATTACTTTGGAATTGATAGCCTAGAATGTATATCCCTATTCTCTCACGTTACCAGCACAGACCTTTCACACCTGAACTAACTAAAGTGGATTATCTGAAAGAGCAGCATTCAGATCATACTTCACCTTCCGTAGCAAGAACAACGTGAGGGCCACTTCCATAACTCAAACAGGCTATCTTTTTGCCACATAGAGAATCCAGCCTCCTTGGTTCAATAGTACTCTGCATGTCACCTGTTCCCAAACACCCACTGCAGTTCATGCCAAGCACAAAAACCTGTTATGAAAGAATCACAGAACCATGATTTAGGTTGGAATGGAGGACCTCCTCCAAAGGTCAGCTGGTCCAACTCCCTGCTCAACAAAGGTCTAAGCAGGTATGTTGACCATGTCCAGCTGAGCCTTGAACACCTCCAGTGAAAAGATCTCACAACTCCTCCAGGATTTAACCACACTCATGGCAATTTTTTCTTCCTAAAACTGAATCAGAATTGTTCATCTTCCAGCTTGTGTTCACTGCCTCCCATTCTGCCACTACGCACCTTCAAGAAATGTCTAACGCAATCTTCTCTTTATCTTCTGATCACCATTAATTTGAACTGAAAATGTTTCAGTAACAATCAGGTATTTTTGCATCCAACTTTTTACAAGATATCCTATCATAGTACTGGCTTTCAGAATAACTCGATACATAAGTGATGAAATACGTCATGTTCATCCACACTCTTGGACAATTACCTCATCATTTTCTGTTGCATACAACACTTCATTACCGGCACTGCCAAATACACAGGCTTGACGAATTAACTTGAGCTCTTCTTGGGAACAGAGAGAAAAAATTGGCCATTTCCCAACATCCAGCATCTTCAGGGCTGACAACAATGTTGCCTCCAAGACCTGATATTATAAAATATCATATCAAATACCTAGACAGAGAGAAATGCATACCTTTGCACAGTAAAAATGAAAAGTTTAGAGAAACACCACCATCTCCTTTTTCAACCACAAATCAGTATATTCTTTAAAATGTGGGCTCTAAATTCCAAGTGCACAGTGGGTCAGAGATGCATTCATCTAAAATAGAGAAGGTTTCTTGTGTAACCTCCTTCTACAAAGCACTCATGTTCTACCCTCATAATTAACAAGTTAAAAAAACGCAAATTGTAGCACTTCTTAACAGTAAAATAATACACTGAGGAAAAAAAAAAAACCCACCACTACGAAAAGCACCCAAAGAAACATGACACTGATTTTGTTTTACAAAAGAAACACCAACGAACTTTATCAGACTAAAAAATATCCATAATCTAACTCTTGTCTCTGGAATTATTACATTAAACTCAGTAAGAGATATTCTTTCACCTTTCAAGATTTTTTGCCCTCACACGCTTTTCCACTTTTGGTCCAAAAACCAGGAAAACCAGTTTGAACTATCAGCCTGCCAATATTTATGTCCCATAAGTGATCAGTTCCCTCATTATATTGCACAAAGTCATGAAAGACAGAGACCAGAATTCAAGAACTCATATGGTGCAGCTACCTATCCCAAAGGTGTAACAGTTACGCCTAAAATAATAATAATAACAATAATAATATTTATATTCTAAACATATATTTATATCATAATAAAGAATAATAATGATATTATTATTATTATTGTTCCTAAAACTTCCACACTTCATTTGACTTCAGCACTCATTCTGAAAGCTGGTTATTCAGTTTTATTTGTTGTACAGATCACCTTAAAAGGCATCATCACTAAGTTCAAAATCAGAATGATGATTCATTAAGTTTTCCATGCGGAGCATTCAAAGAAAATAAGAGGAAAATGAAAGGAAGTTTTTGCATCAAATTATGCTACAAAAGTTAATTCTTACAATTTTATGTTGTTGAAACATTAGGCTGGAACATGTAACTTTAGAACTTAATACTAAATTAAACCAGCCTTGTAAGCCAAAGGAGCAATTCAACCTAAGCCAAATGAATATTTCTTCTTCTAATATTTTGTGGATCAACACAACATTTCTTTTGTTAGTATCATTTTCTTACTTGTAGTTTTGGTTTTCTGTTTATCTTGAAAGCTACTAGCCTGGAATAAGCTACTGCTAAATGGAACCAAGCTTTTTCCTTTTAAGTAGAGCAGTACAGAATTCTCAAAACAAATTGATGCTCTGACCTTGGCGCTGACTCCTTGAGAAGGAGGAGATTCATCCTCCATATGGATTTGTGCTTGTGCCCACCTGCAGAGAGAGCACTGTGGTTAAAATCCCCATAACATATTGCTGCAACAAGACTTTACAGAACTGTACACAATATTAAGCCAGAACTATTTGCTTTTTTGGGGGGAGAAAAGAAGAAACACGAAGGTCAGTCAATTTTAGTTTTATATTCAACTGTAGAGTGATCAGTTAGACAAACTCTGCTCTTCTGTTTTCTTACCTAAACAAATAATTCTTGGACAAAACATTTTTTTGAAACAAGTATAATACTAAAATTAATCCAGATTGTGATTGGAAAGGATGAAGTTTTATTAAACACAATACTCCGGTGTCTTTTTATTGTTGTAAAAATAAATGTAGAATGTTGCTGATGTAATTTTCCAAGATATCTCTTTCAGCCAAGAAAAAGCACTGGTCAGGGCTTTTTAATGCCAGCTTAAGCCTTCAAATATTCCAGTTGCATTCTGAAAGCCAAAGTTAGAAAAACATTTGGGTCCTTTCAGGTTTACTGAGAACTGTTAAAATATTCAATTTGTTTCAGAAATTATTGCCAGCCACTTGTATAATTTCTACAACAGGCATCACCAAAAGAAACAGATTTTCACATCAAATGTTTCTTGCCAAATAAATATGCACAACTCTACTGTCCTTGAATTATTTCCTAACATAAAGCCATGTACCTTCCTTTCAGTAAAACTGAAAAAAATGAATAACCAGCTCTGAAGCTGTGCAAGGTTCTTCTACTCAACACATGAGAAAGTTGTACACATCATTTTCTTTGAGGTATATTGGTTCAGCCAGCACTAGACATCTGTTTACTTTTCACTGAAAATTAAATGTCTGTAAAATTCTGACTACAGACAGAATAACATCCAATAACAAGAAGTTACCATTGTACTTAGTTACTTTTTGGAGGCATATCACGCTTTAAAAGAAATGTCATATATAGCTTTATAAAACTACCAACTACTAAACACGTCTCTTACATAAAAGACTTCATGCCATAAGACATAGACCAAGAACATAGAATACCTGACGTTGATATCATTTAAATATTATAAATGTAAAAGATTTAACAAATATTATTTAATCTATCGAATAAACAAAGATTATTTTTATTTACCCGAAACAAATAAAAAAATGAACAATTGCTGCAGCCCAACTATACTGAATATGCATACTGTTAAGCTTATACTTTAATCAAACCCACAACTCTATATACACATAGTGTATTTTATACACTTAGCTTGAGACACTAAATGATAAATTCAGCTCATGTGTGAAAGTCTGGCTATTTTCTTGTCCATGTTGACTGCGAGCTTAAGGCTCAAACACACAACCAAACTGAAATAACTTGCAGCTAAGTCACGTTCCCTCTCAACTAGGACAGACTAAAAGGCTGAATCAGGTGCCTACACATCAGCACCTACTGCTGGTTGAGGTGACCGGGGGCATGCCTGACACCAAACCAGGCTGGCAGATATATTATAATACTGGATCTATAGGGTTCCCAGGCCATGCTGGAACAGCAACTAAGAACTGAATGGCCCTAGACCATCACACGCATGCAACTGAACAGAGCCCTGAATAAGAACACATGGCCATTTACCAAGCTTTACAATTTAATGCATACAGCTCTCGCTGTTAAGTGATGCGCTATTGTTTTCTTCAACACACATATTGTTCAAACAACATAAAGGCAACCAGTTGACTTTGTGTACATTATCTCTGTTTAAACAAGAAACAACTCACCTAATTAAGGCCTTTGGCATGACCACAGCCTGGGCAAGACTGTATTATTGAACAGCAATTCTGAAACATTTAATTTCTAGTTATGTGAGCAGTCTTGCTATGAAACTGAGTATCAAGGCTATCCAATATTTTGCAGCATCAATTTGCAACACTCCCTGGCAATGCTAATATATGTTACCCTCTTCTCAGCCATTCCTAGCCTACACTCAGCCCACAGGGCTGACATGTTCCCCAAGAGAATATGTACTAACTATGGATTTTCTAATTTAAATAAATGCAGAATTCTGTATTTCCTTCCTCAAACCATTTGATACATAACTGATATTCACAGTTTTTCAAATTCTAACATTTCAATTCAATTGCCTCTGTTTAGACAAAGGCACAGTCTGGCTTTAAGCGCACTTTGTTTGTTTGTATAAAGAAAGATACATTAGGATGGACCATTTCAGTTACCTAAGGAAAGGTTCTCCAGCCCACTACCTGTGCACAGTCCAACAAACATGCTGAGAGTTTTGCACTAAGTTTTCAAGAACAAAGATCACTTACATACTCTCACAAGTCAAAAGTTATAATGTTTTGTCTTACATGTAACTAAGAGAAAATTACTCCATTCTTCAAGATGTTCTGCAAATGCAGACATCTTATTTCCGAGTGGCCCTACAGGAGTACATGGGATGACTCAAATTACACCCATTTATTCTTTTATTTAAATTCATGTATGCTAGTAAAAGTACATACTGATTGCCACATGTCTGTATCTGCAAAGGTGTTCTTTCTAGAAACCTGTAATTGATTTAAGAGTACATATTCACCCTGGGATCCTGGAAACACAAATAATTATTAAGCCTGTCTGAGATTCATTCCTATCTGTATACCTTTAAAATACTAGTGACGATTTGTATTTGCTTACTTGTAGGAACTTTCCCTCAAGAAAAATAATCACTGTATATAGAGCTAACAGTATTTTCATCAAAAAATAAAAGCTAAAAATCTGTGTATTTGAGTACTCCAGATATAGAAGAAAAACATACGCTAGTTATTTCAAACAAGTTATTAGGGTTGTTCATCTACTAAATCTTATGTGTATAATTGCTAAGAAACCTTACCTTTTTTTCAAAAAATGCAATACTTACATTAGAAAGTAAAAAGGTAAACAAAATATTTCTCATATATTAAAACTTTATATACATTTTCACTAGCTGAGTTTCCAAAATAAATTCTGAAGTTCAGATCTAAAGGAGAAAACTTAATTGTTACAAACACCCATTTCTTGAGGATATGCACAGCATTTTAATACAAAAAATATTGATATTAAACTTTCACAAATCTCTTCACTGGAATCCAAGTGCAATTTAAGAATCTGGACAGCATACTCTGGCAGTCTGAGTTGAGGTCTTGGAATCTGAAAGTTCTGACCTTGGTTCCGATCCAACCATGGTAAGGCACATATGCTTCTGTGGCACAGGTAAGATTGAGTTAAGGAACACAGATACTAGTTCTAGTAGTCAAGTTCTATTAGCAGTCTAAGACCACTTAATCTTAAATATTTAAACAGGTTCACTGACTCATTTGAATGTAAACATGCTTGTAGATTCTCTCTCTAGGAATTTGGCAAGCGAACAAAAATTTTCAGTACTCCACTTAGTATTTCCTCACACTTAACTTTAGCATTTATGAATCTCAACTGCCAAATCAAAGGTCTGTCTGGAGCTTCTTCCCCAAGGACTCTAACCACAGGCTTAGGAAAGATAAGGAGGAAAAAGCCACAGAAAAAAAAGCCTTGCTGAGCCCTTTAGGAAAGGAAACTGAACATGCTGCCCAGGGAAGTGGTGGAGTCACCATCCCCGGAGGTGTTTAAAAGGCATTTAGACAGGGTTCTTAGGGACATGGGTTAGTGCTAGAATTAGGTTATGGTTGGACTCAATGATCCTGAGGGTCTCTTCCAATCAAAATGATTCTATGATACTATGATTCTCTGATATTCTTGATTTCTCAGCAGTTTCCTACCAGAGTAGTCACGAAATGATGCTAACTTATCCAAGCCATCTTGCAGGACAGGACAGACCAGTAATATTGTCAGTTATTCCTACCAAACAGGTCACATTCCCCTTCTAGGAAGATATGAGCCTATTTTCAAAATTATCTTCCTTCTTCACAGACAAACAGTGAAATGTCATTACTCCATCCAGGGCTGTCAATAAACTGACAGAACTCAGCTTGTCACTCATTCTGCCATTGATGCAGATTTTTCTCTTACCAAGAAACTGCAGACCTGGAGAAACAGGAAGAGATTGTTTGAAAAACCGCTATCACCTACTAAGGCATCATCTTCTCTCATTCCCTTCTTGTGTTGTGACACCAGACTGTGACTTCTGAGCTCCTGATGCAAGCTCCACTGGCTGCCTACTGATTGCAAGAGCAAATCTACAAGCAGTTTAGAGGCTAGATCCAAGAAATTCTGTAAGACTGGAGTATTTATAGTCTGAAAGACTGACAGCCTTGGCCTTTCAAGGTAGGTGACTGCTAGAGAAATTTCTAATTGAAATGATCACAGTATCACAGTATGTTTGGGATTGGAAGGGACCTCAGAAGATCATCTAGTCCAATCCCCCTGCTGGAGCAGGAACGCCTAGGTGAGGTCGCACAGGAACATGTCCAGGCGGGTTCTGAATGTCTCCAGAGAAGGAGACTCCACAACCTCCCTGGGCAGCCTGTTCCAGTGCTCTGTCACCCTTACTGAGAAGAAGTTTTTTCTCAAATTTAAGTGGAACCTCTTGTGTTCCAGCTTGATCCCATTACCCCTTGTCCTATCATTGTTGGCCACCGAGAAGAGCCTGGCTCCATCCTCATGGCACTCACCCTTTATATATTTATAAACATTAATGAGGTCCCCCCTTAGTCTCCTCTTCTCCAAACTAAAGAGCCCCAGCTCCCTCAGCCTTTCTTCATAAGGGAGATGCTCCACTCCCTTAATCATCTTGGTTGCCCTATGCTGGACCCTCTCCAGCAGTTCCCTGTCCTTCTTGAACTGAGGGGCCCAGAACTGGACACAATATTCCAGATGTGGTCTCACCAGGGCGAAGTAGAGGGGAAGGAGGACCTCTCTCGATCTACTAGCCACCCCCCTTGTAATACACCCCAGGATGCCATTGGCCTTCCTGGCCACAAGGGCACAGTGCTGGCTCATGGTCATCCTGCTGTCCACCAGCACCCCCAGGTCCCTTTCCCCTACACTGCTCTCTAATATGTGATTTCCCAACCTATACTGGAACCTGGGGTTGTTCCTGCCCAGATGCAGGACTCTACACTTTCCCTTGTTAAATTTCATCAGGTTATTCCCCGCCCAACTCTCCAGCCTGTCTAGGTCCCGCTGGAACATGGCTTTATTGTCTCAATCTCCAGAAAAAAGGAAAAAAAAAAAAAAGTAACCAAAAACATCTTGTCAGATGGCACCTCTCTTTTGGCGTGACATCCAATCCCACCTGTCAGCTCCAGGATGGATCTCCAGCATGACCCCACTGAAGTTATCAGAGGTTCACCTACATGCAGGATGCTGTGTCGGAGCTAGATGCTTGAAACCTTTTATTTGCAGTAACGCCATCATCCCCAAAAAGAAATTGCTTGCCAAGAATGAAAGCAGTGAAAGATAAGATGCAAACAACACACAAAACATGGCACATGAAAAGCAAGGAAGACGGTGGGAATACTGTTCTATTACCTGTGCTCAGCAATATCTTTCAATACAGGTTCAATATTGCTGTGACAAAGAACAAATACATCAGGGAAAAACGTTTAGAAAGAAGTGAGAAGACAGGAAAGAAAACAGAGGGCATGATTTTTCATCTCTCCAATGCTTTAAATATAAGCGTTGGGGTCTGGTGCGAAATTTCTGCCCTAAGTGACAAAATCTCTTTGAAAAAATGGCATGTAGATGCCTGGGACACTTTCCCCCCACCTCCAAAAAAACCCCACCTTGGGGTTTTGGGCTAGCAAGACAATTTGACTAATTTGATTTTTATAAAACCATCTAGGACTTTAAAAAATCTTAGATGATGGTAAGACACACTGCTTATATTAAGTTTATTTATCTCTTCCGTTCCTGTTCCATCTGCTTCTCCCCCCTTAGAACTGCTCTCTGTCAGCATCAATGATGCAGAATAGCTTATTGTTCACCAGCAAGCAACAAGAATGGAACTGACTGAAAAAAATGCACCATCATCCACCAGAGGGAAAATGTTTAAAGCAGAAGAAAAAAAAAAATCTCAAATTATTTTCTCATTCTACAGTCACCCTGAAAAATTATTTTGGCTATCCACTGACTTGACTGAAAAAAAATGAATAAGAAAGAGAAACTGTATAACAAACTAATGAAACCCAGAAATACAAAGACTAGAAAAGATTAAAGAAGTTTATACTAAAATTATGCCTCTAATAAGATTTATTGAAATGTCAAGGTCAGCAGCTAAAAAGCCTGATAAGGTGTCAATCAAAAAATATTTTCTTTTAAAAATATTTACACTTTCTACAAGTGCAAGAATACTTTTTGAAGGCGATTGAGTGTTTCAGATAATGTAAAAAATGTAAGAACTACCTTCAGTGCAATACAAGAACTACCTTCAGTGCTAAAAAGCATTATAGGAGGATGCTGGAGTAATTTTCACATAACTAGTGGTTTAGTTCTGCAGACAAAAAATTTTATATAGATATAGATATAGATATAGATATAGATATAGATATAGATATAGATATAGATATAGATATAGATATAGATATAGATATAGATATAGATATAGATATAGATATAGACATATAGATATAGATATAGATATAGATATATAGATATAGATATATAGATATAGATATAGATATAGATATAGATATAGATATAGATATAGATATAGATATAGATATAGATATAGATATAGATATAGATATAGATATAGATATATAGATATAGATATATAATGAGCATTATCTCCAGATCTTGAAGTGTATTAAAACAACGAAACATTTTGCTAGTCTCTTGGGAACAGGATGTCATTCCAGCATCTAAGTCTAACCTCATGTAATCTAATGTAACCTAAATCTAACCCAAGATGGTCAAGAAGAACATTTGTTCACATTTTTTAATGTAGTTGATCCAAGATTTTCAGAAAATTAACTTGAAAAGCTCTTTCTCTTTGCTGAATTGTAAGCAAAACATACTTCAGTTCCTGTAATCCGTACATATACGCAAACATGATAAAACAAAACTGACGCAATTGTTAGCTCTTACCTATTTTAAATGTGATGTAAAATTTAAGTTACTGTATAAATGACTTGGTAGAATTGCAACTTATACTGTTTCTTCATGTTGACCTTCTGACACGAGAGTTCAAAGAACTAGCTTTAGAGAAACAAAAATATTCAAAGATTTTTTTTAAAAATAATTTTATTAAAAATATCAACCATGTAACAAAGCAAAATAATTCAAAATAATACAATAAAAATGTGAAAGAAACAGCTATTATGTTTTTATAGTCTTAAAGAATCTTAATACAGAAAATGTTAAAGCTGTAAGAATTTAAGAAACACTAACAGATCACCAAGTTGTTCTGGATAAACCATGTACAAGCTTCAGATGTTCAGTGGCATTGCACTTGCAGGTGGGAGCCTGACTGGGGATCCGTTAAATGCTACAGGATCAGCATGTCTGGGAAGAACTCTTCTGTCACTATGTAATCATAAACACTATACTGCACTAACAGAAAAACAGCGCGCAAATGTGCACATTTTGTCATGCTCCCTCCACGTAGATCTGACCCTCAAGTTGTGCCAGGGGAGGTTTAGATTTGATTTTAGGAAAAAATTCTTCACGGAAAGAGTTGTCAGGCATTGGAACAGGCTGCCCAGGGAAGTGGTAGAGTCACCATCTCTGGAGGTGTTTAAAAAGACACGTAGATTAGGTTCTTAGGGACATGGTTTAGTGCCAGTGTTAGGTCAATGGTTGGACTCGATCCTGAGGGTCCCTTTCAACCAAAATGATTCTATGATTCTGTGAGCTACCCTAAATTTTTAGCAGTGTGCAGTTACCTGATCCAGCCAAACGCTGAGCCGTACATCAGATCGAGCTGTTGGATCTTTGACCCCACAGTCCACTCCAGCTGCTAAAGTAGAAATATTCACAGCTTCTGCAGTTCTAACCTTTAATCACTTCCTTAGGTGTCCAAGGAAAGTCCTTCTAGCCTCATTTAGACTAAAAGCTTTAATTTATAAAACGTATTTTATAAAACAGTCTAAGCCTTAATAAAAAAGCAACAACAAAAAACACAAAAAAACCCCACCAACAACAAAACCTAAACAAGCCCATAAGCATTAATAAACCAAACCTGTCTTTCTTACCTACATTCCTTGCTAACTTCAGCTTAGCAGAGTCTTTCTGCACACCACAGCCTTGGTCCATGATAAGGCCTCCTGCCTACAGCTACGACGGTTGCATGTTACATCACCAAGAGAAGAGGTTTTTCAAGACTATGTTGGACTTGATGACCTTTGAAGGTCCCTTCCGACCCAAACTATTCCATGATTCTATATTTAGTGTGGTTCTAGCACGAACCTGGCTGTAGGTACGTTTCCCTGTAACACCAGGCACTTGCCAGAGCACTTTCCAGAACCCAGCGTGCAATGCCTGGGCAGCTGGGACCATGGTTCAGTCTTTCAAAGCCTGAACTTCCCTAGGTATATACATCAAATACATTCTATATAAAACCATATCTAAAAATAAATATATTAATACACATACACACACATGCACATATAACTGGTATTATATACCTGGAGCTGAGAATTCTGATAAACTTTGATAGTTACAGCTGTCTGCATAACAAGATAACATATGTTATAGGACAGGTACAATAGTAAATAGAATGTGTATATGAAGGAAAAGGTAGCTCACTTCCTTTATCAGTAAATGACTGTGTAACTGTCCACTTGGGTATTTCTTTAACAGTCTTCTAATACTGGAACTGAACGATGTTAAGTGGCAAGAACATTGGATTAGACATAACACACAGATGTTTCCCAACTCTTACTTCTATTCTTGTTTTTACTGACATGAGTAAAAAAGCCTTAAAAAACAATTGCCTATAACTAACTCAGAATTACTTTCATCAATTCTTGTTTTACAACTGCACTTCATATCTTATTTTTTTCTTTGCTCGTCAGCTCTTTTTCTAGTCTTTATCCTAAAATCTTTTTTTTGAGATGAATAAAAGTTATTTTCAACAGACCTTTTCTCTTTTTTTTGGATATAAACTCCAAATAGATTCTACCTTTGGCATAAAACAGCTTCACACCTTCTTTACTTCTAGGGCCCTCAGGACCTCAGTGCAGCTAATATCACTAATTAATCCTCTTAATTTTTCGAAGTTTGACCTTCTAAAACTGAGAATTTCAAACCTGTCTCTGTTTAGTCCTCTATTTTATTTCTATTTACTTAATCTAATTAAAAATGCATTCAAGATCACAAGCTGAGCCTTTTTTATCCACATGATCTCCACAATTTCTCCCTGTTACTTTACAGTCCATCACATCATCCACATCCAGTGTCATTCTGTCACATTTATTTATCATTCCTGAACAGCATTAGCTCTCCTACCCCACATTCAGCAGGATCGTTATTTCTCCATGTTTCCCTTACTCCTACATTTATACAGTCCAAAAATTACATTTGGCCCTTCGAATGCAACCACAAGGCTGATGTGCCCACCAGTGAAAATGAGTTTGACACCCCTGCTTTACTCCATATCTGTTTTCACATCCCTCACCACTAGTTCAGCCCAGATGGTTCCCAGCCCTGGACAAACACAGACCCTGGTCTACAGACGTGACTCAGCTCATAACCTGGAGTAAAATCCCTTTGCTAACTGTGCCCTCTCTTTTTATCCATCAATATTAGAACCTTCATCTTCACGAGGAAATAGAATGCAGTCTTCAATTTCCACACATTACGACCCTTGGTTTCCCAAGTATTCTTTCTCTACGTTAAACCTGTAACTGGGCCCCTCAGCTCCAGAAGGTCAGGGAACCGCTGGAGAGAGTCCAGTGCAGGGCAACAAAGATGATTAAGGGAGTGGAGCATCTCCCTTATGAAGAAAGGTTGAGGGAGCTGGGTCTCTTTAGCCTGGAGAAGAGGAGACTGAGGGGTGACCTTATTAATGTTTATAAATATGTGAAGGGTGAGTGTCACCAGGATGGAGCCAGGCTCTTCTCGGTGACAACCAATGGTAAGACAAGGGGTAATGGGTTCAAAGTGGAACACAAGAGGTTCCACGTAAATTTGAGAAGAAACTTCTTCTCAGTGAGGGTAACAGACACTGGAACAGGCTGCCCAGGGGGGTTGTGGAGTCTCCTACTCCGGAGACATTCAAAACCCGCCTGGACACCTTCCTGTGTAACCTCATCTGGGTGTTCCTGCTCCGGCAGGGGGATTGGACTGGATGATCTTTTGAGGTCCCTTCCAATCCCTCATATTCTGATTCTGTGAACTGGTCATCAAGCTCAGCTTGTCTAACACACTGCAAGCTTCACGCTTTCCCCGCACACTTGCGGCCAGAGCTCTCCAACGCTACACAACTTTAACCCTGACAGGAGTTACAAATCTCCTGTTACCAGCCATTTATAAACCAGGCTCCTGGGAAACACAACCCATGGGAATACAGCACCACACCGGCACAGCACGGGCAGCAGCCAACAGGGCCCTTCCCCAAACTCGCCCCCACGAGTGGGGCGGCCAAAACACGGCACTGGTAGGACAGGCCGCCCTTCCCCCTCCCAGGAAAGCTCGGAGCCGCGGCCAGCCCAGGCCGTGGGTCCGCCCCACGCCACCACAGCCGCGGCCGGGCCGCTGGGCGGGAAGCACCGGGGCGCACCACCCACCCCTCCCACCGGCGAAGGGCGCGGGGCGGGAACGTCTGCCGGAGCCCAGCGTCACGGCCTCGCCCGCCCGCCCGACAGCAGCGGTGGTGCGGTGCGCGGCGCCTCCGCTGCCCCCAGCGGGAAGGCAAGCAGGGCTCTGCCCGCGGGAAGGGGCGGGGGGACAGGTGGCGGCGGCGGTCCCCTTCCTCCGGGACTTACCTTCCCCGCAAGCGGCGGCGGCTCCTCCCTCCAGTGAGACAACAGAAGATGCCGCCGCGCTCAGGCGCCTCCTCAGCCGCGGAGGGAGGGAGGGAGCGGGAGGGCGGAGGGAACGGGGTTAGCGCCTCCCAGGGATCCACCTCCTGCAGCGGCAGCGGCTGGTCCTCCCAGCCCAGCCTGGACATGGCTGTTGGGGACCTCTACCGCAGGGGTCGGCTCTCGCTGCAGAGCGGCTGTCGTTCTGCCGGACACCGCGCCAGTTCTGCCGAGCCGAGGAGAGGCCAAGAGAACCCCTGCTGTGCCTTCCTTGCCAAGGCCTGGCTTTTTTGGTGACATGGCTGCCTTGGGGACACTTCAGAACCGGAGAGAATGGCAGGAAGATGTGCCGGGAAGGTTTAGGTTGGACATTGGAAAAAGGTTCTTCCCCCAGAGGGTGGTGGAGCACTGGAACAGGCTCCCCAGGGAGGTTTCACAGCCCCAAGCCTGACGGTGTTCAAGAAGAAACTGGACAACACCCTCAGACACATGGTGTGAACTGTGGGGTTGTCCTGTGCAGGGACAGGAGTTGGACTCGATGATCCTTGTGCATCCCTTTCAACTCAGGACATTCTATGATTAAATGCTCAGAGCGAGCGTGGCATTGACAGAGATAACACCACTTTCCCCTGAACCTCAAGCAGTTGCCTGGGCCTAAATACATGTGATAACACCAGATAGTGAGAGACCCATGGTCAAAGGTGCTGGAGAGAGTTCAGAGAAGAGCAACAAAGCTGGTGAGGGGCCTGGAGCACAAGTCTGATGAGGAGTGGCTGAGGGAACTGGGGCTGTTCAGCCTGGAGAAAAGGAGGCTGAGGGGAGACCTGATCGCTGTCTACAACTACCTGAAAGGAGATTGTAGCATGGAGGGTGTTGGACTCTTCTCCCATCTAACAAGTGATAGGACGAGAGGAAATGGCCTCAAGTTGGAGCAGGGGAGGTTTAGATTGGATATTAGGAAAAAATTCTTCACAGAAAGGGTTGTCAGGCATTGGAACAGGCTGCCCAGGGAAGTGGTTGAATCACCATCTCTGGAGGTGCTTAAAAGACATGTAGATGTGGTGCTTAGGGACATGGTTTAGTGACATGTTAATGGTTGGACTCAATGATCTTGAAGGTCTTTTCCAACCAAAATTATTCTGTAATTCTATGGAAAGTTTTCCTAAAGCAACAACCGAACTATTTTGCTTGGTTATGATTCTTACCTTGCATGTGATAATACCCTGCTACCTTCTTGTGGTATTCAATGATTTGCCAGAGTACTGCTGTGGGAACTTCATTCAAAAGGAGAAAGTATGCTCTGGGCTAAGGTGCTAGCTTTCTACCAAAAACTAAATTCCTTTGTCTCCTAGGGGAGGTCTCAGTTTTTCTCATGGGATTCATGGCCTCCTAAGGATGTTTTGGTATTTTAAAGATTGAAGTACTTGGATACAAGACTTTGGTTGTTCAAAAATTAGGTTTGTGTAAGTACCTAAAGTCACAAGAACTTGTTCTTGTAGTTACTGAAGGAGCAGAGGCAATATATTCTCCACACTTGCCATGTTGTATAAGTCTTATGTGATACACTACATGTGCCTTGCATCCTGCTCTTCACATATATAAAGCATGAAGGGCTTGTATCGCTGTACTGACTAGCAATGTTCTTTCCTGGTGTGCTCCTCTAAAGCACACATGTTGTCTGCCACTGACTGTAGTGTTTTGTGGAGTCACTATCTCCTGTTAGTTTGTCAACTATTTTTTACATCCAACTTCCTATGCATACATCCCGAACGCATTGTAACCTGCAAAGGCTATATGTTTTCTGTTTTGTTGGCTCAGTCACTTTGGTTCTTTCAAGATAAAATTAGAGTATTTTTTGCTAGGAGTGGTTTCTTTCCTTTGAAAGGGATATCCATAATGATTTATGTAGAGTGTGGGATGGAAGACAAGGAATTTTTGGGGAACTATATCTGGTGCCCAATATTTTTGTTTTCTCTTTAGGTAGAATAAAATGATCAGTTTAACACAAAGCAACTTATGTCTGTTACCATATTGTCTTCTCATTTTCTGTTTTCTTGAACACAGTTCAGGGAAAAAAAAAACAGCTTGCTGGATCTCAGAAGCATGTGTAAATATAATAATATACCTGATAATTTCAGTCAAGCAAACAGTGGTAACAAGACCCAGTGGAAACAGAAGCTGTTTATTTTCAGACTGGCAGTAAAGCAAAGAGTAATTGTCCCCTAAAACAAGTTTCATCTTGGGCTGTGAACTGTTTATTGATTCTTCAGTGCACATTTTAAAACAGTATTGGATATTTTTCTAGGAGTTATGCTTTATTTAACTCAAGGAAGTGCTGTGTACTGTGTTAGGCTGAAGGTCACACTTTGAATCGATGGAACAGATGGTGTATTTGACCCACTGAGACAAAGTGCAGTTTAATACAGTGAAGTCCTTAAATCTAGAAGCAATAGATGTAAATCTAAAAGCATAGAAACTGCATCCTGGAACATTTAGCTAAAGGATTGAGGTCAGTGAACAACAACTGAGAGTGTAATGGCAGAGGATGTAGAAGTGAAAAAGGCTAGCGTCACTCCTGAATGCATAAAAAGAGGAATCAACTGTAGTTAAAAGGCAATTTGCTTCCAGTAATTACTATTTTAAGCCAACTGGTGGGACACTGCATATAATGCTACTATACTTTTCGACAGGGAAGTTGGAAATGGGATAGCCTGCATGAAAGTGATCCATGGTTTGAAAATAAGAGATAGTTAAAGAGATTATTTGTTTAGTTTATTAAAAACTGTTCAAAGGTGATTACAGTCTATAGGTTCCTTACGATGAGAAAACAGGAGGTACTGAGTGGCATTTTAATTTAATGGAAAAAGCTGTGACAAGAAGCGATGGAGTGAAAATAAAGACACAGGAATTCAAATCAGAAATGGAGCATAAATTCCTGACAATTAAAGTGGAAAGTGGTCTCCATTTTTTATGCCTTCAAGTAAAAACCTGATCCAGTTATTTCTGCCTTTCTTTACATGCCAGTTGTTCTACACCTGTCTCATTTTTTTCCTTTCATTCAAGCTGTCTCCACTTTGTTTTTCTTCTTTACTCAATGTAATGCCAGATTTAGAACTCAACAGCACTGAATGGAAGAGAATATGTGCCTCTGTCTTCTTACAAACACTCTTGTGAGAATGTACCAGAATTGTATTTTTCTTTTTTTCCACCAGCAATGTATTGCTGGTCTCTGCAGTTTGAGCTTCATATATCTTTCTTAATTTGCTTTGCATTTGAATTTCTGCCTTTCCCCTTGGTCTTCATAATACCTTGATTGAAGTTGACCTAATTTTCTTTTTGATTAATTGATGTTTATTTTACTTTATTTCAGCAAGGTGATTTTGTACACTGTAAAAATAGAATTAGACTTTATATGAGAATGTAGCAGGAATCATAAACAGTTGTAAATTAGTAAACTGCCTTATTGGTCCAAGCACCAAGTTACTCCAGGCTGGATTTCAGTTGCTTCTCTTCAGTACTATGTCTTCAGTATGAAGGTATTTATTTTTTCAATATCCAAGCGCCAGTTCAGCACACCAGTGGTGTTTCAGGATGCAAGTTCTCCAAGCAAGACCCACTTTGCCTTCACGGAATGTACGATTTGCGAGTCCTAAGGACCAGAGAAAGCCAAAGGGAGGAAACAGAGAGTGGAACAGGTTTTTTTAGAGACCCAGTTGGTAAAAGTGGAGCTATTTGGAGGTAACAATTTTTTTTTTTTTCCCAAAAGCATTTAATAAACTTACTATCTGCAACATCTAAATGGTAGCACTGTATTTTTTGAAGCATCATCTCTTCTCATACGCAAACTGTCCTCCCAGAGGAGCATCCAGAGCTGTCACCTGCCCCTGTCATCTTGAACTCGTGGTAATCTGGTGCTCAAAAATCAGCTACGGAATTCTGGCTGGAGCATGTCAAAACATACTGTCTTGAATGCTGCCTCTGCCATCCCTCCAGCTCCATCAGATGTGGTGACGAACAGGCTGAACTGACGTTCATTAACAGATCTCCCTGAAGAATCTGAAGCATTGGGAAGGGTTTCTTTGTACTGACATATCGTTTGGGGGCTTGCTACAAAAACATGGATTTTTGTAGTTCTCAGTCAGCAGTTACAATTTCTGTACTTGAGCCCAACTCCTGCACTGGTGGGCAAAGGTACAGGCTTACTTTGCTAAACTTGGTAGCAAAATGAAGGTGCTGGGTAAACCTATTGTGCTGCTTCTTAGAGAGTCTGTTTGTAGGAAGGATGTGAACTAGCTGGGAGTCCTTTCAGGTCAAAATAAAATCAGCTTCTGACCTCAGTAGAAGTGTTCCCGTTACCTGTGTTGTGGTTTTGGGGGATGACATTTCAGTTATGAACATCTGGGGAAACTGCTATTGTCTGCAGAGTTACTAGACAGCACAAAAGGCCCATTTTAACCTTTGTGGAAGCAAAGTAATGTAAGTGGAAGGCAACTGTAGAGTGGTAAGTTCTGTCAACAGGTGTGAGATGAGAGGAAGTTTAAAAGATTTAGAGCTGGGTTTGTATAAAGTTGTTAGAACTGAAACAGACAGAGCAAGTTAAAAAAAAGGGGGGAATTTCCAAAAAGCAGATATTTAACAAGACTTGTCTTCTTCTGTTGGACAAATGCCAGAAAAAGCAATTAAACATTTTAATGTGCTTTGGGGTTGGTTACATTCCTGACAGTAAAAAGCATCTTAGTAGGTAAAAGCTAAGAAGCTGCAGTTATGCTGGTGGATCCATAAATTTTCAAACTCGTGATGTCTGTTTTTGTGTTCTGACCACATCCCTGCTTTGTTTCAAGGGAAGATTTGGACATGAAGTACGTTATAGTCACTATGGATCAATACCTCAAGTAATTTTGCTGTAACAAAATGGCTTACTGGGGTTAAGTAGCTTTATCTTGACCAATTTGCCTTTTAATATGTTATTTTCTTCTCAAGTCGACCATTATCCAAGCAATCCTTAAAACTGTAGTTACATTCTCTTAGTTGCTGCCCTGCTTTGTTCCTTGCTACTTGCGTTGTTAATCTCTATGCTTTATTGATAGCCTACTACCATAAACTAAAATAAAATTAGCAAAAATATTAGTAGTGTAAAATTAGTAGTGCTAGCCTTTTGCTTCTAACCGTCTCACTGACAGATCAATATGATTTATCATCTACACCAGTCAAATATAGAGGAGATATTTCCATAGCTTCTGATAATATGTAGGACATTTTGTGTCAGAATGTATTTCATTATAGACACTCATAGCTATGGATCTTACTCAAATAATAGAAGGAAAAATTCATTGCCATATGTCGTAACAACTTTGTTCACAGTAATTAGCAATGGTTGTCTTTCCAAACAAATGTATTTAATAAACCTCTGTAAAATCTGTCATGGGTTCCCCTCTTTCCAGTATTTTTACTGATGACCTGGATGGTATTAATTGTATTTTTGGTTGATCTGAAGCTGGGAAGGACTGGCAATCCATTGGAAGGCAGACTAGTTTTAGCTAGTACAGTAGAATCATGTCATTGCAAAACAGGTAAACATCATACTAGGATGTTTAAAAAGAGTATCTTAAGATAGGAAAGAAACGTTGCCCATTTCTTGGTACTGAGAGAGTTTCAAAGGAATATTGTTCCCTCTGATGGGAGCTCCAGAATGTTGTGGAACAGTTGCAGAAAGTTGTGTTCCAAGAAAGTTGTAAAGAAACTAAGTAATTCAAGGAAAGTTAAACGTAATTAAAACAGGGCTGGGGAAGAACTGAAGGAATACGGCTTCTTAGTCTGAAGAAGAAAGGACTGAGGAAAAATAAAATTTTGAAGAATGTAAAATGCTATTGCAAAGAGGAAGGGGATTTTCCCGTCCCCTGTGTGATCAGGACTAAAATTGAAGTAAAGGAGATTCAGCTTTGGCAATAGAGAAATCTGCTCTCAGAGTAATAGGGAAGTTGGGAACAGATTGCCCAGTGAGGTTGTAGTTTCCATCATCAGAGATTGTATATCTGAAACAAAACAACTTTTGTTGATCCTGATTCAGGTCATGGATGTTCATCAGACAACCTGGTGAGGTCCTTTCCACTTTAAGGATTCTGTCATTGCTTACATTTACTGTACAGGAAATTATAAAATATTTGCAATAAAAGTGATACAACCTGTAGTTAAAGTAGGAGTAACTAGCTGATTTTAATCAAAGCAAAATGTCTTTCATATAATTGATGATTAATTAAAAGATTACTTCACAATAACCTAATTATTCAAAATAGTCAAGCAGTATTAGCAGGTGAATTCCCTTTAAAAATCCTTTGAAGTTCACTATCTTTTTTTTGAATGGAATATTTTAAGACTGGAGTAACAGACTACAAATTAGTCTTCATGCAACTGATAGAGCAACAAGTCTTGAACGAATCATATCTTTTGCTTCTGTGTTCAGTAATGTCTTAGGCATTGGTCCTGGCAAATCTTTGTTCATAACTAAATGTCAGTTTTGTTGTGATTTTGTGATACTACCAATCATGTTTACAATAAATCATTTTATCCCTGGTTTTGAAAAGTCATGGTTATGGAAATATGGTTCTTCCTAATTTTTGTTCTGAATAAACATTTCAATAGATTATCGCTGGTCCCTTTTTCCTTTAGGTATAGATCTTTTGACATCTTTAATAGAACTGCTTCTCAGTCTAATTCATCCTTTTTGATCTTTTCAAAATACACTCAGAGACATAATGTTTCGTTCTCAATCTCAGTGAGAAAAGGAGCAGAGCCTCCCTACCTGTGTGATTATATTTCTTTGATACTACATATGAATAATTTTCTTTAAATTATTTTTTAATATTTGAATTTCAAATTTTAATAAATGTCCATGTAAATTCTGAAAGTGGTTTTCTTTTCAAGTTACTTCATAGTATGTACAAAGAAGAAAACAGAACACAAACTAGAATTACGACTATTACCATTTTCTCTGAGTACTGCTACTTAATTTCTTGCAAAGATGCTATTTCTGGCACCACAGACATGCTTTTTTTTCTCACAAAAAATGCCACAGACAGGAAATGTTTTGGATAGAGTAACAACATTTCCTGATAAACATTTTATCACAGCTTGATAACCATTTCCTGTTGGTAGGACTTGTTTTAACTATTGTCACTTTGCTGTTTTTCTTGCTATAATTAACACACATATGTGATCTGGCTAAGTGTGCTTGTCCTGTTAGACACAGGTTTCAGCAAGTCAGGCACAGTCATAATGTGATGCAAGGTTTTATATTGTCCATTTCCCTTCATTTAAACTTTGTCTGGAGCAATAAATGAAATAGCAGTACATGTGCAGCATCCTGGGAGCTGGGAATTCCCAGAAGGGTGGAGTTTCCTCAGTATTTCAAATAGACCATTGTCTGCTGTGGTCTTAGTGATTTCAGTAAGCTTGTAAAATAGCTTTAGACGAGAAGGTGAGACTTCATGTAGGATCTAATTGTTCAATGCAAGCTTGGATTTGAATGGTCCTTGAAGGGTATCAGAATAAACTGGGTACTTTCTAAGGAACTTTAAAGCATTGTTCTTGGAAACTAATATTAAAATGAAACTATGTTCAAGAATTTTACTCTGTGAATATGTGGCTTTTCAGTCAACACTTTTGCCATTTTGGAATTACCTGCTTCACTTCAGTGATAAGAGACTGGCAGTATCACTTTTAGACGGCTGGTTCTGGTTCTCCTTCACACAAAGATCGTGGGCACATTTGACTCTGCCTCTACTAAATGGAGGATGGCCAGGATGCAGCCCTGGCCCTGAAGCCTGGAGGTATAGCCTACCTCAGGTCCATATTGTTTAGGGCTGTATTTCCCTTTGAGATCAGACCAGCAGATGGACTCTTGGGCCTGGAGCTCATCTGTCCTGTTTTAACACCCTGCGGCCTTCAGACATAATATTTATTTATGTCTGTGCATTTTGGTTTTTGTTTTTGTCTTCAGTTGGTTGTGTTTGCAAGTGACTGTTCATTGCCTTTTGTTTAAAAGTTTTGATGCCACAGTTTTCTTCCCCACAGTTTCTTCCAGAAAAGTAAACTCAAGGCACTGTTACTGAAAGCATGTAGTATTTGAGGGTGCAAAACCTGTGGAGATAGCATTGAGGGAGTCTATAAAGAACAAACGTGGAGCAGTGATGTCCATAGAGCAAAAATATTATTGGTGTACTGTAGGTAGGTATATTTCTCATGCACATCCTGAAGATATCCTCAGAGAAATATCCAATAAAACAGAATCTGAAACAAAAGGAAAGTTGTTTGGCTTTTTTGTTTTTGGTTTTGTTTTTTTTTTTTAATTAGTCTGGAAGTGAGTGAACAACTTATCCTTGCAAAGAGTTGATCCAAGTCATGCAAGCCAGTGCTGACTGCATAAGCCGCTCAGGCATCTGAAAGAAGGTGGCGCTGATGAAATTATCTGTGTCTCTCACTAAGGGTGGAACAGGAAAATGAACTCGCATCCTTAATTTATAATTCCAAAGCAAAACAAAATTGGTTATGCTGAATCCAGTAATGGCCAGGATAAAGTAGATTGATTTTCCACTATTGGACTCTAGCAATAAATAAAATGTAAGGCAATGTGAAATATATATGCGGATAGTGTATTATATCCATTATCATCATCAGCTTTCTAGAAAGCAAACGCCTTAGAGGCATTTCCTTGGACCTAATGAATAAAGCATTTTTAAGGTTCTATATTAAAAATGTAAAAATGATGGTGGCATATATGTAATGAGGTGTCGAGTTTTCACCAAATTGCCTCTAGTTCTGTAACTGTGTTATTAAAAGACAAGGTAATTGCTAATTTTAAAAAAATGCTTTCTCATTGGTCTTAGATACCTTTCCAGCAAGGAATATATCCAGTAACCTTATAACAGATAATGACATTGATATCTCAGGTTTTGTGGGCTTTATGTTACTTGACATCAATGTCTTAAAAACAGTATGCATTTTTTTTTCATTGGCAATAATTTGCAATTCACTCTATGGGCTGTTGAAAACCTGAATAAAATCAAGGAATTGCTTTTTGAATACGTGCTAAAAAGAACAATACAGATTATAGGAGCATCCCTTTTTATCAGAAGCCAAGAGCAATTTTTTATTTTTTATGATTGCTATCAGAATGTTAACTCGTCAAACTAATTGTCAGAAGAACAGACTTTTGTGTTTGTTTGTTTGTTTGTTTGTTTAATCCATAGCATTAGTCCTAAGAGTTCAAACAAAAAGAGGATTCTGCCAGTGCTAAAAGTTTGCATGAACAAGTTAAGTGAGAGCAACCAACTGAGATTGCTCAACAGAGTCTCCAGCTCAGGAAGTTACAACAAACGTTACAAATGTTCGAAGGGTAGGATAATATTTAAAGGAAGTTTCATATTTACTTACCCCGTTCTTTTCTAACACTCTGTGCCAGGGAACAGATTTTGTTAGTGCTGCAGAGAAAGCACTCGTTTTGGTAAAACTTTGGCCTGACCCCTTATGGCTTTTTTCATTCTGTGACCTTATATAGAGGATGTTTAATTATGTGTCTAGCTTTTGAGATAACACTGATAGGCACTTTTTACTTCCTGTGTGGAAATGCTCAATGCTTTCTGGGATTGGGGTTTTTCTGTGTTTTGTTTTTAACGGAAGCATCGTTTATGTTTGTTGATGTAAGGACTATTCTCTATTGAGGTCAGAGGGACTGAAGGTTTTGTACTAGTCTAAGAAATGTGATGCAAGATTAGCTGGGCAGCCCATACCCACACTGAATCTAACATCGAATGTGATTTTTTATATACTATACTAAAATATACAGATATGAATAGCTGTAAAAAAAGAGGTGTATCATATCCTGTGTAAATGTAAATTATTACGTTGCCATTAGAAATGTTGTGGTATTAAGCTATATACACATTATAGAGTATGTATACCATACAGACATGCTGATACACTTAAAATGTTACACTAGGCTGTGACATATCAGCTCTAAGATGATTTACAGAGTGCCATACATGAGAGAAACAGATGGTCGTATTTATTAAGCAACAATGTCAAAAATAAAGCAAGAATTTTAAATTAAGGTGAATCAATTAAGCAGCAAGTCTGGATCTACCCGAGGAAGTGAACATCCCTAAAGTGTCTGTCTTTATTATCAACTTTAAAGTTGGGGTGTGGTTTTTTTTTTCAGCTTCTTCATAGCCTTATTAACCTATATCTTGAGAACAAGTGAACAGGTAAAGAAAACTTACCTACTCTTTTACCTTTCTAATTTTGTATAGGTTAAGCATGTGCTTTGTTATGCACCTTCTGTTCGTGCTTCAGGATCTTAATATATCCACTGTGTACTTACATTAAAAGCTTTTCATCCTTTCCATCAACAAATTTAAAATATTTATTTAATTCAAATAGTCCAATGTCAGCAGATGGCTGTTGAGTCAATGTCTCTATACAGTATTTTGCACTCTTTGGAGGAAATGTGGTATAAAAATAGAATTTATTGTTTACTTTTAAACTCGTGTTTTCCTCAAAGTAATGTGTAACCATGAGTTCTCTCATATATGGGGAAAGGAGAATAAACAAGTTGCTCAGGGGGAAAAGCTGGAACTATAAAGCTGAAGCTCCATGAACCAGCCGCAGACAATTTCAGTTGTCAGCTTCATTTGAAACATTCCTGAAACTCTCAATCTTTTCCAGCGACAAGGATCTCTGGACCACTACAAGGTTTTCAATGTTCTTTTCCGTAGGCTGGGGGATAACTCACACTGCGCTTCACAGCTTTTTCTTGTGTTTTGATAACTGCAAGTCATGGTGGGTGGTGGTTCATCAATCACCCTGTCCGTTCCTCTTCCAAGGGAAAAATTAAGATGACTCTAAAAAGGGTGATGGAAGCTCTCCGATTCAGGGAAGCCTTTGCTACCGAGAGAGAAGTTGGAAGAATAAAGAAACCTTGCCAAAATCCTCATTTTGTCCTAATTCTAATGTCAAGACCCTTTAATTTAAGTAAAATTAATGTATTTGAGTTATAGACAGGAATTGTGCTTTACAGTTGAGCAATACAAGAGAATAGTTCATCTGAAATTCTTGATTTACATGAAAAGTGAGTTCAGTTATTTATTTATTTATTTATTTATTTATTTATTTTAATTCCACTTTTAACTTGTTTTTCTTTCAGGCCTATGTTTTTTCTCTTTCATTACTGCTACACATTATATATACCACATGTTCTACAGTATTCCTTTCCTTCTCTTTCCCCCAGCCCCCTTTCTCTCAAGTGTTGTATGCCTGCCTTGAAAACGTGGTGGGGTGAAATCACTTCAGTCTAATCTTACTTACACTCTAGTCCTTAAACGCACCAAGGAGGGCTCTGACCCCTCTACCATAATACAAAACCCACTTCTTAAAAACGATAGATGCAGAAGTCACATTCTTCAGTAGAGTGCCTAGCCCAGATTCATAATTAAGCACATAGACAAAATTACTGTTTCAGATGTCACCCCTCTTTCCTACTTTCTCTTGGTCTAAGCATCACATGTAAGCATCCTGTGTGGTATCAACCTCAAGTTTGGGGCACACAACTCTCCTAAGTCAATGTTCAGGGAACACAGGTAACTTCCAAATGATGGTCGGTTCCAATTCTTTCATTACCAGAGGTCACGCAGCTTTGCATATATCACAGCTTTGCTGGCAGTTCATGGTGGTCTCTCTTTAATGGTTTTGAGATAAAGGCAGAAGGGTCCCAGCTGGTCCTGACTGTTCAAGAAATGTATCTGAAGTACTACTGGAAGAAGCCTAATCACCCTAAGTTAAGTTATTTTCCATCAGTGGATTAGTAGTTCTTGTTCTCTAAAACATTTAGAATCTACAGTGTTAGACATCCTCACTGTGAAATATTTCCCCTCCCTTCTCTTTCAAAACTGGTACAGAGACTAAACTACAAAATGCATTGGACAAAATCACTAAAGGGTTTCAGAAAAAGCTGCGACTGTAAAAAGGCCTTCTGAGGTAGAGTTCGATGCCTTAAATACAGACTGTTCGGTCTTTCCTTTATTTTCTAACTTCAGAAAAGTTTTATCAACATCTGGCACACTGCTCAGTTATGTGGATGTTGGTTCTACGTATTAATTTGTAAAGAAGGCTGGCAAAGTACTACAGTTTTGCATAATGGATCCAGTCAGCTTAGCACAGAAATTCTTAAGATCTCCTGCATATATGAGATTCAGAAGTCCACCTCATACATATGCATTCCACTGACTCAATTTTCAAAGCACAAACTTGTGTCACTGTTCCAAACCCCAACCCTTCTTACCTGTAAATCAGACGTATCATCACTAAAGGTGTTCTGTTCATGTGGAGGAGGACTTTTATGACAGAACAACCTTTCAGCCCACAGCTCATTAAATAATTTTAAGGGGGACAGGTTAAGAAAAAAAAAAAAGTACCCTAAAATATATATGCATAAAAGCTAGCATATGCAACCAGATGGTAGGACTTCAGATGTTAGGGAACTGGGTGCAACATAATGGCTTTCTGTCAGCCCTAAACTTACTTAACCCTGCCAGATAGGAGCAGACCCCTCCAGGAACATCAGCACACAGCGGGAGGCACATCTTGATTTGCTCCTTTCTGCCAAGTCCCAGGGTCTGGGTGGATGAGTTGCAGCAGGATTAAGTGGAAAAGAAATGCAAGTTCATTTGGAAGAACGGTGTTTAAGCAACAGAGCTGTGCCCCTCTCCAGCTTCTGTGCTCTAGCCACTGCCACTAGGCTCTTCTGGGCTTCATCCTTGTAGGGGTGGAAAGTGTGTGAGGAGAAAGGCTCACTTGGACAATGGCCACTAGCCAGGACATGCTGGGGTTTCTTTGCATATTCAGCTAGAGAAACTGAAGCTTCTTTTGATATTTTGGCTTTCAGAACATGAACAGGATTGTGCAACCTGATTGCCAGCATTTTCAAGATGATTTAGTGATTGAGGAAGTCCTTCAAGACTTCCATTCTGTGGTTATAGGATCACCTTACTTCATGCATGAGTGTGACATGGAGGGTGGCCATTCTGCAGCTGATGTCATTAGTCCAATATAGCTGATGTAATGGAAAGGCTACAGCCAGCTCAGTAGAGGAACAGTGCTGAATGTGGCTCAATCTTACTTAAGCACCTTCCTTATCATCCTGGCCAGTGTTATTTCTTCCAGATGGAACCAGTCAGGATGCTTCAGCCATGAAAAGCAACAATAACAACAGGAGAAAACCCAAAGCCAGAACTTGTAACAAGCAAGTATCACTGAATAAACAAAGAAAACTTCTGCTTTACTTAGAGTGTCTCCTTGCTGGCTTTTTCTCTCGTCTCTACCACGGCCTGTTTGTTAGCGCTTCTTCTAAGCACCTCTGCAAGATAATTTCCAAAAAATCTTTCAAGCCAGTGGAGCCATTTACAGTTTTCTATAAAAGCATGAAAGAAGAAAGAATGAAGCCTGGTGGACTCTTCTACTGTATAATGACAGCAAGTCAACTGTAGAAGATAGTCCACATATCTCAGTCCCTGGTAGTCCTTCTTGGTAACCACCACTTTCGTATCTGTCTTAAAGTCCCTTATGTCCTTTGCCTTACAGAAAATGTTCAGGGAAAGAAAGTTTGCCCTCTGGTTCAGTGCCTTGGTGTTGCCAGGACGCAAGTCTATGCAAACAAATGTTAAGCTCTTTAGGGCTAAGCAATAATTATCCAGCTTTGCCATCTGACTGGTTGACTTGCTGCCAGGGGACTGAAGCAAGGCTTGCGACTTCTAAGCGTATTGCCTGACAAGTGACAGAACATGCAGTGGGATAAGGGTACAGATTAGCACAGTTCTGTGAACAGAAAAACAAGTAGAACAGGGCTACATGGGGTGTTGTCAAAATAGATATTCATTCATTTGGAAGCCATCTGGACTTCTGGGTGCAAGCTTCATATTGTGAATACTGGGATGGAACTATTAAAAAATTCAAGAGGAGTTTCTCCCAGCTCCAGTTTACTGAAAGTATTTCCTTTGTGTTTTTTTTTGTCCCCTGCAAAGGCTTCGTATATAGACAATTGTTCTTCAGAAGCTCTTTCTTTGGCTTTTATTAATTCTTAGTGGAATTTCTCTCTTCCCAAGGAGCTATGGTCACATTCCTATCTAACCCGGTTCTCTTCTATCCTCTACCCAGCCTCTGAAAGGAAAACTTTAACCATTTTTTTTCTTCTGCCTCCTGGTCCTTTGAGTCCACATGGCTAATCAAACAAAATAACTGAAAAAAACCCTGTTACAGTGAAGCAAAATACCCAAACTAATATTGGTTTGCCCTTGAAGATAATAAGTTAGGGATGCAGCTGAACTTCAGTATCACAGCCTAAATTAAGGAAGTTTTAAATCATATTTAAAGCTTCATTTGCTCATTGCTCTTGCTGAGCAAGAGGAACTTTGTCATGGTTTAGCCCAAGCCCGCAACTAGGGACACGATAGCCTCTTGCTCACCCTCCCACCTCCCCAAATGGGATGAGGGAGAGAATTTAAAGGGAAGGGAGAAACAGTTAAATGAGACAAAATAATAATTAATAATAATGACAGCAACAACAAAACAGGTATCTACAGTCTCCCACAGCATCCTCACTGCTAAACTGAGTAAGTGTGGACTGGACGATCGGGTAGTGAGTTGAACTGTGAACTGGCTGAAGGAAAGAAGCCAGAGAGTCGTGGATGATTAAGGGAGTGGAGCATCTCCCTTATGAGAAAAGGCTGAGGGTGCTGGGGCTCTTTAGCTTGGAGAAGAGGAGACTGAGGGGTGATCTCATGAATGTTTATAAACATGTAAAGGGTGAGTGTCATGAGGATGGAGCCAGGCTCCTCTCGGTGACAACCAATAGGACAAGGGGAAATGGGTATAAACTGGAACAAAGGAGGTTCCACTTAAATATGAGAAGAAACTTCTTCTCAGTGAGGGTACCAGAGCACTGGAACAGGCTGCCCAGGGAGGCTGTGGAGTCTCCTTCTCTGTAAATATTCAAAACTCACCTGGACACATTCCTGTGTAACCTCATCTGGGTGTTCCTACTCCAGCAGGGGGATTGGACTGGATGATCTTTTGAGGTCCCTTCCAATCCCTGACATTCTGTGATTCTGTGAAAACGAATAATATACTACTGCTAATGTATATAAAATAAGTGATACTCAGCGCAATCCTTCAGTCGTGCTGAACAGCCGGTCCTAGAAAGGAGAACACTCTGGTCCCAAACAGCCAATCCCAGTGAGAAAGCAAAAAGGCAAAAGGCAAACAGGCCAAAGGCTGACTGCAAAATGGCAGAACAGCAGAAGGCCAAATTCCAATGGAACTCCAAAGGGAACCAAACTCCCAAATGGAACTGAACCAGTAAAGAACTTCCTAGCTGGAAAAGCCAATTCCAGTTATATACTGAGCATGACGCTAATGGTAGAGAATATTTCATTGACCAACCTGGATATCAGTTCAGGTACTGTTCCATTATTCTCCCTCCCAGCTGCTATTTTGCATCTGCCGCTGGACAGTTGAAAAGTCCTTGGTATCCTCGACAACAGCTAAGATATCATTGAGTTCTTACATTCAAAACATAGCCTAGCTACTGAAAGAAATAAGTTAGCTCTTCTCAGGTGAAGCATGGGGAATTTAGCATGTTCTTTCATTGTTCTTATAGTAAATCCAAACAAGAAGTCTGTGCTAGCTACTAATGAGAAAAGTTTTTAACTGCATGAAGAAAAATTAACTCACTTTCAGTCAAACCAGCACAAACCTGGATAGGATGGAGTTCTATGAAGTAAGATAATTAAGAATTAAAGTATGAATCCAAAAGTACTCTTCAAATTGTACCTTAATCTATCTTAACAGCACATACGTGCTTTGTCATCTGCTCTACGGGAAAAAAATTCAGTGACAGAAAAAAATTACATAAGCAAATAAATATGGGTATAATTAAACCTATGTGAAGAATGCCAGACTAAAACTGAGTATATTAATCATGTGGGATACAAAGAGGAATCTGACTCAATTCCTTCAAAAGCAGAGGGCCTCACAGAAGTACAGATGTTTTCCCTTTTGAATTAATCTAAAATATTCCTTCTTTCACTCAGTGAAAAGCCACGACGTCTTAAGCAGGCACTGGATTTTATAGTGATGTGAGCTGAGAGAAATGTCCGTGTTCCTCAGTACGGCGAGATCCAGTCCCCACACAAGAAGACATTATGAGTGGAAGCATCTTTCCTACCTTTAGGTATCTACAGGGTAGATCTATGCAATCACCTATGTGTCCTTCAGAAACAGTGAAGAATAATTGGCATTTTGAGGGGTGATTTATTTTCTTTTACATGTCTGCAGTGGGGTAAGATGAATTAAATCTTGGTAGTTTCTCTTTCTCTCTGCTGATTGTAGTAAGAATTTAGGCTGGTGACTGGCAGAGAAATCCTTGTTTGATGGAATAAATCCATCACGGGCTACTGGGCTTCATGGGCACATGGCTGCTTACAAAGCAACAGCATGATAACCTGCTGAAATGTACTGAGCTTTTGGATGATTTTTTGATAATTTTAACTTGAGATTGTCTGTGTGAAGGTATGTGTAGAAATACCATAATGCTGTAGTGAACTCAATATGATATCTGATGTTTTCAGTTGATTTTCATCAGAGCAAATAGCTTTCATTCACACTTACTTCCTTTTTTAGTCTGATTTGTACAAAGAATTAGAAATGTCTGTTCTCTGGCTCCACCAGGAAAAGCTGAACACAGTCTTTGAGCAGTTAGGTTTAAGTTTCAATCAATAACCTTTCTGGATATTTAAATTACAACTAAGTTAATAAACAACATAATCTTTTTAAAAAAACCTTTTCTCTCTTTAGAACAAGTACATCAAAATAAAAAAGGAAAAGACACAGGATATTATTAGTTTCTATATGTATTGGGTTACTTAAAATGCAGATTGCTTTCCGAATGCTTAAACCTGGAAGTCTAATTGTTGGTATCTGTTCTTGTTACTGACTAGCTCTCTCTTTTCTAGTCATACTAATAATAGTCCTAGTGCTATTTCTCTCTGTTCCTATTTGTGGGAGTTCCTCAGTGTCTGTATTCTCCTTGGTTTTAAAACCAACTTTTCTAACAAAAAAACGAGGTCCATATGACCACTTCATTTTCTGACCTCTCCCCCTCCCGTCCCCTCAGCAAATTACTTTTAAACTCCTTGTCCTGTTTCAACCAAATGAAACGGAGGGATAGAGGTTTCCAAAATAATTACACTCCTACCAGATCTGTAGAGACTGACAGCAGAGAGCTGAAAAAAAGCCCCTGCTGCTGTACAAACAAGCAGACCTAGGACATGACACATCCCTTCTGCCTCAGCGTGCAGTTTTTCATGGTCCTTGGAGGAGCCCAGGGGGATTTGGTGGGGATTTGGGTACATGGGTACAGGTAAAAGGAGGGTACACAAACCAAGAAGTCTGATTTACCTATTAATTGTGTCATTCATGAAGCAATTTGTCTGCCTGCTTTTGCTGCTTCTTCCCCGCCCCCCCAGTTTGTTTGTCTTAGCTTTACCCTCTTTGAACCAACTGATAAGAGCTTTCTAAACTTGTCCACATATGCAAACAGACTGAAAACAGAGTCCATTTGACCTTGGTTCACTGCCTCAGAATAAGCTGCTCAGAATGTTTTTAAGACAACTATGTAAAATTCCAGGAAAAGTGATCGACAGTCTCAGAGTTTAATCTGAACTCCTTGAACTCAGAAGCAGGACTGCTATTTCTGTGACAGATAATGACACACAATTTGTATGCACCACTAATTAGTGTTACATTTATTCACATGTAGAAGCCTCAAGTTGGATTGTGGCCTCTTTGAGCTTGGTGTTGTACAAGTCTATATGCACAAGAGAGAGAATGAAACACAAACCAAAAGCAAAAAAATATTCAATAAAGTTTTCTATGTAGATTAGAGGTGGCCAAGAACTTTTCACCAAAGTTGGCATACAAAATGCCAAATATTTGAAATGAAAACTCTTTTTGCACAAATGCATTTGTTTCAGTTACCTTTCTGTACAAGTTTGAGGCTTGGTTCACCCTGCACAGAAACTTCTTGCTGTCTGGAGGAGCACCAGGTGCAGGCACGCTTTGGTACAGAGGGTAAAAACCTCTTTGGAAATCCAAATACTGGGTGCTGAAGCTCTTATGGTCAGTCATGAAAGCTTTGTCATGACCCCTTGCCTGTATATCCCGCTTGTGGAGTAATTTCTGTGAGCCCAGAGGTAGGAGATGCTCCCTGGCAAAGCATGGGGTGAGCTCCCTGCAGCCCCTCAAATGTGCACAGCATCACCTCCACTCTGGGGCTTGGGCTCTCACTCAAACTGGGATGTCGCTGTGAGAGGGATTTCCCACTTTGTAAGGGGAAATTGTGATGCACCTGGCACTCTCATGGTTTTATACTAATATCTGGGCAAACCCTAACCTTAGGTACAACCTGACTTATTGACACTCCACTGCAGAACATTCTTTACCCCATCTTGCCTATGAAAATTAGGTATTTTGAAATTCACACTTAGATACACCTTGCGACAATTGGAAGAGACAAATAATATTCAAAAATAAGATTTATTAATCCTCATCACATATACAACCATTAAACTTATTTCTTAAAAATTCCTGATCTGGTATTGGGGTGGACTGAGTTATTTGCTGAGTGGCATCAGCACACTCTTTCAATAAAGTTCTGGTGAACTTTGAAGGTTAACTACCTTTTTTTGCTATTGTTCTTTTTATTTGTTTGGTTGCTGTTGTTTTGGTTTGGTTTTTTTATAAATGAAAAGAAGCTATTTTTTTTCAGACAGTTTCATATATTGTAATTACTTCATCTATCACAGTCTTTTATGTTTTGAACCACAAATTGTAAGGGAGATAGTTGGGTTTGGACTGGTGGACATCCAAACTTGCAGTGAAACAAAGGAGACAGTGTGCTCTGTCCCTCTTGCTCAATGGATTTCAGACCTCAAAACTTATATTTTCTGCATCACAAAAGAGAACATAAGGTAGAATTATAAGAAAGTTAATGTGGATTAGTCTGTGTAAAATAGTGGGAAGATTATGAGAAAACGTCCTAATTCAACATCTCTTTGTGTTGGCCTTTTTATTTCAGGGAATGGTAGAATTGCATCCCACTCCTTCAATATACAGCTGACAGTGGCTTGTTACTGCAAATTAAAGCAGTCTGCAGACCAATTTTAGATGTGTTGAGAGTGAACCAAAGAATTAGGAAGCTGTTGCTTTCAATTTGGTTGTGAACTTGTTCTTTCTTGGAGATGTCAGGTTTGGTAGGGAAGACAATCACATGTTATATATTCATTTATTTGTTCATGGCAAAGTACATCAGATGCATGGTATTTCATTGTCTCTGATCTCAAAGGCACTCTGCCAGTGAAAAATAATTATAGAGATTGTTTTTGATGGCATTTATGCCCAAGATGCAAGGCCCAGTCACTTCAAATATAATGGATATATGCTGAAAATACCCAGGATCCTTTATGCTTTTTTTCATCTCAATGACAAAAAGTAGTCATTAAGTCAGTTTAACAACTGGCATTGATTTCTGACTGAAGGTGGAAAAGCAGATAGGGTGTGTTGGGAGTCTGCCCTGTGGCTGTCCGCCTTCTGCCGTCTTCCTTTATCAATACACATCAGCTCCAAATGCCCACCTGCAAGTCAAACAGCAGCAGCTACAACCACGCTTGCAGGGCATGCTATTACTGTGAGCAATTTCACTGAGAGAGCCTTTGCCCGGCACGGATGCATCTACTAAACTGTATGTGCCATTACGCAGGAAAAAAATGGGCTGTTGGAAAATATTACTGCATGTTGTTTCCATATGTTTTTCCAAAGGAAGAGATACTACAATGTGTGAAAATATGATTAGGAACAAATGCTGACTAATTGCAGACAAGAGTGGTCACAGGGGAAGGATTTGTTTTGGTTGCTGCTGAGAGCTTTCCTCTTTGAATTTTTAATTGGTCCTAAAAATCAGAACAGATACATCTGTTTTGGGAAGGAAAGTTATTGAACTGTTGTTGATTCTCAGAAGCTCTGAAACCGATATCTGGTTTGAATTTAACAATATAGGATGTAAGAACATGTTGATAATTTTTTACTGTTAAACTCCTCCAAATAATCCGAGAGAGATAATGGCTTCTTCCTGCAAGACCATGAACCAACATAAAGAAAAATAAAAACATGGCTGTAATAGCCTTTCTGGCTTTCCTGGATTTTAGGCCATAGTGTTGGGAGAGAAAGCTGTTTATGCTGCTGAAAAAACAGCCAGGGAGGGATGGAAAGGCACATCTCCTGGGATTACACATCTAAACAGTTGTGGCACCCAGGAGAAAAGAGGGAGCTCATTGTGTCCTTGCATCCGGACCAGTCCTGCCAGCAGCAACCAGGTCCTGTCCCTTGGGCTCTGCACCCACACTCAGGGTTGCATAGGCACAAACAAGCCTTATTTTTATTCAGGTATAAGCTTCTAATATAGTGACCTTTTAAGCTAAACCTTTGGGGTTGGATCCTTCTGATCAAATTAGTGTCGTGTCAATGCCTATGTGTGAGCTGGTTTTGATATAGAGTCACTAGAGTGGGACACTAGAGACTGCTGGGTGATGATTCTTTTTACCTTAATGTAAATGTCTAAAAGCAGTCAGATACATGCCTGCTTCTCTCCCTTTACTGCAAAGAAAGCGTATGATGTAAGTAAAGCTACACAGATTGTAAATTATATACAATTTGGCACTAGCAGGAATTCTATTTCAGTAACAGTGCCATCTTACTAGCAAATTATAATTTTTATATATTACTATAATAGTGTCTCCAGTTTTCTTGGATTTCATGCCAAGACACTGTTCAGATAGGAGTCACTTGGAATTAAAAGGCACATTGAACATTTCCTGTGACCTTAGCCAACGGTATATATAAATGGAATCAGATCATGGATATAATATGATATTCATTTTGAAATGACTGAAAACAAGAGAGCAGTGCCCACAATTAGAGCGATTGCAGAGGAAAAAATTACTGAGTTGGAGCACAATTGTTTAAAATTTTGACTCCTGTCCACAAACTGCTCCATAATTATATTGTGAACACAAATTTTGACAGGCTATGGATGGATATAGATTTGGAAAATAAGTAAGGCAAGAAGGCAGCCTTGATTTTACTAAAGCTTCAAGTGTATAATTGATTCTAGATTGTATTCCAGATCTCCTGTAATTAATTACCTGTAGTTTGCAAAAGAGGCACAGTAATGGTGGTGGTGGAGAACGTAATTTGATAATTCCCATTGTGCTCCAGAAAGAGCAGAAGGGAAAGCATGAGACAGGTAGGTTGCATGACATGGTGGATGTTGTGTTTGCTTTGTGAAACACAGCACTGTTTGCTGCAGCAATCTGTGGGTGTTGTTAGGTGTCAATAGCCATAACTTGTAACTCTGTTTGCTTATATATGATGGGGGATGTTGGAAATGGGAGCGAAAGCACCTTTCACAAAGTATCTTTTATTCCCGTGAAACTTCACCAAAATAGCTTAGTACAACCTGGCTATTTTCCTAAAATAATGTTAGTAACTCAAAGTTTTAACTCAAATATTCATAATCAAGTGTGTAAATCATTGCAGCAGCTAATTAGCTTAGCAGAGCAGGCTATAGGAAGAATGATGCTCTATTCAATTCATGCCAAAGACAGTGATACTTACATAATTATACTCTATAAATAATGTTTCCACATATAATTGTGCATATTCTGCATGTGCTGTGATGTGGCTTTTCCACCCAGAGCTGCAGGAAAAGGGGAGGATGAGAAGCGATACCTCAGTGGCAGCTCTGGCCAAAGGCAGAATTGCTGCGAGGTGCTGCTGCAGGCTGAACTTTTCTGTGGCTCCTGAAAAAGCTGCCTTTGAAGCTGCTCAGTGCTGCCTTTGAGAGACGTACTCTGTATCCTCTCCATAAACAGCCTGTACTTGAATGAGGGGGGTTGTCTGTAACCTCTTTTTTGGAGTATCTGGGTTGCCTTTAAGATGGTTGCAGAACAGAGGGGAAAGGGGCTGTCGAGGCCACATCCTGTCTTCTCACACAGCCTAAAGGAAAACCAGTATGCAGACATGGCAGAGATCTTGTTATTTTCTGTAAAAAATTCTGTTCACTTCAAGTATATTTTGATTACTCAAAGTTTCTAACATACTGTTTATTGTCATATGCTTGTATATATAGATATATATATCTAAACATCCTATGTTTTAAATTAGAGATTGCATCATCTAAAAATTACCTCACAGGTTAGTTGAGCATTTTGGAAAGTGAAAGAAATCATGCATGCAAGCAAAACTGAAAATGGAAACTGAAAAGTTAAGGAAAAGAAAGAAGGTGAAGTACTATTCCTGGTCTTTGAACACTATTTTAGCCAAGAAGCTGAGATTCATGTATTTCAATCTAGCAACAGATATATCCTGAAAAATGAGAGCTATCTGCACATCTTGCCCAGCAAACCATGCTATTATGAAAGAACATGAAGGCTTTGGACCTAAGCTCTCAAAGCTAGGAAACACCAGAAAAAAATTACAAAGACAACCTTATTGTTTGTGCCTTTGTACAGACATGCTATAATACAGTCTTTAGCTCTCAGTTCCCCAGCTATTTTTGCTCTAATTTCTGCTTTAATCTGCACAAAGAGGAAGAATGCTGATTGTTTAAGAACTGCTCCTCAGCAGTTTGTTTTATCCTGCTTTAGTCTTCAGCTTTTGGCCTGGTTTACTGGCACTGAAATTAGGGGACAGGTATCCAAAGCTCCCTCTGCAGTCAGCGAAGAAACATTAGGACTTCCTCAGGGTTTTTCAGTTCAGTGTAAAATCCGAGTTACTTTCTGGAATTGTTTCTTTCTCTGCTTTCTGCAGCAGGGAGCCTCAGGTGAATATGTGCCTGTATCGTGCACTTTAAGTGAGCATCTGAAGTTAGGTGGAACTAAGCTGGTCCGTAAGCCTTGTTCACAGCTCCTGGCTCTGCTCCTCTCCTTAAAACAATGCTTAATTTCACTATATGATTTGCCATGATACAAATTACTTCAATGCCTGAATGCTTTGCAAATTATAACTTTTTTCCCTCTACAGTGAGGGGATAACATAACTCCGGTTTGCCTGTTGGTAGCTGAGACCCCAAGTAACTTCTAAAAAATATCGTGCTAATATTGATTTTGGTGTACTTGGCATTATATATGGATTAAGAAGGAACTCTCATTGCCTTTACCTGTAGCTCTGTGTAAAAATGTGATCTCCGGATCAGCTTACAGTATTCAGGACGAGCCCAGAAAATGCACTTCATGAGTCCCTCTGGGAGGTCTGGTGCAGGCAACCTCACAGGATGCTCTCTCCTGGAAAGGGCAGAGCTGCTTTCTCTGCAGCAGCATTCAGTCAGCTGAACTGCACAGCTGCCTTCTCCTTCCTTTGCCTCATTCATCAGTCTGGCTTACAATTTCTATTAGTCGGGGTGTTCCTGCTCTGGGTCTCCCTTCCTCTTGGCCCCCTTCACTTCTCCCAATCACCTCAGTCTGGGCTTTCACTTCCCTGACCACATCAGAGACCTTCCCTTGCTCAGCTACCTTGATCCAGGAGAAGGGGCTCTCAGGTATAGCTCTTTGCAGGAATATCCTTAAGGAAGATGTCTTGGCAGTGAGTAACCATCTTGGCTCCTGTTGGAAGCTACGTCTGAAAGGTCGCACAACCACCAGCGCGTCAGTCAGCTCCAGCACTCTGGTGAGACTCTGGTTCAGATAAATTACCTTCCACTTGCAGTAGTTTTTCTTGTAGCATTTTTGGCTTTGCTTGTAGATTTCTCAGCCAAAGAAAAGCCTAACCTCATTAAAATATTGGCCCTGTGGGCTTTGTGTCGTGCCATGAGCGCTACTACTTACGCTTACCACAGGGAAAAAAGCATGCCAGCCTTCAAAGTTCAGAGATTGAACCAAACATGACTTCCAACTTTTCTACATTTCAGGTTTTCCATATCAACATTTTGACTCAAGTCTGAACGTTTTGAAAATTCAGAGGCCAGAAAGTCTGGAGTCCACTTTGGGATTTTAATTTAATCCCACTACTCTTGGAATAAAACACACAGTTTTCCATCTGATTAGACTGAGTTTGGACATAGTCACTATAAACACTGATTATTTTATTTTAGCTAGGAATGATTTGGAGCACTTGCTCTGACTATAATGCTGAAGTCACAAGCTAAGTCAAACAGAAATCAAGAGGCAGAGTTAATGTTTATAGTTGCTAAAATACTTTTAAAAATCACAAAGAGCAACTTTGTATTAGCTTATTATGTCTTTCATGCTCACAACTTGCTTTTCTAGCCAGAAGAAGAGAAAGAGCAGATGTAGAGGCAACATGCTTGGTGGGCGTTTCCAAAAGCATTCCTCAGTCATTGCCTTTTAAAGCCAAAATCATCTAATTTGCAGGACATTTTGTTTCTGTGTCCCACTGGTCAAGCACCAGTTCATATATATCTATGTCATTATAGAACTGCTATACCAAGACCTTGAAAGGTTTCAACGACCTTGCACATTTCTCATCAGAGCTGCTGGGGCAGCAGCCACCCCAGCTCTCAGATGCCTTATCACAGCCTCCGCACCGCTCAGCATCAAACGTCACTATCTGTCTCTGCGTCTATCCATGCTGAGAAATCTATACATCGCAAAACTTCCTTGGCTTTTATCTGACAGACGCCTTCCTCTGTTTCAAAGATAGATACTTCCCTTGCGACTGAAGAAAGCTCTCAGCCACATCGGCCTCTCAAGCTGCCCTGATGGCACCATGGTGACGACCAATGTAGTCAGCAGCGTGCAGCTCAGAACCACAGCCTTCTCCAGTCAGTAGTTTCGCAACCACACAGGCAGATGCATCTTTCATACTTCCACTCGGCTTCTCTCATATTGCTAGTAAAACTGACCCTGGTCTTTTAACTGGTTAGCTCTATGATATGACCTATAAAATGACCTCATTCAAGGCTTCTGACGTGGGTTTTGCTGGCTCCCCCCATAAATGACTGAGGCACACAAATGACACATAAGCCCTCTGTAAAATACGCATGTGGAAGCTCTCCCTGCTTAGGTTCATCTTGTATGGATGTTCTGTACTGGAATCACAGATTATAAAATTTTTATGTATTATATTTTCTCTTTCCATTTTTGAGTTAATTTTTGTGGAACAAATACTCTCAGAGCAATGTGGGTGTGCAGGCAGGTTTTGAGCTCAAAAATCATGGCCTGTCGAGTCCTGTGGAAACACGCTAGATAGATTCTACCAAAGGTATGAGACCTGTTGACTCAAGCACACAAAAGAAAAAAATCAAACCAAGAGTTATTTGAACCCAAGCAGACAGCAGATGAAGTTTAAACCTTAGGGAAGATCCTTTCCTGAAAGAGGACATCTGCTGTAGTCTCACGTCCTTGAGTAGTCCTTTTTAGTGGAAGGACGGTATAGTTCATTTGTTGAAGGTGGAGCTGTGGAAAACAGTCAGTTCTCCCATCTTTAACAAAGCAACACATGAAGGAGAAGACTGCAAAATTAAGGATATGTGTGTAGAAACATAGCTTGGGTAGATGCTTTCAAGAAACGGCCATTGTAGACAGGAATTCCCAGCTAGTAGGTTATCCCAGACAGCTGATTCTCTGGTTGCTGATAGTCAGGCTAGTTTGATCTGTGCCATGGCTCACCTGGCCTGGTCTTTCTCCTGTATTGCTCTTTTAGCAGACTTCTAAAAGAATTATTTTAGCAGACAAGCTGCAGCTGCTGTATCTCCTTGTTACACTAACACTGTGCAGTATTTGCCTCCTAAATAATGGTGAGAGACTCCATGTGTCCAATGCACATCTGGGTGGTAACTGTCATGCTGGAATACAAGGTTTCATAATGCCCAAAATACTCGTGAATCCCAGCCTGCAATCTGGCTGTCATGAAGCGTTACATATCAACATGCCAGCAAGACCAGTGCAGTTCTCCAACCTTTGCTCTCCCATCTGGAAATGGTTCTGCATCTGCCCTAAATGGCCTGTTGCATATGGCAAAGGAAGAAAATCCTCATCATTTTTCCCCTCTGAAGCCTGCCCAGCAGCAACCCACAGTCACACAGCCCACTGTAATTTGGGGCATTTCTGTCAGCCAGAGAATCATAGAATCGTTTTGGTTGGAAGAGACCCTCAGGATAGTCGAGTCCAACCATTAACCTAACTCTGGCGCTAAACCATGTCCCTGAGAACCTCATATACTCATCTCTTAAAAACCTCCAGGGATGGTGACTCAACCCCTTCCCTGAGCAGCCTGTTCCAATGCCTGACAACCCTACTCATGAAGAAATTTTTCTTAATATCCAATCTAAACCTCCCCTGGCACAACTTGAGGCCATTTCCTCTTGTCCTATCACTTGTTACTTGGGAGAAGAGACCAACACCCTCCATACTACAACCTCCTTTCAGGTAGTTGTAGAGAGCCATGGACAACTCCTTGCTGTGGCCCTTGCAGAGACAGGTAAAGGGTGAGCAGCAACTACCCAAGTCAGCCTTAAAGAATCCCCACTTTATGATGGGAAACATAATTCAGAGACTAAATCATGTGAAACATATGAATAAAAACAGAATAAACCCACTTTAAAGTATTTTTAGTATCACTGAAGCTTGCAAAAGTGGAGAACACTTCTCGTTGAAGTGTGTCTTTGTAATTCATAAAAATCCTGTGCATGAGAAATGCCCTTTTACACGTAGTAAACCAGACTGAGCTGACTTTTATGCTCCCATGTAACTTTTGTTTGATGCATGTTTTATTCCTCTTCTAGATGGCGCCAGTGTCTCATTACTGAGACGCCTCCTTTCTCTTCATAGACCTTATTTTCACAATTCAGTTTTAATGACTGCTCGTGTAAAACACTGCAATTGGTGTTCATCAAGACGCAGCTTTGCATCGCCTTCTGCTGACTTTTGCCAACTGCTATTATTTTTCACCCAGTCTTGAATTTATGGTATGGGACACTTTCTACAGATGTTCCTTTTCCTGGTATTTATTTTACATCTCTGTCATGCTTTATTATTGCTATATAGTACATGCTAGTTTACATGAAACATAAAAGAAGATTAATAACATTACTCATTTTTTTCTGTACTCCTGAATGACTCAGGAGAGCAGCCCCATAGTAACAGCTACTTTCTAAGAGCAGAACAGAGCCTGTGTATGTTGAGTCATCTGAGTTCATGTTTAAGTAATCAATTGGGGGTACTGCTTGGTTCACGTCCCTATAAAAAAGGCTTTGTGGTGCTCATTCATAGGTCCATTTTTTCTTCTGTACGCCACTGTAGTTCTAAAACTCTTTACTGCCTAATGTCAGTTGGTTCTTCCTGCAGGACAGATGTCTCTAGTTATGAAGAAATAAGTTTTCCCATGCTCCAGCTGTTTCAAGAGGAGCTTATGGCTTTTACTTTCAGATGCACCATGCAAAGGCTCGAGAAAAGGAGCTGTTAGCTGAAAAGAGCTATTTTTAAATACCATTTTTTATTTTAAGGATTACATATCTCTGTAAGGTATGAAGCAAATTTTCTATAGGTCTGCCCTCCCTGGGTAACAGATTTTTCACTATATTTCTCTGCTAGTCAAAACACATATCTGTCACAAGGTTTTCTACAACATCTGCCATTCAAAACCCCAAGTGCCCTCAGTAGAACTGGGATTTTTTGGCCTTTCAAGTGGGCGTGCTGGAAGAAGGAGGAGAATTTTGCAACATACCTGAAAATTAATCCACAATTTGTATAATTTTGATTTCCTGCAGGGTCTAATTTCCCATCAGCAACCTTGAACTAAAAACATCTGTCTGTGACTCACCGTTTTGGTGCTGAGATTTGTTTCAGCAGTAAGCAGCTGCCTGGGTGGTGCAGGGAGGAGGGAGCTTTGCTGCAGGGGGTGTCTGTGCCCTGGACCTTGTGCTTTTCTGCCCAGCTTCTAGCATTGGTGTTGCTCTGCACCTCCAACACCTCAATGCCACAGCCTTGGTGACACTAAGAGCCTGCTATTTGCAGCCCTGCAGCTTGGCTTTTACTCACAGCTCTGCACCCTCTAAACGGAGTGGCAGCATTTTCCAGAGCTTCTAAAGCAGCGGTTTTCCCTGTTGGCCTCATGCTCTTGCCATTTTTCATGCTCCTTTCATGGTTTTGCGCCTGCAAACCCAGATATTTTTATGATCAATTTTCATAGGAGGCAACTACCACTGGCATGAGACTGACACCTTATTTCCCATCTTTTATACTTCGGATTTCATAGATTTTTAGTTTCCATTAGAGAAACCCAAAATATAGTTTGTAATAAAGTAGATGGAAGTCATTTAGATAATAAATGTTGTCCAATAATACACATGCACAGAACCTCAACAACCAGTAAATGTGCAATGCTTGCATCTAACGGGCATATTCTCATCAGCACTATGGGAACAAGTAGTAGGGTGTTCAAGTGAGTCCCAACAAAGTGTGTGTAGCTGTAGGGAAATAACACAATCTTTATTGCTGCCACCAGCTGCACTGGGTAAGAGACCCAGAGGAAGATGCTCGTCTGAATCCCCATCACTGCTCTTCCTGGCTGATTGCTTGGAGAGTTTTTGCTTTTCCCCTCTCTCTCCTATGGGTTATTTTTGTTTCTTCCTAAAGTAACTTTCAGCATTAGAGTGGTTGTAAGTGGTCAGCTACAGATCCCACAAATAAAACTGCATGTGCTCCTCTCTGAACATCCTTTGTGCAACGTCTTCTGCCATCCTGTACTGACACTGTAGTGTCCCTAAAAATAGCCTGTATGCTTGGATTATATGATATAAGAACACTTTCTGGTCTCCTTTTTGACATACATTAAATATGGGGAGAATACATATGTATATAAAAGGAAGTTTTGAGTTCAGACTAGAACCAGCTTCATTAAGGGATTTTATTCCTGAAGTGACTTCAGTAAACAAAAGGTACAGTTTTAATCCAGGTGACTGCAAATTGTTGTACGAAGCACTCTACAGGTAGCAACTTGCTTTCTTCCTTTAACAGGAACTGGGAGGGACTTTAACAAGCTCTGTACATATAAATGGAGATCAAAGAATGCTCACGCCCACAGCTTGCACAGAATTTGGTAGATTACTGGAAAGGTTAAAAAACCCTTCATCAAATAGCAAATGGCAAAACTATGTGACAAATATCAAAAGAACTCATTAAGAGGTAGCACAAGAACGAACATGTTTAAAATTCTGCTCTCCCTATTCACAGAAGACCAATTCACTTTACAAGCAGCTTTGACTTCTCTTAAGAAGTGATTCCAAGTCAGGTTTTAGGTATTTTTAGTATTTTATAGTGCAATTGCCGATTTTTCCAAACACACAAGGGAGAAGTCTGACCTTTTCAAAGATAATCTGAAACTTCACTATGAACAAGTCTGTCTAATAGAGGCTTTGTCACCCTGTGGCTCATGTTACATGAAATCTGTTAAGAAAAGCTACTAAAGCCAGCTACAAGAAGAGGGAGGAGGTTTGTGTCTAATGAATTATCCAGTTTCATGTCAGGTATTTGAGCTTGTGAGTGCTGTGGCTGGGTGTGCAGGCATTCTCTCTGTGTTTACACTGGTACCATGCTGCCAACAGTACCCCGAGACCAAACCCTGTGCCATTCTTGCTGTCCCCGTGCTGCCGCACACTGGGGTGGCTGAGTGACCCACTGCTGCCTGCAAGGACAGGCTATCCTGGACAGGACACAGCTGGCACATCTGGCTGTGCTCAGACCTTGCACCACCCTGCCAGGGCATCTCCTGCCTCAGTGCTGCTTCAGTGCCGAGGGATACAAATTTACCTCACAGCACGTGTGTGCCTAAAGAGATTTTTATGCTTGAGTAGCTGCTCTTCACAGCCTGTCCTGGCTTGAATGTGTGTTGTCTCACTCCCCACGTCTTGGCAGAGGCAGCCCAGATGGGCAGGCCTTTGGGGAACAGAGTACTGTGGCACTCAGGTTTAGAGGATACATGGAGATAGAAAACCCAAACAGGAGCAATCTTAACAATAAGCCCCAATTTTGCCCTGGTGATTTCTCCTAGTGTTAGTTGGGTGTATGAATATCTGCCTTCATCTGCATGTCCCACCTGGGCACATGGGGAAACATGCACCCCACTTTGGGGAGCCTTGTTGTCCCACAGGCCAGGGTCAAAGTGAGCCCTCTGAGGCCACAGCCATTGAAGATTCTTGTGATATTACCTGTATCTTGCTGAACTGCCCTGGGCAGTTCCCCTTGTGTGTTTGTATCCTAGGGTGCATTAGGAAAAGTGTGACCAGTAAGTCGAGGGCGGTTCTCCCCCTCTACTCTGTCCTGCTGAGGCCGCATCTGGAGTACTGTGTCCAGTCCTGGGCTCCCCAGTTTAAGAAGGACAAAGAATAACTGGAGGAAGTCCATCAGCAGGCTACGAAGATGATGGGGGGTATGGAGCATCTTTCTTATGAGGAAAGACTTGAGAGAGCTGGGCTTATTCAGTCTGGAGAAGAGAAGGCTGACAGGGGATAAATACCTCAAGCATGGGTGCCAAGAAGATGGATCAGACTCCTTTCAGTGGTGCCCAACGATAGGATGAGGGGCAATGGCCACAGACTGAAACATGGGAGGTTCCATCTAAACATGAGGAGAAACTTCTTTACTTTGAGGGTGACAGAACACTGGAACAGGCTGCCCAGAGAGGTTATGGAGTCTCCTTCTCTGGAGACATTCAAAACCCGCCTGGATGCCTTCCTGTGTAACCTCATCTGGGTGTTCCTGCTCTGGCAGGGGGATTGGACTAGATGATCTTTCGAGGTCCCTTCCAACCCCAACCATTCTGTGATTCTGTGACACTGGGCCACATGCAGAGGCTTGTGTGGCTTCTGTAGGGCTTTCTCAGGAGACTGCCTGTCCTACTTCAGCTTTGCCCATGGTGTCTGTGAGTAAGAACAGAGGTATTAAGCCTGGCAGCAGAAGCAGAAATAAAATGTGTGTTGCGTGACTATGTGTGCCTTGCATTCAGATTCATAGCATTAGGGCTCTCAAATCCTGCCCCGCTCCTTCCTCACACCCAAGTATAAATCCCCGGGGACAGTCGTTCCCCCTTTCCCACGGCCTTGGTCTGTAGTGCCTGCAGGTGCTCCTGAATCACAGTATCACAGTATCACAGTATGTTTGGGATTGGAAGGGACCTCAAAAGATCATCTAGTCCAATCCCCCTGCTGGAGCAGGAACGCCTAGGTGAGGTCGCACAGGAACATGTCCAGGCGGGTTTTGAATGTCTCCAGAGAAGGAGACCCCACAACCTCCCTGGGCAGCCTGTTCCAGTGCTCTGGCACCCTCACTGAGAAGAAGTTTTTTCTCAAATTTAAGCAGAACCTCTTGTGTTCCAGCTTGATCCCATTACCCCTTGTCCTATCATTGTTGGCCACCGAGAAGAGCCTGGCTCCATCCTCATGGCACTCACCCTTTATATATTTATAAACATTAATGAGGTCCCCCCTCAGTCTCCTCCAAACTAAAGAGCCCCAGCTCCCTCAGCCTTTCTTCATAAGGGAGGTGCTCCACTACCTTCTTGCCTTGGTTGCCCTACGCTGGACCCTCTCCAGCAGTTCCCTGTCCTTCTTGAACTGAGGGGCCCAGAACTGGACACAATATTCCAGATGTGGTCTCACCAGGGTGGAGTAGAGGGGAAGGAGAACCTCTCTCGATCTACTAGCCACTCCCCTTCTAATACACCCCAGGATGCCATTGGCCTTCCTGGCCACAAGGGCACAGTGCTGGCTCATGGTCATCCTGTTGTCCACCAGGACCCCCAGGTCCCTTTCCCCTACACTGCTCTCTAATATGTAATTTCCCAACCTATATTGGAACCTGGGGTTGTTCCTGCCCAGATGCAGGACTCTACACTTTCCCTTGTTAAATTTCATTAGGTTATTCCCCGCCCAACTCTCCAGCCTGTCCAGGTCCCGCTGGATGGCAGCACAGCCTTCTGGTGTGTCAGCCACACCTCCCAGCTTGGTGTCATCAGCAAACTTGCTGATAGTACACTCTATTCCCTCGTCTAAATCGTTAATGAATATGTTGAATAATATTGGCCCCAGCACTGACCCCTGAGGCACTCCACTAGATACTGGCCTCCAACTAGACTCCGCACCATTGACTACCACTCTCTGGCTTCTCTCCTTAAGCCAGTTTGCAACCCACCTCACTAGTCTATTGTCTAGACCACACTTCCTCAACTTAGCTGTGAGAATGCTGTGTTGCTTTTGTCTGAGGCTCATAAGCTCCTTCCATGGAAGTGTTCAGGGCTTTACTCCAGGCTAGAAGATGTCCTCAGTGTGCTGGTGATTCATCTGTGAACTCCACGTTGTCCCATGAACAGCTGCTCTTCTTCTGTGACAGGAGGAAGCCACCTTGGGGAAACCAATGAGCACAGCTAGTCGGAGTCACAATACGAACTAATGTGGTTGGAGTCCTTCCCAGCACTTCCATAATAAGTTAGGGATTAAAATTTTACTCAAAAGCTGTACCTGCTCTTTGTCAATGGTGTTACCCTGTTTCCCCAAAAATAAGACCTACCCCTAAAATAAGCCCTAACATGATTTTTCAGGATTTTTGAGGATGCTCAAAATATAAGCCCTACTCCAAAAATAAAGCCTAGTTACAGTTCATTTAGAAAGTAAATTTAAATAGTGTTCAGGAAGCTTTACATGTAAAAAAGTAATAAGTTTTGGAGCAATAATTAATATAAGACCGTGTCTTATTTTTGGGGAAACAGGGTAGAAAATGCTGTACAAGAGACACACTTGACTTTTAGGTATAGCATAAACATCTTCCACTAAATTTACTTTCAAACATTGACATTATAATGTTCTTCAGAAACCGCATGCTAGTAACAATTAATTCTTAAAACTGAGAAAGAAGAAATACACAATAAAAAGTGGAAAGGTGAGGAAGGTTTATAGTCTTCAAGTCAACATATTTTCTGAGACAAAAACAAAACATCTAATAGCTGCTAGGATATAACACACTTATTGATCAGGTCAGGAAAATGAGAGTTTTCAGGACTACCTGAGTAATGCAAAATTGGTTTTGTCTGTCTGTTCAATTCATCACAACTAACTGCAGGTATAAGTTATTTTCTTTTTCATTTCTGGTTCCTGTAGAGGGTGTTGAAGTACTTCTTAATATAGTCTCTGCATATGTTTATTTTGCTGGTTCATAAAACTGCAGGTAAACTAAAATGCATCTCCTGAAATCATAACCCTGCTTAGAGTTCTTTGCTCAAATCAACATGTAGATTTGTTTTTCAGAATTTTTTCCACTGTCTACATGGAGATATTATTGAACTGGAGACCTGAAGTGTAAGGACCACTGTAGAAAGAAGTCCACCATCTGCATTGCTGGCCTTTTAAAACTGAACTGCCCATCTAGTTTCTTTGGAGCACTCTGGCTCTGCTGGGCTATTCAGTTCAGTGGGCTGCTGCACTCCTGGGCTCCTTTCTGTCACAAGTAGAATGTGTTGCCTTGAAGACTGTGTACCTTCTGACAGACATGGACCTGTCATCTTGACGTATAATCTCTCACCCACAATAAAACCAGCAAAGCCCATCAGTCTTCATCAGCAGCTGCCAAGGAGAAAGGACAAACGCATAATGAACCTTGGCGATGTTGTCCTCAAGTCTCGCTGTGATGGCTCAGGAGCTGATGTGCTGGGCGCAGTATAACCATTACTTACAATAGAACAGTATTGGAGGGACTACTAAAGGTGCCATATAATTTAGCTCTGGTTGATAACCAGAAACACAAACACTTTAAAAGAAAACGCCACATTTGAGAATCAGTGTTTCTTAACTAACACTTCTGTATTTTGCAGTCTTCATCTCCCTGGACATTTCAGGTAGGCAGTGCTGTTACCAATACACCAGAGTGTGGGAAGGAAGTGCTGTAAGTGAAAACTCCTCTGCATATTTCCCTAAATATAATAGATATATTTTAGCTATTTCTGGATATTTTGCAGACTTGTATTCTATACCTTTATGAAGATAACCGCTTAGTAGAAGTTCCTTTCGCCGGTAGACTGGGAAAGAAAACTACAAAGTGCCTCAAATATTACTTTCTTCTGGCATACAATCATAAAAAGACAACAACCTGAATTTATTTCAAAATTAATAACCTTACCTTTTATTCACTTTTATTATTTTCTCACTGGCAAGGCCAAGATTTTAATGTGTACCAGAAATGAATGCACGTTAATTCTCTGCAAAGGACCTCTATTACTGCATAGGTGAATAAATTTGCCTTAAAAAGAGAACTTTTCCTATTTGGTCATGCATACACTAGAAATCTGTAGTTTTAGCTTTCTGATTGCATAGATCAAAGTCAATAAGCTATTTCCTGAGGGCTTTTTGTTGCTTTTGCTAATAAGTTGCTAAGGACAACCAGCCTTAAAACAAAAAAAAACATAGAGATGGATTTCAGTAGATAAAGATTTGGTTTTGTGTAGGTAGCCCAGCTCTTTACAGTCAGATGCACTCCAAAAACTCAGGCTGGTCCTTCAGCTTCTTTTGGGAGTTTTACAACAATTTATGTACCTAAGAAAGCTATTTGCACCTTGTAAGCTTGGTTTTGTACACACACCCTGATTAGTGAAATATCACTCCATCACCAGACAGACGTGCAGTCACAAAGTCAAGACACAGAAGTGTCAGTTCAAGCCTTGCTCTGGAGTCAAAATGAAGATTACACAAATAAAATACCTGGTCTTTTGGACTGGAGAGCCAAAGACAGGTGGGTTGTAAGATTGACAATCACTTACCTTTGTGCACTTTTGGTAGGACATCTGTGTAATTTATTCATCCCAGCTTCATAGGTTACCTTGGCTTAGGCAAATCATTCTTTATTTAGACTCCAAGCGGTCCCTTGTGCCAACAGACAAGTGCTTGTGCATCATCGGAAAAGAAGTGTAAACCGACACCCTTTATATTAAATGAAATATTGTCTATCGGTATTCTGATATTGTTGTTTTCTCTGCTGCAATGAAATCAGAGAAAGTCATAACCCTGATGGTGTTCTCCACATGTTCATTGCATTGAGGGTCAAAGGGAATAGGGACTCACTGGCTAATTTATTCATCACCATTAATTTGACATACAATTTAGTAATGTCTCCCACAAAAGCAACTCCTTTGGCAGTCTCTCTCTTCTCCTGGACATCTCCACATATTTTTTCTCTATTTTGCTTCTAATGGGAAATGTTTCAACCCCTGTTACTGCTGGATCTGTATGCATGCCCTGCCAAAGTGACAGTGATTTTTTAAAATCTCTTCGCAATCTACTCCTTGGGCAAGGTATTTACACTAAAACCAGTAATGCTCAGCTCCTTACAATTAGTGTTGGTGTCTTTGCTTGGTAGGCAATGGTTAGTATTTTTTTCAATATCTTTTCCCCACTTCAGGAGCCACCTCACCCTTTTTTTTTTTTTGACCAAGGAGCCTTTCCCTGAATTCAGATCTGTCTGTTTTCTCATAATCTCATTATATATTTACTCAGAAAGCTGCTGTTTACCAACCAGATCATGCTTCAACTCTTGTCCTGAACCTCTGAATTTCCAGAGAAGATGACTCTGCTATAATAAGTTTCAGCCATTCTTATTCTTCAGCTCATTTCCGAGATCTATTGCAATTCCCATGGCTACAGCTATACTAGTAATACTTGTGCTGAACCATTCTCTCACATGGAACTGAATGGCCCTGGTCCACATTGCAAAACTTCAACTGCCTCAATCTTTCTGACTTTCTGTCTTTTCCAAATGACATTTCGCAATGATCTTGATAACTTCCGAATCATGTATGGAAGCTGGGAGAACACAGGTTAGCACTCCCACTACCAGATTGTTTTAACCATTTAACACTGTAGACCACATGGGAACATTTCTGGTGTCTGATAACATCTGGAGGCATGCGTTATTTCACTCATAATTGTAGCCCATATTTCTTAAAATAGCTGTTTTATAGACTCTTGCTTTTCCAAGAAATCTCTATTTAGTTGTCAGGCTTCCCAATGTTTTTTTTTTTTTTCCCAGTAAATAACAACTAAGGTTTAAATCTCTTCCTGTTATAAACACTAATAGTGTTTACTACTCATCTCAGCTCATCTCAAATCTGAAATACACAGAGCCATTTATAACAGTTGTCAGAACCTCCCCGTCCCTGTATTTGAGAAGTTCTCAGGAATGTCTTTCGGGGGGCACATTAGGCTGATGACCCTGTTGCCAGTCTTCCCCTATCTCAGAAGCTGAGGATATTTCTTTTCTCGTTGGGTTCCCCCAGTCCTTTCCAGTTTCCATGAGCCTGCCCTGCCAACCAGGAGCCAACACCAACATCCAGTGCGTGGCGGTGGAGTCAACAAGAGAAGACAATTTCCTTATCACTATAATGACTCTGTCTTTGCTTCTCTCCTCACTGGGCACCACATTTTGTCAGGACCTATTTTCTCCTGCTGCAGAGCAGCTAACCTTCCCTGCTAGTCACAGAATCATAGTATAGAATCATAGAATCATTTCAGTTGGAAGAGACCCTCAGGATCATAGAGTCCAACCATAATCTAACCTAACTCTAGCACTAAAACATGTCCTTAAAAACCTTGTCTAAACACCTTTTTGAACGCCTCCAGGGATGGTGACTCCACCACTTCCCTGGGCAGCCTTTTCCAATGCCTGATAACCCTAACCATGAAGAATATTTCCTAGTATCCATGCAACAACCTCCTTTCGGGTAGTTGTAGAGAGCGATAAGGTCTCCCCTTAGCCTCCTTTTCTCCAGGCTAAACAGCCCCAGTTCCCTCAGCTGTTACTCATCAGACTTGTGCTCCAGGCCCCTCACCAGCTTCATCACCCTCCTCTGCACTCTCTCTGGTACTTCAATGTCCTTCTTATGATGAGGGGCCCAAAACTGAACGCAGGATTCAAGATGGGGCCTCACCAGCAGTGAGTACAGGGGCACAATCACTTCTCTAGTCCTGCTGGCCACACTATTCCTGATACAAGCCAGGATGCTGTTGGCCTTTTTGGCCACCTGGGCACACTGCTGGCTCACATTCAGCCAGTCAATCAACACCCCCAGATCCCTCTTTGCCAGGCAGCTTTCCAGCCACTCTTCCCTGAGCCTGTAGCGCTGCCTGGAGTTGTTACGACCCAAGTGCAGGACCCGGCACTTGGCCTTGTTGAACATCATACAGTTGGCCTCAGCCCAATGATCCAGCCAGTCCAGACCCCTCTGTATGGCCTTCCTACCCTCCAGCAGATCAACACTCCCACCAAATTTGATGTCATCTGCAAATTTTCAAGCACTGAGGGGGCACTCAAGCCCTTCATCCAGATCACGGATAGAGATATAAGTCTCTGCCTAGCTGCTGTTTTCTTGCTTCTGTCTACCTATTGCAGACTTGCTTTGATACCCTTCCTACAATGGAATGAAATCTGTTAACAAAGCCATTCTTTCCTTTGTTTCTTGATTTAAGAGTTCACCAACAACAGTTTACATACCTTGGTTCTTGCTCTTTTGCAGACAGCAATTAGTTGTTCAAACTAAGACAACCTTCAAAGGACCCAGCTCTTCCTCCTTCTGAATTAATCTAGGCATGAAAAGCCTCATTCTCTCCCAGCACTATTAGGAATTACACCATTCAAGGTTTTGCCAAGCCCAGCTTTACCAGCCTAGGCCCCGGAGAAGAAACAAGCATTCGAAATCTCAATATTCTTTCATAGCTGTGTTAGCAGCAGTCTACCTCTTTCTATTGCTGTTCACTATTTATTAATACTTTTCCAAACAGAAGTGGGCGTCATTGCCATGAATAAACCATAATTCCTACAAAAGAATTCCTAATCTCTGTCAGTTCGGGTCTGAGTGTTGATCTGTGTGCTTTGCTGTTCAGCCAGTCTTTATCTATTGACTAGTGATGCCACAGGAAGAAATCTGTGCCTACCTCCTGTATCATTCTAGTTACAGTCTGATAAGCACTAAACATGTCTGAATTAGTCACTTTGTGCTGTTTTTTTTTCCATGGAGTCCTAGCCTCACTTATAAGGTGTTTCAGTTCCAGCACAGACCAGATGTGGCCTACTAGTTCTTCTATAAAAACAGATTCTTCTGCATCAGACATGTATCTTTCAGGTTAAAATTTATCCCCTGGTCTTTAAGTTAAGGAATTAAGTCCTTTATTAAGTCCTTAAATAAATCCTTCAGGAGTAAATTAATACTGAAATATTTCTGCCTTAAGGTGGAAGGCACAAGAAGTTGAATATTTTTCTAGGGATGCCCTGATGTTGTATTTCCCTTTCTAATCATAAGCAGGTAGCTGCCTTCCCTCTCTTCCCTCATCCAAGTAGTATATGTCAGAATCAGGCTGCTTGCACAATATTAAACCTCCGGAGGCAGAGATACCTGGTGCAGGGAGGAAAAACTGTTGCAGTGGTCAGTTTGATCATCACCTGTACAAATAGCTGAGCTCATTGCAGTGACTTGCTTGCCAAGTGAACCTCAAAATGCATCTGAATCAGCTTCTAGGAAATACTGGAGAGGTGTTGATACTTGTGACCAGTGTTTGGTAGGAAGCTGAATATCAGGATCTCTCTGGCTGTACTGTCCAAATTACTCCTGGCACCTTGTGCTGTAGACCAGAAAGAGGCAGAGATGGAATTCCAATAATTGCATGAGAAAACGGTGTAATTGCATAAAAATTCCTTGGGAACAGAGGATACTTCTAGAGTAAAAGGAGCACATACCAAACAGTTGAACTTCATTTGAACCATAAGATAATCGCACTGTTGGCACTTAACTTAAGAAGGTCACAGATCAGTATTTAACGGAAGTGCATGTGGTTTGATGTGTAGTGTTCAGCAGAGGAAAAGTAATGGAAAATCTTTTACTGATTAAAGGGCAGGGCAGAATATTGCAACGTTCAAATAGGAAATGTGGAAGAACAGCTGAAGTCTGGAAAATGGGACAGAGAGACTTGAGTGGAAAATTTAAATCAGAGTATCAGTACAATAGGTATATCAGGAACTGATGGGACTCACAGTGATACTGGGTACAAAGGCCTGTGCTGATAGAGGAGATACGCTCTGTCTTACAGAAAACTTAAATCATGTTAACTACGTGTTCACAAAGGAACATGGAATCCTTGTGGTTTATGAAGGAAAGATATAGTATTAACGTATAATATTATATTATGTGATCTTATTATAAGTAGGATTATACTCACATTTTTTTTCTAGTATATTATTGCTACTACATAATATTACATTATAAAATCACAGAACAGTTGTGGCTGGCAGGTGCCTCTGGATATCATAAAGTCCAGCCTCCCCGCTTGAGGTAGGGTCAGCTGGAGTAGGTTGCCCAGGACTTACTTCATGAAGGAATAATATTAGCATGTAGTGACTCTTACCATGGAGGAGCTATTTTGTAGTTGTGACCATGATGTACCTGGAATTACAACTTTTTTCAGCAACAAAAGTAGCAAGAAAGCCCAAAGAAACAAGTAAAACCCCCCTACAGCTGTTAAATTTTACAAAGGGGAACTATACAAAAATGAGGATGTTTATTCAGAAGATGTTCACAAGGGCATTGAATCTCTGCACACAACTTTGGGACCAGTTAAGGGTACCATAGTGGAGAAACAAAGCACATGCTTTCTGCTAATTGAAAAAGATTTGAGAAAGCACAGAAGGAAGGCAGCATAGATAAACATAATTGAAATGAATGTTATTAAAACAAGAAGACTTCCTTTGAACAGCTGAAGTCCTGTCCAAATAGGGTGAATAGAAAGATCTGTAAGCTGTAATTAAGTGCAAATATGTAGCGAGGCAGGCCAAAAAACTCCTCCTAAAAACCCCCCAAATCCAACTAATCCAGGAAATTATTTACTAAAAACTATTAATAAATCCTAAACCCACATCAAGAGCAGGAAGCCTGTGGGTTTGTTAGGGTAGCTCAATGATCAAAATGTGAAAGATGCAGAAAAAGCCAGAGACAGAAAAACCCAATACAATATTGGAACAAACAGATGGAATTAACATTAATGAGCCCCCATTACTTGATGGTCATTATCCAAAGCACACCAGAGGAGGTCCAGGTAGAAATTGCTGAAGTTCTCACCGTAATGTGTAAATTTTCACTTGCAGCTGTCTTAGTACCAAAGGAATGGGAGATAGTTAATGTGAAAGACAGAACCACTAATTCAGAAGCCTTGCATGTGTACTGAGCAAATTACTAGTAACACTGTTAAAGAACCATTGAGAATTAGTGGATAGATGTGTAAAACAGACACGGTGAGGAAGAACCTTTTTGTAGTGAGAAAATAACCTTTTTTTGTAATGAGGAAGAAATTTTGCATTGGGTAATTGTGTAACAAATAAATTGAAGCCCTCTGAATGAAAAACCATGAGAATAAAGGAGATCAGGATTCAGCATACCTAGTAATGTTCAAAAGACATAAAAGAATTTAAATCTAAAGAGACCTTTAAAGCAATTCAGAAGCTATTGGATAGAAGGGAACATCCTTGTGTGAATAATTGTGGTGGCGGCAAATCCCTCCCTTCTCCTGGGTCACTCTACTATGTGGCTACCAGGGTGGTCAGGTATGATTTGGGGAAAACAATCCCCCCTGTGTTCCTGTAGCTCTGCTGAGAACAATTCCCCTTTGTCTAAGTGCAGTGAAACTGGGAAAACTGAGGCACAAGTGCAGTGGATCAAGACACGAAGGCATTTCCTCTGTGCTCTTGGAGCTCCTGCTGTATGGAAACACTGCCTGGGAAAGGTAGTGACCATCAGTCACTATTGACAGCTTGGTACACCTGCTACCTCACACTCAGCCCAAGTGAAATGGTACCAGAGCTACACGATCAAGAGAGTTCTGGATGCTGCCAGACTAAGAGAGGCTACAGTGGAAAAATAATGACTAAAGTCGACGATCTTATGACTCTGTGATTAGGGATCCTAAAGTGAGGCCCTTAGACCACAGCAGGCTGTGATTTTGTATCTCCTTCTGAGGTGGGACAGCCCTTGGAGACATCTCATGGTGAATCAATGCCATGAAGCTATGGGCAAGGACAGATTTCTCAAGCTTCAACAAATCACCCATTGAGGAATACCGATTCCTCATTAAAGTGAGTAACTCACTTAACTCAAGAGAGAAGTTTTATAGGTATACCTCCACATATATTCCACATACATATGCACAAAGCTATAGGTTTGTGTGTGTCAATATATTAAAATAACCATGGATTAATGTACTTGAGTATGTGTGTGTTTACAGATTTGTACATAAGCTTTTAATCATCTACCTCTGTATGTCTATATGTAAGTGATTTAACTTTCTTTTTTGTAAGTACAGTGTGATCCTTGACATCATCAAATCTGTAATCAAGTTGCTGTTTTAATTATAGCAGATTCCATTGAATTGTTTTAAATAATCTTGTTAATCAACTGTTGATTGAACATTATTATAAATCATATATTAAACTTGTGATCTACATTAATAAATCCTAAATTGTTGCTAAATCAAAGCAGTGTTGACATGCCATTCTGCAAAACTAATCAGGAGAGAGAGGGTAGAGGCAAATGATCAATCTTTAGAGCAAAAAGAGGTTGCCACCAAAGTGTTTCAGACTGTGCCGTGACTTTAGTTTCACATAATTAAATAATCTCCTCCCCCTCTACTCTGCCCTGGTGAGACCACATCTGGAATATTGTGTCCAGTTCTGGGCCTCTCAGTTCCAGAAGGACAGGGAACTGCTGGAGAGGGTCCAGCGCAGATCCACTAATAAGATAAAGAGAGTGAAGCATCTCCCTTATGAGGAAAGGCTGAGGGAGCTGGGTCTCTTTAGCTTGGAGGAAACTGAGGGTTGATCTCATTAATATTTACAAATATGTAAAGGGTGAATGTCACGAGGATGGAGCCAGGTTCTTCTCGGTGACAACCAATGGTAGGACAAGGGGCAATGGGTATAAACTGGAACACAGGAGGTTCCACTTAAATATGGGAAGAAACTTCTTCATGGTGAGGGTGCCAGATCACTGGAACAGGCTGCCCAGGGAGGTTGTGGAGTCTCCTACTCTGGAGACATTCAAAACCCGCCTGGACGCCTTCCTGTGTAACCTCATCTGGGTGTTCCTGCTCTGGTGGGGGGATTGGACTGGATGATTTTTTGAGGTCCCTTCCAATCCCTGACATTCTGTGATTCTGTGTGATTCTGTGAAAGGTAAAAAGTGAGGAGATAAAATTTGAAGATGATATGCAGAATACTTTGCTATTTTCTGCAGAATAGCAAAGATGAGGGTTGACTTAAAAAACCTGCAAAAGCACCATGTGAGTATAAATAACAGACAAGTTAAATTACACATGAAATTTAGTAGACACAAATGCAAAAATAAGAACATCAAAAGTCTTCTTGTCCAGCAGTTTTGCCTTTATAAATAATATGAGGGGACTTTGAGCTGACTGGTGGTCTCAAAAACAAGAACTCATCATCAGCTTAATGTTCAGGACCAAACAAAAACCCCATCTTATGATATCACTGTGTAAATCTGTGATGCATCAGTGTTTTTAGCATTATGTGGATATTAAATTTGATAATGTATAAGGTTAAAAATGAACAAGATATGCAACCCAGTTTCCATACAGGTTATGAGTGTGTAGGCTGGGACTCTTCAGCCTGGCAGAGAGATGCGGCAAAGGTCTACAAAACCATGCATGGTGTGGAAAGGGTGAATACAAAACATTACAGTATGAAACATAAGGAGTATCAAAGAAACCTAGGAGGTAGCAGGTTCAGAAAAGAGGAAAGGAGGTGAGTTCCATGCAGGTAGTTCTAATAGACATATGTACATACGTCTAATGTACATGATCTAATTCTGCAGCAAATATTTTCCATTATATGTACTTCTGGAAAGGAACTCTTCTGTGGAAAATGTTGTGGTTGCCAAAGGTTGACATGAGCAAGTTTACTGAAAGAAAACCCATCAAGGGTTATTAAATCTCCAGGCAGTTGTCCTGCAGTAAATCCTTAAGCAAGAATTGTTGACAGCTGAAAGACTGTTCTGAGGAAGCATCACTACATACCTGACTTTTTATTGAACTGCTCCACAGGCATCCTCGATTGGTCCCTATCACAGGCAGGGTGCCAGGCAAAGAGAGCATTTTGACTGATTTTGTGTGGCCTTTTTTGGTATCTGACTTTCTCCTGCAATGATGTGAAGAACGTGTGTGTAGATCTGTAGGTTTGATCTTCCAAAATCTGGCCTTGAGGGTAAAGTTGTTGTCGTCTGTTTTTGTTGTTTTTTAAACAGCCAACTGACAGCAGTATATTGGATATATCAGCTGTTATGTTTTCATCTCTGACACCAGAAGGAGCTTTTTCCCAGGCACAAACAAGTGACTGAGATGCAAGTCTAATTCTTACTGTATAGCTTATCATTCTGCATAATTGAAATAAGGCTATCATTGTAGACTACCAAAGGCATCACTGCTTTCTAGCCATGGTCTCTCATGTCTCTGGTGAGTACAAGCCTCACAGTCCTTCCACTGAATAGTTGCATAAATGGTGTCAAAATATTTATGTTTCTATGACTATGGCCTGCAAACATTGTGTATTGTATCTTAAGAAACAGTCAAACATAATTTGGATGGTATCTTTATAGCTGGCTAAGTTTTCTGATGCTGAAGCAAAGGAAGCTTTTGTTTTAAAATATTGTGTTAGCTTTACTACAATTTGCCACATCAAACAGAAAAGAGCCTCTGTCACCTGTTTGCAAACTCTCGACACAATAAAATTGTGCTTTTGGCTTTTGGCTAATTTTAGCACTTTAGTCTTGCAATTCCAGTTCTAATATGTTTCAGCAGTACAGGTGGTGGATCTGTGCACCAGAGAGATGAAAAATGAAAACCAGAAAACATCCCTAAAGGGGGAGTATGCAGTTCCCACAGCCAATTTGCTTACACTAGCAGATGATTTCAGGTTTGCCTGTCAAAGGGAAGCAGAGTTTTCTAGGGGTATATCAGGAGTATATTGTACATAATACTGCTGAAAGAAGTATTTAAGCTTTGCAGAGATACAAGCAGAAGATACTTAGATCTAGAAAGCTTGCTTGACAAAAGGGAATGGAGCTGCTACCTTGTTTCTCCAAAAATAAGACCTACCCCTAAAATAAGCCCTAGCATGATTTTTTCAGGATTTTTGAGAATGCTCAAAATATAAGCCCTACTCCAAAAATAAGCCCTAGTTACAGTTCATTTAAAAAGTCAATGCAAATAGTGTCCAAGCAGCTGTACGTGTTAAAAAGTACTAAGTTTTGGAGCAAGAATTAATATAAGACCCTGTCTTATTTTGGGGTAAAGAGGGTATACCGGTATGTAGAAACGACTCTATTACTTACAGAAGTTATAGTGACCATGTCTGTTTATTAAAAAAAGAAAGACATGATCCTACTCTTAAATTACAACACTTGGGTTATTTGCTAGAATTGCATTTGATTAGTGGTGAATGAAAGGTTTAAATTATAACATAATGGTGCTAATACAATATAAGTGCTGGTACAAATTTGCTAGAAGTAATTTAGCTAGCTCATAGGAATTATACTTACTGTCCTACTGAATGCCCCTAAGAGATGCCCAGGAAATTAAAGTGTAGAACAGAACAAATGAAGTGCAAAAGACATATTAAAGGTGCTGTTCTTTGGAGCTTTCCTCAGTGTGATGTTTTGTGAGACTGCGTCATGCAGTTCTATCAAATCAGGTTAAAGTACAAAAGGTAAATAGTTGCCTTGATTTTAAAGCATATTAAATTTATCTTGTTTCCTCTTTACATAAGCCTGTGGCTTGCTGTAATAATTTCAGCATCACTAAATAACCTGGCAAAGTTTACGAGCATCTTCATCAGATGTGATGGGCTGCAGTCCCACTCCTGTCCTGTGGATGGGTACTAGTGATTACAGCAACTAAGAAAAATAACATTTCTCAGCACTGAGAGATGCAAAAGATCAGTTTGCTGGTCAGAGGCATCCTCTGGCTGACTAGAGGTCATTGACACTGGTAAGAGTCTTCCTTACCCCACCATGATGCCACACATGCCACCAGTGTGGTTCAGGGGTTCCAGCAGACTTGGGAGTGGACCTCTGGGTCTATCCCCATATGCACTTGGCAAATGATGTTCTCATTGTAGGGAAATTGGTCTAATACATGAGAGATTCCTGAGGCACCAATGCTTGTCTGATGCAAATGAGGGTCTTCTCATTGTGGGAAAGCGGGAGATCTGTATGAAGAAAGCTGTGAGATTTCATCTAAACTGGAAATTTGCTGACCGCCTGCTGTGTGTTTTGCCTCCTGTCTATCAGCCAGGTGAAGTATTGTTAAAACCAGTCTTGCATGGAAGAGCAAGAGCAGGGAGCTCTGTGCGGGGGACACACACCCCTGACCTGGGAGTTCAGTGTCAGCTGTGGTGTGAGCAGAGTACAGCATGATGCTGTGGAAAAGGGACGGTCACAGAAGATGTCACCAGTAGGGCAGCCTACACAGACCCTTACTGTGGGAACCACTTCATCTGCTTGGGAATATGGTTCTTGTGGTAACGCACACAGATTCAAAAGCCCCAAGGGTGGACATTTTGGCCAGTGTCCCCACTTTGTAGTGGCTTTTCCTTTGCAGCCATGAAAGCATGTTAGTGGAGCTTACAAAATGCCTGGCTAGAGGAGAGGAGACTTCCTTCATTTACCAAATTCACTAATGGTTTAAACTATACTAACACTTAGTCCCCTCATGGCCTGGGACTTTGTAAAATTTTCAAAATTAGGTACACCAAAGCTTTGTTTGCCTGGTTCTATGAAGAGTCAAGCAGAGCTAATTGTGCCTTAGACAGTGAGTCCTACTGCAGCTAACTGTGGCTAGAAAAAGTACATTTTCTTTGTGTCATTCCATTTAACAACAAGTAAAATAAAAGCTGATGCAGGAGATCCTGGGCAAGAGAAAACTGTATTATGTACAAAAACTTCTCTACTTTTCCCCCAGTCTATTATGTGAAAAGTGAGTCATATTTTTGATGGTAGTGGATAAGAAAAGTTGTGGCTGAGGGACTGCAAGTACAAAGGGAGGCAGATGGGCGAGTGTTGGAACATGCTGAACAAACAGCTTCATTTTGTTTATTCTCTTCTAAAGCACTCAGTTGCTGGGTGTTGGGAGTGTTACATAAAACTGAAACCATTGTGCTAATTCTTCTCTGGCGGCATGCTCTGGATTTCAAGAGAATTACAGCTTTGGTCTTGTAGCAACAACAACAAAGTGAAAAAAACCTCTCTGCCAAACAAAACTGAATTAAAACATGTATTTCCCTTTATTTTCTTCCTGCAGAAAAAGACCAGTTAGTCTTTGTCCAGCTTGTCCTTATTGCACTGAGGACTCTGAAAGCAAAACATGAGGCAGTTTAATCAGGGCGGAGCTGTCTCCCTGTTTTGCTGTAAAACTCCATGCAAGTTTGACTGACAGTCACCTGGTTGCATTAGCCAGCCCATGTCAGACCTTTCCAGACTGGTCCCAAGCACTAGTTGTGCTAGTGAACAAGGTCATCTGGTGACAATCAACCACAAAGATGGGTGCTGGACTTGGTGGTCAGGCATATGTGGGGTGACAGCACACACAGGGCTTCCCTTGTCTGCTGCAAAGAAATCCAGAGTTCAGACTTAAGCACCTCAAGTAGAGAGTGAAGGCTGCATTAATCAGCTCAGCACAGCAGGCTGGGATGTGTGGGTGATGGATTCCCCTTTGCACTGAATGATCCCCATCCTGTAACAACGGAGGAACCTGCTGCTGCAGAACTTCCCTTTCCCACCCTTGTGACAACCAGTCTGGCTTAGACAGTCTTGTGTTCAGTATATGCCATTAAAGAGGGTTTCTCTAAGTTATGTCACAAAAGCATATAGTCTGTGACAAAGATGAGCTTAAATTTGTTATCTTTTTTTTTTTTTTTATCTGGGAGGACACTGGTTGCAAAATAATTGCAAAAGAAGTATATAATCCAAGCAATTTTCAAGGCTGGAAATTTAATTTATAAACGGACATTTTTCACTATGTATTCATGACCCATCATAGACAGTGAGATATTTTCCTAAAATTTGAAATCAAAAACGGGTCATGTTATTATCTTCTTCAAAATCACATATATTGACTATCTTTATATGGCATTTTATAATACAGCTTGAAAAGTAACAAACAGCACACAATATCCTAAACCATTTCCCAAAGCCAGTAAAATAGAAAAAGTTGCTGCTGAGATGTAACCCCACCAGAGTTTTATCTGAAGAAACACCATTGAAATCCAAATTGAGGACAAAAATTTAAACTTATATTTTGTGTCAGCTGCAGCCATTACCTGTAGAAAGAATCTCCTACAAGGACCTCCAGCGGATGAAAGCTGTCAGCCTTGGATTAAAATAGCGATGGACTTGTGTCTCACACTTATGCCCATGGCTCCCTAAAGTCTGGTTTATATAACTTAGCATTGATGCTCAAGCTCAACCTATTAATTGAGCGTGTGTATGTACATATGCATTTATATTACAAATACATATGCACACAAATGGGTTCTCTGTAAGTGCTTGAATCTGAATGCATGTCTGTGAGTACATGCATAAAAATGCATACATGCAGCTGCACTTATACCTGTTATATATGGACATCATACACACACAGAGATACAGAAACAGCATGAAATAGCACTGGAAATGCATTGGATAAGAAAGTAAAGGGTAAAAAAAAAACCAAAAACAACTGCACAAAGATGCTGGGGTTTGTAGAGCTGTAGTTAAGCACAGTTAAGCACAGTATTGTCTGTGATAATGTTTTTGCTAAGTACTAGCGATGCTTACATGATATGATATGAACATGGGTGGGAGGACTTGCAAGTTATATCTTACAGTGGTGTTTTGCCATTGGATATAAGATGCAGACCACCTATATCTGGTCATTCTGGCTTTAGAGTGTTGGTTTTTATCCAGCTGTTGGTTCAAGGATCTTGTAAAAGAGTCAGCAAAAAGAGAAGAAAAGAAGCTTGTTTTGCTTTGGGTTTCTGTATTTGTATGAAGGGGGAGCTCAGCAGAATACCACAGGATTTGCACAACATTTGATATGGGGTAAACACAGACCAAAACACAGAGCCGTGTGCGTGAAGAACTGTAGAGCTGCATACGTGTGTCAACGTATAGAAATGACAAGTCTTCAGAAGACCAAATCTTAAGATAGAGATAAGTAGATTCATTGCCAAATCCTTCAAATTCTACACTTTCCTTATCCCATCAGTTTGCAATCCTGTAATGTCTCACACACAAACTAGAAATAACAGAGGTCGTGATTGTAGACTGTGTGATTATTCAAAATGCACAATGCAAGCAGAAAGTCACTTTCAGCATCGTGGTGGTTCGTAGGTAGAGAAATGGCTGCAGAAGGAGAGAGAGAGGGGAAGAGGTTTTGAAAGGTATGCTAAGCAGAGAAGATACAATATACCTGGCACGCTGGCAACCTTGCATGTGTTAGATCTGAAATGCTTTTAGTTACTTGAAAGGGAAAAAACGAAAGTAAATTCTTTTTTCCAGTCACACTTTCGGGGGCTGTTTTATTTAGGTTTTAATCCAAAAAGGCACTATTCTTTGCAATGACTTCAATGGGGTTTATATGAAGGTTTTAGAAAGTGTTCGGTGTTTTGTCCTGCTCCAGATCAGTCTTTTCAGAGTCACGAATTGGATCGATTATTCTCTGGGAAGAGCATTAATGCTCCTAGCTGTCATCGCCTCCACAGGTTTTGGAGACAATCAATTCTTCCCAAGGCCCACAGCCACCTTTGGAGGGGCTGTCAAAAAAATATTCCAGGTTTAGTACTTTATACTTAAAAAGAAACAGTTTATTTTTCATAGAGACAACATTAGATACCTTTTTCCATTCCAGCTATATATTAACATTCCTCTGTCCTCATCAGTACATTAATGAGGAACAGCAAACAGTTAAGAAAGGACCACAAGCAATTAAAAAATATTATTTTACTAATGTTGCAAAAGAAACAGCTTGAAAACCTTCTGTGCTTTTTGTTTCTGAATAATTCTTCTTAAAATTGCCCCTGCTTCTTCTCCCTTCTTCATGCAGCTGTCACTTTCATCTTCCCATCTATCCAGCCTTATGGCTGACAGCAGATGAGCTACTAACATTGGATGCTATATTTTTCTGGATTGCACAGAAAATTAATGCAGGCTTTGTAATTTCAGTCTCTGGAAATAGATGTGTGTTAGTAGGCTAAGCTGCCGTGTTGAAGACATGAGGTGCTAAAATCTTCAATGGAGGTAATTCCTTCTGTTTGTTTGACAGATCCATTTTTACCAAAAATTTCTTGGCATGAAAAAAAGTGAAACTCTGCCTCTGGTAGTTCATGCCTGTAGACAGCAAAACATTGACTGAGTGATGGAAAAAACAGACAGAACCCTTCTTCTGGGTTGCCTGTGACACGTGGTGTCTCACCCCAGACCGCTCATGCTGGGAATTGCCACGTCTCTCATGCACAGTCCCCATGGCAGTGGGGCTGCTGAGCTACCTAAGCTAGTGTGCAAATACCTCTGTGCCCCATGAGCTCATGAGCTTGTGTGAGTCTGTTGGGCTGTGCACATGTGTCAAGACCCAGACAAGTTTCAGGCAGCTCTTGTCCTCTGCTATGGATGACAACCTTCCCCCATGAGACTGCACTGATGTAGGGATCAACCAGACTGTGGACTGTCCTCAGGCAGCAGCTCAGCTGACTTTAGAGTGACACCATAGAGCTATGGGGAGAGGCACGGCCCTATGGAGCATGTAATAGCATGATGTGTGTTTGAGATATCCAAGATGCCCTACACAGGGAGACAGACTCCTTGACTGGTGCTTCCACCAGGTAGTGCTTCACCCATGGGGACACTTGAACTAGCCTACAGGAAAGGCTGAACAGGGGCAGGAGAGTCTAAATTTTTGCTTCTACCTGGCCTGGAGTGCTTATTTCAGGTCTGAAGTTCGGCTTCTTCACACAACGGGGATTCGGAGCCTGCAGTGGTGGCTTTGCTCACCACCATGGGCTGGAGGTAGCAGAGCTTTCCATTGTGAGCAGTGCCCTGGTGCAAGGCTGGATGGGAGGTGGGTTTGGGAGGAAGAGGAAGGAAACGGAGGAGTCACCCCCTCCAACTTCCCTGTCTTGAAACTGGTCTGTCATGGAGCCAGAAATGCAAAAGGGAACAGAAACAGAGACAGGACAGAGAGTAGCTGCAGCCCAGAGGGTTGGTTTGCACTCTGCCACATTCCGGACGATTTATGCATTTTGTGGAACTCAAAACTCAGAAATAATCTAGGCTGTTAAGTGTTGAATGTGTAACATGCATACAGCATCTTGTGATGAAAGTATTTGATCCTTCATGATATTCTGAGATGTTTTCTCCAGAACTACTGAAGTTTTTATTAGTAAGAAATGTAATAAACTTTCCTCAGAAGCTGAGTCATCCAGTGACTGTTTCTAAAAAATCCCGAGCAGTTACTCCAGATCTAGCTCATCAGGTGCGGGGTGAGTTGGCAACCAACCCCATTTATTCAAAGCCAGGCTAAAAACAAAATACAGAGTTACTTTATAAAAGGGAGGAAACTGTACTTTACAGAGAGCAGAATATTTATGCAGGTGAATGTGGGAAATTATCCAGGCAACCAAGATAACCATATCATATGGTGAAAGAGATGTTCTCAAAACGCAATCAGGAAAATGAAATGTGATCATTGTCTAACTTTTTCCACATGTTTCAGTGCCTGACCTTGTGTGTCTGAGAACAGCCTGCCCATCAGCCCCAGAGTTGATTATCGTCACCTGCCATGTGATGGAGATGCCATCAGACTGCTACTGCAGTGCCTAAATTAGTTTCTGCCAGTTGCAGATAAGATGCAGTCAGAGTTACTGGGGCATCTCCTGAGTAAATGTCAAGGTCACAGATGTCCTCTGGCTGTGGCCTCATTGTCTGAAGCGGTCGCACCCCACTCTGCTTCCTGCCTCACATCACAGCTTCCTCAAAAGGGCTCATCTGCCCACCAAGCTCCTCACGAGGTTCATTTCTACCCTTCTTCAGTCCGCATGGGCTGGGTGAGCAAAGATCTTCTGTTTCAGGTGTCTGTGATACCTCAATGACCAAACGGGGTTAGGACATGCACATGGACCATTCTGCAGGTAGATCTTGGCCAACAGGGAAACAGCTGGGACAGTAACCAAAGCAGCCAGTGCAACCACAGCTGGAAGAGGACACTTGGCTTAGGTGCCATGATAGCTGGCAAGGTCTAAGTTAGGCACCACTGGAGTGGTCCCAGAAGGGTCCTAATTCACCATCATGCTGCATCTTGAAAATTCACTTGATGCAGATCTCTATCAGGGAGCTTTTTAAGCTGACTTTGCGCTGTCAACGGAAATGTAGGCAGATGTTCAAAACCACCTTCTGTGGATCTTTGTGCTCACCCCAGAGACTGAAGGTGTTAGACTAGTTCCTCACTAAGCTGGTTTTCTATGTCTTTTTTTATTTTATCCTCATGCTAAAAAGAACCCTCCACAGAGCTGCTTGCAAACTGTATGTACCTCCTCCTTGGGGGTAGGGATTTGTCAGCTCTGGTGACACAAGTGTTTGCAGCCATGGTATATTGCCACCATGACCCCACCCAGTGGACTATTTTGTCCATTCTCATGTTCATGTGTACAACCAGAGTGAAGACCCCTTGAGGTAAATGAGAATCAGTCACAACTAACCAATGGAGGAGAGATTACAAACAAGATTATCCAAAGAGCTTTGGGACATAGACAACTATAAATGGGATGGTGAAAAGGTTTATTGGGAGACTCCCCATCTGCTGAGCTGTGGTAAGCAGCTGTGTGTGGACTCTTAACTTGTTTCTGATATGAAATACAACAGAGCAGCCAGAAAGTGCTCAAATGCATCTGGTCTGCCTGCATGTGCTGCCAGCACAGAGGAGTAGCCAAGCTGTTATACCTATAGTATGTATAGATAACTATTTCACAGCTGCAGTTGACGAGGAGCACCCACCTGTGCAGTCAGGCTAAAATGTTACGGGGAAGAACGGCAGCTACTTGTTCATGGCCTAACAGATCTGTGTATTCTGTTCCTACCAAAATTCAAGGAAAAATAGTGCTCTGTAAACTCAGCCTTGAACCATGAGCTGCATGAGATATTTTCACAACCCTGATTATTGGAAGCACATATACAGAAGTGTGGGCCCAAATACAGAAATCCAGAAAGCTTCCCAAGATGTCACGTAGCTGCAGAGCCTCTTTCATTGGGTTAAAATTATGAAAGATTGCCACGTGGTTGCCAGCACCACTCCTTGAGCTGAGAACATTTCCCTTTTAGGAAGATGTCAAATCTTTTGATCAGGATTTACTTCCCTTTCCCACTGCTCATTGCTTTTCTGTGGCTTCTGCATAAATAGCACTTGGGGTTGCATAGTTTTTTTCTTTCCTCTAACAAAACTGAAAGTTGTCAGCAACAGCACACAGAAGGAAATACTGAACACACCAGAAGGCACAAGAGCTGAGGTAGGACAAGATTTGTCTGCTTCTTCTGCTGTAGATAAAAATGGTTGCAATACTTAAAATACAACCTACTTCTATTTCTTAGTACTCACAGTAAGCTTTTTATTTGTCAGAACTTGCAATCATTAACTAAATTTCTCTATGACAAAGCCTGTCTTGAGAATTTCTTTTTGTCAGAAAAAAAGACTGGATTTATGTAACTAAGGGTGTTTGCCAGGCAGATAACAATCAAGTTGTGGATCTAAGTAAGTGACCCTTGTTTTTTAACTAGCTGAAAAATATGTATTTGGTTTATGGCAAACTTTTAAAATAAAAGGTGTTAAATGTCAGACTCTTAGTTTTTGTTTTTGTTTTTTAAATTATTTTGCATGTATTATAGAAAGGTTAATAGAATGCCATGTTTTGAATGAATTCAGTGTTAATTCTAAATACTGCATTCTGTTACATTTGATCTTGATAATGCTGCTTCTGAAATACAAAATGAATGATAGAGAGAAAACCAATGGGAACTTTAAAAAGTGGTGAGAACTACTGTTTTTCTCAGAAGTGCAGTGGCAAATCCAAGTGATCTCCTTTATAGCAGCAATATCATAACCACCTTCTTATTTGTGTAATAAATGTGAGACTGTGTGTCTGGGTCCACTTCAGACAAAGTGTTATTGTGATAGATGCACAGAGCATCTCTTTTTCTTGGCATAAAAGGATCTATGTATTCATGACTTAACATAGCAAAGTATTGTATTTTGAATGAACAGCTCGATCTCCCTATTTAACTTTGCATATGCAGAACACCTTATTAAAAATAGCTTCTTTGGTAGTTACTGATTTTACAGTGAATGCAGTGTTTCGGAGCAGCAGATCTGAGATCAGCAGTTTGGGAATGAAGAGTTTCATGTTTACAACTTTAGTGACAGCGGAGTTTTCATATTTACACCTTTAGCAGCAGTCCCCCTTCACCCCCCCTCTCCAAAAGAAAAGTGTCCTTCTGTCCAGGCATGGCATAGAAATCTTTCCCACTGTCTGCTGGGGTACTGGATAACTTGATTGACTGTTTATGGCTGACCCTTTGACTAGAACAGGGAGTAGCCCAGGGCTGCTGACTAGTGCTGCTTTCTCGGTAACAGCTTTCAGACATACAGGATGGAATCTCTGTATTAATGTCACTGCAGACATTGGCCTGATGTCACCAGCAGGAATTAGGGATAACACGGTAAAGTAAACTCTGGTAGTTTCACTGCTAGGAACCAGGGGCAAATTGTGACTGTAAGACATGCGCTGACAGCTCAGACTAGCCCAGTCCTTCTAGCCGAATATTCAATCTCTGATGTTGGCAATAAGTGAGACTGGTGAGAGACAGTACATGGGCTCAACCAGAGTGCTTTCCCCTTGCGTTTCCCCAACATCGCGACTGCTGCCCAGAGGTGCTGGGGAGTACATCCCTACCTGGGCTTTTGTTTCCCATTTATTGGCCATACCTTTGGCCAATGCAGTGACCCCACTGAGCCTCCTGCAGCAGCAGGCTCCTGACACTGCCAGCTCCTCGCTGCTTGGGAGACCACCCTCTTTTATCTGTTTGAAAACAAACTCCCAACAGCTCTCCCGAGCACCCTAGTCCCAGTACTGCCAGACCTTACAAATAACAGTACACATTCACGCCACTCACCACATCCTTGACTCTGTAAACTTTGACCATATCCTTCTTCAGCCTCCTCCTTTCTATACTGAAGAGTTTCAGTCTTTTTAGTCCTTGCTCTGTTTCCCTGACCCTTCACTTGCCCCTCTCTGCACCCTCTCTAACTCCATAATCTCTTTTACTGGTGTAGAGACCAGAGCTGCTTACTATGGGGACACATGGAGATTTTATATAAGGAGATTTTATATAAGTTGCTCTCTGGCAACTTAGTTCTCGGTGCAGAGCTTTGTCAAATGCAACTGTTTAAATGCATACATACCCATATATACATACAAAATGACTGCGGAGCTCCCTTCATCCATCATCCTCACAGCCCTTCAGCAATAAATGGGGCAGGATCTCCCTTTTCAGAAAACATGCTGACTCCTTCTCAGCAGACTGGCATTTCAGCAAGCTCAGCACCTTTGTTCTTCATTACAGACCTCCATGCAATGTGCCAGAGGTGGAAATTGGTCTCAGCAGTCAGTAGTTCACAGCACTGAGATGACCAGCTCATGGTCCCTCGAGCTGCCCTCTCAAGTCCTTCTTGTAGACCAGAGCTGCACTGGTGATGGGCCAGTCCCCTGGCACAGCACCTGATTGTAATGGTGGGTTACGTGCCTTGGCCGGCAGTATCACATCTGAAATCCTTCAGCATACTCATATGAATGCCATCTGGTGCTGATTACTTATTGGCCTTTGACTTATATGGCTGGTTTAATATTTCCTGCACACATCTCTTGAGTGGAGCTGGCTCCTCTGGCCTGTTTGTTGCATCAGCCGTGAAAATACCCCAACATCTTTAGGAAGAAAGAGGGAGTTCACCGAGTTTCTCTGCTATGGCCCGTTGTCTATAAGAGATCTTTTGCCATCAAGCAGCCTGGCCAAATTCCTAGCAGTCTTTCATTTTTCAATGGGTTTACAAAGCCTACTGTCAGCCCGAGAATCCTTTAGGTGTTTTTCACTTCTTTTTTTTTTAATTAGTGCTCTCAGTTTCCTTTATGTATTTGACAGGCTTTCCTGTTCTCATTTGGACAAGCCTTCTAAGTCTGAGCCTTGCTGACTATTCTACCAAAACACATAGGGCTCAATATTTATTAAAAATATCTATTCATTTTGGAATATAGGCTTCTAACACAGCTTTTGTTCATTTTTCTGTTTGTTTTTCTAAACAACTCCCAAAATTACATAGGCTTCATACTTCTGGGACTGGTCCTCTGTCCTACAACACTGCAGAACTCAGCTCTACTGTGATTGCTAGTGCAGGGCTCCCTCCACCAAAACCTGCTTGAACTAGGATCTGTGCAGCAGTAAAGATCAAATGTAGAATAACATTTTGTGTTGTGGATTTGTTTGCAGAACTAATTATTCTAGGAATGAGGCATTTCTTGCATATGGACATTGTATTCTGCTTCTGCAGCATTGCATCTTTACAAAGGCACTCGAAATCTCCTGCTATTGCTTTCAGCTTCCTATTCTCACTTACTATTTTCTGATGACTGCCCCCATCATGATGAGGAGTTTGGTAGTGCATTCCTAGTACTATATTTTTATTATTAGAGTATGGGATATCTGCCTACAAGAACTCTGCTAGCCATAATATTTTTATGCTGTTGCAAGTTAGATAGTCACTCCTCCACCTGTGCATCCTACACTATCATTACCATGAAGCTGTTAGCATGGCAACGCAGGCTCCCATTGATTATCCTCTCTCTAGCAGGTCTCTGAGGTTCCCCTTGCATCAGGGTTACTGTCTCATGTCAAGCCTTCCAGCCTCCCTTCCTCATTTTGGGCTTTGAGCATCGGTGCAGAATTACGTTCAAGCTTTGCTTTTGACCAGTCACTCAAGATAGCATGTTGCAGCCAAGTGGATTTGTGGGCAGTTAGATTTGCCTTCCCTAGTTATTGCAATTGGGCTTTATTTCCCTCCTGGTCCTGTGAGAAGTGCACTGGATGTCAATTCATTGCCCTCGCAGGTCTCATCAGTCCAGCCCCCTAAATTTCTCCTCTTTGCTGTCTCATTCATACACTGAAATGCTGATTCTCACCTGAACTTCTTTCTTACCTCATAGCTGAGCCCAAAAGATGCCACCTTCAACCCCAGTGCCCACAGTGACCACAGCCACCACCAGCCCCTCTCCTGCACTCCTGAGTGATCTGCACAAATACCTCATGAGATCTGCTCCCCAGGCAGACCTGCTCCTGCTCTGTTCTTGCTGAGCCACTCTTGCCTGAGGACAGCCCTCCTTGTCCCTCTGCATCCACAGCCCCTTGTCCTGCACACACGTGCACAAAACCTACCCCAGGGAGGCAGCCATACACGTTGCACATTGACCAGTTTATGGAGTAACCCCCACTTTGCTGGTAGATGGTTCAGGGTCTGGAGTATCTTTCTTATGAGGAAAAGACTGAGAGAGCTAGATCTGTTCAGCATGGACAAGGCTGACAGGGGATCTTATTTACACTTTTAAATATCACAGGGGTGGGTGTTGAGAGGATGGGACCAGACTCTTTTCAGTGGTGCCCAACAACAGGACGAGGGGCAACAGGCACAGATTGAAGCACAGGAGATTCCATCTAAACATGAGGAGAAACTTCTTTACTTTGAGGGTGCCGGAGCACTGGAACAGGCTGCCCAGAGAGGTTGTGGAGTCTCCTTCTATGGAGACATCCAAGACCCACATGGACACATTCATGTGCAATCTACTCTAGGTGAACCTGCCTGAGCAGGTGAGTTGGACTAGATGATCTCCAGGGGTCTCTTCCAATCCCAAGCATTCTGTGATTCTGTGATTCTATAGACTGCCACCTGCATCCTGAGCTTAAAATCTGATAGTTTTATGGCACTTTCTTTAGTTTAGTATCTTCTCCAATTAAACCAACTTCTTATTTTTGCTGTATCAGTTTTCCACCTGGTTTGTGCACTGATTTGTTAAGGATGTTAGATTCACCTCTGGAAAGGAATACCCCTCAGTTATACCCTTGCCTCAAATCACAATCAAGCCAGGCTAAGATAAAAGGCAAAATATTTATTCGTAATAAGTAGATATAATTTATAATATGTGTAATTTACAACAAAAGGTAACTATTCATTTATAAAATCCATACTAATCAAGCCATAAATGTTTCTAAAGTACTTCACAGAGGTAAAGAAAATAAAAAACTTCTTCCAAACTCTACATCTAATCTACTTAAACAGCAGTTATTTCAGAAAATCCTCCATTTTTCATGCTCAGCTAATGTCCTCTCTTTTTCCTACCAGAGTGGTTATCAGAGCCTTGGGACATGTGTCAGCTTCTTCTACTCAATAGCTGCCACCAGGGAAACTCAGATATAGAAACAAATCTCCAGCTAGGGAGCTTCTACCAGAGGAGTCTTGCAGTATCACTTAAGAGAGATTCCCATTTCAGACTGTCCCTTTCTCTCCCTCTTTTTTCTCAGAGGGCTGTTAGATCGTACCACCGATCTCCCTTCTGAAGCCTTTGGGAGGACCTTGTAGGTCCAGTCTCTCACTCAAAACACACCCTGCTCATTTATGACCTAGAAGACAGTCTGGACACTCTTGTTGAAAACAAAGTTCATTGCCTGTCCTTAGATATGTCATCGATTTTGTTTATCTGGGAGCCATCTCCTGACCTTACCTGGCTAATGAACAGCTCTAGGTTTCAAGAAGCAGTAAAATTCTCCCCTTCTCCTCCATGTTGCTTGAGATAGACCTGTGTGAAATGAATCTTTCACTGCACCTTCCTTTATTTTGATCCGTGTGTTAAAACATGACTAATAGGAGCATGTACATATGATAACCATGCAACTCATCCTTGGCCCTCGACTGAGGGCAGACACCATGGTGGTTAACAGCCTTCAGATGTCTGGTCCACAGCCTCTTTCTCTTAGGCATCCCATAAAGGTTGAAAGTTGGAGACGAGTCTGAGTACTGGCTTTCTTGTCAGGTCCAAGGATGCTGAGTTTTCTCAATTACACATGCATATTTAGTTTCCTAAAGCTAGAAGGAGAAATGAGGAGCACCAAATAGCTTTGATGGTACTTGTTAGCCAGATAACCTCATGTGAAGAGCCTGAGCAAAGTACCTCAGCCTCTGTGCTTGTAGTGCTCTCCCCAGGGTGCAGGGACCCAAGGGCTTTTCATCACCTGAATTTTCATTGCCCTAATCCCATCCTTCAGCAGACAGCATTGGACCACCAGCCAGTGCTCGCAGTGCTCAGCAGGGCTTTGAATTTGTTTATGCTCCAGGTTCTTCATTCTCATTTGACTCCTCTAAGTTGCAGGTTTCACATACAACAGGAATACTTCAACAGGTGGCAAATCACTGATATTTTCTTGCGTTTTGGTGTTTCTAGAGGTAAGGATGCTTGGGCCACAGGAAATCACAGTCAGATGGGCTCTTCCCTTTGCAGTACCTTGGGCTGTGATGTTTCCCTGCAAAATGGGGAGATCAGCTTCAACTGGGAGAAAAGCTGGTCTGTAATACCACACAGAAAACATGTACATCAGACAGTCGCTTTGTGCAGAAAACCATAACCATTCAAAACTCCTTGGGCTGCAAAATATTTGTTGTTAGGAAGTGTACCTTGTTTCACCCCTCTGTGGGGGAAGAGGATCTCAAATGAGGAGATTTCCTTTAGGAGCATGTGTTTACTGAAGCTGGAGCTTTGCCGACCCCAAATATCCAGTTTACCCACTTCTGGTCTTCAGCGCTCCTAAGTTCAGCAGATATTATTATTATTTCTGGAGGGTTAATTTCAGGCACTGTGGGGATGAGTATGACACTGATGGGAGCAAATGTCCTTCCCAAAGCCACCATGCTCCCATATTGAGATGCGGGGGGGGGAGGGATAAATCCTGCTCCTTGGGAGCCCAGCCCAGGGCTCACACTTCCCACGCTCCCTGTCACAGCGGGGTCAGATAAAAGGCAGCTGCTGGGCCACATCTTGTTGCTATATTAAGGGATTCAGACAGACCCTGAGACACTGCCTTGAAGATACCATGGGTGGCTCTGAGCATAGCACAGGCTCCCGTTTACAGTGCACTGGAAATACTGCACTGGGTAACTGGGAGCCCAGAGCACCCAAATCCAGAGCCCATTTCCACCTTTAGGGAGACTCCACTTGTGCAAATAAATCAATTCAAAACATGAAGCCAGTGAGGTTCAGAATAAGAGACAAGATGTATTTATGTACCACTGACCCATTATCACTCTCACTAAAGCAAATTAAAAGCTTCTTTTTTGTGCAACTAGAAATGCCACAAAGTTCTGGGGTTTAGGCTAAAACTTTCTTTGCTCCATCTTTAGAATATGTTGTCAGATGCAGAGAGGGAATTGCTTGCTGCTGTTAAACAAGCAACAATACTGAAACCTTCCTTTCGAAATACTACTAGCTCCAGGTCAGCTCAGAGGATAAATCAGGACTTCACCAAGGAAATAGACTCCAATGAGGAAAAAAAAATTATTTAGAGTATTTTAGTGCTGAGTGGTTTTGATTTGATTGAATTATAGCCTCAGATGAGGAAATATGTCACCCTCTGTGAACACAGCCCATTTTCTCAAAGACCATTTTCATTAGGGCTGCAAACATGGGCTGCCCTGGAAGCTGCAGTACGTGTAGATGACTGTCTGATGCGGAGCAGTTGAGCACAAAAAAGGTTCAGAAAGTGTTAAATGAAGCAAAGGCCCCACGAACACAGTCATAGAAAGACATCAGAAACTTAAACGAAAGAGAAATACAGTGCAAGGAGGATTGTGGTTAGTGATTTCTGGCAGCACTTTCATAGGCTAAGGCAACAACCAGCTGCTGTAATACTGAAACTGTTTAGAGCTGACTTGGGGCTTTAAACCTTGAGATGTGTGTTTACAGGGACATCACAAGTAATTACTCATTAATTAACCTGTACTTACCACTGACCTGTGCATCTCACAATTTCTGCCCTCAGCAACATAATGCCGAGTAGCAGAACTCCCTGCCCAGCCTGTAGCCCCATGCTCACACCAGTTCTTTTTACTTTGGCAGAAAGACGGAGGGCCTGGCTTTAGACTATGAATATCTCCGCGATGACACTAGATGACGACTTCACCAACAGCTCCTTCAACTGTACAACTGACAGCTTCAAGCAAGTCATTTATCCCGTCATGTACCTCTCTATCTTCATCCTGGGTGCTGTTGGAAATAGCCTCTCCATTTATGTTTTCTTCCAGCCTTCACAGAGGAAGACCTCGGTGAACATTTACATGCAGAACTTGGCTGTTTCAGATCTCATGTTTGTGAGCACTTTACCCTTTCGGGCCACATATTTCCTGATGGGATCACGTTGGATATTTGGTGACATCGTCTGCAGGATCATGACTTACTCCTTGTACGTGAACATGTACTGCAGCATTTATTTTCTCACCGTGCTCAGCATGGTTCGTTTTACAGCCATCGTCTACCCATTCAAGCAGTGGAAAGCAACCAGCATGAGGTATGCCAAGATAATATGTGCAGCTATATGGCTCTTCGTGCTGGCAGCCTCCAGCCCTTTGTTAAGCAAGGAAATCGCTGGGTACAGGAACCCGGCCAAGTGCTTGGATCTTCATCCCTCCAGCACACATAGGCTCCTCATAATGAACTACGTTGTCCTCATCGTGGGCTTCATTTTGCCTTTTTGCACAATTATTGTCTGCTACATTTTTGCAATAAAAACATTGCTCAGGTCCAAGGCTCCACAGTGCAAGAAGACGGCCTGTCACAAGAAGGCACTGTCAGCCATCATCATCACTCTCATCCTCTTCCTCCTCTGCTTCTTGCCATATCATGTACTGCGAACTGTTCACCTGATACGCAGCGGCTGCAGCCAGGCCAACCTGCCCATGCACAAAGCACTGGTGGTCACTCTCTGCCTCGCTGCCATGCACAGCTGCCTCGATCCTGTCCTCTATTACTTCGCTGCTGAGAATTTCAAAGCAAGAATCAGAAGTTTATACCGCAGGTAGCTGATGCAGAAATGCAAAATGATATATAGACAGTTCTGATGTGACATCTAGACTGAGTCCATACTACTCAATGGCTGAAGCTGTGTGGTGCTAGCCAGCCTGCAGCCATGCTACTCAGTGCCAGGCACCTCCAGCGCAGAAGAGGCTTGGAAGGAGCTCACTGGGGATGGCCAAAACCAAGGCAGGATGATCAGAGGTCACATCCCTGGGTGTGATCCCTGATCCTCTTCTACTTAACAGTGTAGATATCCTTCTAGTGTTCATCCTCCTCAGAACAATGGATTGAAAGAGATTTACCTAATCTAAGTCAATTTATTTAATTTCACAATACTGAAACAGTGACTTAAAGGGAAACTGCTCACCTGACCAACTCAGTGTCTGTGTCTGAACCTCTCTGTGCTCTGTTTCCCTGTGTGTGCAGAGGTGCGTGGTTCAGACTCTGTGACACTCAACTGCCTCATAGCACCCTGTCAGTCCCCTTTGCAAACACCGGCCAAAGGTTTGCACACAGCAGAAATGTGAAGCGGCACTGATACTTTCCGCTGAGGCCAAACAGGACCCAACACCTGCTCAGGCTGTTCAGAAGGCATTAATGTTCCTAAATTTTCCACTCTTAGAAGGCCACAGAGGTAGTTTAGTTAACATTTCACTGATTACCAAACAAGATAACAATTTCAAGCAAGTTGCATCAGCATGGAGTGCTATGAGTAAGCCAGCTGCTGGTGGGGAGGGCAGGATGCGGGTGCACTGAACCAGCTGCCCCCTGAGGCTCTTCACATGGGTGCCTGATTCCTTCGGGGCCATCGCAACACATGTTTTTACGCTCATTGTTGCCACTGCTTTTCTGAAAGCCGCAGTTCGGTAGCTCAGTTCCCATGCAGGAATCCAGAGACAAACTTTTAGTATCATTTTTGTCCAAAAGGGTAGCTAGGGAGTGGTTTCCTCATCACAGGTAAACCAGCATGACAGCAAATCACTGCCAAAGACATCCCTAATCCCTCACCTCCTGCCTGCTCCAAGGAGGAAACTGGCCCCTTTTTTCAGAGGATTAACTTCAGTCGCTTTGAACTCCCTGACATCAAACATGTAGCAATGCGGTGAGGAAGTGTATTGTCAGGAACAGGAGGAAAGATGGATGGCAAAGGAGGAGGGCTGTTTTAGAAAGCAATTGGAAGCTACACCTATGTGTACTTCGGAAAATCTTGCCAAATCGCTGCCTGCATTTTTAAGTCTCCAAATTTTTTCTAAAATACATTTCCTAGAAATCAGACCACTTGCAATCAAGTATAAACAGGTTAAAAACTCAATCTGACCACAGCTAAATTTTTGTTTTAATTTCCTCATTTTTTCATAAATAAGTCAAGATGTTTAGTCATATTTTCCAGGCAAGCAGCCTGTCCCATATGAAAATGAACAAAAATGCTGAAAGCATTCCCTCCCTGTGAAATCCACCCAAAAATAGGTTTCTGTCAGTGAAGATACTTTCTCATTATTGCTCCCAAACAAAAATAACTGCTGCTAGCTATTTTCAGCTCTGTCTGAAATATGCAGAAAACAAATAATTGCTGGTCAGGTGGAAAAGTACTTGGCAAATCACTGTGAAAGTCACATTTTTCTTGGCTATCTAAGGGTTATGTTCAATTGCAGAGTCAATCTATCTTGGTCACTTTCTGCTGCCTTTGATGTAAGCATAGAGTTTTATCATAAGTCTTCACTAAAGTTCATGTTCCAAATCCTTATTTTGATAACCCAGTGACGTACCTGAGAGCTGACCTAATGATGCCGTGTGAACTCCTGCAGTGCTTGGTCCCATGCTATTGAAGGAAAAGGGAATATTACCACCGTCTTGCAATGGAATGGGATTGAGATGGTTGCCTGTGCAGAGGGGTCATGGACAAATAATTGGAAGGAAGGGGGTAAACTATTTTTCCATGGTTTCACCCTGTTGGGAGCAGACCTGAGCAGGGACAAGTGACAGTCTTAGTGCCTCTGACGAGATACTGTACACCTTAAATACTACAAGGGAGCAGAAATACTTAGTCACAGTCTAATCTCACTAATGTGTTTTTGTCTTTATCTATCCAATGCACCTTATTATCAGATGATTTTGCATCTAGAGGATATATGTAACTCACTTATGAGGTCAATTTTTTTTTTTATCGACCATGCTACAACTTTGTTAGCAATTGAATTAACTGTCAAACATATGTTTTAATAAACTAGATTTACTAGTTGCTGAAAATATGCTTTTTATTGATTCTACAGCTAACAAGGAATCTCCTCGGAGTGCAGGGGGAGAAAGACCAAGAAACAGATATTGAGTTTCTGTAAGTGGGCCATTATTTCCCAGGAGAGAAATGTCTTTGGAGGTGTGAGAGCTGCCTTCCTCACCTCACTGACAAAATAGTGGGGAACATCAGTCAAAATGTGGGGTGCAGATAAAGTAATTGATATTTTTATTATTATTATTTACTTGCAAAAGGATTCAAGACCATTCTGGTCAGGGATCCTCACATGCAGATTTAACAACACTTGCATAACATGCCACATTCCTATTTGCTGCCATTTCTCCATCTGGTATCCTTGCAGGTCTCTACTTGTGGAGCTGAAGACCAGGGTTCTTTGCTGTGGAAGTATCATAGTAAAAAATGTAGTAAAAAAAAAAGACACAATATTTATTCTGAAAAGTAAACCTCCTAACAGTTAAATTATTAGCAATGCCTCTAAGTCTCTCAAGGGACCACCTACCCCTTAAAAAGTTTTTTGATACATTTTCTTAGTTTTCCACAAGACAACATCTAAGAATAGCTTTGTGCATAGAAAGTTAAAGCAACAGTGAACTTTTGAGCTTGAAGAAGAAATAAGAACAGGAAATGAAGTCTTTGGGTGACTGGCACCCCTAAGTGACAGAAAATGTTCTAGATTCATATGCATGTTTTCTTGTCATTCAGGGAAGCCCTGGTATGTCTAGACTAGGGGTGTTAAACTCAATTTCATTGGGGCCACATCAGCCTCATGGTCGCCTTCAAAGGTTGCCCCTGGTTAAAATGGATTTGACACACCTGCTCTAGACAAAAGTAATTTTTCAGTGCAAAGCTACACCAGAGACACCAGGTTATGTTTGCCTGATGAAGTCATGTTGCAGCAGGCAGCAGAGCATCATGCCTTTATTTTAAGCAATGCATTATTATATTCATTTTCATGGTGGATCCTCTGCTTTCCTCAGCTTACATCCTTTAACTATGGTGTATATTTTGCTTTAGCTGCTGAGAGTATCTGGAGAAAGGGGTGCACATTTTGCTGCTCTGCATCTCCTTCTGAGGTGCACATTTCTCTATGCTACAACAGCATGTTGCGCTGGCAGCAGAGCAAGCATCGGACTTTTCCCCTCTGTCTTAGGGCTGTTCATGCTTCTCTTGGTCCTTTGGACTGGGTAAGACAGAAATGACCTGCTGCACCACCAGCTGATGGGAGCAGAAATAAGATCCATCCGAAATAACCAAGTATAATCGCAGTAGGAAGAGTCAGATGCTGTTTCAACAGTGACACCATCCTTTGGTTAATGTTTTGATCTCTTGTGTCTTATTTGAGCCAGTTTAAATTACGGGCTATTTAAAAGAGTAAATTAAATATAAGTGCAGTTTCCCAGAGGGAGTCCAATATTTTCCAAGGCACTTCAGCTTTCTGATCAGCGTTGACTCTGACCTGTCAGGCACATGACTGTCCTGGTGCGGGTGTGCAGTTGTATACCTCTCACACAGTTGTGCTGTGTATAAACAGGAAACTTTCTGGACATCTGCAAAGACAAGCAATATATTTAATTGCATGCAGCTGATGGTACGTAGTTACATCTGTTTGTTCACCAGTCAACAGCTTAAGGAGGCCAAAGAAATTAAATAGTTTCCTTTGTCCCAAGTTCCCTTTTTGCCTTTCAGAAAAAATTGGCCAGATTTCCACCACCCTTTCCCCTCCTTTTGATTTTACAACTGAAAGGATAAAGCTGCCTGATGAGAGGGACAAAGCCCAGTTGCTCAAGTCACATTCCTGCCCACAGGGCAAAAAAATTGAACCTTTATTTCTGATGCTGAGAAATAAAGCTCTGGACCTTGGTTCCACCTGTATTGCCCCATGTAGGGCTTGAATGCTTGGAGTGGCAGCTGGCAGGTTCACTCATCAGGTTTGCTGTCTGCATTTCTATATGTTGAGCATAATAACTGTCAGATGATAATATGTCTTCTGAGCAGGCATGGTAGATGCAACTAGGGGTGATTCACTCAGAATGGAGCTGTGTTTCATAACATAAATAATTTTTGGGAAGGAAATCCCTGAAGAGAGGATCTGCACTTTGTCCAGATATTTTTTGTTATTGCCAGCTTTCAATTCTGTGGGCAGGAAGCCTGGCTGCCTCTGGCAGGCCACCTCCAGGCCCCTTCTGAGGTCAAGCCCGAGAAGCCCACCACAGCAGACAAATCCCTGCTTGCACTTGGTTTCTCCTTGCACCTAGTCACTTACCAGAGTTTTGAGAAGTTTAAGGGTGCTTTGCTGATTGCTGAGATGCTGCTTGCCTGCTGCAAGTTAGCTTTTTTTACTTGGTGACAACTAGGGCAAAAAATCCAGAAAGAATGAGAAAATCTAGCTCAAGAGCCATCATACATCTTCTGAAGCCCTTTATTACTGCAGCTGGAGTAGTCTTTTCTGGTGGTCCCTCACCACTAAAATAGAAAATATAAACCAAAGTCAGGAATGTGAGTATGCTCCAAAAACCAGTGCTCTGAGATTGGCTTTTTTTCTTGGTCTTTTCTTAATTTTGAACCCCATTGAACCTAATCATTGAAGACCATGAAGAATTCCCTTTATAAAGCTGCTAGCAACAGCACAGGCACACCTAGATCCTCCAGAAGTGGAGGTGGTGTGTGGAGGACTCGGCTCAGTGCTGTTACACCAGCCTTTCACAGGTGCACAGTCACCAGGGCAGTCTGTGGACCTGGGTACGTGCACATACTCCGGCCATCCATGTTCATGGACATTCCTACGCCCTGGGAACATTCCAGCTACATCTCATTCCATGCCAGCAAAAATCCAGCCTGAGCATCAGCCACCTCCTACCCAGGTTTGTGTCCTGATTGCCACAGAAAGGAAAACTGGGTACAGAGACCAGGTGGGAAGAACATGCTCCAGCAGGTCACCAGCCTGCATGGGGAGCACACCCACATGTTGTGTCTGGCCATACCACCTTCACTGAGCTTTTAGTACCAGATACAATTAAAGATTGTCCCCTTTCCAGTTCTCTTCCTGTCAGATTTTGGATTGCACTTACATAGTGATTTATACTCAAAGACAAAGAAGTCAGTGTCCACCTGCAGATCCTTCTCCAGGGTCCCTCTTTTTACCATTTACTTTCAGGGCCATCACAGTTCAAACAGCAGCCTGTGCTCTCACAGGAGGAATCTATCTACATACTTACATGGAGCATGATGAGCTCAGGCCATACCAACACAGTCTGTGGTGCCTCTTCCTATTTTCTGACCATCTGATCTAAGGTTTGCATACTGTGTCTTTCTGGAAGGATCCTGCAAACCTGACTCAAACTCAGCAAACCTCAACAGCACACGAGACATGACATGGGCAGCCTGGCAATGGGGATATGTTCTTTAGCTTGTGCTATGGAAGTGGATAAATATGGAAATGATGGACTTTCCTCAGGCACCAACTCCAGTGATGCACTTTAGATTGACAAGAGCCAAAAAGAGTTATTGTTGTGTCCTACAGATTATCTTGGGCTTCTCCAAAGCCATGACTAAAAGCAGGCCCTCAAAGCCACGACCCACCACAGAGTTCCCCCATGACCTTGAGCCAAGACAGCACTGCAATGTACTTGGGTGGATGCTACTCCTAACTCACCATCAATTGCATTGACATCAGGGCCACCAGCGTGTTGAGGCAAAGCCTTTCCAAATACCACTCCTCAGTAAGACCTTTTGCCCTGAGTAATCCAGCAGTAAGCGCCTTTAAAAACCACAGGATTTCTTCATGAAAGCTCTTGGGCAATGGTCTCCTCTTAAATCTTCTAAAGCAAGACTGCACACACAGCTACTCATTCAGCCAAAACAGTAAGATCGACGCAGGAAAATCCACTTTACAAAAGGGAGCTCCCAAACCAAAATACCCCCTCTCCCATGGCCTCTCCTGGGCCAGTACATGTTGCTGTTTCTATCGCTACAGTTTACACCCCATCCAAGGACAAGGCCCATGGGATGACATGGCTCTGGAGGCAGTCCAAGACCTGTAGGCAGGGGGTTTGTACCTGGTCAGAAGAGAAGGAACAAGGATGGCAGTCATTCTTGCACCTCCTGGGCAGCTTGGGGGTCCAAGAATACCTTGATGCCTGCCCATCTTCCCTGCCCCCTCCCCACTCAATCAGGCACATGACTCCTTTCTCACTTTGGTAGTCCAATGGATGGAGAACCAGAGGGAAATTTTTCAACTAAGCATGACTAATAGTGACTTCAAGGCTCACCCAGTTTCATAGGGAACTGGGGTCATGGGGCAAAGAGAAAGTGACAGTTAGGCGAATAATACCAGAGATTTTCTCAGAAAACAGCAAAAAGCAAGGAAATTATAAAACCTCTACCAGGAACATGGCAACCTCATGGCAACATCTCCATTTCAGAAATTCATCTAGTTTGAACTAGTCTACCAGGAACGAGACTCAGAAGTCACAGAGGAGTAGGTCCCAGTTGCTTGGACTGTGCCCACAGCCAAGAACTTTCTTCATGTTTCATATTTGGTACATTTCAAGATGTTTCATTTCTGACTTGTGGGCATTATCATAGTCATCACATGGTGCTATAATATACTTGTCTTTGGTGTGCCCATCCTGATTCCTAATTTCTCAGCACACATTTATTGATTTTGGAATTTATATTTAGCATGCAGTAATTAAAGGCAGCAGCAGAAAATTTAAATACCTTAACCATAAGTAAGAAGGTTAAGCATGTTCAGTCATATAGTGCATTAAAAAAAAGCATGTGTATCTATATATATATACACACATATGCAGACACATGCACACTGTCCTATTTATTATTTATTTTATTTTTATATGTATATATATGTATATATGCATGACCATAGACGTTAATTTGCAAAATTAATGAACACATATTTGGTAATCAGTGCCAAACTTCTCAAAACTAATGTCCTTTATAACCCTATTCCATTAATATCCCAGTGATGGATTTTTAAAAAGAATGCACTCAGGACTAGCCAGCCATCCCTACTTGTATAAGGAAGTGAATCTTCGGTACCTAAGTGTTGTATCTGTTCTGGTGAAACCTGTTCCTCACTGGGGGGGAAATACAAAAAAAAAAAAACACCCAAAACCTCTTGACGTAGGTCTTGCTAAATTTTGTTTAACATCCTTATTACAAGAGAAATTCTACTTCCAGTTTCATCAGGACTCCCACTTTGGCCTGAGGTGATAGGTAAAGCCTTTGAGACACTGTCTTTTTTCAAGAAGTTGACAAGCTGTCTTTTTTCACATGCATGAAAACCATGTGGAAAGGAGTTCAAAAATCTCTACTGACAACTGGGAAAAAAAAAGGACAGATTTTTGGCCCAGTGCTGGTATAGTAAAACAATGTTTCTTGCCCTGTGGTGTGCAGATCAGTAGGATCCATAGATCCTTCTAAGAGACTACAGTATGCAAGAAAAAATGTAAAATCTACTGTTGATTGGATTAAATGTGCTATTAGGAGGTTCATACCTTCAGAGGGAAGCAGAAAGCTGTCATGAAGCATCGTTTGTGGAATGTTTCCCAAAATGCAAATATCTGTGTTTAGTGCGTGTGCTACCAGTGTGTGCAAATAAGAGTGTAAAAGCAGCAAGGCTGAACATCAGATTTGGAGAAATTCTGCACAAGGTCCATTGGAGAGCGCTGCACACTGGCTGCACTCCTGAGCACTTCAGTTTACATGAGGAAAAAAGAAAAATCTAGCAAAAAATCAAACACTGAAGAAAGCAAAGCGATTTGATTAAAATATTTAGGACTTTTAACCTAAACCCACTCTCTCACATCAAGAGCAATGTTGCAAATTACAACTAATTTATCATTGTGGAAGGCAACAAGAGAATTCCAATTTTTGAAGTAGAATGAAGAGATGAAAATGTAATACCCAAAAATAAAGATGAAATAAAGTTATATTGAAGACTCATGAGAAATTGAAATTGATTTGAAGGCCGATATAATCTTTCTGCAGTAGAAGATGGTATTATATCTTCTTCCCATACACAAACGTATAAGAAGCAATCAAATTTTATGGTTTCTGAAAAGATGTGCCATATGTGGGTGTGGTAACGGAACACAGTCAGATAGTTCTGCTGCTCTGGGGACTTTTGCTCATACACCGTGGGATTCCCCAGCTGCCTCCAGCAAATGTGGAAAAACATAAAATAAGATACAAACTACACTGATGCTATATTTTCAAAATCCAAGCAGGACATTTAGTAAGTGCCCAAAACCAAGCAACGCAGAAAAGGATGTTAATAATTATCTTAATTTCTATGGGAGGAGAGAGATGGAAAATTAAGTCTGAGGAGAGGAAGAAGTGAGTATGAAGACCATAACTATAGGATAGTAGAACTCATACGCATGGAGCTGTGTCCTTCTGTGGCCAGATGCCTTCCTGGCCTGAGACAAATTAAAATCAGTCAGATGATTTAGAACTCAGTATTTCTGTACCGTACTGTAGTATACAATAAAACTGCATGTAATGGGTGTGGAGACAAAGTCTAAAGTTTGAGCAGAGCTGTGTGGTGAACAGCAAGACGCTACCTTAAAGAGCAGAGATTTCCATCTCATAAACCACACTCGGATAGTAAACACAACTGCAAGGTTCAGAGAAACATAAAGAGGTCATGCAGTGAGGATGTGCATTTAAATCATCCCAAGTACATCTGTCTACCATCAGGTGTAAAAGTCCGGTGCAGGGGATTTACCTCAGATAACCTTGGCTGAAGATGTGTCCCAAGCAGGAGTGCTGTGAAAAAGCTTCAGTATATTTTAAGAAAACTCTCCAGTGCATTAAACATGGTGTTATTTCTTCCCATAAAGCGCATAATCAGGCAGACATAATTTTCCCCAGATTTGTGATGTAAGAAAACAGCTCCAGTTCCTTGACATTTCCCCATCATGCCCCATTGCAAGAACTGCTTCATATCAGCTCTAACCCTCCAAGTGGATTTTGCTCTGTCCTTGCAAAGGTCGACTCCTTTTTCCTCCACCCACCCTCTGACAGATTTGCTCCTGCCCAGCGCTGCCTGCTCCACTGGCCAAGCCTCCCCAGCGTATATCGGCTGGCTCAGGTTTCCTGTGCTGCAAGAGACAGATATACCAGGTCAGTGCTAATGTCCATCTAGATGTCTCCATCTGCTCTGTGAGTCATCCTGCAAGAGACAGGCTCAGCAGTTGTCTGTATTTCTGACATGGTTGTTGGTGGTTTCCTAATAAGCTGAGTAGGGGAAAACCAGCAGCACTATCTCTGGCTGTAATTCAGAGAATTTCATAGAATCATAAAATCTTTTTGATTGTAAGAAACCCTCAAGATCATGTAGTCCAACCATTGACCTAAAACTGGCACTAAACCATATCAAGGGGAAACATTTTAGTTTTCACGTTTTTCCTAGGTTAAACATGTCACATACTTTTTGCACAGTGTCTCCAGTTGCCTGATCATCCTGGTCATTCTTCTCCACACCCATTTGAGGCTGCATCTTCCTGGACATGCATGTTGATGTCTGTACAGGCTGTTTCAGCTTGTGAAATAAAAATCAACATTGGCACATTTTCCTACCTTTACGGGGATGAGGGACAAATTACTGGACCGATACACAGAATCACAGAATGGTTGTGGTTGGAAGGGACCTCTGGAGATCATCTAGTCCAACCCATCTGCTAAAGTAGGTTCACCCAGAGCAGATCACACATGAATGTGTCCATGTGGGTCTTGAATGTCTCCAGAGAAGGAGACTCCACAGCCTCTCTGGGCAGCCTGTTCCAGTGCTCCGGCACCCTGAACGTAAAGTTTCTCCTCATATTCTGATGGAACTTCCTATGCTTCAGTTTGTGCCTGTTGCCTCTCATCTTGTCATTGGGCACCACTGAAAGGAGAACAAACAACATTGGTGTTCCTGTGGCGGGTATTTGCTCCATGGCCACCTAATATACTTCTATTTACCACAGGTTTTTGACATAATACAGGAGTTCTTTGCTTGTGATTCTCTATCGTGTGCCCACTTCTGATGATTGTCAATAATAAGGTAAAAAGGAGTGAATTTCAGGTCTGATTCTTGAGGACCCACAGTACAAAACTCTCCCCAGCTTCCAGCTCCTTCCTCTAGCACTACTTGCTGTTACCTTTCCTTAGAGAAGGATAAATGACTGTTAGTTTTTATTGGCCCCATCTATCTACATTTTTTTTCTCCCTCTTAAGTAGCAGTAATGACCAAGAGCTGTTGCTCCCCAGCTTGAGGGAGATACTGAAACTTTTTACTTGCTGGTGATGACAGAGGATGTGGATGTCATCACACCAACTTAAAGGGGTCTCAAATGTCTTAAAGCAGGTCTATAAATTAGTTGGCAGGGAGCAGCTTTCTGGGAAGACAGCATGATCAACAGAGTTGAGGAGAGACTTTCCCGTCTTCTGTACCAGTATTCACACAACATAAGTAGGGGACAATGAAAGAAAAGAGGAAGAACATGCAAGGCAGGAATAATCAGTGGTGAGGAGAAGAGGAACTAGGAAAGAAAACAGAAAAAGAATTTTTAGAGGGATGACTTATGATAGCATGAGCCAGCTTTTTACACCAGGCTGGTGACTTCCCCGTGGGACAGCTTTCTTTGGCTTTTCACATTTCTGCCCCATGAGAAATGGGTGTCAGAGGCTGAGGAAGTGGCCTGTCCCGGGACAAGAAGTGTGAGGAGTCAGCCAGGCAGACCCTGGTTCCTCATGGCTACTGCTGGGAGCATGGAAGATCCAAGGGTCAGGACCTGGCCTTGATGAGGAAGATCAGGGAAAAGTCATGTTGATAAAATTATTGCCTTTGTGAGTAAGGTCTTTGTACTGGAATGAATACTGAAAGATGCTCCCAGGTTCTAGGGGTACAGTTATAATTGTGTTTTGGTGCTAGCTTCTGGCATCAGTTACATTTGTCACTTCTCCACCCACAGAAGATTGGAGTGGGGGCATATCAGACGGAAAGGGAGAGGGGAACAAAGGGAAGGCATACAAGCATACAACAGTGTGAAATAAGAACTAGGAAAAAAGGAGAAACAGTGAGCAATACAGAAATGTATGAGCAAAAGGAAGTGGACAGAAGAGAGAGGGAAAGGGAGACAAAGAAAATCTTATTGCTGAAGTCCAGGAAGGAAAGACATTCAGTGACAGAGAGGAAGACACGTGCTGCAGTTAACTGTATAGAAAAGCTTAACTGGCCCTTATGGGTGTAGACGTATAGCCAGTGACATCTGGGGAAGTTTTGGATTAATGTACTGATTACAACAGAAATGTCTAAAGTAAGAAGAGCTTAAGCTGTCCTGATGCAACAGCAGCGTACTTTGGACTACCCCTCCCAAGCAAACTCTTCCACTTTGTTGTGTGGCCTCAAGCCACTTACTTAAACTTGTAGCGTTTCAACTCCCCCATAAATAAAATGCAAAAAGCACTATGAACAACTGCATTACTTAAACCAGCAGCTGTAACAGCAATATCCCCATCCTTAAGCTGCTAGTGCAGCGAGCAGACTTTTATCAGCATTTGCAGGATTTCTGCTGGAAGTAGGGCCCCGAGAGTATGAATAATTTTGCCTTGTCGCAACAATGTATAAACTCAGTGTAGCTCCAAAGAGGTCAATGACTGCTTCAGATTTCTACAGGTAGAGCTGAATATAAAATGTGAGCAGCCTTGCAGAATTGTGAATAAAAACGAAGCAAATCCTGCTCCATCCCTTAGACTTCATACTAGTAACCACTGCATGCAGTTTGGTGTTTCTAAATATGCTTTTGTAATAAGGCAATGCAAGTGTTTAAAACACGGCCATCACAGATCAGCAGACAGAGCAAGTTCATAAAAGTAAATCCCTAGGTACAGATGACATCACCAAGCTCTTTAAATGATAAACTTTCACCTTTCTGAGCCAATACAAAAGAAGCCCATCTTCTTGCTAAAAATACGTTGTACCAGCAAATCGCATGCGCTCACACTACACATTAAAATGCAAAGAGAGCCACCTGGAATCTGAGGACAAATATGGTCCTGTGCCAGCACTTACTGATTCAAGGCTGTTCAAGTAATGCTTTTAAACAAGTAAAAATATCTGCTAATCCTGTCAAGAGGTTCTGCCGCGCTCTTGCCTCTCCTACTATGTCAGAGCAATTCCATGGCAATGGAATGATGCTGATACACAGTGACACATGAGAATGGAGGTCTGAGCTCTTACATTTCCAGTCCCCAGCACTCCAGAGAAAGGACAAGAAGAGAGGTGGTTGCCGTCAATCAGAGCCCTTGCACAAGGCAAGGCTTGGAAATGTCAATGAACCTGGAAAGATAAAAAGAACTGAAATTCACAGAAAGGCTTCAAAACTCACGCCACACTGAGAGAAGGTGAGTCTTTCAGGAAGACTCTCAATGATGAGTATCGTGGTCTTCTGGGACAGAGCATCAGCATGTGTTGGCTTGGATTTATAAGCTCCTTCTCTCAGAAAACAATCGCAGATAAGTTCTCGGTGATCAGGTGCTCTGTCCAGGCATACATTGTAAAAACAGTCCTGTGCAGCAGCAGAAAGATGAGATGGCATGTTACTATCCAGTAAAAACATTCAGAGCTGTTCTTGGCAGTCTGAATTGTGGCTGCCATGGTGTTTGCACCCAAAATATCTGGACAAGGGTGCTGTAGAACCTGAAGAAGCTAGGTTTCCCTGTTGCCTGCTTGCATTTCCAAAAAGATAAGCTCCCTGGAGGGCTATGAGACCAGAGACCTTGCTGATCTGTTTGGGCAAGAAGCCTTCGCAGCAACCACCAGCTGAGAGATGTGAAATTTTATGTTCAGCCTTCATTTCTAAGGAGCTCTGTCCAGTTGTGTACGACCTCAGCCTTGCCTCACATGGAAATGGGAGCAAAATTAATCCTTCAGAAGGAGTGGCTACCAGAGGCATGAACATGACCTCCTACCTCCATGACAACCCTGTTCATTGCTACCTCAGAGCTCCCAAAATGGCAGCAGCAGAACTGGACTGAACATGTGGGTCAGGCACAAGGGAAAGGGGCTGCACGGGCAAGTGGGACCCAATTGCAAGGATCAAAGGAAATCCACAGCATTCCTGCCTGTGACATTGCCTGCAGGAAAGTGAGGGTTAGTTGCATCAGCCATTGCCAGGTGGAGCCAATGTGAGAGCTGCTGATATGTTTTTGGAGGAAGAAGGCATTTTTTGACTTATTAGTGATGGATTTCTTTTACTAGGCCAATAACTGGGAAAGCACCCAGATTAATAAAGAATCGTCAGAAAATTAAATTAATAGGGAGGAGAAATGGGCTGTTATTGCCCCTTTTGGGGTCATTTTGTTCTGATGCTTTCAGCTATATGCAAAGAAACTCTGCAAGGAAGATACACAGCTTAAATGTATAAGGCAATGTATTACTGGTTATCACAGATAAATCTCACTACCCGCAGCCCTCTCCTTCTAGTATTGGAACTGTCTTTTTTCCCTGCTGCCTAGCTGTGGACACCTCCACACCCATAGCACCCAGGGAAGCAGACTTTCCACCCTGAGGCTTGTGCAGATGTTGAATATCTGAGATTTCAGAGACCTCTATATGCAGGGTTGCATCGGAAGGCAGCCCTGGAGGAGGGAGGAATGGGAGAAGCATTTTAGGGCATGGAGGTGAAATAAAAGGCCTCAGCTGCTCATAGGTCATTCCTGTCACCTGTTTGCAGTCTAAGGATTTTGAAGCTACTCGTGTGTGCTCCCCAGCTGGAACCACTTGTAAAATATGATCCAGTGTTTGAACCCCACCTAACAGAGGGATGAAAGAGGCATCTGAGCACCTGCTGCAGCTGGCAGGGTCTTCCAGAGCCCCAAGCAGAGGGCACAGGAGATTCATTGATGGGTTCCCTCGGCAGCTCCTTTGGAGATAGTTTTTTTTGCCCTGACAATACCACCAGCACCTTTGTTTCTCCTCAGGTGTCTCAGCCCAGAAGGTGGTTGCTGTCATGTGTATTTTTACCCTGCTTCACTATAAAAACAAAGTTGACCATGTCATCAGCTTCTCATTTCCCAGCACTAACTTCTGAATGTGCAGGCCGGTTTTGAACACATTTGACAATGGAGGGTGAAGGTTTTAAGAAATAGATCTTTATGTTAAAGATATGTATGTTTTATAGTGGCATCAGGGAGATGCAGGATACACAGATTCACTGCTCCAAAGAGCAAAAGGCTGCAGCAGAGGCTGAGCAGTCACTTGTCCTGCCAGCTAGACCATCAACATGCTGAGATAGTAAGGGACACAGAAGAGTCTGGTTTGTTGGGTTTATTTTGCACCAGGAACAGAAGCAGGCTACAGGAATCTGTAAGTCCCACGGGAAAAAAACAGATATTCAGTGTTTCTTCTTATTATAAAACATCTTGTTTTCCCACAGTACAAGGAAAAGTGATTTCCTGGTAAAGAACTAATGGGTGGAAAGTCAGGATGTATTCATGCTTATTTGTTGATGTCAATGGATTTGGTAGATGAAGGAAGCCTGGAAGGGTTTCTCCACAGAGGTAGTGTGGTTATGTCTCAAATCCCCCCCTTACTCCCCAGTGTATACACACACATACACATTCATACGTAACACATATGCACACAGAATTAAGGTCTCATGAGTTACAGTTCAAAATGTTTTTTTCATTTTTGATATCTGGTTGGAGTCAGACATATCTCCTTATGCCTCACCCATTCAGCATGTCTCTGCACGTTGACATAGACCTGCCCACCTACCAAGGACCAAAACTCAAGAATTCAAGAGAATAATTTGTCTGTGTTCTAAACAAAGGGAGTCAGCAATAAAATCTTCTTAAAATAATTCCCTGGTTCTTAGAAACATTTGTATATTAGCCTCACAGCTGTTTCTCTCTCTTTTTCTTTTGCCATAGCTGTGTACACACATATACATGCTCTGGTAGCATATGCAATTGAAAATTCCAAATTCATTTTATAAAGCAGGATTAAGAAGCACTAATCTCCCAAGGAAACATCTCAGTTGCATAAAGCAAGCAAACCAGGCATCAACAAAAACAAAATGTCCAAATGAGCTCAGCAAAGCTTTTGCTATAGATACTTAGACCTGGCTAAGTTCCCCACATATTATAAAGAAGGTACTTCATGATTTACTTGATAATTAACTTGAAAAATTGCTATATGCCAAGGAACTCACAGCTCCAGATCATACTATATCTGACACCCGAGTTGAAAGGCTTCTGCAGTATTTTGGAAATATGTTGAGATTTTCTAGGCGCTGAGTGAGCTCCTATAAGTGTCCATAAATGGGTGCACACTACCTCCTTACACCAGGAAAGTGAGTTGCCAGTCACAAGGGGTGGGATGGGATGGGATGGGATGGGATGGGATGGGATGGGATGGGATGGGATGGGATGGGATGGGATGGGAAGAGAACAGCCCAGCAAGCCATGCCATGGGCACAGTTGGGCAGTCCAGCTGCAGCTGGGCATCTCCCTACCACTGGCAGGAGAAAAGTCTCCTAGGCATACACTTGTTCCCAAACAAGCCTGACAGTGCTCACCTGCTGGTCATGGAGTTTCCGTGTGGGGTTGCTGGGTCTCAGAGCATGGGGAAACCCCTTTCTCAACATGTCCGTGTAGGGTGCAGTTCATTAACACAACCAGATGAGAGTGTATCCATGTCAACGAGAGGTCTAAATTTCCAACAGTGGTCATTCAAGGCTGGGTTTAGTCACTCACACATAGGGCTGTAGTGTCACCTAGAGATCCTTCAGCATTGTCATGGGCTGAATAGACATGACAATGAATCTTGGGATACCCAAGGGCATCCCAAATGGCACCAGGAATGACAGATGCAAACAGAGACTCCCCTCTCACAACTGGTCAGGTCAGTGACTCATTAGGCTGCTCTGGTTGTACTGACATGGAACTGGGTTTCAGTTGTCCAGACATCCCTCTGGAGTCATTTGTGGTGTCAACCTGGTGTCATTTTAAATGGTGCAGATTATCATGCCTGGCTTACCAGGGCATGCGTGTGTTGGAATTACTGTGGCATATGTGATGGGACCACAGGGCATCTCAGATGGCACGAGGTGACTCTTGCACATGGCTGGAGCTGGTAGCATGGACACCTAGGTAGAGGAATCTAAGCTGGACCTGGACCTGGACCCCAGCCCAAATGTTTAAATCACAAAGAAATTTGTAAACTGCAACTTCTGCCTCTGAGTTTTCAGTACAGTTTAATCGATATCAGCAAGGCGTCAAATCAACTCACACTCAGTCAAGTACTTTTTATTTGCCTTCTTCCCAAATTGAAATCCACCAAATCAGATTGGTAAATCGAGCTATTATACCTCCCAAGAAAAAGACTGAACAGAATGTTTTCAGATTTGACCATCCAGGAGCCTTGCCTAGTCATTTTACAAGATGAGCATGCAATAGCAATATAATCCCATTTTATATTTCAGTCACTGTAACAAATCACTGATACTACATCTGTATAGGTAATTGCTTTAATATTGATGAGTACAACCTACTCTGCTCTGCTTGTACAAAGCTTCTACTCCTTTTACCCATACATTATTCCCAGTAATCAAATAAACAAATCTAAAATCAGTTTTGCCACACTAGTCCTGTCTTCCTCCCCTGCTAACTGCACAGTATCTGTTATTAATATGCATAATATTGGCTGTATGGTAATATTAGGTTTTATGCTCTTAAAAGCCTCCGGCTTTGTGCTGGAATTTATGTCCCAGTACTTTGTGCTAGTTACCTTGCTCCACAATTACCGCACAACAACAGGGGTTAGTTCAGTATTTTGACACAGGAAAATCCAGTGGGAGATCTTTATGTACACCTGTTTTGGGCAAAATATCTTTCACCCAGTGACTTTCTGTATGACTGAGCTATGACTCTGGCAAGCTCACATAGCAAATCCTTTCCTGTCTCGTCTGAGGCACTCGTAAGGACTTACAAGCCCCCAGGAGTGTGCGCTGGGACGGGCCACAGGGGTCATGTAAAACTCTCTAAGGATGTCTTTAATATGGGGTGTGACAAAAACATATGTGGGAAAAAGTACCCCAGTCTGGCCCATGTAAGGACAGAGACTATGGAGTTTAACTGCCTCTGTGATCATGACTAAAAATCCTGCAAAGTCAGAAAGGATGGGCCAAAGTATTTATGCAGGAATTTGAAGCAGTGGGAGGATTTAAGTGAGTGGTTTTTTTTCTCTCAGATAAGTAAAAAAAACTGACTAAAAATATATGAAGATGTTGAAGTGTAGCTTGGGTTTTGATGAGACAACTGGGAGATGACCCTATCCTGCCACCTGAGTGTAGATCCGTGTTATGCACCAAGACGTAGAAATGAGAGTCTTACGGTGGCTGGATGGTCATTATAGCTGGGATGGACAAGATTACAACCAACAGTTGGCTCTTGTTTGTCAAAGTCCAGGCTGGTTTAAAAAAAATATCCAAAGGAAGCAGAAATAGCTCACTGTACATCATGAAGGATGTGGTTTTCCTCTTTCACACGGGACTTGCGACAGTTGCCTTTTCTACCACCTCCCAGAAGGAGGATGCCAAACACATGAGGCTGCAGCTGAAGGTCACGTGGATATTTTGGTTAGCGCAGGATGTATCTACATAGCTGAACAGTAATGTTTCCTAACCGGTGAATTCATTATTTGCTGTCTAAAAATGACCAACTCCTGCTGCACTTTGAAGTACAGTTTAACCAGTTTTTCTTTCTCACTCTGACCCTTTCTTGTTGGTGTCCTGTGTTTCTAACAGCTTCCCCCTATATTTAAGAAACATCCTAGGTGAAGACATTGCCAGATCATGTGAATGGCTAGAACAGAAAAAAACACAGGGCTTCTTCTTCTCCTCCTTCAAGGGCTGTATCCTTCCTTCTCACCACATATTTCAGCCCTAATTTCTGTTTTCTCCTCTTGTATATTCTCTAATGGCAACTGTACCTTCTCCCAGGGTTTCAGATACTGTTTCTCCATCTGATCCTCAAACCCAGCTCAATTTCTGCTTCTTAGCTTCGCATTTAATTCCTTTGACATTTGCTTTTGCTTGTCTATCCACCATCCCAATGAAAGTTCTTTAAGATGAAACTCAGGTCTTTTTCCTTTGCCTTTTCTGAATAATCTATCACTGTGGACAACTCCATTTTCTTCTCTCTGCCTTGTATTCTGGACCCTTTTCTCTCCTTCAACCACACTAAATCTTGTGTCATTAAATCTTGTAATTTATTTTTTAATATAACCAAGATCAGTCTTTTCATTGCTATCTCCAGCCTTAACATCTGCTTCATGTTCTGTCCTTGTGACAATAAATTCCTGTAATAGATAGATAGCTGGAATGCTGCTAGAATATTTCAGTAAGGGAATAAATCCTGCTCATACACATTTTTTGTTCAATCTGAATGATTTGTTGCTCCATCATAAATTGACTTTGCTTCATGGACAAAGCAGACCTCAGATATAGTCCTGTTCTGTGAACAAAATTTCATACAGTATCTTGAATTTTGTTTGCTATTCCATTGCAGTGTCATCTGATCTGTTTTCTACTCTACAGCAATCATTTCATGCCACTCATTATAAATGAACAAATTAATTTAGCTTATAAATTCTGACTCTAAATACTTTCTCCAATGGACTGTTTCCAGCTTGTGTTCGTCTCTAAGCCACCGATGGGACATGCCTACACTGGATGGCATGAAAATAAAGGTCTTTTTTTCTTTACTTGCAAAATGATTCAGTGCTAGCCCTACCCGAATGTGAAAGATGATGAATCCTCTATGCTGCTTCTTTATTTGACCTCTTTTATCTCTTTTATTTGCAGTCTGTCTCTCTTCCCCACCTATTTTGTGCACTGCCAGTTTAAACCTTTACTTATCTGAAACTGTATTGCTTGGTGCATTGGCAATGTGTTCATTCAGAGCTACCTGGAAGAAGTGCCAGTCATCACAAGCACCATTGCTTTTCAGTCACATTGATTACAAGCCAGGTCTTCAGGACCCCATCCTCACCCTTCAACTCTTAGAAACCCAAGGACCCCTGAATCTTGTACATTTACATGTGTATGATGTTATATCCCATGGGAAACTGGTAGGGATGGTTCTCTTTAGGAGTTCTTAGTCTTCCTCACTGCAAATAAAATTCCTTTTTGGAAGTTCTGGGATGGATTTTACTGTATTGTACAGCTTGGCCACTTGGGAAACTGCAGTGACAGCAAGGATGGGAGGTGCATGCTGCTGCACATAGGTGTGCATATATGTTTTATATATATATATACACATATACACAGGCATGTCTGCCACTGCCAGAGGAATCTCCACCACATCTGAGCAGCACAGAGCCCATGACAAAAACTGAACGTGTCTGATTCTTCCCAGCAGAGGTCAGTGGTATCGTAGTTGCCAAAATTTCTCCACATGTCCAGCCCAGTGTGCACACACAACCCTGTGGGGGAAAAAGGTGCCCTGCAGAAGTGTGGCTCAGGCAAATTTTTACACCCAATGTTGGGAAATTAGGTATTGATTTCTCAGTTTAGGGCCATGAGCACTTTGCCTATGCAATACTGCCTTAGCTTTTTCCTGAGAGGCATATTGGACTTTTCATTTTAGTAAATAATACCTGTGGTTCACAGAAGGTTCCTTTTCTCGTTGGTTCTTTTTTCCCCTTTAAATCATGTTGTAAATATCACTTTGGCCATAGTGGCCAATTTAAAATAAAGTTCAGAATTCTCAGGACATTTTTATTTGCTACGGAGAGTGCATAATCTATTAAAAATTGTTTCATTTCAAGTTTTATCTTTTGCTGAAGATGAGAACTATGTACATTACCTCTCCCCTCCTCCAAGACTCATGCTGCCAATATAAATTGTATCTCAGATATGAGGCTACAGACCTTTTTTTAATAAACTGCATTGCAGAAGATAGTCATGTATTGTATTTTCTAGCACCTCTTTTTTCTTCTTTCTGAAAAGCATTGCAAGCGCTACTTTCAGTACAGCCCAACCACCAGCTATACAACAGGAACAGCGAAGTACAGACTTCTAATTAGAGCTCAGTTTGCCTCTATTAATTTATTTCAGTTTACCATTCTTAAACCACTTGATATATGGCAATGACACCCTTGTAATTCACAGTTACTTATCATTTAAACAGCAATAAAAGAGATGCAGAGTGTTTCATAGAGATTTATGACCCCCTAGAGACCTGATGACCTAAGGCCAAGGCCAAATAACCTCTATTGATCATAAATTCCCAAACAACGCTTTGGCCAGAGTTCATCATTGGTATCAGAAGCTGAAAGGCATGGAACAAAATGTAAGACATCTGTTTTCTCCCCACTGCCAGGTTCTGTGATGTGCATGCCCTAAATTGCCCTGGAAAAGCTGAGAACTATCAGGGAATTGACTTTCCTTGTGTTAGATCACCATGTTCCATTTTTATATCCTAACTACCTAATTTCTCTAATTTAGAGAATAAGTTACAGTATCCTCAAAGATTGTTCTGTCCACAGGCTTTAACACATCTTTCTAGTGGCAACATACAGTAGAGTATTGAAATGTGCTAGAGTCTTAATGTTAAAGCCAAACACGCTGATGTCTAATCACCTATGGGTTTTTCTGCTTTCCTTCTGATGTGTATTTGTGTGGTGCTAGCACTTTGTTAGATGAGCCATCCATCTGAAAGTAATGAGGAGACCCAAACCACAGCAGCCCAGGGCAGGGTACAGCCCTTGGGGACCAGCAGAAGCAATGCTCACAGCTGTCACACAGCACATGAAGCAACCTCTAAATTAATGATGGTATCAGACCCATGAGGAAATCTAAACATTTCTTTATAATACAAATGTCAATAACTCAATGGCTTTGATTTATCAGGAATAAATAATGCAAAAGATCCTGGGTCACTGTTAGGATAAGGGAGCAGCACAAGCTTAGGATTGTATTGTGACATGGACTGTGCTGATTTTGGTAGGGATGGTCCCTGTGATGTCAGGTCTAAACAAGGTGGAAGATCCCTTCTATGGAGTCTTATGCCTCCAAACACTTCGGTGCTTGGCCCAGCCAAGACCCTTCCCAGTAGAGGCTTCAGAGGAGCTGTTGAAAGAGGAGATTCCCACCAGCAACCTCTCTCACTTGCTGTTTATCAGACCCTTCCTCACAGTTCTGCTAGACCCACGGGAGAAGCAGAGACCACCCAAAGGGAAAAAAGCTTTCAGTGGCGCATGAGGGAGTTGGAGAGCTGCTGGAAGAGCAGGGAGGTGGCTGGGCAAAGCAACAACACCGAGCCCACGGAGGAGCTAAGGGGCAAAGGCCTGGTAAGGGGATGAATGTTTAATGCCATTATTTTTTGGTCGTGCTTTTGGGGTAGGTAAGACTAAGAAATGGCAAAACATTCAAGGAGGCAGGGGAGGTGAACGATACTACAAAAATAGATAATTTTATAACAACATCATTTATTTGGCACTGTTTCAGTGTTCTTGGCGTATCCTATATTTTATCACAAACTTGCAGCCAGTCAAGCAAAAGGAAATGTGGGTCAAGTGGAAAGTAAAGACATATCTCCGATATCTTTACAGTAAGATCTACTGGCCTGTGGTGCCAAACCACATCAAGGAATAAATGTGCAGTAAAAGTTTGTCCTCAGATATACTAATTTACCATACTCAGACTTAATTTTGTGTAATCTCTCCTGCAGCGATTTCTGACTACTGAAGGATCACAGAAGTTGCAGCTGGAAGATTTAACCAGATAATCCACCTGAGCATTACTGCAGAGCTCTTCCCTCCAACATCTGCTAGTGCCATCTTAATCCCAATGATAAACATCCTGAGGAACTCTGAGTGCTGTACCATGCCAACAAACTACTTTTTTCTCTCATTTGGCCCACAGTTTCATCTTCTTCATTGTTACAAGCTGGGGTTAGGTTACAAATTCAACAATGATGTTCAAAAACTCAACAAATTTCAGCAATGAGGGAAGATTGTTGGACAGAGTCATCTCCCTTCAAAACCCTGGGCTCTCCAAGGTGGTCCAGCAGTGTATTGGGGAAAGTTCAGCCCCTTTCAGTTGTAGCCACTGAGACATAAGAGCAGTGAAAAGATTCCTCTTATCCATGATTAAAACCTCATCTGGGTTTCTCGCATGAATTCTGTTAGAAAGCGGAACTCCCTGTATTTGAAAAAAACACACCAGATTAAAGATTTCAGCAGAATTTTTCTCCAAGTTATCTTTTCTGACTGTTTCCTAATATTTCAGAAGGTAAACAGCAGCACTAGAACAGAGTTTTTAAAAACTACTCAGCCAACAACTATGTGTTTTCTTACACAGTTTTCCCATCATAAATGTACTGGCAGGACAGCATAAATCAGAGACACGGGTTGTCAAAATAAACCTAAAAATAGGGCTTTCTATTACCTGTGGTTTATTACAGTTGCAACTGTACCCCTTATTGATTGTTTTTCTGCAAATATTTTTATGGGGTTTTCTGCTTGTGTGGATGGATGAGTAGTTGGATGGATGGGTAGACAGATGTCTGGACAGGAAATTTTATTCAAGCAAATGAGGATTCAGCATGTGAACAAGTATATTCATGCCAGAATTGCTTTCTGGTCTGTCAAAGATAGAGACATAGAAATAAATATATGTGTATATACAATTATTGGCAGAAATGTGAGATAAAAATGAAAGGAATATCTTTCAGACTGATAGCACTTCTGCTTTGTCAGGAGGGAAAACAGCTATTTAAAAACTGGGACCAACATACAAGAAAAACATAATGCCCTTTGTTATGGAAAAAGTAATAAAAAAAAAGATGTAAGCATTGTTAAATGCTTTGATTTTCCTAGGGTTATTTTTCAGCTGTCTGTGTCTGAAGCTGCAGGGTAAAGCCAAGCACCAACATGATGACTAGTCCTCTGGAGACCGGAGAGAGGGGAGACAGTGCCTGCAGTGACCCTGATGGGAAGAGTCAGTGATCCACACACACCGGCTGGCTCCATGGATGTGTCCTGCTGTGCATCTCCCCAGGTGCAGAACATGCAGGACAGACTGAGTGGGGTCATTGCAGCAGAGGATCCTGCAGGCAGCTCCCACTCAGCACCATGATTATGCCACTTGCACGGCCTTACCTTTATCTAACAGCGCAGCAACAAGTTCTTATGTGAACAGCCAGTCTGGACAGGTCAAGTGATGAACAGAGTTGTTTTCTTGTAAGAAAATCCTACAATAGCTTGAATGACCAAAATGGGGCAACCCTTTCTACAGACGAGGTGTGCATGCTGCACTGCGCCCTGATGGGAGGCCAGTTTGACGCTGCACAACCTGGGGATCCAGCATCTAAAGAGATTTTAGCTTGTCTATGCTATTATTTCTTTATACTATTAGGCCTAATAAATAGCATTTTGAGTGATACTTTGCAGAGTCTGAGTGCTTTTCTTACTGGGATCATAGCAAACCAGATGAGGTAAAGGACAGACAGCTGTACAAAGAAGTGTCACATACACACTTTGACAAACGCACTGTTGCAAGGTGAAAGGGGCAGGGGATGGGGGCAGCTACCTTTGCTGAGGGCTGGGGTTTGCTGTGTGGTCGTGGCCATGGGGAGCAGGGAAACCAGGACCTGGGCTGAGAAGATTGCTTTGCCTGTGCTGGTCAGGTCATGTCCCAGCAGCCGTCCTCTCTTCACCATCCGCTCGCTGTGCTTGGGACCAAGAAATTCTCCATCCGTTTAAGCATGTGTAAAACACATATTGGCATTGCCCTCTGCTGGTTACAGCCAACCCTGCCAAGGGGTTCATGCTGATGAACACCCACGGACGCACAAATCACCCTTTGCTCCCAGCCCCCTGCCTCAGTGTGCTGCAAACCTGGGCAGGTCACGTGTGGGTGGCCCCCACAGCCAGCAGCAACTCTGCAGAGAATATCGTCCTCTGCCTTTCATTAATTTATTAATTTATTTTTCTGTGTTTTCTTATTTGTTCTAAAAGACATAGTAAGATATAAGACATAAAAGACATAATTTTTAATTTACTAATGATTCACGTGTGCTTACCCACCCTGGAAGCTGACTGCTCCCAATGAGTACTTGATGCCCTATGGGGAATCTGGGCTGTGCCAGTAAATTTGGTCAAGGGTGTTGCTCCCATTGCCTGTTGTGATGAGCATGGTGACACTCATCAGGAAATGGCTTGAGGACTGACAGAGGGAGGGCAATGATTGCTCTGCCAGGAGGAAACAGAAAAAGAAAATCAGGGAGACCTAGAAAACTAAGGCTTAATTGAATGGGCCTCAGTTTAAACTGCAGCTATATCCAGCCTTGTTCCTGTATGGTGCTTGTATGCAGACATGTATCAGAAGAAGCAGAGAAATGGTCAGACCTTGTTATTTTTTATATTATATTATTTATTATTTATATTATTCTCTTAACGTTTTTATAGTTATGCATGTATATTTTTTATATTATTTATATTACTTATATTTATGTTATTTATTTTATATTATCTTTTTCTATTTTTCTGTCATGGCTTGGAGGAAGAGTTTTGAGACCCCTGTCTCGGCTGTACCCAGCAAAGTGTGAGGTGGTTTGCAAGGCCAAAGCTAGTATCAGTGCATCCACTTCCCTTCAGTAACTTGAAATGCTTGTGAACACAGGATAGATAAGGACTGAAAGCACCTTTTTGGTGAAACAAAAAACGAAGGGGTACACACCTGAGTTTTTCTGCCAGTTTTAACACACACACACACACACACACACACATACACACAACCCAAACAGAGTGATGAGCATCCCAACACACAGGTTTTCTGAACACAATGCCCCCCACAAAGTAGCAAAGCCAAAATCCAAGTACACTGGGCAAAGCTCAAATTGCAAAAGCACCAGCAACCACAATGTGTTCTAAGCAAGTTGTACTGGTCTGTGGGGCTATGTGACACTGCAAAACTGGCAAGTGCAGAAGATCATCAGCAAATAAGGAAAATGGGGAGAAACAAAAGAGGATGCACTTTCTGATCTGTGTTCAAGGTTTTGTTCCTGCACAGTCAGGCAGCTCAGGTCTCCTCCATACTCGTGTAGTGAGAAAACATGTATTCATAGGGATGTGCTTCTGCTGGTGAACATGGTTTTGCACCAGGATAACTGCCTGCATGCCCTTGGATTTTACCAGTTCACCTGTATCCTAAAAGAAGGGATCCTTTGAGGCCCAAAGTGATACTGAGTAAAATACTGGAAAAGGTTGCCCAGAGAGGTGTTAGATGCCTCATCCCTGGAGACATTCAAGGCCAGGCTGGATGGGGCTCTGAGCAACCTGATCTAGTTGAAGATGTCCCTGCTCATGGCAGGGGGTTGGACTAGACGAGCTTTGAAGGTCCCTTCCAACCCAAACTATTCTATGATTCAGTTTGCTTAACCTGCCAAGAGTTTTTCCTCAAACACAGGCAAAGGCCATCAAGAAAGATCTTAGAAAGTTAAAAAAGCAGCTGCTGGTGCAATATCTATCCGGGCTCATGTTAAATCTGTTTCTTTTGATTGCAGGGTTTAAGCACAGTGGGTATTAAAGAGAGACAAGATCTGAGAGGTGCTCAGATTATTCTTTTTTGTTCAGCACCCCACTAAGCCCAGCTAGAAGAGTGTTCAGGTTACAGGATCCTGTGAAATGCATGCTGCAACTATGTGCCATGGTGCGATTGTTGCTAACAATGCTGCAGATTTTGAAGGGATTTTTGTTGTATGTTGGAGCAGATGTGCAACACTGTACGTGCTCTGCAGTCATGGGCTAGGGAGGCTACAAGGTTCTTTCCAGGTATATCACAGGATATATATTTATTTAAAAATCCAATAATAGCAAAAATTAACCCTGGGACATTGTGTTCTACAGGCTGATATTAAAATTGTTCCTAGAAGATACTCATGTTTGTTCACTGACATCTTGCATTTGCCCTACAAGCACAGATCTCTGAGCTCACAAGCTCACAGTGTTCACCTTGCAATAGGGAAAAGATCTCAGTGGTGTTTGCCACACAGGCACCTCAGGAAAGCACGTCATGCAGAGGCCAGGCTTTTGCCTTCTTCAGTCTTTCAGTAACTTGGGGACAAAACCTGCCCCAGTTTCAGGGGTACTGCCCTTTGTCTGCTCAGATAGCCCGCATTTACAGCCCTCGTGCCTAACAGGGACCTGCTGTGTAAATCTGATTTTGGGGCTCTGCCACGTTACCCTGCCAAGGGCAAGACCTAGGGGAGCAGGCTGGCATGTTTGTTGTAATTTCCTTTAGCACTGCTGGAAAAAACAAAGAGGGGTATTCATAAAGCAAGCTGATGTCCAAAGGGCTGTAGTTTGCAAGGTATTTTGGTGCTGTGATACTGGGGCATTTTGCTCTAGGATGCAGCAAGAGGAGGGAGCAGGTACTCTGCTCCAGGGAGAGTAAGGGGCTGAATTAGTTTCATCCAGTCCATATACTCCTTCCATATGTCTTAGTGTTTTTCAAACAGAGGAAGACAACACACAGCAATTTATCTGAACAGGAAAGTTCATCTTTTTTATCCCTGGTTCAAAAGCTGGGGTTCAACAGGTGAGCATTTAAGATGCCCCAAGGAATCAGACCTGTCCCTAGCTGCTGGCCCAGGACCTCCTCTGCTATCCCAAGCAGACATCTCAGACACTCTGGGGCACTGAGAACAGGACTAGGTGACCATGTTTACTGCAGGCAGGCTAAGTGGGGTGTTCAGCCTGAAGGAACCCTAAGAGGCATGGGGCGCCCTGAGAAGCAGAGCTCCCCTCCCTGCTTTTCCCAAGGCGGGCAGGGGCTATAGTGGGACAGCAGGTAGTCCCTGGAAAAGACAATCTCTTCTCCCAACCAGGGCAGCAAACCTGCATCTCCAAGCAAGCTCATTTCATCTGCCCTCTTTGGGCAGCAAAATTTGATTTTGTGTAGACCACTGCGAAGCCTGGAGTCAGCCCTGGAAGACAACCCCAGATGTACCATGTGGAGGCACATGAGCTCACAGTAACCACCAGCTTTTGCCTTCCATCTGCTCTGATTAAACATGTTTGTTAAAAACTGGCTGTGCATTCCTCCAGGAAAAAAAGAAAAAAAATAAATCTTGAATGAAAATAAAACCAAAAATGACAAGGCAAACCTGTTTGAGAACTGGGAGTTCAAAACCATGTCTTCTTGAGGACAAAGTCCTTTTGCTTTCTGACTTCCCTTTCTCCTTTCTGCTGCTATTTGCTATTATGGTGCTATTTTAATCTTTCAAGGGGTCTATTGTGAGGGGAAGGCAGGTAGATCTTGGATGTCACCTTGGCAGAGCCCAGCTCCTGCTTGCCCTAGCAGCCCCTCTGCCCACGAAAGCAGAGATCTCCCTGCTCCGGCCTGGTGGCACCCATGGCACAGCACAACTCACCCCATCAACACCCAAGGTACACTGTGGCCAGCACTTTAAGAAGGATGCCAGAAGGCGTTATGTAGCAGATGGTCAACCATCCCCTATGCTGTTGTTTGCTACCAATACCAGTATCAGCAAGAGCTCGGGCTTGAGCGTGTACGAGAAGGAGCAGCATTACACACGGCAAGCCCCATGTGCCTTAGGTGGGGACGCCGTATTGCTGCTGTGTGTTAGATATCAGGTAGGAAATAACATGATCGATTGTTTCTAAATCAGGTCTCCTCTGGGAGCACTGCTCATCAGCTGCAGTATATGAGCCCTGGTGCGGCACGGAGGCTTTCACCAGTCCATGTCCATCCCAGGGGCTGGCGAATGCTGCAGGGCTTCCTGATGAGATCTGGACCTTCATCTGCTTCTTCTGTCTCCAGCCCATAAGCGCATCCGCTGGTAATTTAAGCTGCCTGGAAATTACTAGTCAAAGTTTCTGCAGTGGAGGAGAGGCTGCTCGGGTGGATTTCCTCCGTGGTATCCAGCAGCCTCTTGTTATGAATGTCAAATCTCTGTGTTTCCCATGAAAAGAGCTAACAAAGCCTTCACGTGGACTGTTTGTTATTCCGCTGCTTTTTACATCCTTTTCTCCTGCCCTTTTGAATGGATTAAGAAACCCTCAGATACCAGTACCTGAGGGAAAACTTGGAGGCTCAGCTTATATGCAAATTCTGCATGTTTGTAATTCAAACTGTGTTGATTAGGTACAGTAAATAAGTATTGATTCTGACTAGATGGTTTATGTAACTAAGCAGCACAGCAGGAATGAAGCATTACAACTATTACAGCTGCATGTGCAAATTACAGAGCTCTCATTTATCGGAATAGTTGAAATGAACTGCTCCTGCTGTGCTGATTAGTTAAATAAGCCATCAAATCAGGGAACATAACCATGTGCCATAACATTGCGCGCAATCTGGAATTATGTATTGGACTGTAACATTTGTGATTCATACCAGCTAGTCAGCTGTCTAACCAACTCAAGGCAAAGAGTGATTTTTTTCTTATCCCAAACACATAATGTGATATTTGCTCTCCCCAAATATTTAAATGCAGAGTTAGCCTGTGGTGACTGGCTAGGGTTTTAAGTGTTTGTGAGCACAAGCTGTACAGATATTAAATGTTAGCAGAGAGCAGGAAGGAAAGATTTGGTGAATGGGAGCCACATCTAAATTCCAGGCAGGGCCATTCCTGACCTTCATCTCTGCCAGATCTGAGTCCTGTCTAATGGTGCCCTGGCAAAGAGACTTGCATCTGTCAGGTGTGGCTGGTCCCCTTGCCCAGCTGGTCCCACAGGAAAGAATTTCATTAGCATCCTCGTGGTGATTTTTGTGGAGGGCTTGCTTTCAGCATTTTTGTTGGTTTTAGTTTCTACACCCACATGTTATGTTGGGAAAAAAAGGCAGCAATGCGATTTGCAAGCAGGGGTATGAAGATTTGTGGTTATTCCTACTTTTATGGTCTTAGATGGTTATTAGATGCAGTAGGCTTGCTACAGTCTCCAGCTGGGCAAGCCTTCTGCCTTTGGGAAGCTGCACAAGGGGCAGGCAATCTCTCCTCCCACTTCACTTTTGTGCTCTTTCATATATGTCAACTGCCTCCTCCATGCCGAAGCCATAGGAAGTCCTGCTTAGATAGACCTTTGGTCCGGCCCAGTATGTTTGTCCTTATTTTCTTACTTCTTGGACTTTTCCATCTTGAACTTGTCCTCTGCCTCTTGCAAAATTTCCAAATAGGAAAATGTGGAGAAGAGATAAAAGGAACTGTAGGGCCCTGCATGTTCGGGTGACACTGAGCTGAGGAACATGGGTCACATGAAGGATCAGGAATGGATATGAGTTGGTATTTTAGGGAAAGCTGGTACAGAAAGCAAAAAAGAGACTTCATACGCTGTGTGGCAGCCCTAAGGGATGTGCTGGAAAATGCACTGTCACAGCACACAGACTTATATGGGGGTTTCAAAGCGACAGGCTCCTCCTTCGAGTAAATCCTCTCTGTTTATCCTTCACCCTGGTCTGTGTATTTCTCCCATCAGCAAAGGATGGAGGGGAGGGCTGGGGCACTGCAGGCCGGTGCTGGTCTTGCTACAGGCTCAGCACTACAGAAAGCTACTCTAGCAAAGCTGAGTAACTCATTCCTCCACCTGGATACGGATATGGATATGGATAGCCCATTCTGTTGAGCTTGGCAGCAGGCTTTAGTAGGCTTTTGGGGTGATGCCTGGTGGTCCTTGCACAGCACATGTGAATGAGGTTTGGTGTTGCAGGTGTGGGGAACAGCACCCACTAAGCCACAGCAAGGAAACCATGAGGCACCCGTTAACAGGCTGGATCTGATTTTGTAAAATCTGCCCAGATCTTTGGCTTAAGCCTTGCAGAGATGTGATGCAGGCTGAATATCAAGTAGAGCTGAGTTATATAATGTTTTACAGTGACTGGTAAGATTGATGACCTGGAAAATAGGATTTGGCACCGCTGCCGGCTATTGATGAGTGTGCTGCCGCCGCGTGCAGGTAACAAGGGGTGTCTCAGCCAGGTTGTGTCTATCTCAGGTCCTGGCTTGGGTTTACTCCTTCCCTGCATTGACGTCCCTCCTGACTTCAGACTGACCTCCTGTCCACGCTTGGGTGTTTACCCACTTTCATTAAGCATCCTGTGGGATACTTCTCAGGGGCCGGGAGGAGATGAACTGCAGCTACGTCAAGTTTGTGGATGGCAAGTATGTTGGTCGGGGGATGCACTTTGGAGGTCTTGCCCAGCCTGAAGGCTTCTCTAGCTCTGTAAGTCAGTAATACTGTGCTGGCTGTGCAAAATAAGAGTTCATGTTTTGCAAGGCAAATCTCTCCTATCCTAACTGAAAGTCCAGAACACCAGGGGACAGGTGAAATTTTACTGCTGAGAGTCTCTGGGAAATTCTGGGCTTTGCCTCCCCACCCAAGCACAGTGCCAAAACAAATCAAGTCAGGCTTAACCATGGGTCTGCATCTTAGAGTTGACAGCAAATGTTAAATTATGATTTACATTGCCACAAGTAGGAACAAGAATACACTTTTGGTCTATCAGCCAGGCTTCATGGACTATATCTGGACCACATGACCTATAGATGTCCCTTCCAACTTCAACCATTGTGTGATTGTATTTATTTAGCATCATCTCATAGGAAGTACTCATGATATTGTTACAAAAGGCCAGTGCAACTCCTGGATTAAAAACTAGAGGAACAAATAAAACGATAGAAGAGATAGAAGTGGACAGGAGGGTTTGTGAAGGGTTCGGCACCAGCAGATATTTCAATCACAGTGAATGTCTTTTACTCACTCTCAGTTCAGATCTGACACCCGAGCAATAAAAAAATGCGCATCAAAACCCCTATAACTGCACAGTTTTGCAGTACTCTTCAGAGTGAGTTTCAATGTGACTCCATCTGTATAGGAAGTTGTTAGAGGACCATGAAAAGTTGGAAGCAGACAGACTGTCACAATTAACCCCTAATTATTGTCATGAATAAATAAATATTACAATAAAAATAAAGAGTGATTTCTACCTAAAAGCATCTTCCAATTCCTTTTGGTCATAAAAGTACATTACAATCAAGAAAATAAATATGTAAAGGCAGAAAACCTAATTGGATTATATGGGAAGCTACATCTCCTTGGGACGCTCTGCTGAGGCACTGCAGAGCCCTTCTGGTGCTGAACTGAAGCCACTGTTTCCCAGAAAGCATACAAAAAAGTCCAGTCACGTTTGCCTCTAGGAAGGAAAACACAGTGGCTTTAGAAGTGAACTCTTCACTGCAGCTAAAGCTAAAGGGAACAACTTGCTAAAGAGGGTTATGTGAGGGCAGGAGTTCAGAGCTGCACTAGGAAAAGGAGAGGAAGTTCGCAACGTCATCCACTGTTTTGGAGAGACTTGAATTAAACTGGTTTTGTGCCTGGCTTTTCCCATGGTCTATGAGGTGGAGGTGGTCCTTTGAGCTCTGCTGGCACCCTGCAGTTCATAGTGGTGGAGTTCTCCTGTTCCTCGGCAATACAGAATGCCTGAAGGCATGGAAACAGATGTGGGCAGCATCCTTTCACATCTGGAGTGCTCCAGTGGCCCCCTTCCACACTGTGTCCCAGCACAATGGGAGTGGAAACATCACAGTAAAGTCATGGCCTTGCAACCTCTTTGCTCCAGCAAAAAGCATCACAAAGCACATGGTGAAATACCATGGGCAATCCCTGAAGTCAAAAGGCTTATTTCAGGTAGCTAAAAGCAAACCTTCCTTTTTCATCCAGGCCCGGGCTACTTCATATTTTGTGGAGTGCAGAGAAAAGACATGACTTGGCTGCTCTTATCTCACATATTGCAAAGACCACATTATTCATCAAGGATGTCACCAGAGGAAAGCCATTTCAGAAACACAGCTCAAGTAAACCCTGGGCAGGGGGTTAGAGGTGTGGGGGCTTTGAGAAGCAGCGGTGTTAAGGAGATCAGGTTTGAGAACCTGTGTGAGACCACGGGCTGCCTGGCCAGGAGGAGACATAAAGGATGCCACCCGCCAGGGACCACTTCCCCCAGCCACCCTCATCCCTTCCCCAGATACTTTTTCACTGCCTTTTCACTGACTTTTTCACTTCTGCTTCTCACCATGGGACTTTCCTGTGGCCCTGCCTGCTGTATTGGATTTTAGCACCTAGGTACTTACTGACTGGTCTAGCTGCCATCCCTTCAAAAACTGTGATCCTCAGGCCCTGCTGTAAAAGGGTGTTACAAGATACTGTGTTTATTCAAAAAAATAAAAAAAAATAAAATAAAAAAATAAAAAAATAAAAAAAGAAAGAAAAAAAAAGGAAGGAAAAAGAGACAAAGGTCTATTACAACCAGGAAAATTAATTCAGAAGTGTATGAATTCCTCAAGAGGAAAGTGATGATCATTTTAGTTTTACTAGTATTGCATATACTTGCTGGTTCTATTTAGAAAGTGGTAGGGGGTTGCTTCATCTCCGCTGCTATTCATATTACCTGAGCATTTCCCACAGAGCAGATGCAGGTTTGCAATTTCTTTTTACTTTTCATTTTTCCTCCCTGGCCCGCTGGGAAATCACTGCAGAAAGCACACAGCTGTGCACAGGGACAGCCCAGGCCAGCCCTGCCCTGGGGCCAGGAATGGGGCCACTCCAGAGCCAGGCACCCGCTGCATCCCACAAGGAATCTGGGGATTCACACCAGAGGCTTCGCCTTATCCCGGTAAGAAGAAGGTTTGGTGGCAAATTAAATTCTGGAGATGGTGGATTTAGCCGAATACACACTACATTCCAAATGGCAGAAGATCGTGCTGTATCTTTCCTCTGCTGACATAAGCCACAGAGTATTGCCTAAGACCTCAGGCTCTACCCACCCCTCTTGACCTCTTGCCTATGCTTTTTAGGGTGTTTTGTGGAGCGCCTTCCCAACAGAGAAGTAGGAACTGTGTCTTTTTGGCTTCTCAGGTCAGCAGCTTATCCTGGACCACGGCACCACTTGCAAGACTAACCATCCTGCAGAAGCAATGTGCCACATTCGCCTGGCCCATGCACGGCAGCAGCTCTGGCCCCCTCTCAGCATCACACCTGGAAGACAAGAGGTGACCAGGACTAGGTGGGTGAAGAGCAGGAAGCAAGAGAGGTCCACAGAATGGTAAAGGTGATATTTCTGGAGATCAATGATACAGTCATTGCTGCGGCATCCTTTGCAGACAGGGCTGGCTCTGGAAGGCTGCTGGGCAGCAAGACAGCGCAGGCACCATCAGCAGGTCTTCTGCAGTCCTCTTCCAGCCTGGTCCCTCAGAAGGTATTTCTCCACAGTGTTTTTGGACACAACCACCTCCAGCTTTTCTGGGAGGGCACACAATGCCCGTGTTTCCAAGCCTAACTGATGCCTTGCACACAGCTTAGGACCTGTGTGGTGCTGCACAAAGCCATACTCACTGCACAAACCCTGACTCAGATGGGCTTTTGCTTTTGAAGCTGTTCAAATTGATCACTTCAAATGCACCTGTGCAGCTCCGGAAGGGCAGTAACGTGGGATTAAAGAGGCAATGGGGAAAGCCAGGAGATCCGATCATCATCTCTTGCTCTTTTACAAGACTTCTGGTATGCTGGAGCAAAAGCAGAGGGTTATTGCTTTCTGCATTGCTTTTTCCCCCCATCCTTTTTTTCCTTTTGCATGATTTCTCTGTGGCTCTGGCTACCCCAGCAGCCTTCAGGAAGCCCCGACAGTTGGAGCTGGCATCTCCTGACAACACCTGATGCTCCAGATCCATATCTGCTGACTTACTGATTCTTCCAACGTCATTTCTGAGGCAGCAGAAAAACTAATTGTGACTTGTGAGCAAAGGAGCAATGTGAGGACTTCTTATTGAGAAAAATATTGAAAATATAGGCCAAAAAAAAGCAAAAGCCCAAGATACATCTCCTGGCTTGTAGGAAAGAGCCAAATTTGTGCAGAAATGCATGAAAAGTCACAGTGGGAACTAGCAAAGGCAGTTGAGTTGCAAGCATCATTGAGTTGAGCAGGGTCCCAGAACCACCAGCAGACCTGAGGTGACTCTGTTCGTGAGGGAGGTCCACATGAAACACAAGCAAGAGGTACCCAGGCTGCATATCTTGGAGTTGCAGGCTATGAAGAGACTGAATGTGCTGGGGACGGGCATGGAGGAAGAGGCAAGAGATCCTACCCTCAGTGGGAGCTGACCACATCTCCATCATTTGTGCTGGCTCTTGCCCCTTCCTTCCCAGCTCGGTAGGTGCTGAGGTCAAAGGGAAAAAGGTCTGATGCTGAGACCTAGACTTTGGGTACCATCCAAGTAGAAGAAATGCTGCATTGGCCCAAGTTTGTGTAGAAGGGTGGGTGGCAACATGTGTAAAGACTGGAAATAGTGAGATGAAGGGGGAAGGACAATGCTGGAGGAAAGCTGGTGGTTGAGCTGCGGGAGGTCAAACTGGGGAAAGGCAGGGTGTGCAACAGCAGAACTGGCCCAGGCTCAACTGCAGGAAAATAATTTCTCAAAAAAGATTCAATGCAAGTTAACTGCTTCAGGGAACTGCAGTTCTTGGTCCAGTGTCACCTGTATCATTGCATTTAGGTACAGCATTTGGGTCCAAGGACTTGCATCTTTGCTGCTCTGATTTACCTTCTTTATAATTAAATGTAATTATAGGTGGATATCTGGTTAATTACTCATGTCACATGAGTGCTTTTTCCCACAGGCTGTGTGACATCTACTGCTGACATAGGAGAGAGGAGAAGATTTTGTCTCCGCTGACTTTACAGCTAAGGCAGCTGGATTTTGTTGGCTTCTGGCACTCTCAGTGTGTTCTCAAAGCAAGCCATTTTTAGGGCTGTGCTGCTTTTGAGTGGGTAAGTATTATGAAAACTTTCATTCTCCCCTTTGGTAGGAGCTTATTGCCACGCAGGGCACCCTGACTTTGAAATAATAAGGTAACTTGCATCATCACCTAATCAGTTGCCTTAGTAACAGATTTCCTAAATTTCCCTGTTGCATTTGCATGTTCATAAGTATGAAAATCAGACGTGGGAGAAGGAAAGGAAAGGAACGGAAACAAAAGAAAATCCAAGGCTTTGTAGGATGCGCTTCATGATGGGAGACACCTGTAAGGCTGTTTGCTGATCAGCCTGTGCTTTATTTACTCACCTTTGTCATGTCAGTGGCCCCTCAGTGATGCAGCAGCAGCTGGTATCAGGTGAACGGCTGGGTGGGGGGGGACTAGCCTGGAAAATTACCAGCATCCTCCCTGCAAGGTTTGGTGGCACAGAAGGAAAAAGATTATGGAGAAATTTTTGTATTGGTAATCGCCAAGGTAGAGCTAAGGCAGGGCTGGGAACCCAACAGAAAATGAATTTCAAATTTTGAGAAATATTGGGGTAAAAAGCTTGAGTGTGTGGGTGCTGGTTATTCAGTGATGCTCGGTTCAGCAAAGGTTACCTCAGCAGAGGTCATTTCCCTGGATTCTGCATCGAACTTTCTAGATCAGCTCCCTGCTCAACCCAGACTCAGACGGCCCCACTTGCACCATAGGAGGAAGCTCTAGAGGTGATGCTGTTTGCCATTTCAAGGGTTTTTCCCCCGGCAGATCCACTGCAGCTCAGTAACTTGCAGCCTCTCGAATATGACACTGAGACTCAACAAGCAGCTTCAGTCTTTCTTGAACTCGCAGCAGATGAGGGACTGTGCAGCCTGGAACTCGAAAATCTGCTTTGCTTCTCCTTTCTGGTGATCTTCACACTACAAATGAGAGCTGGGAGGGACCTTCAGAAAATGGTGGGGGAGAGGGTGAAGGCACATGGGGTCAGCACTGGGTGCACACAGGTACCAGCATCCTGGGACAGTTGTAATGGTCTGAGAGCAGCAATACTTGGGAGAAGGAGGGGAGTTTGTCTGTGTGGGCACAAGCCCTCCTTACCCTGATGGAGCCTAGGGATGAGGTGACAGGTTTCTCCCTGCTCTGGACACCCGCAGCTCCTCTCCCTTACCTGGCTTGTCCCTAGGGGACATGCCGTGTGGAGGCATTGGGGGAAAATGGGTTTCTCAGTACTCTCCTTTCCACAATTTTTGACCTAATCTGCCTTTGAGGAGAGAGCTAAGGGCACGAGTGAGGGTGCTGGACTGTCAGCCAGACTCCCTGCTTGCCCAGCACTGTCAGCACTTTGCTTTGAGGACTCCCCCATCAAGAGGAGGCAACTCACAACTACCACAGATGTACTTCTTGTTGTGTAAGCACATCCCAGTTGATAAGGCTGGGAATGAGCTCATGTCACACATTATAAAGTCCAGCTCAAAAAAGCCATCCCACTGCACATGTTCTGTAATCACCCAACGCTGCTCGCATGTGGGATGGGTTCAAAGGCTACAGTGAGAGGTTGGCAAACACAGCAGATACACGGCAGGTGCGATGTGGCTGTTACATCAGGAGTCTTGCTTTCGATTCCCATGTTTAGTCTTGAACTGAGTGATGTACATGTGAAAATTAAAGCACTCCTTGCTAAAAGATGATTGTTGGATACAATGAATTAAGAAAGCACAATATATAGAGAGCATCGTAATTATATCATCAGGGAATACCATTTACAGTGGGCAATGCTGTGATTCATTATGTTACAAGTAAATAACAGGAGATTAAAAATGTTCTTGGGTTCTCATATGTAATGTAGCCCAGTTTAAGGTTATACTTACCAAAATTATCAGTGGAAAAACACTGTAGTTCAAAGTTACAGTGGAAAAACACTGTATTTCAGAGCTGAGTCACAGATGGTCACACCGAGTCAGAGACCAAGGTCTTGCTGGGGGAGCTGGGTGCTGAGACCACAAGCAAGAGCCTGGGGTATCCCCAGGGACTTGCAGAGGTTGAAAATACTGGGGAAAACATTACTGGGTATTCTGGGCATGGCCATGGGAGGCAGGATTATCCCCATTTTACAGATTACTTGAAAAGCAGTTCCTCAAGGGAAAAAAGCAAGGTGTTCCCTGAGCCAGGAGAGTGGTGGGACATACCCCTGCCCATGCTTGGCCTGGTAGAGCATGCTGCCTTTTTGGGGTATCAGTACCCCCGCTTGAACATGCAGCTCCCCTCTCCCAGTAGTGCTCTTTCACACTGCGCCAGACAGGAGTGAGGTTTCTTTATGTGTTGTTCAGCAAGGCTTCAACAAATACTCAGTGTCAAGTGGCAGGAGTCGTCATCCCCGGGAGTTGCTTTGGTAACTCTGCCATGTACGTGGGAGGTCACCTCACGTAAGGGCGGGAGGCGGGAAGCACAGTCCTGAACCTACTCACCTGTTTCATCTCCCAGCATTGGAAATTGTAAGAAATCATTTCAGTAATCCAGGCACAAACTTGTCATATAAAAAGGAAAAAGTGTAAACGCAGGAAACCTTGACAGTGTGAGACAGGATTTACCTGCATATTAAGCTGAAGGAGAAGGATGTTATACATGCAGCAATTAATTTCTGAAATAAGGCCGGAAATGGATCTGAGTGTAAACAAAGGGAATATTAGTACTGGATGTTTAAAGAACTTAATGTTCCTATGAATTTTCACGGCTAATTTGAGAGGTAAAACACCCCAGCTCTCTGCTTTCATTCCTGACAGCAAGGCGTGATTCTGAGAAGGGGAAGCAGGGCGCTGGTGTGCAGGGGGACTGCTGATCTGCGTGGCACCTGCAGGAAGCCTCATGAGGAGCAGCACTGGCAGTGAGGTGGGTACCCATGAACTCTTCACAGCAATGACGATGGGAGAGCCAGAGGTCCCCACCTGCGCCGAAGTACCATCCCTGTGGTCACTGCATGGTGGCAGAGAGGCCTGCTGGTGCTCTACCTTCCCACATGGTAGGACAGGCATGGTGACAGGGGACCCTGTGTCCACAGTTGCCAACATTCAGATTTAGATACCTGATTAAGAGTTTTCTTACTGCCAGAGATGCTTGCTACTCACTAATCCCTGTCAGGCCTCTCAGTGTTAAGCGCCTTTAATAAATCCAAGTCCTTGTACAGGTTCAAGGTGCTTAGTGGCACCACAGGGCCAGTGAGATGATCCTCCTTCGTGGCAAAGCTGGCTGTGGATCTCTGGGTCCCTGTCATCCTGGTCTGAGGTCTATCAGAGTTGACTGAGAAACTCAGTGGGGGTTTGACGAGGTCCCACCATTGCTATTGCCAGTACGAGTGACAGATATTAAACCAGTGAGGTGACATGCTTCTAGTCTGTTTACAGCCATGCGTGATGTGTTCATCCAGATAGGTCACAGCAAGCGCGCCACTGCTGCTGGCTTCATGAACTGGGGGTGCTGCTCCAGGCAGAACAGCATTCTGCTGAAGGTACACAGCTGGGAGCACATGGCCAGTGACCTGAGCGGTACACTCCAAGAAAAGCTTTCTTGCCTTTCCCCTTGGTCCCAAACAGACCTACCTGTGGAATCATGCAAGTATCAGAAACTGGAGCTCAGCAAGAGGCCCCAGAAAACTGTCCAGAAGAAAGACAAAGCTGTCTTCCCATGGGCAGCACTGGGATCAGATTGCCAAAGCAAGGATGCCCCAGGTACAAAAGTCTTACGGGCTCCCAACTCCATGCAGAAGCTGTGTTTGGCTAGTCCTGACCCGAAGACAGCAAAAAGAACGAAAAAGCAATAGATTTCCTTGAGCTTGGGTGAAAGCTGTGGCAGAGCTTTACTGATGGAACCCAGGCAAGTTAATGGTGCTACAAAGAGGCTAGTAGGGCTGGCTTTTATTTCACTTCCCAGTTTTGATTTCAGACACTTCTTGAAGCGTTGTTACACCTATCTCTGTTGATAAGAATGGACTCTGGACCAGCCAGTGCTGCCAAGTGAGCACTGAAGACACTGTTATTTGGTCGCTGCTGACCCAAGGCCCTGCTCCAGCTCTCTTATCTCACCACAACCCAGTGGTGACGGAGGAAAATCCTGATCATCAGAAACCTATCAAATAATGCACTGGGAATGTAAAAGTATTTGTCCTTCATGCTATTAAACAATTAAGGAGAAGTCTCTTTTTGTACACAAGACAATTAACAGCTCATGTGCCCAGCCGCTGATAACTGAGCAGACGGGGACCCAAGGGCAGCCACTGGGCAGGCTGTGTCTGAACCTGGCTGCTGTAGGGTTTCACACCCTGCATATGTGTAATCTCCACTGAGGAACTTTCATCCTGCTCAGCCAGAGAGGGGAACACGATGAAGCTGCTGGTGCTGTTTGTGTTTATGTTAGTGCTGGCTGCATCTGTCTGTGTAGATCACTGTCCGGCCGTATGTGTGTGTGTGTGGTATGTGTGTGCACGCCTATGGGTACTATGCAATCAGCCTTGTTACTGGCTCTATTAGGCTGCTCCCTCACAGTTTATGCATCCCCATTCAGCCTTTCATGTAAGGGAGGGGACTTTAGTGTCATTGTGGATGTCACACGTGATAGCTACACATCCCCTAGTAGCGCCAGGAAGAAAACTGCTGAAGATTTGGCCAACAAAGGGGAATCCTCTTTGCCCAGCAGAGGGGAATCCTCAGCCGTGTAACAGGCGGATGCCTTCCCATGCCTCCCTGGCTCCATGCAGGGAGCACCCGTGGGGAGGGCACAGCAGTGTCCCCAGCCAGCCCTCCCCCTGCCCTTGCCTTGGCGCAGCAGGCTCTCCAGGCCCCTCCAACCAGCTCATTTCTGTCAGCCAGCAAAGCCCATTTGTGGGAATGGAAGTGAAGCTTTGGTGAGGTCAGGCCATGGTGAAACTGCTTTTTCACTCCACACCACACAAATGCAAACTGACACTTGTGCTACAAATGATCCTTCTACTTTCTCCTGACTTTTCAGTGTTTTCTCATTGTTTTTATCACCTATAAACCAGACCTCTGATGCTTTTTGGAGCCAATCTGTTCCACAATTAAAGCTAGACTGGATATTTTATTCATAACAAGCACGTTAGGCTTTTCCTCTGATGTTTTTGCTTCTCCCTCCTCAGGCCCTCCTCTTCTCAGGGCATTGACGTGGGTAATGATTTCCTCTCTGCAGGAGCAGAGTTCATAGCTTCATACTAGGAATAAACATGCAATTTAGCCAAGGGTGAATTCATGACTGTAATTCATATTCTGAAACAGGGCAAGCCTTTTGCTTCCAGACAAGCACATCATGTGGTTGCAATTGAAGTTTAGGCATCAAAACACTAAGCATGACATTTGCGGAGTAGGATCCTAACAGAAGTGGTGAAAAAGGAGTGGGGCAGAAGCTGTCTCCCTCCCATGGCTCCCTGCCTTCCCCAGGCCCTGCCTTTGCTATTAGCATCCTTGCCAGGATGCAGCCCTGCACCACTTTCCTTGTTAAAAGCGCGGACTTTATTTTGGAAAGTTTTAAAAGGCACTGAAATGAGATGCACTCCATTTGGGAGGGAAGCTGAGGACCTGCAGAGGCTGTTGAGTCACTTTGAAGAGAAGAAGCATGAAAATGAAAAGAGATGATCTTTCATAAGCGGCCAGTCATGGAGGGATCCTGGGAGCACCTGAGTGGGATTACATCCTTCGCACCTGCAAAAAGGCAAGGCCTGAGTGATGCAGTATGGAAAGACCGGAGAAGGAAGGCAATGCCCTGCACAAAAGGAAATGTATCTTTGCCCTGATTATTCAACTTACAAAAAACAAAGAGTAAGAAAGTCTGGTAGAGGGAGGACACACGGACAGTCTCAAAAGCTTTCAAAGCCATGAGACTGTTGCACAGAGAGGTCTCGTTCCTCCAAAGACACACAGGGAATGTTCGAGGTTGAGCAGCCTCAGCAGACAAACCTAAGCACGCATCTATACTCCCTGCCAGACTACAGCATCTGTTTGCGTGCTTAAATGCTGCCTCAGCAGCGTGGGAAGATGAAGAAAGGATCAAGTCAGCACCTCTGGAAATCTGGGGTTGGGACTGATCGCTCTGTGCTCCTGCATGGATGGCAAATCTCCCCAAAGAGTCTTTTTTCTCCTCTCACACTTGGGTAGGTAGGTGCACAGCATGAACACAGGCATTCACAGCTTCAGGAGTCAAATCACATCAAATCAAATCCATGTCTAAAGTAGCTCACATCAGGAGGTAGTTAACACACAAAATCAGCCACATACTGAGAACTGAGTCCTTTACCTGGAGAGTTACCCAGGTGTCGCCTGGTGAGCTGCAGACAAAGGGAAGGCTGGTTTATCTGGAGAAATGTGTCTTTCAATCCCTTGCTTTTCTTTTCCATGGCAATAGACCATTTGCCCCATGACTTTCAGGACATCTTCCCCCATACAAGAGACAGCACATGTTCCTTCAGGTTTTGAGTGTCCGCTGTCCCAATTGCCTGATGAGTACATGCACCTTCACCACCCACCTGACTGCTGCCACAGACAGGGTACCAACAGCTGGATTCGCCCTGCTCTTTCCTCCACCAGCACCTGAGTTCGGTCTTCTCTGAGGAGCAGCCAATTTTCATGGCACATGTAGGATAACTCACCCTGAGACCTCCATCCTGCCATCAGACTGGACTGAAACAGGCCAGCAGGTTCACAGGGTTTTGGGATAGGGACAGATGGGACCAATAGACAGCCAGGCAGATGGGCAGCATCATCACATCAGCCTTGTTTCTTTAGCAAATCAAGCTAAAAATAATAACTGTAGGAGACAGACGTTTGAGAAGCTAAGAATAAGGCACAAATGTCATGTGAATCATAGAGCCTAAAAGGATGGCTGGACTATCTCACGCAACTGCATTGTGTCACTCCTTTCATACACCAAATTCAAGGATGGTTTGCTCTTCCACTCCACCTCCTCAATGGAAAGCTTGAGCTACCCTGTATTCATCTGGTCACTGAACACTTCCTCCTAACTTCGAGCCTGAATTTATGTGACTTTCTTGGACAATGTCATTGAAACAAGAACTTAGACTGCACTCAATGATTTTTAAGTTAAAAGGGAAAGTATGAAGACAGGAAAAATGATGTCAGATATAGAAGAGCTGAGACTAAAGTTTGAGAAACACAGACTGCAAAATGCCTGTTGCTCTGCACGTGTGTGAATGATGCTTCTCTGTGTTTGCGTAATGGCTCTCAGACAATACGCTCAGGAAGGCAAGGCTGCACTGCCACCCGTGTTTCTAATGCCCAGTCGCACAAACATTGGTTGAGGGGTTTGCATCCTTTCATTGTCCCTGGTGCTGCTGATATTTCTAGCGTAACAGTCCACAAACACCTTGCTCTGCACCAAGGTCCTGTTCTGCATGGTGCTGGGCTTAGAAAAAAGAAAGACCACTTCACTGGCCAAAAATCCTTGGTTGTTGCAAGATGGCTTGAATGAAAAGTGAGGCTGAGGGTGAAATAGCAGCAAGCAGAGAACCAGAAAACATTTTGTATATGCTAGGAAGTACTAGCTTGTGCAATGTCTTTTCTCATCAGCCTCCGCTTGGCTCCTTGAGAGGCAGTTCTTCATGCAACAGTCATTACCTCACCTGAAATCCAGAGCCACAACAGGGCTGATGTGTTAGTGCTGCATAACAGTCCCGATGTTGTCACCTGGAGGAGACAGCCCCAGGATTGGATCACAGGCTGTCAGAGAACAGCTATCACTGCATGTCAGATGCATGCTGTGTAGTAAGCATACAAAATGCACCAGCCTGTATTTTGGTGCAGATCATGTAAGGCACCTTTGGGTCACATACAGCAGCAGCTGGACCTTGCTTTTCTCCTTACACTCTCCAGTAGTTTGTTTTGTAGCAGCCTCCAGAGGAAAGGGTGAGGTTAAAGGACCTTCTCTAGTGGGTGCTGTAAAAATACAAATAAAGCCTGTGCTGTGAAAAGTTCACCAGATAACATGTGAGGGCACCACAGACAGATGGAATACGATGAAAAAGAAAATAAAATGGTGAAGAGATAGTATAGGAGGATTGGAAGAGGGATTAATTTACTTGAATTAAAGCATTTGGATAAGGAGAAATAGACACCTGCAGAGCAGTCCTCATGTCCTAAGTTACAACATACATGTCTTATGAAACACCCTCTAGACAGGCCTGTTGATAGCAGCCAGCTCGAAAAGGAGCTCAGGATGCCAGACATCTGTCTGAATTAGGCGTGACGAATTTCACCTGAGAAACCAAATGTTTTGGTTGAGGGCACGGTGTGGTGGTTTCAGCCTTATGAGATTTGGGGTGAGTATGAGCAAAGGATTTTATGGTCCCATTACAAATTCCTCGTCCCGTGTTTACGTATGACAAGTACGTGCTGTGTTAGTTGAGATCTTTCCCAGGATGGAGCAGAGCCACCTGAGGAGACTGAACATGGAGAAGAACATTCTGGGGTAAGCCCTGAAGGGGCCTCTCAAGATCATGTCCACATCAGGAACATCCATCTGGACCTGCTACAGTGGATACTGTGGATATCTGGCAGTGGATACAAACCCAGACTTGCCTGGAGTCTGAGGTTTTCATACAAATTCTCTTATAGTTAATAAAGTGCCCAGGACTGAAGCAGCCATCCCTCCCCAAGCCAGGATGACTGCTTGTGTTCAGGAAGAGCATTGCACGCACGGCTCAGAAACTGGCAGTTCCTGTCAGAAACAAAAGACCCCGCCCTGGTGAGACCACATCTGGAATATTGTGTCCAGTTCTGGGCCCCTCAGTTCCAGAAGGACAGGGAACTGCTGAAGAAAGTCCAGCGCAGGGCGACAAACATGATCAAGGGAGCGGAGCATCTCCCTTATGAGGAAAGGCTGAGGGAGCTGGGTCTCTTTAGCCTGGAGAAGAGGAGACTGAGGGGTGACCTTATTAATGTTTACAAATATATAAAGGGTGAGTGTCACGAGGATGGAGCCAGGCTCTTCTTGGTGACAACCAATGGTAGGACAAGGGGTAATGGGATCAAGCTGGAACACAAGAGGTTCCACTTAAATTTGAGAAGAAACTTCTACTCAGTAAGGGTAACAGACACTGGAACAGGCTGCCCAGGGGGGTTGTGGAGTCTCCCACTCTGGAGACATTCAAAACCCACCTGGATGCCTTCCTGTGTAACCTCATCTGGGTGTTCCTGCTCCGGCAGGGGGATTGGACTGGATGATCTTTCAAGGCCCCTTCCAATCCCTGACATTCTGTGATTCTGTGATTCTGTTTTTCATTTCATCATTCTGGTGACACATGTACGGGAACAGTGGCAGTGCTGGCAGCAGGAGATGGCTTGGAGGGAGCAGCTGAGCACAGATCCTGGGGAGAAACATGAGAAACCCATGACTTCTCCCACACTGACTTTTGTTCGTGTGACAGGACAGAGGAGATGGGGAGAGGCTGTGGTGATGTGTCAGTTTATTATCCTCTGGGTGTGAAAAGACCTTGGAGAGGCCAACAAGGTGCTTTGCCAGCAAGGGCAGGTCAATGTCTGGTTTGCCCATGTTTTGTAGTCTGTTGGCATTGTTGCCCCTCCCAGCTGTAAATGCCAAGCTGGTGAGGTAATATGCAAGGAATAGGCTGTTTCGTCCCAAATCAGATCGTGTTGTGTCTGCTTCCAGCACACAACCTGCTAAGCAGGACTGGGCACCCCCCCCGGACTGCCTGCAGACCGGGCATGGAGTGGTCACTCCCATTTTTTTCAGGAGTCAGGCAGTGCTTTTGGGGTGGAACAGGTCCAAATGCATTGAGAGGGTTGCCTTAGGAGGAGAGGACCAGAGGCCTAAAATTGCATTTATGCCCAACATGAAGAGAGCTGACAGGCAAATCCTGCTCAGGCCAAGTGCAAGGAGAGAGGTGGGTCTTATCCATAGGCACCACCAGTGTCCTTCACCACCATCCACCCCTGCAGTACCATCCCCACCAATGCCCAACAGTTCCGTCACATCTCCCTCCATGAATGGGTGGGCTGGCACAGACCCACACATCCGTCACTTCATCACAGACCCTTACGTCTGAGGACAGCAGAAACCTTTCACCTGGGGTCTTTCTCTAATTAAAGCATTGTCCAGTTGAGCAGTGGGAATATGACTGACCTGAGGTGTACAGTTCAACAAGAGAAGGGGAAAAAATGGTCTCCATATTAGCAAGATTCGGTTGTACTGTGAACAGAAAAATGAAAATATACCCTAAAGGCCTTTCTTTGGTTAAAACGCTGTGATTCCAAAAACTAATTAGCCTCTGAGAGTTTCTAAGTTTCTCTTATTTCTCTTTTTTATTATTATTTTATTTTTAGCAAGAAATACAGTGGATTCACTTAGATGTAAATTGGATCTAGAGAGGTGCAAGAGAAAGTTTTATTCTTAATGGTTCCTGCATATTTTTGTGCTTCATTGTGAGGATGTCTTCTGCTTCAGCAGTAGCTATCAAAGGACATAAAGCCAGAGACACAGCAGTGCAGTGCTTTGTCAGTTCTGTAACTAGTTAACCTTGGATGAGAAGGACACTATTGCTGAAATATAATAACAAACTACTGGGCAACATGATCTCCTGTTTCTCAAATGATCAAACAAATTCTTCATCTTTCTAGACTGAACCTAAACTGACAGCAACCTTTTCATTTAGAGCAAATTAAGGTTCTCAGACTATCTAATATAAATTATGATTTTTTCTTGTTGTTTTTTTTCCCCCTTAATTAAACGAAAGTGGGTTTTATAATTTAAACATTCCCACACACGGTTGAGTGAATGCAAATTTTTTCTGTGATTATTCATGCAGTGCAGTGGCAGGCTGAAACCAGCAGTGTTAATTCCCTGGTGACTCCTGCTGAACGTATAGGGTGCGTACAGAGAGTTACAGTAGCTCCTGGAGACCCGCCATGGAGGGCCTTATTGCGCCAAGTCGTGCACAAAGTAATAGGAAATGGCAGTGTGTGCTCTGGAGTTTCCACTCTAAAGCAGCGATTTAATGTGATGGAGAGGCTGGGAGAGGCAAGGGGATGCCATCTTTCCCCCATCGCACAACCCCATACAGTGTGTGCCTGGTGATGCTGTCAAACAAAAAGCAAAGCCTGGACCATCACACAGCTCTTTTCCTGGGTCCCTTCTGTGGTTATATCCATCCCTGCTTAGCAGCGGGATGAGGCAGGGGAGAGAAAGGAGGAAGATGGAAGGGGTGGATAAAAAGGTCAGACACACTGTTTTGAAGGTGGCAGCTCTGCCTGACACAACTGTGAGAGCCTGGGGAGCATCCCATCACTGGGGCAGCTGGAGCATAAGGGCTGGTCACACTGCGGGGCACAGCTGCCCAGAGGGTCAGCTATGAGCAGAGTGCACCTTGTGCCACTGCCATCGAGTGGGTTTTGCAGAAGAGCTGATGGTGGGCGGACAGTGTGGCTCCTGGCACTTCTGCCAGAGATCTGCAGAGTGGGACACCACTGACTACAGCAATGCTGGTGGCCTGAGTGGGATGGGGTGTTGAATGTCCTCAGATGCAAAAAAACCCTTGATTATCCCCAGTGCCATGCAAAGAGGTACAAGCTCCCTCTATGGGCAGTGGGAGACAAGGGCTGGTACAGGAGGGTGGCTGGGGTCTCCCTCCACACCTGCAAGGCTGGCTTTCTCCAGGATGCCCTAAAGAACCTTGAATCCCTGTGGCGCTTCCTTTAGCATATCCCACCACCTGCAGGACTCCCCACAACGCCAAGTCTACCCTGGGGTGTGGTCACAGCTCTGTCAGGCATGGCCACCTCCCAGGTAGCCCCGTAGCATCCTCAGCTGGCAGCAGGCTCTGCGCTGCTCCAGCCACCACCACGTGGCCATGGCTTTTCACATCCCAGCGCTCCCAGTTCTGCCTCCAACAGAGACACCTAGCTTTGCCTTCACTTACAGATTTGGAGCAGTTGTCCAAGGCAGAGGAGCACAGACACAGAGGTCATACACATTGTGGGTGAAAGGAGTCCATCGCTACAGGAAACAAGGATCCCAAACACAGCTCCACCTCCTTTCCTGAAGAGAAGGACAGCTCTCAAGCAGCCTGATGATGTGGTCCACTAAGAAAGCTATTGTGATGAGACTGCCCAGACATCACTTCCACTTTCACGAACCAAAATCAAGGTTTTGTGTGACCACCTTGTGCAAGCTACCCAAGAGACAATGTACCTGTCTTCTGTTGTCATTTCCTATGAAAGATACTCTTCCCTGCCCCGTGCATAAAGGCAGACTCTACAGCTGTCTTGTGAGCACAGAAATCCCCAACAAAGGGATCGGGATGAGAAGAAACACAAGGATGTCCAGAAAAAAAAAAAGCTTAACTCTGCCTTCCTCAAAGGCAGCTCCACATGAATGACAGTGGGAAGTAGAGAAAATATGTGAAGAACAGCAGAAATGGGGGCATGTACAAGCAACCTATCTTCTTGGTCACCTCTGCCAAAGGAGAGGTTGGGGGACTTCGTGAACAGGGGTTTGAATCTGCAATATCATGCTTGATAGCCACAGCTGGAGCTAATTTGTTCGTTTTGGCTTGAATATCTGTATGGTTTCCACCTTCACAATTACCACAGCAATCAGCTCCATCATTTTACAGGCACTCTGTGAAAAAGTACTTTCTTTTGTTTGTGCCAAATTTGCTGATGGCTGGAGTCACTCTAGTTCTTGCAGTGCGAGAAACAGTGAAGAATCTCTACTTCTTTCACCTTCTCTACAGCATCTCAAATTCAATGGACCCCAACAGGATATATAGGTCTCTAAAGACCCTCAGCTGCCTGTATCCCAAGGTACACTTTGATTCAAAGGAAACCATTTTATAATCCTGATCATACTTCTCTGAACATTTTCTAGCTCTGAGACGGGGGGAACAGAACCGCATCCTGCATTCATGGTTACACGACTCATTATGTAGTAACATAATGACATTTTCTGCCATATTCTTGATTCATTTCCTAACGATTACCTTACAAAATCTACAAGCCCTTTTGCAATAGTGCTGCCTTACTTCTTGGCTAAAACAGTTTCAAACCACGTTGCCTACTGTTAAATATAGCAGTCCACAGGAAACTGTGATGTGACTTTTCAGTGTTTCCCACAATTTCCATTGAAGTTGTTCTACCCAAATTTCCCCTGAGGGGCAATCAGATACAGATATATAAATTCCTCTAGGGAATTAACCTACATATTTATTGTGAGCAAACAACCATCTGTCTCTATCTGAGATATGCACACTCCAGAACACACTTGACTAAGCCCTGGGGTTGCCCATGTCTCCCCTCTGATGGTCCTGAACATTGGATATTGCTACAGTGAGGATGGAGAGCTATTTTACCCCAGAGATACCTGTTGGCTTCAATAAATGTTAGCCAGACTTTAAAAGGAGTCCAACCCACTAGCAATTATTAATTTAATTCCATAAATATATTTATTTGTTAGGAAAAGGGGTGACATCTAAGTAAATGCATGGCGAGTTAGAAATAGACTTAAGCGTAGTGTTAAGCTGAGTGATTGACATCTAACTTATCCTCATACACTGCAGAGCCAGATCGAGCTTGCTGTATATGCCCATATTTCCTTGTGTGCTCTGATGGGCCATCAGAATAGATAAATCCATGTTTCTCTGGGATTCAGCAGGTGAACACCTCTAATTCTTACTCATCTAAATGCAGGAACAGGTTTATTTTTCTTCCTGAGTAGAGGATGGGATCATGGGGAGGCACTGGAAGGCTATCAGTGGTCTCTAGTGCAATACTTCAGTCTCTCAGCACTGGAAATCTTGGATCTTCCCAGTCTGAGGTCAATCTCCTGTCTTTGAGAAGGTCCGTCAAGGACTTCAGAGAAAGGAGCATGGAGTCGCCTCAGACAGATAAATACTCCCTCTAACAGAAATGGCTCCTCTGCTCTTATTTATTCAGAGCACAAACATTCCTCATATTGAGGATCTTCAACACTTCCAGAGCTCACAGAGGTTTTATTTATTTCATAATCCTTGCTAATAGAAGTGGGTATTACCACTATGCAGAAAAATATCCAGTTTTCTTTTGATTCATACTAAACACTTGGCCATAGTGATATATTGAAGTTCCTAGAATAACACAGCACAATTGCTGAAATTTGCTTTGGAGTAGAATTTTGTAGCAGGGACCTACCTCACACAAACATTCACAAAAAGCCTATGAAGGGTGTTATCTAGCTCTCATACAGCACTTTTCCATAGACCTCAAATTATTTGTAAAATGTGTCTACATAATTTCACTTTTCTCTGAAATTGGAATTATTCATTCTTGTCTAATAAATCAGGAACTTATTGTCAAACTTCGGGTCTTGCTCCAGAGATTTACCAAATAGTCTATACATACTTCCACAAAGTGGATGAGATTATGGACAATGTGAACATGTGTAGACCTCCTGGCGTGTCTCCTGGCCATCGTCATACTGCACAGATGTACCATGCAAGAGTGTAGCTCACAGGTCAAAGGGAGCAATCATTGCCCTTTACTCAACACATGGTGCATTCGATTTTGGGGATCCACCACACTGAAAGGCATGGGCATAGTGGAGCAATGTCAGTGGAGGGCCGCCAAACCGGCCAGACAGCTGGACCACATGGCATACAAGGGGAGGCTGCGAGAGTTGGGCTTGTTCAACCTGTAGAAGACTCAATCTTTTCCTATGGTTCCACGATTTTGAGTACTGAAGACCCTAGAAATTGCATCAGTTCAGCAGTAGGCAATAAATCCCAAGATATGCTCTGTTTACCAGTTGGTCAAACATTTGAGAAGCATTTGGGATGAAAGTCACAACATAGAAGATAATTATCAAGAGCTTTTGAAATCAGCTGTGAGTTTTGCAGCTCCTCCTTGTTAAAGATAATAACTTCCATGCTGAACTGAGGGGCATTCAAAATACTTCATAATTTAGGCAAAGTGCTTGATGCCAGATTTAGCACATCAGTTTAAAGAGAGCTTGAGCCCAATCTGTCTTTTATATAACCCTTTGTACTATATCCCAAAAGGTGGAATAAGGCTACTAGAATCAGCTGATACTAAGTGAAAATGTGAGTAATGCTTGAATGTTTCAGAAAATATATTTTTTCTCCATAGTTAGCAATGTATGAGTCACTCAGGCTCCCTAGCTGCTGCACTGCATGAATGACTCAAAACTCCACTGAGAATGGAGGCACAAGCAGTTCTCTTTGTGCCAGATTTTCTCCTTTTAAATCAGCCTTGCTGTCTCTCACCCACTTCAAAAAGGAAAAAAAAGATAAAGGAGAATCTCTTTCCCTGTAACTTCCTTCCACCATCCCCATACAAGCCCAGATAAAACATCGTGCCCAAGGATGGTCAGTGATTGGAAAAAAGCACAGGATATGAGGCACTAACGTGAACTCAAGTAACCATTTTTAAGAAGCGAAAACATACACAAACTAGTTGCTTTGCTGAGCTCCTCTGAAGTTCTTGGAAGAGTAAGGACACTGCACTTTTAATCATGATAGACCCAAACGCCCTCCATGGAATTTTCCTATGCATCAAAGCTCAGAGTCTGGGGTCCTGGAAATTTTAGTCATTTATTTGGGACCAGGTTTTGAATTCAGTTCATTGTGGACCTTGAAACACCTCAGTCCCTGGAGACCTGTATGGTGTTACAAACTAGCTATCCCTGCTTAGTTTAAATGGGATAAATTGCTGCTGAGAGGAACCATTTTGATTTGTACCAGGTATCCCCATCAGAGCAACACACACGCCCCTATATTTAGGGATTGCTGGCCACATGCCTGAACTCAGGTTCCCTCTGCAAAGCTCTGAGCAGCTCTTCGGAGTCACAGGCCAATCTGTCTTTGTTGTCACATTTCCACCATCTCATCACTTGATGCATCACATGAGTAATTTTCCAGGCACTGAAAGATGGAGAGGGAGAAATTGCACTGGTCTGTATATTAGTTGTCACTTTAAAAAAAGAAACATGCTGCATAATCCGCCATTGCCTAACCCCATTACCTCACCCCTCTGCTGATCACCAGCCCCTCGTTCTCTGGATCACAGCTCTGTCGCAGTGACCACGGGTATTTTGGACAGTGATCAACTGCTCTTCTGAAAATCCTTCTGCCATAAGACCGGTCTGACCCTCTGGACACAGAATGAAAAGAAGTCTACATAGTCAGTTGTTAGAGCAGATCTCAGTAAACTGAGGCACTGTTTTCAGTTCTGCAGTTTGTTTCCTATTTATGAGAAAGTTTCCAATTTCAGAAGGAATTACTGTGATGTGTTTCCCTAAGCCATCCATCCCATTACACATCGTTAATTCAGCTTTTCAGAAGTTATTTGAGTTTAATTCTCTTTGGTTCTGCTAATATTCAATCAAGCAGATACCTGGTGGTCCATCCCACTGAAAAATGCTTCATCCTTCCCCAGTGTCTGAGGAGCTTGTGCTGTCATTGAAAAAGAAAATCTCCAGGTGCAACCTTCTGGATACAACATATTTACAGAGATGGAAGCAACAGCTGTCCAAGAGTCATGAACTCTTAATGCTGCTAACACAAACTCTGTTTGCTAGAATTTCTCCTTCCGAGTTAACCAGTTAACTGCTGGTCACCTTGACTGTCTGGAACCAACAAAATGATCCAAGAGTGGGAAACTATGCTAATTAGGCAGAAGTCTTCACAGCCAGACAAACCTAGTTTGGACAAGTTCCTTCAGCTTGTGTCAAGCTTCTTCTGTTGCAACCACAAAACACAGTGTTCTTCTGCGTCGGTCATTCTTTCTTTTACCCTGGGGCTTCTGAAGCAGTTTTTGATCACAAGTCTCAAATTATGGTCAAAGGCTCTCGACTTTGTCCTCTCTCTTGGCTGACCCAGATTCATTCCGCTGGTGTTTAGGCACCTAATTCAGGAGTCTGAGTTATGCTATAGTCAACTGAGAAAGCAGATATCCAGGAGCAGCATGTGGATATACAAGGAGCAGGAGAGTTGGACTTTTTAAACCTGAAGAAGAGAAAGGTTGAAGGATCTTGTAGTTGACCCCAGCTACATAATGGTGTGACGCAGAGAAGACAGAGACAAACACTTCTCAAAGGTGTAGAGCAGTAGGACATAATCTAAAAATACTAATTTATTTCTTTCTTTTTAACTCCACTTAATGGGTCTCATCTTTTCCTTGCTCATCATTTTACCAGCTGAACTATTTCTGTATATAATCTCTTCCATTCGTTAACTTCTTCTTGTCTGTTGGCAGCAAAGATATTTGGCATTGAAAATTGACCCAATATCAGTACATGTGGCCTTTTAATGTGATTAACTAATGTTTGGAAAGAACTTTGTAACCAGTCAAGGAAAAATTGCAAGGCTGTGAGGGTTAAAAGAGGTTTTTCCTTTACTTTTTCCTTGATTTGTTTCATAAACAGTGACACAAGCGAACATATCAGGACCAAAATTGGAAAGCCACTTCTTACTATGTTGGATTAAATTAATAGAAGATCAGTGGAAGGATTTTAGTTGCTTTTTGAAAGATACGACAGCTCCAGCTTGCTCTATACATTTGCAGGCAGCTTATTTCTCCATCAGCTTGTATTTTTTTCAGTTAAATGCTTATCTGAAAACCTTCACTAGCAATCTTGCCAGATGATGGCTTTCTCACTACTGTTGCTTTCAAAGCAAAAACTCACACAACCTTGTTTGGCATGTTATCTCCTATCAGCTCTTACTCAATTGTGAAAGATGGCTTGAAAAACAATGGGATACCCAAGAAAAATGTGATAACAAACAGCAGTGTGTCAGGGTTTAGGAAAGTGTGATTACAAGCACCATGGAGACCATTGTCAGGTCAGCTCTGTCTTTTTTAATTAATTGAAATAGAAGGAAAGTATCCTGCTAACAAGATTACCAAATGAAATTACCAAACTGTAGGTGTTAACATCAGTGTCATTCCCTGTATTATCTCAGAAGGTATCAGCCTAGGAAATAATTTTCTTTTCATTTTTAATATTTATGTTTCTCACTACCATTTTTATTTTTCATCTCACAGAGTTTTCAAGCTGTTCTGTGAGAGCCTCCTGAGGACTGGACTGGAACTGGCCTTCTTGTACATCAGCTCAGAGATCAAACTCTTTCATGGAGAAGAAAAACAGTGCTTTTGGCTATTCCCTTTTTCCTAACTTACAAACCTAAAGACTGATTTGTTTAAGTCTCCAGAGTAAAATTCTAGGCTACGACACGAAGCTTCTCTATTTCCTTTCTATGTTTTCAGAATCAGATTCTGGAAAATTAATTTAGAGGCAGAATTAATAAGCATGTTTGTATCCCATTTTAAAGCTTCTTAGCATCTTCCCCCAGAAAGATGGAAAATAAACAGTTTTGGAGAGACAGCACAGATACACATTTCCGTGCAAAGAGGTAGTGGGGGCGTTTTGCATAATTTTTATCAGTGATTTGGAGGTATCAAAAATCATGACTAAGCCAAGCACTGACTAACAGGTAAGTAATTAGGAAGACAAAGCTTGCCACAGAGACCAATCTGGATTGATCAGCACATCAGCACCATTAAAACATAGTTTGCAATACACTATCATGAAATTAAAAGATAAGTGTGCATTATTCAGTAAGAAGACAGATAAAGCTCTCTCTATATTGCTAAGTTCTCCAGTTACTATACATTTACTGGTAATGTTCACGTTTGTAATGAAAGAATAAAAGATGCCACTTGTAGCACTGTCAAGGACTGCAGTCCTGCCAACACTTGTATGAGCCAGTGTGGAAACAGAGAAAACTACGGAGAAGGAAAGTCTCCTGCCCCTTTGATGTCTCTGCAGCCTTGGCAACTTCCTTAAGCACATGTTTTGGTGAGACTTAGTAGTCAAGAGCAGCAATTCTATTTCAGTCTCACCCACTCTTCCCATTCTTTTATCCCACATGGAAGCGACTGGCAATTCATAACATCCTAGAAAACTTTGGCAATGCCCATACAGCTGCTAATAACTGCTCCTTCCACACATGCAGTCCTGTTCCAAATGCTCTCCAAGTGCACCTCACACAGGCTTATGCAAAGAAAAAGCAAGCAGTTACGACTATAAATTATACAATTCTGCTAAACCAGAACTCTTTTCTTCTAACTGGTTTCCTAGGACAAACGTATGTAGCAGGCTGTTCTCAATGTCAGGGAGTTAAACATTTTCCTCCATCACTCCACACTCGTGGTTCTCGGTACAAGGGAGGCAGATGACAAATACAAATACAGCACATAGAACATCTAACTGAAGTCACTATGAATATAGGCAGTGCACATGCTCCATCATGCTTCAATATTAATCAAAGAGCTTGCAAATACTACAGCAACAGCAATGCCAGCCTGATGCCAAAAGATTACAAAAATGTCCCCATAGCTCTAGGATTAATAAAGGGTGCCTCCTTCAGATAGATTCAGTGGTTGGCAAATGCAACACCAAGTCTTTTCCCAAGCACTAAACCTGAATATAAACAATTACAAAATCCATTTTCGCACTATCTGCTACTACAGAAGCGGGTTTGAAGTAGATGCCACATCCCAGCAAAAAGACCTAGACGTTAATTTTGGTGGATTGACTGAAACTGAGAGGTCTCCAGTACAATATGGTCTTCACTCTCCATGTCACGTGGCATCTTACACAAACACATGACATCTCACACACAGTTTCATCTCTACTACTTCCACACATGACTGAAATATCTCTACTTACATTCCTGACAATTTGTACTTCATGCTTTGCTTCCCATGCTAATTCCAGCTCTGAAGCAGTGGAAGAACAGGAGCCACTTGGCACAGGAGCCCCCTCTTCATTCTTAGTCTCACATAAAATGTGAGTTGCAGATGTTTCTCAAACTGCCTGGGGAGACAACACACTCCAGGGATAATCCAGGGCATTGAGTCCCCACAGGAGTTACTATACCGTATGAGAGAAACATAATACAAGAGATAGAAGAGTAGCACCTGGAGTGTATGGGGACTTCCAGAGCGGTGCAAACAGATTAAGTCAATTGATATGACTGCAGTCACCACCACAGTGGTGATCCAGTGCACCCACCTGCCCCCAGGGTGCTGCTGAAGCAGCAGACCCAACACACAAGGTCATCCGAAGAGACAAGTCCCTCATCGCAGAAGAGGAGCTGTTGTCTCCTCCATGACCTTCACTGCTGATCGTATTCCTCTTCTGCGGCCACACGAAGCTTAGCCTGGGATTCACACTGAAGCCAGCAGGGCAATGTGCTCAGCTCCACACCACAAACCACTGGCTTGGGACACAAAGCACATGTCAGGCATTTGAATGAGCCAAGCAGACACTCCCAGCAGAGTTTCCAAGCTCAAGCTCACAGTGTCCCAGGGAACAGGAGGACATGTCCCAGGGTTCCAGCTACCCAAACAGCCAGTAGCTTTTCATGGGTGGATGACTAAGACAGCAAATGAAGCCTACCATTCCATTTTATTTCTAGGTGAGTCTGTAATGTTATTTAATCTGTCTCCTCACAGACTCACAGAGCATCTCTGCTTTAACCTGATTCATTCTAAGTGTGTCAGCAGCCTTTTTTTTTCTTGGTTTGAACCCACCATCTTCATCTTCTTGGTTATTGTTGACCTGGAACTCTGTCAGTGGCTTAGCTCTCATCTAGCGCTACAAAGGCACCAACCCTAGTCATGGATCTATGGAAAATAAAATGACCGACAGCTGCTTCCTTGCAGGCATTTCTGTTTTATGCAGGCTGGGAAAATTTTCTAAGATGAGTGCTCATTTCTTTAGTAATAAAGTCAGCCAGTAAGTTAAGTGGCCCTGCCAGAAGCTGTCTCCTTATTTTAGAAAAGAAGGTTTTTAACTTTCAGAATTAAATTCCATGAACAAAACACTATTTTGGAAGCCTCAGCTAGACACAGCCTTCTCACAGTAAACCTTCTTCTTTTTTAAAATATTTATTTATTTATTTATTTTTAATACATAGGACCAAATTGTTCTCAGTCCCATAATTTCCAAATGTCATTAAAATCAATGGGTATCACACATATATACTTGAGTAAAAATGTGACAGCTAGTTCTTAGAAATGAGAAAGGAATTCTTTTAAATGGATTTTGGATTAAAAATATCAGAGGGATCAGCTGACTGTGTGCTATAGCAAGGAAAAGAGCTGACTTAGAAAGCCTTAGGAATCAGGGTTATCACAGGAATTCTGCCAAGACCTTTATCTGTAGCGGTAGATACTGCTATTTTGACTTCCAAACTGTTAGAGAAATATAAACTGCTTTATTCCCTTGTCCCAGTTAGATTAGTCAAGTACTTAAGCATTTTATCTTTTAATTAATTGTATCAGCTAAGTGTGTATTTTAAAACTGAATTTCTGCGCAGAAATCCCCAACATATTCATCACTTCTCGTACACCCCTCTTCTCCACAGCCTGCCAAGCAATGAGTCATAGCTCCATTTTATTCTATTCTTTCCATTGCTGCACAGCAATTACACAGTCTATGAGAAAATTATATTTGTTGTTTAATCATCAGGGGGACCAGCCATTCATAAGAGAAGGAGACAGCAGCCTGTGCAGAAAGAGGATGATTTAAGGGAGGATTGTAGAACGTGATCTGGTTAAAAGTCAACTAAACTTAGTAAATGGAAGATTTGGAAGACGTGGTGGAAGGCCATCTCTTCTGGCAGTCTGTTTTAAAAGAAAAAATTGTACAGGAAGAAGACAGCTGCAAGTTTTTTATTTTCCAAAACTTTGCTAACTTAGAAGAAAGAGAAACTGCATGTGACCCTTGTTGTGGGTTTGGGTTGTAAAACAAAACTGAGAGCAAGGCTTTCCTAGCCATATGTCATCTCATTTGCCCATTCTGGATGAACCAATACCAGTGGCTAAACACAGGGAAATTCCAGTCAAGTGACTTCTCAAGCTCATCCATGCCAGTGTGGGTTTGTAGCAGCTCTGCTTCCCCGGGCAGCTTCCCCAGAAACATAACCCTGAACTTATCCCTTGTTAGCACTTCTACTTCAGGAAAGGCAGATTGCCTTGAAGAAAACACAGGGTTTCAGGTTGTGTTTCTCAGATATAAACATTAATTCATCCTGAATCTACTCCTGACTAGAGAAGTCAAATGTCCTCAGATAATCACAGAGTCATAGAATACCAGGTTGTAAGGGACCCAAGGATCATCTGATCCAAGCTTTCTTGGCAAAAATACAGTCTAGACGAGATGGCCCAGCACCCTGTCCAGCTGAATCTTTTAAGTGTCCAGTGTTGGGGAATCCACCACTTACCTGGGGAGATTATTCCAATGGTTGATTGTTTTCATAATGACAAATTTCCCTCTTATGTCCAATTGGAATCTCCCCAGGAGTAACTTGTGTCCATTACCCTTGTCTTTTCTGTGTGATTCTTTGTAAAAAGAGAGTCTCCATCTTCTTTGCAGCCACCCTTTAAATACCGGGTCATGGTGATAAGCTCTCCCCTAAGCCTGCTTTTCTCAAGGCTGAAAAAACCCAGTTCTCTCAGATTTTCGTCATATGGCAGCTTCCCAAAGAATCATAGAATCAAATAATAGATTTGAATCACAGAATCATAGGGTAGTTTGGGTTGGAAGGGACCTTCAAAGGTCATCTAGTTCAACCCCCTGCAATGAGCAGGGACATCTTCAACTAGATCAGGTTGCTCAAAGCCCCGTCCAACCTGGCCTGGGATGTCTCCAGGGATGGAGCATCTACCACCTCTGTGGGCAACCTGGGCCAGTGTTTCACCACCTTCATTGTAAAAAATCTCTTTGTCATGTCTAGCCTGAATCTCCCCTCTTTTAGTTTAAAACCATTACCCCTTGTCCTATCATAACAGGCCCTGCTAAAAAGTCTGTCCCCATCTTTCTTATAGGCCCATTTTAAGTACTGAAAGGCTGCAATAAGGTCTCCCTGGAGTCTTCTCTTCTCCAGGCTGAACAACCCCAACTCTCTCAGCCTGTCCTCACAGCAGAGCTGTTCCAGCCCTCTGATCATTTCATGTCCCTCCTCTGGCCCCTCTCCAACAGGTCCATGTCTTTCCCGTACTGAGGCTCCAGAGCTGGACACAGGACTCCAGGTGGGGTTTCACCAGAGCAGAGCAGAGGGGCAGAAGCACCTCCCTTGACCTGCTGCCCACGCTGCTTTTGTTGCAGCCCAAGATAAGATTTGCCTTCTGGGCTGCAAGTACACATTGCCGGCTCATGTGCAGTTTTTCATCCCCAGTACCCCCAAGTCCTTCTCACAGGGCTGCTCTCAATCTCTTCATCCCCCAGCCTGTATTTATACTGGGGGTTGCTCCGACTCAGGTGCAGGACCTTGCGCTTGGCCTTGTTGAACCTCATGAGGTTTGCATGAGCCTACTTCTGGATGGCATTCTGTCCCTCAGGTGTGTCCAATGCCCAAGTCATTATGCGGGGCTTTGCAAACAAGTAGCATTTCTTGTAGGGTTGTGCTCAGGGAGTACATCGTCTGTTACAAAGCACAGTGCAAGGACTGTAGATGACAAACAAACTCTTTATCTGGAAATTTCAGTGCATTCACATCCAGGATGTGACTGCATTCTTCAAGCCAGCACTTGCAGTTGGGACTGAGCTTGCCAGACCAGCCTGAACCCACTCCCAGACAGTGCAGCGATCACCTCTTTCCCATGCAGGGGCTGCCAGCTGCGTCCCCACAGCAAGGGGCACCAGCTCACCCTTGTTCCCCGCAAGCTACCCACCAGGCTCAGGATGGAGAATGGACTTTCAGTGCATGCTGGATGGATATCCTGCTCAGGTCAAACCTGCGCGCCTGGGAAGTCTGCTGCAGATCGGTAGCTTCTTCAGCGCCTGAGATTGTGCAGGTTTAAGATATTAGTGTTCATACTCTATGGTCGGTTTCTGATAGTATTGAGTTAGAACCAGGGTCAAGTCAAATCAAAAAGGAGGCATCAGGTGACAGACTAAGGTTCTGGCAGCCAGAGGTTTGCAGTTACAACTTTAAGCCAAGCTACTGACTCACGCTGGATGTGTGAACATGAGCAATGCAGTTGGCTTCTTGCTACCTAAATCAGCGAAGCTGGAAGACTGAGTCATGGCTAGACCTCCCAGAATCCAGATACCGACGTCTGAAGTGACCTTTCTAGAATAAATAAGTACAAGTTCGTCCATTGCCTTTCAACTCAGTATATAAGTGTTAGACTGTGCTAGGGAGCTACAACGAAGAGGATGGGGGAGAGGATGACATAAGCTCCCCTTCCTCAGCACACTGGGGACCTTCTTGTAGAAATGAATGGGGCCTTTTCTCTCTTACCCTGTGGGAATGCTACGTTCCAAGGAGTTTGCACTCAGCTTGCCCAAATATACACTGGTCCATAACACAGAGCACATGAATGTGTCGAGGACATAGGAAGGAGAAAAAAAATACAACATAGAATCAAACAAGAAGTGGCCTCTGGGAGTCACTCAGGCTGACCTTTTCTCTCCTCATGCCCCAGAGCTGTCTTCAAAGTTAAATCAGCTGGCTCAGGGCCTTGTCTAGTCAAGTTTTGAATATCTCCAAAAACAAAGATTTCATGGGCTTTTTGAGCAACCTGATTTAGTGTTTGACCACCCTCACCGAAAATTTTTTCCTTATGTCTAATTATTATTTCCTTTGCTGCAACTCATTTTTCATCTTTCTCTGTGTACCCAGAGATCTGTTTGCCTCCATCTCCTGTGTATTTCCCTTGTAGGTTAGGAAAGCAGCCCTAAGACTCCTCCAGTCTAACCCCAGCCCCCCAGCTATCTTAGTGTCCCTCAGCTGGGCTTGTTTCAGCTTTTCAATACCTTTCTTGCACTGAGGTCCCTAAACTGGACACAGTAACTGATCTGCAATATCACCAGTGCCAAGTAGAGAGGACTAGTCTCTTCCCTTGGTCTGTTGGCTATGCTTTTTTCTTGCTCCGTAGTCCAGTATGCATCTATACCTGCAAGGGCACACTGCTGACATATTCAACAGGGGATCCACTAGGACCCTGGGCCCCCTTCTGAAGAGCTGCTGCCTAGACAGCCAGCCCTCAGCTTCAACAGTCTTTTGGGTTTTTCTGTCCCAGGTGCAGAAATGTGATAATCAATATATCTGGTGCGTTGGTCAAAGGTAGTCTGCATTCAGAGCAAGCTTTTGGCAGAGTCAAGACAAGCAGTTGTCCAGGATAGCAGACTGCAGAGAGTAGCAGAAAATCATGATACTGCTGCCTGTTTTGCTTTTAGTAGAAAAGCTTTGGAAACCCAGGCTTGCTGCTGCTGTTGAAGTCTAAGACACACATGCATGCCTTGCTAGGCAAGGTGGGACTCCCATAAAGCTGTCACTACTACCTTGTGTCCAATGTGCCTGATGGCAGCAGGAAGAGCAAGTCCAACTCTACAAGGCTTTATTGCTGGGACTCCCTCCCTGTTTGGCTCTTCCCCCTACCAGAGAGACTTATTCTCCCCCGGGCTTACACAAACCTGGGCAAGTTCTGCCACATTTTTCAGTTACATTACTGAGATTTATCCTGTGTAAAATCTATTCAGAGAACTACAGTGAATTAAATTATTATCATCCAACAGTACAATAACAATGTATAGACGCAGTGAGAAAAAAACATTCCAGATTTAAAGTTAGTTGTTCTAAATCACATTAAACAACCATATCAGCAATGCTGAATACTGTAAACCCACTAACCTTGAAAAGTGCTGCATATGCTCAGTGCTCTAGATAAGCTGTGATATTCACTGAACTGTACACAAAGCAAGGCATGTTATGATGAGCTGCAGGCTCAAGGGTGAGGAGATTCAGAGATGCTCCTCTCTGCCATTACTAGGCAGGGCACAGGGGCACTGGAATACAAGGCTCTGTCTACGAGCTGAGACATATTTGACAAGAAAGGGAATGACAGCTCAACTGGATCAAAGATTTCCTGTTTTACTGGTCTGGCTGGCTTCTCACTCTAGGTGGGCTTCTGAAACTGGCCCTGGGACTACATGTGGCTGAAGCTCCTCCTGGAAAATGGGAGGAAAAGTCTGGGTATGACTGAATATCTGCTCCCCTGGAAGCTGAAATCCGTGTTTTAACCATTCTAAAATGAAACAGCAAATGTGTTAGTAGTGGAAGAAATCTCTGATTAATGCTGTGACCCATTACAAACTTCTGTCTATGTGCCCTGCAATGATTCAGCTGTAGAGGTGGCATAGAGGCAGGCAGAGGTTTGACACCTAGCTTGTGGGTGTCCTAAGTGGATACAGATCTCAGGATACGGCCTCTGCCAAGGGACGTGCAGGAAACAAGTGGGCATTCAAAGACGCAAGGCTACCACGCACTTCCCTGACAATTGTAGCCAGCTTTCAGCATCCTGGTGACCTTTAAGACAGAGAGGGGAGTTGTATTATAGTTGGCTAATCTGAAGCAACACAGGATTTAATTTATGCTGCAAAAGCTGGTGAGCACATCCTGCCAGCACCCGCTCAGAAAAGACTTGAGGAGAGAACTCTGCACTGCCCACGGACAGTGAGGTAACGTGAAGATGTTGCCTTTCCCCGCCACATGCCATGAAGGTCTCCTTTCACCTCCTCCACTTCTTTCCCCTGGGGCATCTCCTGTAAATCAATGTTATGCTCCTGTCACATCCTTTAAGTGTCACAGAGATGACACCCAAGTTAGATTATGAGTGCCTGGGGCAAATTCACATGAGCCCTGTTCCTAATGTGAAGTCAATTAAAATGAAGTAACACAAAGAACACATCTGGTCCTAGATGTTCATGATAATAAAGAAAGACCATTATGCTACTCATGCAACATAATTACTAAACAGCGATTCTTGAAATCACCACGTCAGGGAGTAGCTTGAACCACAAAATTGAGACATTCGCTTTAAGGTGGTTTTCAGCCCTTTAGGGTCTGTAGCTAAACAGACTGTATTTTCTGTTCAGCTTATTAAAAAGCAAGATCTTAAACACAGCATTGAGCTGTACAGTCGGTTTTGCAGGTTGTACATCTCCTCTCTAGCAACTCTACCAGAACCCATTACAAAGAAGGCACCTGTGGTTCTGGTTTGGAGGAATGGCAAAACTGGGAGTGTGGAAGGTTTAAAGCTGAGTTACATCAATTCAGCAACATGGAGCAACACGTCATCATCTTAGTGACCTGAAGCAGCTGGTTCAGTTTGATTGTTGTGAATTTAACTTAATTTTCCCAGTTTGAGCTTTTTTTCTTTCTTGTAATGTCTATGAATCATTGCGCCATCCAGAATGAATACTGACTGAATGCCTCCCTGGCTCAGAGATAACAGAGCCCCTTGCTTAGTCAGGAAAATTATTTAAGAAAATCAATGGCTTTGCTTTGGCTACAAAATAATTTTTTAAAATAACATAGTAAGAGCTAAACAGTTGCAATGCCAGCAGAGGGATGTTTCAGTCCACTGCACTTTCATACCAAGAGTTTGCCTGACAGCAATTAGATAAACATGTTTCTCAACAACATCAAATCTTTGGCAAAGTCCTATAGTTACTATTTTGTCATTAAAATATTAGGACCAAACACATTAGGGACTTCCCCCGGGTCAAGAAGAGAGCCCCATGCACCCTTGCCATAAGCACCCTAACACAGGCCTGTAACTAGGCCTGGTCTAGATTTTAAGGCCAGATGATCTTGACAGAACAATGCCATTAACTTCCAAAATGCTTGCAGTCATCTGCAGAGTTGAATGTGGGCATTGATAATTTTTTAGTCTGAGGCACAGTTCAATCTTGCCCATAGACATTGACCTTGAGCAACACATGCAGTAATTCTGGGTTTCCCGAGTCAGGCACTCCCATACTTTATTTTTTCGGGTGTTCTGGCATGGTGGTGGCAGCGCAGCAGTACTTCCTATCCTCCTCCTCACCTTGTTTGATTTCAGCTACCAGTATATCACAAGAGCATATTTGCAACACACCTCTCCCTTCTCCCCTCTGTCTCCTCTGGACCCTGTCAGCATTTATTTTTGTCTACATTGCTGGCAACAGCAAAGCCTGATGGGTTGTCTCTGACTCCTGCTCTCTTTTGGGGATTAAATGGTGCTGGGAAGTCGTTTTACTTCCTCGGTGCATATTGATCACATATATTGTTCACAAAAGGTTTTCTCCATTCTCTGTGAGTTTAAACTGCGAGTCAAAATCACCTCCTATTTTATGAAACCTGGAAGAAAATACTGGGCATAGAGAGAGAAGGTCACACAGCTTAGAAAAGAAGCCACAGCCTCCTTTGACTCTTCTTGGGACAGGTCTGCACAAATGTACCTGTGAGAGTACTTAAACCAGGAGAAATCTGGTGCAACAGAGGAGAGGAGACTCTGTGTACAATCCCAGCAGCCACAGACAGACCTGATGCATGGAATTGACTTTTCTCACCTGGCATATAAAAAAAAAAAGAGACTCTGATGCCCTTCTCTACTTACCCACATTTAGAGTCACACATGCTCAGCTGCACGACTACACCTTTGCCATGCATACAGAATAAAAGTAGATAAATTGTGTGAGGGAATCTACCCTAGGGCTGAAATACCTTTAAGAGGTCCAGGAGAACTACTGAGTAATACTTCTCAGCATCGAAACACTGCGAGAGTTAAGGTGATTAGTTAAGCCTAGGTGAAGCTCTTGAAACTTCTTGCTGCGGACAGAGCTTCTGTGAAGCACCTGAAGAAGCATCCATGAAAAAGTAGAGCAAATCATGGAGCTTCCAATAAAGATCTCAGCTGTCCCAGAGGTTAAAGCAAAATCCATTATCTTAAAGTTATTTTTCTAAGCAAAGACAAACTCCAAACCTACACAGCAAAATAAATCCTTCTGTATTATGAGTTATCTGGCACACAATGGGTACAGAAGCTGAGAAAGGTCTGTGATTCCCACCATTCTGCATCTCAGATGAAAAACTGCAATCAGCCTGCATGAGCAGCCTCCTTGAGTTTTAATTGGGCTGAAAGACTCATCCCTTGCTTTGCCCAGCATAAGCCATTCCAAAGCAACTCATTTTTTCTCATCATTTTGCCTGAATGCAACATACACAGAAGGTACTGGATTACCACCACATCCTGCACTACACAGTTAATACTGGCAGCAGACGTTCCCTTGGCTTGTATCTCCAGAAGATATACCCACCCTCACTGTAATTCACTTAATTGAGGCCACCTGTGGCATTACCTTTCACCACGAGGTCACCAGCACTTCAGCTGAATCACCTATGCTCTTTTAACATAAGTCACTGAGAAACCATGGCTTGGTAAAATGTTCAGTCACAATAGATGTGGGCAGAGTTTGAATTAGTCATGTAGGATGAAAAGGATTTGTCAGCCACTCACCCTTAGAAATTAAATTTCCATACAAAATAAATTCGATTTTAAAAGTAATTGATTTCTCATATATGAAGGAAAGCCTCCTTCTAACAGAACTTTTGTTCATTGTGAGCACTAGTGAAGTCTTCGCTGAAAAACAGCCTGCTTCATGGCCAGTGCAGGAACCACCTGTCTTTGAGAAGCTTTCTGATACCTTGTGGTCATCTGCTTCCAGTGGGTCTGCAGGGGAGAGGCCAAAGGGAAAGAAATGCTTGGTTCCCTGACAGCAACCCAGAAAGGGTTGCCATCTGAGGGAAGTGACTGCTGGGCTAGCAAAGGTCAGTCCCAAGGAGTGGTTATATCCCCACAATTTTACACACGTGTTCCCTCAAGAGGAAGCCCAGCAAAACCTGTCGGAGTTCCCAAGGGCAGCAGGCTCTTTGGAGGAATGGTTGGACTGAAGGGGAACAAAAAGAAGCCTGAACATGCAAACAAACACCCTTAAACCTTGATGCCCAGGCTGAAGCGTAACTGAAAATGGACATCTGCAATACTGTGCTCAAAAGTGGAGGAAATAATAATAACAGCAACAACAACAACCACCAAGAAGTTCCAGATGAAGTCTTGACTGAAGTATTTGCCAGCTATCCATGGGAGTAACTGCTCCTTGCACACCTTGGGCACTCAAAGGGGGCTGCAGAGCAGGGGCTGCACAGTGTGACAAGGCACTAACTTCCAGCAAGCACATCCACCTGACCACAGGCACCCTGACATTTCAACACGCACTTTGCTCCCTGCCTAACACAGACATCAAAGCACAGGGGCTGTCATCTCTATCTCGGAGCACCTCTATACCACAGCAACTCCGACAGTGGTGTGATCCCAGTGTATGACTCAGTGGGAAGCAAATACATGTTTTCCACACAGCCCATGTTTGCAGCCCACACTGGCAATCGTAGGTTCATAGAATCATAGAACAGTTTGGGTTGGAAGGGACCTTCAAAGGTCACCTAATCCAATCCCTTGCAATGAGCAGGGACATCTTCAACTAGATCAGGTTGCTCAGAGCCCCATCCAGCCTAGTTTGGAATGTTTCCAGGGATGGGGCATCCACCACCTCTCTGGGCAACCTCTGCCAGTATTTTACCACCCTCGCTGTAAAAAATTTCTTTCTTTTGTCTAGCCTGAATCTCCCCTCCTTTGGTTCAAAACTGTTAACCCTTGTCCTATCATAACAGGCCCCACTAAAAAGTCTGTCCCCATCTTTCTTATAGGCCCCTTTTAAGTACTGAAAGGCTTCAATAAAGTCTCCCCGGAGCCTTCTTGTCTTCACGGTGTGGACCATGGAGGAATTTTTGCTTTTGTCCTAGAGGTGTCTAAGGTTCATCTTCAGTGGAATTTAACTGTGTCTCCTGCCGTTAAAAAAAACAAAAGAAAAATAACTGCATGAACTTTCCAGGTGAACACTGCAAGCTGGGTCCTGTGAGAAATTCACTGGAGGCAGGTGGACATCTATAAAGCAAAGTCATGGATGGGATCTCACTCTTCATGACCCAAATATTCAACTCAAAAGTTTTGAACAAAAACAGTTAGTTGGCTTGCAGTCCACTGCGGATTGAGGACAATCTCCAGTGGGAAAAAAAAGCCTGTTAAACAGATGCTACAGAATACAGCAATATGGGGCAGAAACAAAAAAGATATTATGAAATTACTTCTGTCTCAGATACCCCATACAGTTTTTATTAAAGTCAACAGGAATTGTACACATGGCTCCAAGAGCAGGCACAACCCATCAACGGAGTGCTAAAGCACAAACTATGGGGAAAACTGGAAGGTTTGAACTCTACAATGTCTAAATAATCACAGGTCTCACTGCTTTTTACAAACAGTAAGACTTGAAGATCTTATGTGTGCAAAAGCCCAAGCCTGACACCTCAGAAAAAGAGGAATTTTGCACTGTTTCCTACATAGGGAGGTGCAAGCAGACACCTCACAGGCAGTCCCAGGCTGAGGAAAAAGTTTGGCACTTCCTCTCCCAATGGAGAAGCAGAAGCATCCACATAGATGCAAGCAAGCAATAAATAAAACTTGCTGAGATTTTTGCATCTCAATCAGGGAAGATTAATATTTTATGTAGTAATATTAGAGTGCTTTATGTATTTTTTTTTTTTCCCAGATCAGATGAAGTATTAACGGAACTTAAAAATTTAAAGACCCATGGACTATGCTGAATGACTGGTCTGCATTAGGTAGTGGTCACGCATCGTGACAAACTCCACAGTGTTTTGCAAGATTAGCTGCTCAAAGAGATCCTTTCACTTGCATTTCAGCTGCTTAAGAGCGCAAGCAACATTTCACCATGACCTCAAAGAAGAAATGAAACATGTCTCTGTAAATCCACCAGCAGAGCTACAAGCATCTCCAGTACAGCCACCAACATGTCCCCACACAACTGCACAGGAGAGCTGTAAGATCACAGCATGCTCCTAGCACACCCCCATGGCCAGTAATGCCACCCAGGATGGGCTACAACTAGGTCACATCACCTCATGGCCGAAGATTATAAGATCATGCATATAGCCATGCATATAGATGACATCAGCTCAGCTGATATGTGGTAAATAATGAAACCATCGAGGGAACTTGGATTCAGGGTCCTGGTTAGATACCTGCTTGAAAAGACACCTTTCTGCTCCATAGGGAAACAGCGGCCCAATGGAAGTTCTGAGAAAGAGGCAGGGAGTTAGATGCCTCTCTCCCCTACAAGAGCAACTGGAACAGCCCTAAGCATTCCACACTGCACAAAGTGACTTCATGAGTCATTCAGTGCTCCTTTTCAAGGACTCCCACCTATTTATGCAATGGAAAGCAAACAGAAGTTCTCACTATGGTTTAATGATGTCATTGCACAGCTAATTCGTTTGCTACAAATCCTTGTGGGCTTTAGATTTGCCATCTAAGTTCATACTGGGTTTGTAATTTACACTGTTCAAAGGCAACACCAACTCATACCAGCTAGCTGTGTCCCAAACAGAAGACTCCAGACATGTTACAAAAAAATTCCCACAAACACAGGAAAATTCTATTGCTGTGGGATTTCTTGCCTCTGGCATAAAGTTTCTTCCTTGGGAGGGTAGCACTTTAACAAGGACCCAGAGACACGGTGGTATCTCTAACCCTGAAGATTTTCAAGACTTGGCTGCACAAAGCTACATCTGATGTGACCCAGAATTGATGATGTTCTTGCTTCAAGTGGAAAGTCAGACTAGACCCTTTGCAACCAACATTTCTATGATCCTGTGAGTTCTCCCTGTCACCCCAGTATACTTCTGATGCAAAGAATTTTCCACACTAAAAATGAGAGGGCATGCAGTTTTGCATGGGAAGAAAGTGTACTTGATCTTTAAATGATCTTTAAATGAACATGATGGGCATTTGAGAGGGATATATTAATGGACTTGTGCAGCTGTGCACAATACTGAAGGCTATTTAGGGGCAGACCCCAAGAAGACCCTGACTGCTCCCACATGCAGTGATGACAGCTCTCTTACTAAAGAAGAGAATGTCAGAGAGGGACAGTTGACCTTTAAGACGCCAGCACAGTTGTGTTAAATTTCCCTTCACAGTGAGAAGCCAGTCAAATGTCACCATTCATTGTAGAACTGGTCAAAGCACAAGGCAAAGCTGCTGCATTTTTCACACTAGAGCTTTGAAACAAGCCATTTTTATTTTTCATCTCTTGTTCAGGCCAGCAGTTTTAACATAAAGTCTTCCTCTGCAAAGCAAATTGAGCAGCGGTCTTTTAATCATCTTTCCCGACTTCATGTGCTTTAAGATTTCCATAAAGCAGAAAACTTCGGTATAAAGACTCTGTCCATGACAGAGACAACTGCCGGCACTGAGTCACATGTTATTTCACATGATGATGGGCACTGTCATCTTAATTCAGTTTCATAGACCACAAATTGATTCCTTTGCAGGAGTAGAATAGTTGTTAAGTGTTGCGTACTCTTCCACATTAGAGCTGCCCTTTTTACCTTCTCATTGAAAAGTATCCTCTGTTAATCTAGGTTATGAATCAAGCCTCATATTAGTCTCACCACCCTGCTCTGCACCGCTGTGACTAATGCTTGCCCTTTAAACATTCTGTGACACTTCCAACAAACTTGTCTGGCACTGACCAAATTCAGTTTGGGAAAGGCAAGCCTGAATAGCCCTCTCATCATAAAATTCTCGAGTACTTGTTCACTCCCTTTCTCATTCCATTCTAGGGCTATTTAGCTCTGACAGCTCCCAAAACCTGATGGATAGAGGATTCCTCCGGTGCCATCAGTAGGATAGCAGCAGGGACCCTGGGGTCCCACAAGCCACAGCACCGGGAGCAGGGATGCTGTTGTTGTGAATCTCTCCAGGCTGCACAGATGCACACTGGCAGCTCCTACGAGGCTGAAATGCTATTTTGCTCTGTGTGGAGCATGCCTCTAGGGAAATACAACAGAATCTCTGTTTGCCCTAGAAAAACGCAGCAGGACCTGGATACAGATAAATCCTATAGACATTCTCCAGCTTTTGAGGTTTTATTTCATTAGCAAATAAACGTAACTTTTTTTTTTTTTTTTCAAAAATCTCTTGTATGATTTTCTTTTAGAAAAAGCAAAGTCTCTCTTTGTGGTGACTTTGGAACAACCTCAAAATATGAAACATGGATGCTGATGCAGAAATTGTTGGAGTTTGCAAAGCACCTGGAACTACGGTTCTTGAGTTTTAGTTTCAGTCAGCTGTCTGCAATAGTGATTTAATTGTCAGCATCATTAACAATTTCACAGCTCAGAGAAGGGGTAAAAATTATAACATTCAAATGCTCTACTAGTCCTCAAAATGTGAGTGTGTGTGTATGTGTGCATGTGCATGCAAATGTTTGTGTAAGGATAGAAAAAGAGAGGAAAATGAAATAAACCATATAAGCCACCACATACATATAGTGAGCTCAGAGGATATCCATTTACTTTTCTATAGGAAATTTTCTATAAAGAAGGGGCCCAGCATTTAAGAAGTTGGCTTTTAGGCAGCTATGCCATTCACAATATCTGGAATGAAGTGAAGAGTCTCAGCAGAGACTCTTATGAACCAACAGCTTCAGAGTGGGTGGTAATATTAGACAAAATCGATCTTTCCACCCCTCAGAACAGACATGGCAGCAGGTGTGGGTGGGGACTGAAGGTGCACTGCAAGGAAACACAAACAGCCTAAAAAAACCCCACCTTCCAAGGAATAATCATATTATATCTTGTTGCCAACACTGACATAATGTTCATGCTGTCTGTTCCAAGCCACCCCTCCTGAAGCCTAGAAGAGAATAGACACTGTGAAAAGAGACAAAATTTTCTTTTAAATTTCCTTCTATGTGGAACTGGCTCGGTTCTAAAGTAAGTGCTATGGAACTAGCCAGACCCTATTGTAAGTTTCTGAAAGGGAAAATCGTCACCTTCAATTATTTTTCCTTGTACTGAAAATATCTTGATCTTAAAATATCTTGAGAAAGACCCTGAGACTGAGAAAGAAATGCCTTTGCTCTCTCCATGTATCACTGGTTCTTCTTGTCTCGCACTTTGTGAACCCTGATTTCAAAGAAAAATCTGTAAGAAAAGAAAAATGATGACAAGGACCTCAATACCAGAAGAATCATCGCTCTGCTCCTCAAGGAACGTTGCTGTGAAAACAGCCACACTGATGTCAACTTAGAAGAAGAAGGTAACGATTGTGTCCTGTGTCTTGGTGCTAGCAGATATCACAGCGAAGAAATGTGAGCTCATTGATTTTTGCTACACTGATGGTGTGAGATACCATCTTATCTCTTATATGCATCAGTGAGTGTGGTTAAAAAACAGTGTATTTTCACAGCATCCTTTCCATAAGACGTTATTGTTCAGTTCCTACAAGGCCAAGAGCAAATCATACTAACATGACCAGATTACAGAGAGTCTTAAATCTTCCTTGTGATGTAGCAGCTCATCCTTAGGTGTACATGCCAGCAGCACATCTACTGATCTGCCCACAGTAAATCTGGTCTTTTTCTTTGGTTAAAGGTGATCTTTTAGGTATACTGGTTCTGCGCAGAAAATTGCATGCAGTCTCCTATTTATCTTTCCCTGTATCTACCTTGCAACATCCCTATCATGACCATTTTATAGCGTTCAGAAATGTATTAACTGGACCACAGGAGACATAGAAAGTTGCTATTCCTATAACTTTTTGAGAGACAGCCTGATAAATGCATGTAAGTATTTTCACAGGGAGAAACTGAAGACCCCTTGTCTCATTGCTTGGTGGGCATGTGTGTGCCTGGTGAAATGAACATCCCCAGTCAGAGAGAGCTGTGTCTGCCTTTACACAACATATCAGCTCTTTGATTTAGTGGTCCTCCTAAATCCTCTGGATACAGCCTCATTACCTGGGTATGAAAGATCCTCGTAACGGTTAATGGCTTTTTCTTTGGCCAGCAAGAGCCATGGCTCCTATTTTATGAGTTGCGAGCTGAAGCACAGAAAAACTTTGCTAACAGTAAAAAGTAACAGGAGAAGTCATAGGGAAGTGGAACTAAGTGAATCCAGCATCTGGATCACAAGGTGCAGCCCTAAAGAGCTTACGCAGCTCGTAGCAAAACAAGCCGAGGGTGACAAATGTTTAGGTAATGGCTATTTGGCATGCAAATGGTATGCATTGGGTAATGAGTGCAAGAGTTCCCTGTGATAACAGCAGGGTTTGCTTAAGGGTATATGGACACTTGTTCCATAGGGCAGCACTTATGGCGATTTTATTTCACATGCATTCCCCCACCCCCTGAGGCGCTCCCCCAAGCACAACTGGCTGTCACTAGCAGTAGAATAAAAGCTCAGCCTCTTGCTGCCACTCCATTCAAGGAATTTGTTTGGGTTTGGTCCTTGGGTTTGCTTGTTTCCAAAATGATGATGGGACTGCTATTGGAAAGATGAATTAGTGAAATTAGTTTTGTCATTATGGAGGGGAGGGTTATTGGCTGCTTTTTAGAAAAATGTAACCCCAAGGGGCTTCAGGGCAGTCTCTGAACAAAGTTTGGGCTCCATGCTCCAACATTATCCCCAAAAAATACAAATATCCTGAGCTATCTGGTGTCTGTGTCTGTTTAATACACCTTTCTCTTGCCTTGAGCAAGAGGGTTTTGTCTGAACAAAAGAGGGTAACCATAAATATATGAAACTAAACAGTATTATTTCATAGTAAAGGAGTTGATAAGCAGCAGCATATTTGAGTGCAAGATAATGCTAAAGTTGGCTGGTGTAGTTTCTATTTTCAACCTCCACAACATCAGCCATGTGATACAGCAAAACTTCCTTTCCCTTCAAACAGCCCTCTGGAATCTGAGAAAAAGGCAGCAGTTAAATATCAAATGAAAGAAATTACTCTTAAGTGGGCATCATTTTTAAACTGCACGCTTTTAGACTATTAGAAGACTGTTTTTCTTGGATGGGAGCACTGAACACTGTTATCCTAAAATAGAAATGCCTAGATTTTGAAAGTTTAATAACAGCGTAGCTACGGAGATTTTTTACCATCGGCACTGGTGGTGTAACCTTCAGATCTTTGGTGCTCTTACACACGTAAGCCCAAATGCCTGTGCTCTTGCTACAAAACCTCACATGGAGTTCTGCGTGTGATTTCAGTACAAGACAGACACTAATGTACTGGAGCAAATCCTGCAGATCCTCTCACATTTTCTCACCTGTGTCTTCTCTCACTATTTGTGCTCCAAACCCTTTTTTCTTTCACATGGTCTCCCCATCACTCCACAGTCCGAGCTGTTTCTCCACTATTGTCTCCAAGTTTGTTTTCCCTGGCATTCTTTGTGTCACTAAACAACTGGCCAAGAGGTTGAAGCTTTTTCCTCTTTCATCCTCCATGGAAAAGGGTGCAGAGAAAAAACCTGTCCCTTGCTTGACTTGTTGGTATTTGCCCTGTGACATTATTCTTTTGCCCCAAAAATACCTCCAAATTGTGAGTGGTTTGCTAAGACATCCTAGAGGTCCTTCCCTTTCAAGGAACTTCGCTGTGTCTCCTCTCCAACTTCAGTTTTCTCCTGTTACCTACACTTGTCTTGCCAAATAACTTATTAAGACGGTATCTTCATCTGTCTCCTCTTTTTAGAAGCTGCTGGTGACTACGTTCCCAGTGGCCACCTTTAAATGATGATTAATATTATTTAAAACCTTCCAAAACACTTCTGAGAAAACAACACAGCCTCCCAAAAATACAGTAACAACACCTTGAGGTAGGTTTTCCCCAGACAGAAGATGAAAATGTGTGTCTCTGTTTCCCTGCAGGACAAGCCAAACACAGCACTCTTCTGTGCACAGTGCTCTGAGGGAATGGCTCAAACCATCCTCTCCATATAAATCACATCTCAAATGTTTTTTGTAGCCAGTCACTTAAGTATATTTCCAGAAAAGCAGCTTAGAACATGAAAGAAAAGACACCAGAAAAATAAGCATCTAAGAGCTGTGCTTTGCTTCCCGTCCAAGGTTAATTTTTGAATACTCTGGAAGTACAGACAGAGGACAAGAAACACAGAATACTGAAAGAGTGTAATAATCTTGTGCAAACCTCTCACACCCACACACTCTCCCTTTTCTGGGTCTGGCTGACTCATACAAGTCAACTTCAGGGAAAACATTACTTTAAAAAAGCACACCCCCCAGCAACTAATCTCCCCTGGATCTAGGGAAGGTGCTTCTTTGAACCCACCTTGCTAGGACAACCAAAACAGCACTGGCAGGTACAAAAGCAGAATTGGGGAAAGAAAGCCTCGCTCAGTAGCTGATCCCTCTTCCTCAGGTGTATTTGGTTTAGCATGACAGTCAGGGCTCAGTGGCTGCAGTAGGATTAGAGGGTGACTCAAGAGTAAAGGTTCAGGGGAGTTTGTAGACCATCTGCTGTGTACCTTTTTATGCCAGCTGTCTTACTCTTCCTTTACCCACTCTGGCAAGATCTGTGAGCAAGTTCCCTTATGACAAGTGTAAATATTGAACCTGCTGGATAACTCCGTTAAAATTTGTTTTCATCTCTTAAGGAACAAGGCATCACTTTGAACCTGATGAGCCACTTTCTGTTAGCTCCTATCCAATGATTGTACACTAAAAACAGGAGATAATATTTCTGCACAACGGACTTATGCGCACAGAAGATTATGGTGCTGGGATCATCAAACCAACTCAAAAACCAACAGATCTGGAGCCAGGAACAGGCTAGCTGCACCTGCAACATTGCTTCTAAAAGATGGACAAGACACCTTGAAGGTCACACTGCAGGTACTCTGCCTCTGGAACTCAAGCTAGTGTCTCCCCTTGGCATCACACTGGTCCCCATGAACATATCCAGCTACATAGACCTAAGGGAGGGATTTTTAACACCATGCACAGCCCAGACATGCCCTCAGATGTATCTAAACCCCTCAGCAAGCTCTCTTCCTCTGTGTTGAAAATTCTGGTAAATCCATGTGCGTGACCTCTGATCTTAAGGAAAATATCACGATATGTCCAGTAATAGCTAAGAGTAATCAATTACACAGACTAATATGTAATTATATTTTGACAGATTCAGGGGAAACTCTCAGTCAAAGCAGACTTTAATATTCATTAAAGTCTCTTCAAAGGCTTTTCTCTAGCAACCACAATAAACTTTGCAGAGTAGAAAAGACAGACTTTCTTTTTCTTTTGCAGGAAAACACAGCTTTCAATTAAGAGACTATCACTGTTATATGGATTTGGACATGAAAACGACAAATTGCTTTTCATGTTCCTTTCTTAGTAACATCTTCCATCCACCTCTGTGTTTCCCCACAATAATGGAGATAATCGAATTGCCTCTGCGAGTTGGGTAAACTGAAATTGTGGATCTGGACATCTTTTCCCTAAACAGCCCAAAGTGCTGGCACAGGGCACCAAATCAGGAAGGCTAGGGCAGGATAAGGGTATATCTTGCTTTATTTTGGGGTGAAATAACAGTTCCGGTGAATCCAGCATCCAAGAGTTTGGTGGCACTGAGGTGTCAGCTCTGATTTCCTGCTCAAAGTTTGATGATTCCTCATCAGCCCCACCATCAGTATGTGTTTACAAGCCAGCACATCTCATCGGTAAATTCACAAGAACAAACTCATTACTGTGTCACCGTTCCTGCCTTACCAATTTTCAGCACCTGCCTTTGATGTCTAAATTAGTAAAACAGCCTCCCTAGCTCCCTAGGGGAATGTCACTCCCAAGGACAACTCAGAGTAAGGAACTAGTACTCAGGCATGTTCTCCTCTGTTAATTGTATAGGAAGATGAAGGTCTTGTTCAGATGTCCACACTTAGGTTCTGCACCTCTCTTCCCTCTGCTTTTAATTTCTTACCTGGAGAAGAAGTCTCTGCAACACCAATAATCTGACAACCTGACCAATCTAGACCACCGGGGCTGAAAAATAATTTTGAAGAGGCAAGACTATTTTACAGTTAAAGCCAAAAGTGTTGCCAGTATTGATGCTTCTGTTCACATCTTTAGCAGCCCTCTTGCAGACCAGCAAAGCAAGAGGTCTGAAAAATCCTCAAACCTTTCACTCTGTGGTAAGATAGGAGAATCACCAGGGGAGCCTTGACCACGCTCCATGCAACCAACGTGGTGCAGCTGAGCTTAGCTTGGACTCATGCATTGCTCGTAACTTGTCTGTATCTCCTGTTTATACGCATAATGGACCATTTTAATTAAACATTCAGACAGAACAAGGGCAAGACAAATTAGAAAAAACAGAGTTTAAAGTAAAATCATGTATGATTTAGCTAGTGGACAACAGTATTTAATTAACCAGGTGCAAAATCTTAAGAACACCATATTGCCTGTTAATTGCTATATTTTAGCCAAATAATTCTATCAAGTATATTTATCACTGAGAGAGTCTGGACTGTAAAATCAATATGGGAGACTATGAGCCAAAGTATTGCTTGAAAATGCATAGAAGGGACATTGAAATTTTGATTTTTTTTTTTTTTTTTTCCTGTTGGGAGAAATTTTCCTTCATAAAAGCTATGAAGGAGAAAGAAAAATATCACTTCCCATTTTAGAAATTCCTGGGAACCAAACTCACTATTTTGCCCATGATTCTGTCAGAAAAAATTGCTAGAAGGACTGTATAACTACACTGCACTAGAGCAAATGGAGAGCAGCTATTTTGTCTGCAAGACAGAAAACAGTCCTCTGTGTAGGAGATGGTTTTCTACAGAGGTTAAGCATTATTTTCCTGACATTTTCCTAAAAGGACAATTGGAGAATACATTGATTTGCATATACAGTAAGATGAATAAATCTTGTGGATTTAATTCAGGTTGGAAGTATGTTAGACATTCAAAGCAAATTAAAAAAAAAACGTAACCAGAATGATTTTATGACCCACAAGTAACAGAAATCAAAGGAACTCAGTTAAAAAGAGGAAACACATTTAAAACCCTCTGTGCTGGTCTCCCAGCAAACATGATGAAGGAAACGAAATTTCAGATGTAACTTCATTTGCCACAACCAACCATATCGATACATCAGTGACCATGACAGAGCATTTTCCTTTTAATTGTATGGTCATTACAAACAACTCTGGTTTTCATTAAATCTCTAGAAGACAATACACTTGGCAAGTTTGCATTAAATAGCACTCTGCAAATCAGTATTCTTATTCTTCCTTATGTCATTACTTCTTATTTTTCATGTACTGTGACTGCTCACAGCTTTATAAGAATGACTAAGCCCAGGGTAAGAGTTTCTACATATTCAAATCTTATAATAGCACTGACACAAAAAAGCAGAGGCAGGTGGGATGAAAAACACTGTACTTGCAATCAGTGTAATGCACACCAGCATTTACAAATAGTCTATATACATTGACCATACCCTTGGTGCAAAGCCATGAACCCAGTGAATGCCGCCATGTAATGATTCCTTGCAAACTGAACAATATCTACTCCCACTGAGTAGGATGTCTGGACATTGCACTCCAGTCACCTCTGGATGCTGTGCCAAAGCTGTAGGTAGGCACTGCAGCTCTGAGAAGCTTTGAGCTATGCCAGGAACCAGGCAGGGATTGCCTTCAAGACCAGGGAATGAGAGGAACTCCCAGGTAAAGGACTCCTGACTTTCCTTTTACAGTTAGAGTGCAACCCATCCACCTTTTTCACACTTCTGTCTTCAATGCAGATGAAATGCACCCAAGAAGTGCACATTCCTCCCCATTGACTATAAGGGAACCTGGAGTGCCTGGTGGGTACATGGAACTTGAACAGCATTGCCAAAGGGACCCCTATCAAAATGCCCACAGAGACAAGACCGTCATAGGCATCAACCGCTCCTTTCCATTATTCAAAGGGATGGCCCACTGTCTGCCATGTTAAGGAGCTATGTTAGTTTTTACAGAGTTTTTTTGGAGGAGAATCTACAAGAAACATATTTTTCAGGAACAGTGGGAGGATAAGTATATGTTTAAAATAGTAACAAATGAGGAAATGAGTCTCATATGTCATGATAACTGTGAACTCATTCATTCAAGGATTCTAAAGAAATGTCACTTCCTAACAATGAAAATAGTCACTTTGAAATCCCAAATCCAGATGTAACAAAGACAAAGAAGCATGGAGTTTGCTCACCTACTCAACCGAATTGATCAGAGCTGATTTAGCCCTTTCACACCATAGGAATTAAACTTAAAACTTCAAAATTGAACAGAAGAGATAATTTCTATTCGCTTCTATGTAACTTGTTACAGAATGCTAACATAAGATAATATAGGTACCATCTTTTATATTTTTTAAAGGGTAAAATACAGAAAAAAATAGGAAAGCATAGAAAATATAGAAATGCTATGTACAGCTGCATTACATCATCTCCGAATATGGTCTGAGACTGAAGCCATAAATAATATGCTTCAAAACCTTCCATGGCAAGTGACTTCAATAAGTTGGCTGCAAAGTGAAGAAAATATTACAGCTCAAAGACAATATAGTGGAGATGGAAATTGTCACTGTATAAACAGGTATTAAGCTAAAAGCTGAATTAAATAATTTATCCTATGGAATTTACTTCTTTTTTTTTTTTAAATAACAAGGAATACCTAATACACAAACCCAAAAGTTTTCTTTGGGTCTCCAGCAGTATTTGTGGGTGCTTTCATCCTCCAAGGAAGAAGAAGAAGACCACCAAGTGCAGGCCAGACCCTTCAGTTATGTACCCATCGCCATTTCAACTGTACTTAACCTGACTGCAAATCGTCTGCTGCTGTTTTACACATCAGCCATTTCTTCTAAGTACCCTTGAAAGTCAGGGAGAAAACAGGCATTTTGGGGGAGTATCTTGATATACCAACAGTCAGGTGGCAAATACCGGGATACAACCAGGCAGCGCTCTATGACTAATGTCATGTTAATGTGAGCAAATGAGCTAAAAATGTTTATTAATGATATCTATGTTCATAATGTACCTAAGTAGGTATCAGAGGTGAAGGATGAAACCTCCTACTGCAGGGGTTGCATCTCTACTCATAAGTTATGGCTGGAGCAGTGAACACCCCCACCGAGAAACAAAAACTGCTGTTATAGCTAATGACCTGGCTCAACACTTTTTGGAAAAGTTTTTCTCCACACTGAAGAGAAGTTGATTGGAAATGAGTGGGAGCCCAATACATACAAACCAAGTAAGCAACTTCTCTGAATGTAAAAAAAAGTGATCTTATTCAGCATTTTGAGTGACAAAGTAATAAAAATGCACCTACACATATGAAATCATGAGGCACTGCAAAAAAAAAAAACCAAGTAAATCGGCTAGTAACAAAGAGGTGAGACAATATTAAGAATTTAAAGAAAACCACATGGTAGTGCCAGAAGAAACTAGTGAAATATTTCATAAAAGGGCCCATAGACCATGGGTGGGCTCCAGCCAGCACCCCGGGAATGGACCTCAGGGCTTTGCTTTGCCCGGGCCAGGAGAAGGGCCATACGCTGTGGGAAGTCTGAGCAGGGCAATGCTGGGAAAGTCTCATGCCCCAGCCCTTGAGACCAGGAGGTCTGTGCAACATCATCTGCAACCACTATAAGGCCTCTTGGCACAGTTGTGTAAATAAGAACCAGATCCTTTGATTTCAAAATCGGTGTTTTTCAAACATAACAAAGACCCTCTGTGAGAATGGCAAAGTCCACGATAGCTGTGCTGTGGTAAACACAAGCCATTTTGAGTTATGGACTGCATAAAGCCACAGAAATATATTTATATTTTTAAATAGATGCTACTTTTCCAAGTAACATAATGGTTCAGGAGAGTTCATTTTAATGTTCCATGTGGAAAATAAATTGTGAGATTTAAGTATGGAGAGAACTGAGCAAGAGAGTGAAAAATAAGTAAGACTGCTGTGATTTAACTGTGGGGTGACAGCTACAACCCTGTAATTAATCTACCTAATAAAATAGGAGATAAAATCCCATATACTTTTACCACCCAGAGATATGGCTTTATTGGTGTATCAAAGCCTTTTTCTATACCACATACCTCAACTTTCATGACTCGAGCTTTGCCAAACAGCCCAAAATGTGCCATTACTAACATAGTGATGGCAAATAGAGATCATCTGATGCAGAGGATCGAGGAAAAGAGGATGCTTTTCTAAGGAAGAAGACCCTTCCAAGTATTTCAGGGAGGGTGCACAACATCACCTTCATATTTATTCTTTAAAGCAGATCAGAAATTAGTATCTCTGAAAGACTGCACTTAATATTTTACCACTTACAAAATTGGCTGAAGTAATTTTCAGTCAATTGAGGTTATTTTGCGCAAAATGACAGCAGATTTTTCTCACATTTAGAGGATTAATTGCACTTTTCCACTTTCTGCACTGATGACTGCTCGATGCCCCATTGGTGGGTTATCAGGAGGCGTTCGCTTGCTGTTGTCCATTCTGACCATGTCCCATCCACTTTCTGCTTCCCCAAGTCCAGGTGGGCAGGAAGGTGAGTCAGTAACACCATTAACTAGCAGCTTTCTCACTCATGGTAAGCACCATCGCAAAAACGTAGGAGAGTTTTATTGCTCTCAAATGTTGTACAAATTCACTGGTACTCAATTCAGGACCACTGCCTCAATTTGGGTTTTGTTACCCAGGGTGGGCAGAATTTGGCCTACAATATTTTATGGAAAAGAAACTATCAGAAAACTGTCTCCCTTACACAAGCAATGCTAAAATTAGTACATTTGTGTTCAGATGAGCAGGGAAATGGTTTCCTCTTATTTCTTATGCTCGTATATGACAAAGAAAAAATAAGACAGTATGGTCTGAGACATTTGAAAAGTGGTTTTAAATTTAGAACAGAGTAGACCAAGAGTTACCAAACAGAGCTTCATCTTGGGAAACTCTGCCACTGACTGTGTTTGGACTGAGATACAAAGCTAAAAAATCCTGTGATGGACAATCCTTAATATTGTACTTCCAGGGGAAGTGTCTTCCTGACCCTAAATAGGAAGTGGCTTTCATCCTGGAACATTAATTTTTATAACCTCTTCCATGTTATGTTCTATTTAAGGTAGTAGCAGAAATTCTTATTCAACTCCTCCTAAAACTTCTGCCTGAGTAATGAGTTCTGAAAGTCTATGTCCTTTTTGGAGAGACACATTTAATCAGTTTGAGGTATACTGCTATTTTAACCTCACTGGGAACTCCCTTGAGCTCATGCTTTTGCAGAATCTAAGGAAAATTTTGCATATACCTACTGTATCATCCTTTGTTTGTTTCTTCACAGCATCTAATAGCCTGACCTTTCTGTCTCTGCCTCACACAGCAGCCTATTTTTGTTGCTTCCTCTAAACCTTTTTCTGCTGTATTCTTGTTTCAGAGAGGATCAGAGTTCAGCACGATAACTCCAGCTATATCACTTTGTGACAAGGTTTTCTAAAACGCTGCTGGACATCATCTCCTGTTCCACTAACATAAGACTCCTTGGCAGACTGTCTGCAGGCAACAAAAATGTGCCTGGAAAAGTGAAAAAGTGGTCTAAGAGGTTTGTGTTAAGACCATGTTATGGCTTCTCTGTCTAACAGCCCACAAGTCTAGTCTTGCAGGTATTTGGGGTATGTGTAAATCTATCCCAAGGGAGGCACTGATTGATTCTGCAACAACGTCGTATCATAACACTGTCCGCATTAGCCTTCAGCATTCCCCATGTAGCCCCACATCTTTTTGACACACACCTTGCATCAAATGCCCCTGCAGCCTGAAATGTCAAAACATCTGATACATGAATAAACATAAATTCTTCAACTATTGCACATTAAAATACTTCAGGAGGAATATGGAAATTCTTCTTCCACCGAAAGAAAATGTTTTTAGAGAGATGAGCAGCCCTGAGCACAAAACCTAAAATCTCAAACAAACTGTGATTTGTAGGAGGTTGTGAGACTAGACGAGCCTGATTGCTCCTCATAAAAATCCTTGAAGAAATACGATGTCATCACTAAAAATATAAACATGCACCAAATGATTGGAACAGAACTTCAGATAGGCAAAATAACCTTATCCTGTGTGCTGAGACAGATCTGTCTAGACTGCTTTCCTTATCTTGCAGCCAAACTGTTCTCCCTGTAGCAGTCAGTTATACCTTTCAGTGGGCTCTCTGTCCAGACACACAAAAATATCCAGGGGAGGAGCTCTGTAAAAGCACATGTCTGTTAAGCAAAAGGTGTTGGAACTGTGTCACCAGATAAAGACAATTTCTTTCAAGCACCTTGGGGTGGAGTGATTAATGAACCTGCCATTGTGCCAGCAGCAGAAAGAAATTAAAGAAAATAATCTTAAATTGAAGAGTGCAACAAGTGAAAATCCCGGAGGAGCTGAATCCCTACAGATATACAGAAGGGAACAAAAGAAGATTTATACATTGCATCATTCTATATCTTCAGTCAGTAAGTGCCAGTGGAAAGAAAGATTGTAAAAGACTTTAATGTCTGACACTAGCTAACTTGGGCAGACTTGGTCTTTATCATTCTCATTTAAAGTCAGAGGGAATAAGAAAAAAAATGGAATAGGGAAAAAAAATGAGGTGGGCTGCACCGCACTGAAAATAAAACATAAGAATATTGTCTAAACCAAAGGTAGAAAAAAATGATACCAAAATGGAAGGATCTGTGACTGATCTAAGACTGAAGAACAAATATCCTGGAGGAAAAGAGAAGAAACTCTTAACCAAGTATTCAATGACAGGCCACACTGTGACTAGAATCTGAAATGGGGAAAAAACACATAAATCACATGCCTTCTACCAGGAAACCTAAAATTAACATTTCCCCAGACATCTCAAATTTTGCATGAAACAAATTGCTCACTCCAGAATAATGTTTCTGTAGTAAGTACTACGCTTTAATACTCTTAGCAAGTTGAAAACCCGAACCACTACATGATTAAGAGGTCTGAAGCAAATTATCTTTTTGTCATTTAAGTGTGACATTGATGCTCCACATCAGTTACTGGTATGAAGAACACAGACTTACACTTAAAAATTAATCCTTAATCTCAAAAGATGATGAAAACCAGAGAGAGGGGGAGACAATTACTGAAGAGGCATTATAATAATTATGAAGTTCCTATATTTTTTGAGTTCCTATGTCCATATTTTAATAAATGCTCAGAATATTGAAGTACTTACCATAAAAAGAAAACACTCATGAAGAAAATATGTAAAAGATAATTGCTGTTTCTTGTGGTTTTGATGACTGTTTCTCAGCCAAAACAATTTTAAATCACAGCTTTGCCCACAGAGAGCTCTGCTACAGCATTTTATCTTTCCAAAAGACAATCTGATCTGCAAAGATGGACAGGTACTTCTTGCTCAGTCCAGAGTGAGCCAGTGACGGAACTTCCCACTGTGACACAAAGCTTAAGGGCTGTCTATGAGGCAAGATGGTCACGCTGACTATGTAGACTGTGTCCCTGGACTCTTCTCACATGCTGAGGCCCTAGGAGCGGTGCTCATCTACCCTGGAACAAATGTGGAATGATTCCTAGAAGACCAGAGACCATGCAGAAGAAATATCATTTTCTTATTTTATGCATCAGCAACATTTCAAGCTGTATGATTCTAATTTCCAAAGATAGGTCCTTCCAAGAAATGCAAGGCTGTTATCATTTGGAAGGTCAGCGTACAAGACACTGCTTAAGTTATGATCGCTGAACATAAACATTGCTTGGAGTGAAAGAACACTTGAGTTAAAAATATCAAGTAGAAGTCCAGAGTACTCATTTTAATTCCTTTTTGCTTCTTATTTTTAATACTGTATTAGGGAGCACTTGTCAGTTGTGTATTTGTTTGTAGGAACACACAAAATTAAGCAGAAGCTGCTTTGCTCACTTCTAGAGCCAGCGGAGTCTCCTGGCTTGCACAGAAGTACCTGCAGTCGTATTCAGAATCAGCCACGCACAAGGTTTAACTACCTAGTATCTCTGCTTGAAGTGTGTGGAAAGATTACAAGTTACTTGGGAGATAATTAAAGCAGAGTTAAATAGTTCTCAGTGTTAAAACAGAATCGGCTAGAAACAAATATATGCTTCAAGGAAAATAAATAATGTTTATAAATATATAAAGGGTGAGTGCCATGAGGATGGAGCCAGGCTCTTCTCGGTGGCAAACAATGATAGGACAAGGGGTAATGGGATCAAGCTGGAACACAAGAGGTTCCACTTAAATTTGAGAAAAAACTTCTTCTCAGTAAGGGTGCCAGAGCACTGGAACAGGCTGCCCAGGGAGGTTGTGGAGTCTCCTTCTCTGGAGACATTCAAAACCTGCCTGGACATGTTCCTGTGTGACCTCACCTAGGCATTCCTGCTCCAGCAGGGGGATTGGACTAGATGATCTTTTGAGGTCCCTTCCAATCCCAAACATACTGTGATACTGTGATACTGTGATTTAATTTAATTGAGTAATATTTCCTGGCAAGAATCTAAAACCATAGCAAATACTTACATTTTCTGCTCATGCCTCACATATACTAATGTTCATCACTAACTATATCAACGTACAACTGGACAAACCTTAGCTGGCGCCTTTGATTTCAAAGGGATAGTTTTTCCTTACAGAATAATAAAACTTTTTTTTTTTTTTAATAGCCTATTCTTTGTTACATTTTTTTGCAGAGATAAAACATAAAAGCAAATGTAAATGAAAACAGGCACGGTGGGTCAGACCAAGGAGCAGTTCTTTGTAAAAGCCTGGCATCCCGTCTCCAGCAATGGCCAACAGCAACGCAATGGGCAACTGCACTGGGATGCTTCTCCCCAATATTTTCCCAGCCCTTAGTAATTTGGAGCTCAGAGACTCCCTAAGGCAGAGGGGTGTCTGTTTTTAGTAGCCCCTCATGGCATACACTATTCCCCTTCTTCATCCTGCCATGTTCCAAACTTTTCTGCAACAAATGCAGTTGCGTAAGCTAAATGACCAGCTAAATATTTCACTTTGCCCAAGAGTTGTGTGTACATTAGCCAGTACCATTCTTACCAAACGAGCAGAGACCACACAAAAGCAAAATATGTATTCTCCGGGGGCTAAAACAAATTCACTTACAAGACATGATGATTAAAAAGGAGGAAACTACAATTCCAACAACAATAAGGCCAGCGTCGACTGCTTGTAGCACCGTGCTGCCTTCACTATTTCCTGCCACAGGAACCAATTGCCAGTTGCTTGACACTGTTAACATTTCTGAGACACCTCATCAACCACGACTTGAGCTTTTGCCTGCTCAGAACTTGAGAAAACAAGACTGTTCTTTGTGCTCATCCTGGTTTGAAGATTTTTCAATGGCTCCATTATTCTGAAGCTAGTGAAGTATACTTGATTTCCACTGTCACAGAGTTTTTGTAGGTGCAAACAGTGTTTGTCTAAACACACAGATGATGCTCTCACGCTGTCTGGATATTTCATTTGGAAGAAAAAGACTCAAAATAAACATGAGAGAACCAGTTTTCTCCAAGTCACCATGAAGCAGTTAAATTCTTCCAGAAAACCACAGAGAATGTTGACAACATGCTAAATATTCAGTCTTATTGGGGGAAAAAAATAAACCAAACCAAACCAAACCAAAACAACAACAACAACAAAATCCACCATCCCAAAACAACAACAACAAACCATCAGGAAAATCTGAATGAAGAGGCTAATTAGTATTCCATGAGTACATTGAACTCAGGCTGTTATCTTGCCAGACAAGGACTTGCACTGCAAGGCATTTTTACTGAACGACTTGAAATACACCCTTATGTGAAGAGGCTGACGAAAACTTTCTCCAACTTCTTTGTTTGCAAGCACAACATGAGCCTGATATTTCAAAGGGCTGGGAAAAAGAGAGTCACAGCAGAAACCCCAAACCCAGCATTTCAGGATGAGATAATGGAAATCTTATGTGTCTCAAAACTCCTCAAGTTAGAGGCAGTGCTGATCAAACAGGAAAGGTAACTTCCTTGCTACTCAACTAGGTCAAAAAGTCCTAAGCATGGTCAGGCCATCCTAAATGCTGCCAGGTACAGCTCTTCCACCAAAATCTTCCAGAAAATTCACGCTTGACTCTCAGTGATCCATCAGATGAAAACTACCATTTATCTTCAGAGCAAATGTCCTGAAAAAATCTAAACTTGGGTATGAAATTCCTGAATATTCAAGAAGGAAAAAGCTCCTAAATAAACATGGGCTGGTAACCTTACAACTTAAATTCTGTGCATGAATTTTCTGAGTATTTCTGTTTCCATACAATTGACGTTTTAATGTCTAACTTTTCACTGTGGTTTGAAAAGGACAGCTACCAAATTATTTCAAACCAACTCCAAGCAGAAGCATGAATTCAAAGTATGCTTCTGGTAAACATTTTGATTACAGCTGGGGCCGACTGATTATCTATTTATCTACTGCAAGCCAACTCTTAACTAAGACATCACTAAAGACAGTACAGAAATAGCTCAGAAAGCCAAAACAAACCTTAGTGTTTTTTAAAAGTGATGAGGCCAATAAATACTACTTTGTTGGTGTCTACAACCGCTGCTTTAAGTATCGTTTCAAAATCATGGCTTTAATTCTTGATGGGTAAATCACAGTTCAACTAGTGGCTGATTTCAACAAGTAAAGATTTACAAGATACAAAACTATTAGTTTCAAAAATGCCAAGGTGAACACCATTGTCTGGAATTTTTCATTATTTGTATGCGAAGCTTTGACTTGAATTTACAAAGTAGTATTATAATGAGTACTTTGTACCGTATATATGTTTCTATTTTAATAAAGTGAGATAAACCTACTTGGGGTGTATACTGTGTAGTTCCTCTTCCTGTGCATGTAAACCCTGACTCTATTTTGCTTTTCTGATTGGCAAATAAACATATCAGAATTTAAATGCCACACAATTAGACAGCTCTGTCAGCTGGGCTCCAGCTAATGTTTTCAAAGTCTAAATCTTGAAACCAAGTTTGAAAATTTTTGACTAATTGATTTTTTTTATCATAGAGTTTGGTTTGGTTTAGCACCTGAACATCTTAAGCAAACAATCTGCCATGCCTGTTCTTGTTAAGCAACACTCAGTTCTGTAAGTAATACCATTCAAATTGATGGAATTTCTTCCAGAAAATGGGACAAATCAGTAAGCAGGGAAATGTAGATGCCAGCTATCCCCTGAGTTTTAACAAACTGCAATTTCTCCCAAATTCTTGACAGTGTGTTAGAGTTACTTCTGTAATGCAGGAGCTGAATGGTTGAATTTTATTGTCTCTGACTAGCTTTGCATTTTTATCCATTTAATCCTCCCGTTCATTTCGGTATCATCATTGTAAAATTTCAGCTGGTTTCATCCTGTCAGAGAATGACTTACCTTGCCATCCATTCCCTGAAAAGAGGGTAAGGAAGCCAAAGATTTGTGGATGTGTCTTTTTAAGGTGTCCATCAGCATTTTGAAAAACATGCGGCAAAATATATCATAGAAGATGTATTCCTTAACAAGTGTCAAAAAAGTTACAGATACAATAACATTTTATTATATGACATTGCTCAATGTGTTTTGAATTCTACTCATTTGCCAAATTATGTAAAAACACAGCTGATCATATCAATTAAATCTCAGATTCTCTTTTCCCCTGAAACATGTATTTTACCATTGAAATTAATCACACCTAGCATTAAACAGCTCTCATCAAATTTTGATTTTGGTGCATCATTCTGATATTACAGTGGGATTTTCACTGTTTGAATACTTCCATGCAAATCAGAAACCAGCAAATAATTTATAGTGATTGGCAGCCTCTTTGAAAGCGATCTAGACAAATATGAGTGTGATGCAGCTCAGGTGAAGATGCTATATAGCTGAAATGACATAAAGGAAGCGGTAACTCAACTTTGTGGTAAATACGTTTTCTGCATTTTTTTACCAATACATTGAGATCAAGCCTCACCTTATAAAGCTGCTAATGTAGAATAGTTTGGATTGGAAGGGACCTTCAAAGGCGATCTAGTCCATTTCCCCTGCAATGAGCAGGGACATCTAACATCTTACAGCTTGTTTATTTTAAAGGACCTGTATTCATGAATCAGTTACCTGTTTCAGAAAGTAAACTCTAGCCGTACTTCTTTAATTGTTGTGTATTACACACACACTACTTGTCTGGGAGAAGGTCGCAGAGCTACCAGCCTCATGGTTCTCAGTCCATACTCCAGACTCCTGACTTGATGGTCTGTGAGACCACAGTGAATGTTCCCAGTAGCGTTTTCAGCTGAAGTTGGGATGTTCTTTGGTACAGAAGATACCGTAAAATTTGACTGTGAGTCTGCTGATCTGTATTTGGCAACCACTGCCTTTGCAGGCTTGGGGAGCTCCATGTGACAATGTCAGAGCTGCCACTACTAAGAGTGGCCACTGTTCTCCCTTCTGGTGCAGGTACTCCAGGTGACCTACAAATTCGACTCAGGCGTAAAGGTAGGTCACTCACTGTGGAATGGGGTGTTGTGCCTAGGAGACTTCCTGAGCACTCCAACTTAAGCCAGATTATTTTAACTTTAGAACAGCAGGTTTTCCCCATTTCCTGCAAGGATAGAGAGAACTGGATCAAGTGATGTAGATGTTAAAGTGAGTTGCCCAATTCTGATCCCAGGAGCTACATTGCTACCTAATTTGCAGAGTAAATACAACTTAAAGCAAACATGAAATAATGACTGTTATAACACCAATTCTTCACAGTTCTCTGGAGACGGTACCTTTGACTGACTGGAGAAATGAGAGCCACAGAAGAGGGGCATTACTACACAGTCAAGACTGTATCTTGGGAGGGTACTTTTGAAAATGTTCCCCTGAGGGATTTATCTTCTCTCCTCTACTGGCTTTAGCTACGATATCAATTCCATAAATGTTCATCATTAGTACTTGGATGTGTATATGATATGACATGAGAAATTCTGTCTCCATGGGTCCTCCTGGGAAGTTCTTCAATGGAGGAAAGCAAGAGCATTTGGTCAATCATCTAGAAGTAGCTGAGGTCTGTATAGACAATTTGGACTGGTAAATAATCCCAGTCTAATTTAGTTTTGTTTCAGAATAATCCATTTATTCACAATAATCCCTAATAAGGAGGTGGCTATATTTGTTCCCCCATGCCTTCCACCCACATTTAATGTTATTTGGAATGATTTTCAGGTGACTTTAATTGGTCTTCTAGCAGAAAATGGAATTTTCTTTACACATATTTGTCTATCTACGAATTTAAAAAGAAAGAAGCAGACAAATGACTGCGTCATGCAATGTAAACTTACACACCACCGGGACCCGTGTTTGGACAGGGAGAAGAGCCCAAAACACCCTCAGCTTTTCCCTGTCCCAGCTGAATACCTGCATTCACACACCCAAAACATTGCACAGATTTCTTAATTTCACCTGCAAGGGACGTGAGGGAGCAGCAGCCTCACCCTCGGGGCTCTCAGGCAGAGGGCACATGCAATCGGTGCTGCATGCACCAATGCAAAACTGTATGGCCTGACAAAAAGCCAGGATCTGTGGCTGCCCATGACAATGCCCATGACCATGGCTACCGCTGCTTTTCCTGGCCCCACCACCATCGCTGCATGGTGCCTGGCAAAAGCAACTGCAGAAACCCTTTGCTATATTCCACCGAAACTGCTGGCTAATTCCAGAAACGCATATCAAAACTGGAGCAAGGCAAGGAAACGAGCAATCTCCTAACAGCTGCCATTGGCAAAGATCTCCAGTTTTATGCCCCTGGATGGTATAACCCAAAAATGCTGCGCAGTGGCATTTGTTCAGTCCTGACTCATAGACAGATGAATGCCACTGGATGAATCACCAAGAGCACTTTCCGCAGTACCTAACGAGGTAGTTCATCCAAATATTGATCAGGCCTGAGCCTCTCTAGTTTTTGAGATTTGACATACCATAGTCCAAGATGCTATTTCACCAGTCAAATTATAAGTTTTGGAAAGGGGACCTATAGCGAGCAACCAGGATGGCAAAACATAGGTTGGCGCATCCTCTGTTGATAGGAGCTACCTTCCGCTTGCCATTAAGCTATAAAAATGATACAAACACTGCTAAAATGCAAGAGAAATAGCAACTTATTACCTTAATAACAGAGAACTTTAAGGCAAATTAACAAAACCACTTTATAAAACATCGCATTCTGTGCAGTCCACTGCTGCAGAAGGTCATTAAGCCAAACACTGTAGTAAAATCATTTCGATCCATAACGGTTGAAAGGACAAACATTAAGCAAAGGATAATCACAAATTAGCATTCAGGACATCAGCTGAACATTGCAGGTGTCCAGGGAAGATAGGTCCTTCCTGTATAGACGCCTGGAAAAGCACATTTCCTCTCGGATGCTGGACACCACATGCCTGGGCACCAGGCAGAGAACGCCTCTGGTACTCACAGACACCAGAGACCTGCTCGGCCTCAGGGCAGGTTGGCTGACAGTCCTTTGACTTTCAGGGTGTTAAGGGCTGCCTCAGAGCACAGGGAAGGGGCAGCCCTTCCTACCCTTGCCCCTGCCCAGCAGGGGCCAAGCCTGGGCCAAACCCCAGTCTCAGGCACAGGCCCAGCCCAGGGCCAAGGCCTAGGCCCAACCTCAGGTCAAGGTGCTGCCCAAGACCAATGCTAAGCTCAGGCCCCAGCCACAGAGCCATAGGCAGTGCCAAGCTCAGCCCAGGCCCCACCCCAGGCCCACCCCACACCCCGGCCCCACAGACATTGCCCCGCCCTCCCCACAGGCCCCGCCCTAAGACTCCGCCCCTCGCTCAGACCCCGCCCCTCCAGCCGACAAACACACCCCTCCGAACGGAAGATTTCCGCGCAGGCGCAGTGCGCGCCGGAGGCAACTGCCCCCTCGCGGCCCCTCCCAGCCTTCTACAAAGATGGCGGCCGCGCGGCGGCAGGCGGGGCGGGGGGGAGTGTTGAGGTGGCGGGGAAAAGGTGGCGGCAGCAGTGGCGGCCGCGGGCGGCAGTGACAGGTGCGGGGAGGGGAGGACAAGGCGGCGGAGCGGCTTCGGCCGAAGCGCAGGTACCTCGAGTGGGCGGGTAACGGGGTGGGGGAAGTGGCCGGCGCGGCGCCGCCCCTGCCCGAGCTGCGCCATCGGGAACTCCCCTCTGCTCCCCGCCCTGGTGCCGCTGCCCGCCGGTGGCGGAGACCGAACCGTTAGCCGGGAGAGCCGGCGGGGCCATGGCGGTGAGTCGGCGGCTGGCAACCCGCTCCCTTCCCCTGGGCAGGGCGGGGAGAGGGGTGTGAGGGGACGGGGGCAGCGCCTCTACCTGTCCCCGGTGGGGCAGCCCGGCCCCTGAGGAGGCGGCGGTGCCGGCGCCGCTGCCCCTGCCTGCCCGAGGGGGGCCGCGGAGCGGGCGCTAGCGGCCGGCGCGCCGCTGAAGAAACTTTACGTCTTCCTTCCCGGGCTCCCCGGCCGGTCGGAGATGCAGGGGCGGGGGATCCTCGGGCTGTCGGCGCCCCGGGCAGGGCTGCTGCGCGGCTGCCGCGGGAGGAGGGTGGTTGTTCGGGGAGGAGAAGCAGCTGCGAAGCGCGACCGGAGCAGCTGAGCCGGCTGTGGCAGGCGGGGAGGAGAAGGAAGTGGAGGGTTTCAACACCTCCTTCTCTTGCTTGTAGTTGTTTTTGCTTCTCATGAGCCGTAAAGGTTCCCTCGGAACTCCCAGTTGAAGAGATTGAGCGTGTGTTTCTGTGCGTAGATAAAAAGATCTTCCCCAAAACACTATAATCGTTTTGCTGAGTGCTAGCAGAGGCATTCTTTCGGCTAGGATCATGCCTGATTCCTCCTTTCCTGAGTATTACCCAGGATTGGTTTTAACATAAACAGAAACTTTTTGTTGCTTCCAGGCAACTAGAAAGTGAAACCAGCTAAAAGCAAAAATGAAACTTTTCAGCTGATTTTTATTGTGCGAAGAAAATAAGCGGTAGATACAATGGAAAATATGTTGGGTAACAGCAAATTGTGCTTTATGAACAGCATCCCAAGGCGTGTTAGTAATTTGTTTAACCTTGTCAAAGGCAATTTATTAGTGTCACAGGGGGTATCAAGTGTTATTCCAGAACATCTCATGTCATGAAGTAATTTCTGTGAAATGTTCTTTGCTTTGAAGACTTAAGTCTGCATTTGGTTAAATATGTATCTGGTTATAAATGTCTTAAATTATAATGAAGACTTCAAATCTCTTATTTTTTTGCTGCTAGGTGCTTGGTAGCTTCTATCTTAGAAGCAATAGGTCCCATTCCTTTTAAGCTTTGAGCTTTAAAGATGATATTTTGTTGTTATGGCAATGGGTAACTTTCTGCTTTATGCAGCATAGAAATTTAACTGTAGCCATGATGTGAATCTGCATGCATAGATGTGTGTATAATCTATGTTGTGAAACAGTATGAATCACAGCAACTCAGCAGTCCTTGAATTTCAGAAAATACAATTAGTTAAATCTGCCCCCCCCCCCCTTTTTTTTTTTTTAAAGGAAATGGTCTCAAATAATTGTGAAATTTAATCACATGATGAATGGAGAAGTAGCAAGCTTTCAGGTGGGGAGAGAGGCACATATGTACATATGTGAAAGTTGGAAATGGCCAAGTATCTGTAGTGCCCAATGTTGCACATTGGATGGAGTTCTTGATAGCTGGTGTTCCTGCTCAGCGTGGGCGGAGCAGTAAGGGTGCTGATCAAGTTTGGAAACGCAGCATCTAGTTCTAGACTCAGTCTGTGTATACAGAGTGAACACAATTCATCTTGACATGCGTGGATTGAATCTGGGACTTGTTTTGGCAAACTACACCAGAACTGCCAGGCTGGATCAGTTACACTGGGGCATTGGACACTGGTTTTGGCAGACGACGCCTTAGTTAAGAGGGCTGCAGATCCTTGTCCTCAGAAAGGCCAGGGCTTGGTGATCGTTTGCTTGGGTGACTTGGTCAGGATGAGAGCAATCTGCTTTGAGCAGAGTCACAGGCTGACTGCTGTGGATGGTAATACTAAAATAGAATTAGATGAGTGTCTCTTTTTTTTCAGGGCAGATGGAGATCTTCTGAGGCTTTTTGCTGTATGACAAGCTTTAGGTGTATGAGTTATGCGAGGTGCAGGCCATTACACGTGACGCTTAAGTTATCTGATTTCCGAAAGCTAGGTTTGTGAACTTAGAACTCAAAAGCTTTTGATTATTTTTTTTTTTTTTTTTTTTTGTAGGCAATAATGTAATGGAATTGCAGAAATGTGGATTATGATTCAGACTAATAACTCATTTGCTTTGGGCTGTGAGTCCTGTGGATCTTGGGATAATTGTTTGTTATTCTTTGCCTTGTGGCCATTTAATTTTACTTGAGTTTGGACCTACATCAACTAACTCAGTGTTATGCTGATGGTCATTTTGGCTCAAGATACCTCAGAGATCCTTAATAATTGTTATTGCAACTTTAACTACTTAACCAAACATGCTTCTGCAACATTCTGTCTTGCACGTTACTGGGAAAGCAAAACCCTTGAAGCCTGATTTGAGATGGTGTACAATTTTTCATCTTTGTCAATACTTTATCTTAAATGATTTTAACTTCTAAATGCTTTTAAGCAATTTAATTTGCCTTGCTGGCAGGTCACTCATGGAATTGTCTATACTATTGTAAATGTGTTGGTCTCCAGAAATATCAAATGCTTGGAAGGTGTTAAGTGCTGTTGTTCTGATTGTCTATTGATGCCTCTGTCAAAGTGGCAAATCTTATTACCTAGCCTAGTCCCCCTTTTTTGGTGGGTGAGGGGAACTGATGGACAGTCTTGTTCATTCCCAGACAGACAGATACCAGAGAAGACAGTTTTTGTGGGGCTACAGTCCCACTTCCCAGGCAGCATTGTTGTCTGTGATCATTGATGTTTACTGTTGGTGTCTCCTGGAACCTGAGGAGCTCTTACTTTCCTCCAGCATCCAGCAACTCTTTTTTTCTTTACCTCCAGCTTCTAATTGTTATGGGATTTCTAGTTCAATCTGTGCTAAGATGTCTACAGGTAACATGTCTTGATTCATTGGTGCATTTCTGTGATGTAAAATATGAATTGGATTCTCTGTTATGTCTGTCAATAAGGCTTCTATATTTTATCATCCATTTCTTTAAGACTGTTGGCTTGGGGAAATTCCCAGGCAATTTGTAGCAAAATTCAACTTGGCAGCAGTTTATAGTGCACGAGTTGAATTGTGAGCCACTGCTTTTCCTGTAGGACCAGATGTAGTAAAAATAGATTTGCTGTGGAGTGTCAACTCTTTAGCTTAACTAAAAGATACTGTCTGTATCTCAGGACAGTGATAATAGTTTGGAATGCATACATTGCTGCTTTTTCTGTTCAGCAAACACAAACAATGTTTCCTGAGCTGCAGAAATGATCATTTTTTTGCTCATTCTTTGCCCTATACAGTAAACTTTGAGCTTCCTTAATGCTGATGTTCGCTTGATGCCAATACAGAAACACTATTAGTCTTTTTGTTGAACTTGTCTATCCATAAAGTTTAGTGGTTTTATGCTCATTAATATTTTGGATTGTCATCCTGGGGTCTGTATTTTGTAGGCCTGAGGAGGTAGAATGATGTCTAGAAATTGTCTGTAACACTTAGTAGTATTACATGGTTTTTGCAGGTTGTCATCTTTAATTGTTCCAATCAATTTACATTTAGTTTCAGCTTGGACAAATATTTTTCAAGTCGTTGTTGTTGTTCTGTCCACCCTTGCTGAGATCTGGTCCTGTTCCAGCTGTGCTTCCTTAACAGACTCTTGGGCCAGTAACCACTGAAAACCTTCAGACTTCTTGTTGTGAAGCTGTCATAGATGACTTCAAAATGTAGATGGAAATAGAATTTGCTGCGCCCTTTTGTCAGTAATTAAAAATAACTTCTAGGTGTTGGTTTTGTGCTGGACTCCCCTGTATAATGTCAAGTCTTTTTATACTCACCTGCTAGGTCACTCAGCCTTTCTTGAGTGTATTAATAATTTGTTTTGAATAAATGTTGTGGAAACTGTTGGTCTTCATTTTGGTGGTACAGCTGTGTAGAAGACTGCATTACTACTCTTCATGGACGTATTGTTTTAGACTGCTTTTCTGTTCACAGTTGTAGTACCTCAGGAATGGAATATCCTTGCATCTTCCAAACCTTTTAATAAAACTTTAACACGAAGTTCATTGCCAGTTTCTTCACAGCGTCTCTCAAATTGCATTAGACTAGACATACTTAGCACTCTTTGTGCTCACAGCTCCAGATAAACTTCTACCATTTATATCTGGGCAAGCACAAATGTTGGTCTCAGTCTCACCAGACCTACCTGTGTATCTACCAGTTTCCCTAGCTGAATTTATACTTTTTTTCTCCTTGTAAGTTCTTTGCTTTTTCAAGATGAATGGATGCTCTTCTGGTCATACTGTTCCACAGTCAAAACATCACTGAGGTTAACATTGATACCTTCTCTTTCAGTTTAGTATCGGGTGCCAAACGCTCTCCCAACAGCAGTTTGCAGAAGTTACAGAGATGTGCTGAATATGCCTATAGTGTGCTTACCCCGAGTTTGCTTCCAGAATTGTCCAGAACCATTTAGGACAGGTGAAAAGACATGCTGCAGAACCACTTCATTTTTGGACAACTGTTACCCCTTATTACATATTCCATTACTTTGGGCATAAAGAGTTGTCAAAACTGAAAATATCTATGAGTTTTCTATCCCAGTTTAACCAGTAGACTTCATTTTTATGGTCCATTAGTAAGGGAGATGCCCAGCACTTTGAGATGTGATGAATGTTTTCTGCTTTCCAGAAGCACTAATACAAGTCCTTCTACTGCCTGGCAAGATACAGGATTCTATAACATATCGTCAAAAAGCCGTTTCACATCTATGAAAATTTTAAAAGATTGAACTAATGTGTTTCCATGATTTGAAAAGACTGTTTATCAAGGTCTGGGAAATTGTCTGCAGGGAGAGCATCGAGGTCTAAAGGATTTATACTGAGGTAGGTGTGGATAGATAGTAACTTGATTCAGTAACTCAGAGTGAAAAGGAATATGTGGCACAAAAATGGTAACTTTACCTTCCGCGTGACAGTTCTTTTTGAATTTGCTTTGGGTTTTTTGTATGTTGATTACATTTAAATCTGTGAAGCTCGATGTGTTTTGATATTGAGTAACTTGAGGTTAAAATGAACTTAAACCTAGATCTTTACCTGCAGTATAAAGTAAAAAACCCCACGTAGTTCTCAAATGTAAATATTTCCTTGTAAATACTACTGAGTTTCCCCAATATATAAATCCAGTGTGCATGGTAAACAATGCCCAGGCTCTACTTAAGATCCTACAAGCATGGGCTGCTGCCAAGCTGCTGTCTCATTTCCCCTTGCTAATGTAGCATACTCAAAACTGTATCTTACTCCTTTGATTACAAAATAAATCCTCCTCCTCTAACTTCCAGTTTTCAAACTGCAGGGTTTTGTTGTTTGGGGTTTGTTGTTTTTTTAACTAGAAGAACTGCATCTATTAGATGACTTGAGAGAAGGAGAGACATAAGCAACAGAATAGCAAGTGGATTAGTTTTACTTTGGGGCAGAGTAACACATTTGAGATGGTGGTAGCAAATCAAGTAGTAATGATCTGCAAATGTGTGCAGGCAGCTGAAAACTAATCTGTAAGCAAAAAATTGGGTGGATAAGAAAGTCCAACACAAAAACTTTGGTGACTTGCAGTGTCTTGGCAATAGGAGAGAACCATGACTGTAACTATTCACTAAAATTTCAGTATATCTATTGATAGGCTATTAAGGGACTTTTTACAGTAAGAGTATATATCATAAGCCACAAGAGTTACCATACCTCTGCAAATCCTGTAGAATCTATTAAAATGTAAACAGGGAAGACCATACTTTAAGAAAGTACTTCTTTACCTGTTCAGTTTAGTGGGAAAGTTAATTGAAGACGTTTACAAAGTATGAAGAAATGAGGACTGAAAGAAGCTGCGGAAGTGAGTAGTGGCAGTTGACAATTATGGGTCTTAGATACAGCTGAAATGTAACTTGTAACTTCAGGCTCCCTAATATCTGGACTGCCTTCATACAACAATACTACTATATTTGTGCATTCCACTCAATGGCATTTCAATGACGAGGATAGATTACCATAATTCAAGTAATACATCGTAAAAGTACTCCCGTACATTTAATTATGTACATCGTGGCAATATAGCTCCAAATAGATTAGTTTCTGATTTTGTTGGTTTATTTTTGTTAACAAATTGCCAACTATTCAGTGTTGTGACTTAATGTGTAAAATAGGAAGCTGAGAGCAGCTTTGTCCTTCTGACTTGACTGGGCAATTAGACCAGTTGGTCCCATGGTGTTTTGACTGAGTAAAACTTTTCTTGGAGGACAGGCTGGAACTTGGGAGAAGGGAGCGCTGGTATCGTCTGAGAAACCTGCTCTTGTTTTGCTGGTCTTCCCCTTAAGTAGTTGCAGTGACTCCTCCACTGGAGAACTCTTACCTATTTAGTTTTCAAGAATTGTTTAGTTTCAAGAACAGTTTGAGATAACTGTTTGATTACCCTTCTTTATTAATATTTTTATATGGTATGTGAGTAAGTGCCTCAGTACCATTGTGACCAAGTTTATTATTAGGGAAGTGAAGCACCTGCCAGGGTGACTGCCTCTCCAGCTTTTTTACTCCTCTTTTATTCCAGGAATTCAGAGGCCTATAAGCCCTTCTCCTGCTGCCCTGGGCAAGGTATCCCATCTCACACTGAGGGCCTGACAACCACCCAGGTTTTCTGTAACTCACCTGGATTTAATGCTACTGATTAAGACTTTCAAGAAGTTTTTAGAGACCTCAGTTTGCAGAGAAATGTGATGACTGGCTGCTGGAAGCTGCTGCCTTGCACAGAAAAGAGAGGGACAACCCTATTCAGAGAATCAGCTGCGAATTACTGAGGGAGTCTGGTGGCAGGCTATGAAAATGATGGGGGGTCTGGAGCATCTTTCTTATTAGGAGAGGTGAGAGAACTGGGTCTGTTCAGCCTGGAGACGAGAAGCTGAGAGGGGATCTCATCAGTGTTTATAAATATCTCAAGGGTGGGTGTCAAGAGGATGGACCAGACTCTTTTTCAGTGATGCCCAACAATAGGATAAGGGGTAACAGGCACAGACTGAAGCAAAGCACAGGAGGTTCCATCAGAACACGAGGAGAAACTTCTTTACTTCGAGGGTGCTAGAGCACTGGAACAGGCTGCCCAGAGAGGTTGTGGAGTCTCCTTCTCTGGAGACACTCAAAACCTGCATGGACACATTGCTGTGTGATCTGCTCTAGGTGAACCTGTCTGAGCAGGTGGGTTGGACCAGATGATCTCCAGAGGTCCCTTCCAATCCCAGCCATTCTGTGGTTCTGTGCTCTGTAGCTTCATGAATGCTATGCATTGACGCTGGAAGAAGCAATTCCTTTCCACTTTAGTCTTCAAAAAACTGGTCAGTTTTACTTTTAACTACTTCTGTCCTCTGGTTTAATTCACTGTGTTGTTGACCAGTTGCTTGCTGTGGTGCAAGTGGGAGAGATTGGTACAGTTTAAGAGAAATTACTTAGAGCAGTTTAAAGTCTTCATAAAAGAACATGTTTGTTAGGCCTCAAAACACCTTGTTTTTGGTGGATTCTTAGTCTTGGGAAGTGGTTGCTATATGCTTGTTTTGCCTTGTCATATTCCGCGCTATTATCCCATTCCTTAGGGAAGCAGAGACCTACAGGTTTAAAAAAAAAAAAAAAAACAGTAGAGAGAAATTTTAGGATCTGTTAGACTTGCAGCCTCATCAGTCCTGTGCCATCTTGCATTTGGATAGCATAGATTTCATTTTTCAGAATGAGCAGGAGAAAGCTTTTTCAGTAAGAGTTCTTTAAAAGCTACTCATTCTCCTTGAATCATGCACTCTTCGTAGTTCCAACACCGGCAGCTGTCTCTGCAATAAATTTATCTCACTGACCATTTGCATCACATTAAAAAAGATAAATCCATGGTTTTAGTTCTTTGCATTGAATTTGCTTGCTTTTCTCAAAAAAAATAAGCATGTTCTTCAGCAGAAATAACGGCAAGAGTAATTGGTTAACTACAAAGGCCAAGCTGTTTTTGAACCCATGTGATTTTTCAGAAAATAAACTGAAGGAAATCCAGTCCTGGCAGAAGCTTAGAAGAACCTAATTTAGCTGGTAAAAAAAGTAAAACTAGGAGGAATTAAGGAAGCTCTTGAAAATAACAGGAGTGTTAAACAAAACAGCCGCATAGTTTAGATCAGTGTAGAATAAATAAAGCAGATTGCATTGGACATCTTTATAAGTGGTGCAAAAAACACACTGTGCAGTTCACTCTCCTCCTTTCTTTTTGAGGATGCTTCCCAAGAATCTCTAGAAGGAAGTTGCAAGGCCACCATGTAGCACCCAAGCAATGTGGGGCAGTGAATCAGATTGATGTATGTGCTAAAGACTAGGCTTAAGTTTGCACTTAGGTGCTGACAATGTACTTTTTTTTTTCTTTTAATGCACACTACCAAATTAGTTCTGAGTAAAAATAACAGATTCATTCTCATTTGTGATATGGTTACACTTATCACTTCCTGAAAGTTACAGAACCAGTTTGGGCTTCTCTTCTTTGAAGGTGTAAGAGGGAGTGGCAAATAGTTGGAAAGTACTGAATTCTTCTTATGCAACAACTTCAAGTTATATGTACTTCATCCAGATAAGGACCCTGGATTCATCTTTAGGAATCTAATAATGATAATAATGTTTAAAACCAGAATGTGGTGTTTTCACGTAGTCTCCATTGCACTACTCTTGTTAGGTACCGTCAAACATTTAATAGTTGTGCTGCTGGACAACATGAGAGGTGCTGAGTGTCCATGAACATGTTGTGCCTTTCCAGATGACTGGTTTATCAGTGTCATGTTCTTCTCTATGTAGTCTTCACCTTCAAAATTTTAGTTTTCTACTCCAGCGACTAGTAAGACCTTAGCTTCTTTGGCTCAGATTCATGCTGGCTCATAAATACAAATCCATTTAACTTGAACAGCTGGAGTGTTTCCTATTATCTACTATGCATTCTCATGCAGGTTATAGTACCAATGACATGAATGCACGAAGTGCATTTGAAATTGCACCTAAATCATTGCAGTTCACAGCCTGGAGTATGAAGGCAACCTGAAGTAAGTATTGATTTACTATAATGCACTTAACTCGCACAATGCTAAAGTTTACTGTTGTGTGGCTGGACCATTCTTGCCTTGAGAAGAACAGACAGGAGCTATCTGGAGTGAGAACCAGCAACTATTTTGACTATTCAAGCGCTACTTGCATTTGCTTATCAATCAGTATTTTCTGTGTTGCGTTCATTTTGCAACTTCTAGTGTTTGCCATCCAGTGGTAACACGGTGTGAACAGAGGCACGTGTCATGTTTCTCAGACTTCTTTGAGAATTGTGTTCAGTGAGTGTCTGTGATGCCACTTGAGAGCTACAGTTGAAATATTTCCATTTCTATGGTAGAGGCTGTAGATTCCTTTTTCCTACAGGGAGTTCAGTGCTTGTTAAAACATTTTGCATCTCTTCTTTTTAAAATATTTTGATTTACAGTTTCTAGTGAATGTCAGACACCAACTTTGTTGATTTACTTTACAAAACTATATTTTTAAAATAATTTTATGTACTACCTATGGAAACTTTACTTCAAAAATCATTTTTGAAGTAATGACCTACCTGCAACTTCTGTATTATGAACAATGGAACTGAAGGGAATGGCAATTTCAGTTTCACTTTACTTAAAGGGAGATTATCAAATTAGTGCAATAGAGGTGTTCCACAGAGCACCTTTCTTCTAACAAAAAATAACATTTCTCTGTTCTGTTGGAAAATGTTGCAACAAGTTTTCCAGGAAACACTTTTCTAAAGCAGAAAAATGAAGAACAAAGCACTCTTTTAAAAATAAATTGTATATTAATTAAAATTGGTTCAGAACTGAAAGAGAAAAACTGGTATACCGTAGTTTCCACATCCAAAACTCTGTGACTGGAAAAATATGGTAAATGGGTGGGGGGAAGAATTAAAATCATTCTGCTCAATTCTGTTACTTAAACACAGAACTCTTCAGCATGCTTCGTAACTTTAATAGCTCAGCTACAACCTTATGGATCTCTGAGTAATTATATTCTAATACATTTCTACATCAGCTACATTGCTGTATCTGAGCTTTTTCTAGTAGTGCATTAAGTGACATAACTGACATGTGTTGCATACGCTTTGTTTTTTCCTCTTCACCCTAGGGAGGCGTTGGTGTATTTTGTTTCTAGAATTTTCCTGGTTTTAGCATATTTGTACCTCTTGGGCACTAGTATTTGTCTACTCTTGACTGATTACTTCTGAACTGGATGGACAATTTGACAGATTGTAAGGTGGCGTGTGCCTGTTGTCCAGGCTGTGTAGGGAGGCAGAGTCTGTCGGATTGTTTGAGCCGGGGGTTCGAGTCCCGGAGCGTGGCGCTGAGGCTGCCGGTGTTGTGTTCGGTATTGAAACCCCGGAGAGGTGGGGCTGGGGGCACCGGTGTAGTAAGGATTCACTGTAGTGATTTTTACAAGTCTCAAATTGTCAGGCAGGAGATATCTTTTAAGGACTATATGAAATAACAAAGAATAAACTTATGTCACAATAGGCACTAAAGAATGGGCATAGTGAGTACTTTTAAATACCTTAATCACAGGAAAAGTTTAAATAGTAGCTTGCATCTTCTTGAAGAGTCACTACTCTACAATACTCTTCTTGAAGAGGCTCTACTCTAAATAAAACAAGGCTTTCTTACTTTAGCTGTTTGAAAGAGATTTCTTTTTGAAGCGATCCTGCTGTTTTCGCATTGGAGAAGGCAAAATCAAAGCATTTCATACACTAGCGTTGGATGATGGTTTTATGGTCTTTTTGGTTCTGGAAGCTCATTCCTTGGTCTTTGGCAGAACCAAGAAAGTGTTGTCTCCTGTTCAGAGAAGCTTTTCCTTCTCATTGGAAGTTGTCTGGACCTGGGGATGAGTATTGCCTGTGGTTTTGGAGGAGCTGAGCTGCATGAGGACCCTGGTGAAGGAGGAATGCACACCTGTGCTGCTGGACCAAGCCTGCGGGGAAAATGCACCTTCTGGCAACTGCAGGTTGGCAGTTGTAACATGATACAGGCTGAAGCGTGTATGAAACTGCACTACTGACAAAGAAATTGTGGAATGGCGCTGGTTTTAAGACTTTTCATGTAATAGCAACATGCAGTTTGGAAGCACTTAGTATTGCTTTCATTGTGCGTGTTCCTTATGCTGTGCCTTTCTGTGTTAGGTGCTTTTGTCTTGTCCCTGCTTGATCTTCCATCTGTGCGTTGTGTAGAATCAAGGCTCTTATGAATGGCTCTCTGTAATAATAAATCTGTTTGTATTTGTTGGTCACCAGATTTGACAGAATTAGGATGTGAAAGAGTATTAAGTATTGTAATAAGTAGGTAGGTAGAGAAGAATCATAGAATCATAGGATGGTTTGGGTTGGAAGAGACCTTAAAAGATCATCTAGTTCCAACCCCCCTGCCATAAGGAGGTGCACCTTCCACTAAACCAGGTTGCTCAAAGCCCATCCAACCTGGCCTTGAACACTTCCAGGGATGAGGCATCCACAGATTCTCTGGACAGCCTGTTCCAGTCCTTTGCCACCCTTATAATGAAGAATTTCTTCCCTATATCTAATGTAAACTTTTCCTCTTTCACTTTAAAGCCATTGTTCCTTGTCTTATCATGACATGCCCATGTAAAAGTCCCTCTCCAGCTTTCTTCTAGGCCCCCTTTAGGTATTGGAAGGCTGCTGGTCTCCCTGGAGCTTTCTCTTCTCCAGGCTGACTTGCTGGCATGTCTGGAATTCCTTTGGGCTGATCTTCAGGTGCTCCCCTGCTGACCTGTGATCCTTCTCCAGGCTCTGGGCATCTGTTGCTGGCACTTTAAATCACAAAAACTAAGGAAGAAGCAGGGATGCAAGTTTCTCCATCAATAGGCACCAGAGAAACCAGTTGTGGGGTAAACAATTTGTATCAAACTCGATAACCAGAAGCAGTGAATCTCCAGGAAAGGAGTCCTCCTTAGGTTTTTGGGGGTTTTTTTTTTTACACAACATTGTTACTAGCTATCACTGCACTTATCATATTAGTGCCTACAGCCAAACTGAAAGGGAAAGCCTGTTTGTGTTATGTTTTTAATACAAAAGTATAACTCTTTTTAATTTGTGGTTATCCTATAATGCAGCTTTCCTCCTTTTCTTAGGAGAAAGGTCAGAGTGTAAAGTATTTCTGTTATGGACAGTTCTAAGGGTAAGTCTTCTGAAGTTTGAACTTTAAGTCTGCGAGTTTGAATTTTGATCAGCACTGTCATTGTTACTTTGAAATTCTGAGTTGGGAATCTGACAGCTCAGAAGACAAAACTGCTCTCCTCTCTCTGGGTTCCGATCTACTGACAACAATTTAACTTTGGCATAACATGTCATATTTTGATTGACTTATACTCTGGAATTCACAGAAGAATTCAGCTCAGTAGGGGCCTTTGCAGATTGCCAAGAACAGCCCTTTTTCAGGACCTAGCGTGGCCATGTTTTGACTTTCTATAGCAGTGGTCTCCAAACTTTTTGGATCACACACCCCATCAGTAAAGACATTTTGAGCCTGCACCTCCAATATTTGTATGTTTTTTAAATATATACATGCACTACTCTACTAATATAGTATCACAGAATTATAGGGATTGGAAGGGACCTCGAAAAATCATTTAGTCCAATCCCCCTGCCGGAGCAGGAACACCTAGATGAGGTTACACAGGGATGTGTCCAGGCGGGTTTTCAACGTCTCCAGAGAAGGAGACTCCACGACCACCCTGGGCAGCCTGTTCCAGTGTTCTGTCATGCTCACTGAGAAGAAGTTTCTTCTCATATTTAAGTGGAACCTTTTGTGTTCCAGTTTGCATCCATTGCCCCTTGTTCTTACTCTTGGTTGTCACTGAGAAGAGCCTGGCTCCATTCTCGTGACACTCACTCTTTATATATTTGTAAACATTGATGAGGTCACCCCTCAGTTTCCTCTTCTCCAAGCTAAAGAGCCCCAGCTCCCTCAGCCTTTCCTCAAAAGAGAGATGCTCCACTCCCTTGGTCATCTTTGTCGCCCTATGCTGGACTCTCTCAAGCAGTTCCCTGTCCTTCTTGAACTGAGGGGTACATTATAAAGCATACACAAAAAAATGAGATGAAGATGAAAAACCCTATTTAAAACGCTATTTAAAAATATTTTTTAATTTATCAGTGACAAAAAATATTTTCTTCCCGTACCTCAAGGGACTGTCTTGTGCACCTCCTGCTTGGGAGACGGCTGATCTGCAAGACTGAGATGTTTGTTTGGTTTTTTGCAGCCTCTTAGGGCAACCTATGTCAGTGCTATACCACTGTAATTGTGAAGATGTCTTTTTTGTCTTTTTTTTTTTTTTTTTTTTTTTTCTTATGGCCAGACAGAATTTCCAGTGGTGCAGCATGTGTCCCTCACTTGTACTTCTGCTGCCTCCCTCCAAGAAGAGTTTGATTTAAGTCCTCTGAATAAGCATCCTTCAGGTGGTGGATGCAGCCAGTAGGTGACCCCTGGCTACTCTAGTGCTCTTAGCTCCTCCTTGTCTTTCATGGGCTTAAGCCCAGCAACAGTCTGTGGTATCTCTCTTATACTGAGGAGGAGGTGGTGACTGGGAAGAGCAAAACTGGACATGATATTCCAGATGCCACCTTGTAAGTGTTGAGTAGTAGGGAATGACAGTCTTGCTCGGCCCAGTGTGCTGTTAGCCTTCCTTGCCATGGGGACATGTGCTGCTGAATCGTGTTGTTTTACCTTGGAGATCCAGCTGATTTAATGCTGATGTGTTTTCAGAGATCACCTCCTAGTCTCTTGGAGATGGAAATGCTGATCCTTTGCATGTACAGAGGCCCAATGACCTCAGCCTTACGATATGCCTTAAGCCTTAATGAACAACTGACAGAGAGAAAAGCAGAGTTGTATATGTCCTTAGAGAGATGACTCTTTAGAGAGTAATGCCACAGAAACATTAAAAGAACCAAGTCTGGAGGCATTTAAGGTTTGAGTTAAATTGTTATTACAGTTCAGGAAGGCAAACTTGCTTACTGTACTATTGTCTGGAACTCAGTATTTGAGCCTTTGGGCTTGTTAGTGTAATTCATTCCTTAGTGCTTCCTCAGGCAGAAATTTGGAGTCTCTAAACCGGGGCTGTCAAACATTTTCACTGGGGCCCACATCAGCCTCGTGGTTGTCTTCGAAGGGCCGAATGTAATTTCAGGACTGTATAAATGTAAGAGTGGTTCCATTTATCCAGTCCTAAGATTATATTCAGCCCTTCGAAGGCAACTGTGAGACTGACGTGGCCCCCAGTGAAAACCAGTTTGATACCCCTGGTCTGAACAAACCATATCCAGTAAATGTAGATGCCTTCACTTTGTTTCAGCTTTGACAGCCTTCAGAAAAATCTTTCAAAGTCTTTCAAATTCAAATGGTGATAAGGAAAATGAATGGCAGTTCAGTTAGGTTAGTGGGGAATAGGTAGTTTGTTATTTATGTCTCGTGAAAATCAGTAACCTACCCGAGCTGAAATCTCAGGAGACCTTTTACTTTCCCCACATCCTAGGACAGACTCAGTGCGGATTCTGAAAGAACAGCATCTGCTGAGTTAGCAATCCTGAATTACACTTCAAATGTCTGCTATTAGTTTGGTATATTCAGTAGCAAGAGGAGAAATGAGATAGTCATGCAGCAGTTGTTGCTGTGCAAGAGTCAGTATAGATTTCTAAATAACCATGTCTTTAATCCACCAGTAGAAAATGACTTCTCAGCTGTTTCTGTGCTTAGCAACAGTGTGTTACCTATCTATTCATCTAATATGTCGTCTTCCTTGTCTGGTCTCTTTTAATATGTCGACAAGAATGGTGTAGGGAGTTGGCTTTAAACAAATCCTTAGCTTCATCCCACGTTATTTTACTGCTTCTGATGGCTGCTGCATCTGTTTCAGTGGTGCAGGAAATCTGACAATGGGCTAGTGAGTTGTTTGAACTGGCTCTGCAGGCTGAGCCCTACCTGTTGTCCAAACGTGAGCTGTTTTTCTCATGTCCTTTTCAAGACTGAATGCCGAGTATATTGGGAAACTAGATGGAGCTGGAAGGCAACTAAATCGTCCAGAGCAGTTCTATGTGGAGTAAGGCTGAAATCACAGTATGCACATACTTTGCTTTCAGTATTTTCAACATGGAGCAATATTTTCAAGAAGTTGTAGTTCCCTGTACTACTCTTCTGAACAGCTATTGATACTTTTAAGTCAGCAAATTGGAGACTAAGCTTGTTACATTATTCCAGTTGAGACTGTGGTTATTTGCAGCCAGAGGCAGGGAAAATATCCTCCTTGTTGCTAAGTGAGGTACACCTGTAGATATAACTGATACAGCCTTTGGGGGAGCTTGTGTTTGGCTGTCCATTTGTATTCAAACCTTTTCAGAATCAACCCTTCACAGGATTGAGTTCATTCTTTTTTGTTTTAGAAAGAATAGCTATACCTTTATGTATTAAAATCTTTTGTTATGCCTAGCTTTTTAGCTATTCATGCCGTTTTGGTGGAGTAAAATGACTGTCTCTAATCACTGTCATGATTTGTCTTTTCCAGACTTCCTTCTGACTTTTTTTTCTCGTGAGAGCTGAATTTAAAACATGTTCTGTAATGAGAAGCCAAGAACTGATATGTTCCCTGCCTATTGGAAATTCACATGCTCAACAACTGGCTGTCTGTCCAGTTTTAATCCATGTAATATCTGTTATGTTTTTACTGAAATGTTGTGTAATGCCAAATAAGGTTCAAGTTGGTTTTTCCAGTTCTCGTATTAGTACCTTTATCAGTAATACACACCACCAGGAGATTCTCATCAAGTTAATTGGATAAGCTTTTTTCCATCAGTCATACTTGTCTGTTAATTCTTTACAAATAATATCCAGTGTCAGCTATTAACTTTTATTTGGTCTTAGACTGCTGTTGGCTGAACAGGCCTTGATTGTCCCATTTGCCCTTTTACAATAGAGTATTTAATGCAAGACTTCTAGTTTTCTTCCAGAACCCTGAGACTGTCCCAGGACTCAAGTTATTTGCAAGTCTTTTTCAGAGATCTAGGTAGATCTCTCCTTCCACAAGTCTTGAATGCAAGTTGTCTGGGTCTGCTGATTTAAAAGCTCTCTCTGTGCTCATTTGATATCCTTGCATCAAATGTGATGTAGTGGTATTAATTTCCAAGATATGCTTATCGATCTCTTGTGCTTATTTTGATGCCAACCTTTTGTCCATTTTATCTGACTTCTCCTTCTTTTGCCACACGGTACTTGCCCTTTTCTAATCCTTGTCTTCATTTGTCCTCATAGCTAAAAAGAAAAGGCACCTGCAACTGGTGGACATACCATGTTGTACTGTCTGAACAGGTTATACACACTGACTTCTACAAATAGCTGCGTCTTGACTACTGATAGGCAAAAGGCATTTGATGATAGGTGTAGCCTAGACCCACGTTGGTGTGAAGCTTAAACCTTTAGTCTTCAAGACTAGTTCAGTGGCACTGCAGAGAAATCTAATATTGTATTGTCAAGAAAGCATTGTTTTATTTTTTACCTAGATTGATTACACAGTCTGACAGGTAGCACTTTTATTATTGTTGTAGAAGGTGTCAAGAATAACACTGTATCCAGTACCTCCTGTCAGGGTTTATTGATGAGCACCAATGCTTCATCTCCAGAATAAATCAAATGCTTGCATCCAGACATAAAATCTAGCTGTGTTCCCAGTTAAAGCACTGAAGTCTGTGTGCCAAAGGTGGGGTTACCCACCTAAGCACTCAGGTGCCTGAGGGAACCTAATTTGTGTACAAATCAAATAATTAAACACCTGTGCGAGAGAATGATGAATGAACCCGAGACCAAATATTGCGTATGTCCAGAAGTGCTTCTCTTTTGGAAAGATTGAAAAAGTTGTCTGAACAAGTTGTTGTGACAGTCATATTTGAATCAGTTTGGGTTATGTTTCATTCTTACTGGTATCCAATGTGATAGGCATGCTTTGGTTTATGCTTAATAAATGGTGATAGCACTGAGTGCATCATAAGTTATGAATGCAGTCAAAAGTCATTGTGTGTGGTAAAGGAGGTTAGTGCTTCCTTATATAAGAGATCAGTCGTTAGCAGGGTGGTTTGGGAATAATGACCTGGATTCAACTTAAACCTGGGGAAAATCAAGCCAGCTTAGTCTGGGAGTGCATTGTGTTATGTCTTGGAGTATTGAAACTACCTTTTCGCCTGTGACACTTTACATAGTAGTGCAAAATATTTGGAGCTGTAAGATCAAGAGATCGTGCAGGAGCAAGCCTGGTTGTAGCTATGGTGGAAGGAGGAATGCCTTGATTCTAATGCATGCTTCCAGGCTGGGCATTCATTTTGCATAGAACAGTCATTGGATAATATTCTGGGAAGTTCACCATCAAACTTGCTGGATTGCAAGACGATCCAAGTAACTTTCATCAGCTCTCTGCCACCTGCAGAAGTGGTGCAGACTGACTGTAGCCTGGAGGATTTTTTCATGAGTGGGAAACCTTTTAAAATAAGGTAGGAATATAAAACTCTGTCCTCATTGCTTGTGAGACTGATTAGTCTGGCTAAGCAGGTATAAATGGCTTGGCATAAGCAGCAATGAATTCTTAAGTAGTCATAGTTCGGTTTCAAAGTCTTTTAACCTAGAGGGTTTTTTTTCACAACTTTAATCTTTGCCAAATATACCAGGAAAGTGAATGAAGCCTCTAAAAGAATCTCAAAATACCTTTTTTCCAAATTCATATTTTTATAGTAGGACAGCCTTCAGTATGGCTATAGCTAAATCATGTTGTATATGTATAGCTGTAGGAGAGGCTTATAGTGCTTTGTTAATGCATTTTCTAGAAAATGTGAAGACTTTGTTCTGTGTGACTCTTATTTTCCTGGGAGCGCTGATTTCAACCCATGGCAGATATACAACATCTTTGGCCTTAAAGGGGCAAACTAGTAAAAGCAGTAAGCTGGGTGGGATGGAGATAGTTTTAGAGAATGCTTCTGAGTAGTAAGCTGCAACAGCAGCTTCTCTACTAGTTAACCAGATACCATCTCTAGAACTTGGTACCAAAGTCAGTGTCATTAAGCTGACTTTATCACTTCTTGGATTTTGTTTGGTATCTCTTAATTTAAAGTAAGTTTTATATGCTGTAACAAGTAAACGTCTCTGTTTATGAGCAGACGGTATATCTGTGTTAGAAGTTTAGCAGTGTTTGTAGAGACCTTCATTAGCCAGATGATATCAAGGCAAACATTTTTAAAAAAACTGTAACATTACTGATTGTCAGGCTGTGTAACTGTAAAATTGTACCTACTTGTTTTTACCAGGCTACTCTTAAGTACTGGCTAAGAGAGGCAGTTCTGCTTTAGAAATACTATACAAGCTTATTCTCAGCTTAATCTTTGTGTTTGACGTTAAACACTGTTTTCAGATGCAAAATGGGATTAACTTGTGCAAATACTGAATGTACCATTCACCTCTAGTGAATTCTTTCCATCTTTTTGTTAAGAAATATCAATTTCTCAATTCTTGTTGATTTCCCTCGGTCCAACCTGACCCCCCACTCCCCCATTCCCATACCCCCCCACACCGCCCACCCCCCCCCAAAAAAAAAAATGCAGAGAGTCTGGCTCGGATGGAGTTAAGACCAGTACACTAAACCATTATGACTTAAGGTTTTGGGTTTTTTGTTTTGTTTGTGGTTTCTTGGTTGTTTGTTTTGTTTTTTAACAAAATTAAATACAGTTTCAAAAGCAGCTTATTAAATTTGCAGTATGTATTTCCAGCATGGAAAAATGGTAATCTTCAGCTTTTTCCATCCATTATTCCTATAGCACTAACATGCAAAATGCCGTAAAACACATTACTTATGACTTCTAATGTAATTGAAAGGAATGCTTGACTGAATCTTGCTTTCTGTTATGCTGTTACGTGACTCTGATCAGAGTTGAAGTGGATCACTGCTTTCATGGGCCTCTTGTCTAGGTGGCTTTTTTTCTTGTAAGCAGATTTCATGTAACTATACAGTGTGTGCTAGCGAGGGCTTGTTCTTAGTATAGTTATGAGAATTATAACTTTGTGTGCAGACATAACTTCCTTTTTTTTTAATTCCTTAGATTTTAGTTTCTGGTAAAGCTATTAAAGGGCCACTGGTCATCAAAATGACAGTTTTAATTCTAGGTCTAATACATTTTAAAAGTAAAGAAATGTCAGATTGTGAAGATGATTTTGTTGTTGTTCAAGTGAGATGCAAGTGAAAGTTTCCTATTAAGTAGTTATTTCTAAAACAAGTGTTTTGTTCGTTATAATAGTAGAAAGATAAAGTTATATTTTTGGTGTTTGTTTTTCTTTTTGAAGAAACTCTTTTTTTTTTTTTTTTTTTTTTTTTACTGGTTTCATATGAACAGGAGCACTATACATGTAAGTTCTAAGGCAGTTGTACTCCCCCCCCCCCCCATGCCTCAGTAGGCATTTTGTCAGTCAAACTTCAAGTTTTGGTTTACAATGAAAGTTAAAAGATTCGGGTTTGTTAGCTCAAGGCTGTGATGTATCTTCTTCTAAAGTTCAGCCACTAGAGGGGATCTAAACCCACCCTCTGCATAAGGCTTGCTCCAGCTGGCAAAAGATATCTTCAAGTTTATTTGATTTCTGGAATTGTGTGGAAATACACTTTTTAAGGGTGTCTAATTTCATAATACATTTTTTTTAAGGGTAATTCTTCAGAAATATTTATATAGCTCAACCATTTGAGTATCTCTCTTTTTGCAGGTGATCTTGTGAATAAGTGTACCATCAATGATGGCAGAACATCCACCGTTACTGGATACCACTTCGATTATAAGTAGTGAAATCCCTCTTCTAACTTCCCCCATTGTTAGTGGGGATGGAGCACAGCAGGTAAGGACACTGAAATATCTTTTTTTTTTTTTAATACTTCCAACAGCATCATTGACATATTGACACTGTAAAAGATGGTGAGCCTTCATCTGGAATATTTTTGTGCATCTTTGGTCATGCATGTATTTTAGAGATCAAAGTGAAGGTAGAGCTGGCGCAGAGAAGAGACTTGTAAGGAGTACGAAGCAGAAAACCTATTTGTACATCTCCATAGAAGAATGGGACTGAACATCTTGCAAGCTGTCTAGGCGTACTTGAGTCTTAATTTGGAAGCTATATACTTACATAACCATGTGACCCTGTTAAGGGTAATAAAATTTCCCCTATGGTAGAGCTTACCAGCTCAAGCACATGTGCTAACGAGTCTGTGGCCTCTAGACTGACACTCGGTTACAAATGGGTATCTTGAGTGGTGGGACTTGCTTTTGTATGTTAGTGTCTGCCTGGACACTTCAAATGTTTTCTGAGACAAAACCAGTCAAGGTGATACAAAAACTTATGATTATGGTTTTAGAATACTTGAGAAAGGTCAGTTCCAGTGAGGAAGGAACATTGACAAAAATATTGCATTCTCCATATCTTTAACCTAGGAGGAATATTTTAAGCCTCAGAAAAGCACAGTTCTGGAGCACCTTCTGACGGGAGAAAATGAGTAAAATTTAAGTGGTTGAGGTATCAGAATGGTTTTAGAGATCACTGCCTGTGATAGTAAGAGGCTGGACCTGATGATCTAGGGAAGTCCCTTATAGTCTGCCATTCCCATGCTTGATCTTTATGCAGAAGAAATAATTATTTATCACAAAGGGGAATTAATTTGTAGGGTGAAAACACAGAGCTTTAAAGTAAGACTAGAGAATGGACTGCAACAGTTCATGAGATGAGATTTGGGCTGCAGTGAGATCTTCACGTTGTAGGGGAAGCTTGAATACATAGCAAGAACTGATAAATCTTTTTAAATGAATGTGTGGACAGAACATTCCAGAAAAAGGCTTGCTAAAGTCATGATAAACAGTATCTACTGTTCTCCCCTCAATCACCAAGCTAGAAGTTTAATTGTAGGCCCTCCAGGTTTGCCAGGCATGATTTCCCCTTTGTGAATCCATGTTGACTACTTCCAGTCACCTTTTTATCTTTAAGGTGTTTGGAAATGGCTTCTGGGAAGATTTGCTCGCTTATCTTCCTAGAGTTGAAGGTGATGTTGACTGGCTTGTAGCTCCCTGGATCCTCTTCCTTGCCCTTTTTTTGAAGATTGCAGTGGCATTTGCTTTCTTCCAGTCCTTTGGTACCTCCCCTAATCACCCTGACCTTTCAAAGATAGTTGAGACTGAGTTACTTGTTCTGCCTTCCCCAAAAATAAGACTATCAAGCTGTGCTGTCAAGCTTACTCTGTAATGGTGCAAAATATTCAGGCAGGTACGAGCTTAAATGTTCTTTTGGGGATACTTTTTCATTAAAATGTTGTCTCTTTTTCTTGTGCTGAGCAAGGTTAAAACTGGAAAACAAGCAAAGAATTTCTTTAGAGAAATGAATTTCTAGAGGTTTCATTAATTTCTTAAGGAAGAAACATCGGATATGCTGTTGATGTCCTTTTTTATTAAAAAAAAAAATAAAGTTGCCCATTAAGAATACTGTCTAAAGGAGAACTAATAGTTGTAGTGTTTATTTTAAAAAAGAAAAAATAGAATCTTCAGAAAATATTGGGCAGATTCTCAATCATCAATAAAGTAAGTTTCTTTCTTCATTTTATGATAGCTAGCGGTTATACCACAATGTTGTCTGGTGTTCTGTGTTACACAATGTCTAGTGAAAGTTGTGACTTTCATTTTCTGTCCTTCTTTCGCGTGAGTCATGAAGAATCTGCAAATGCATTTATTCAGTTGCAGGAAAGTTTACTGGAAACCCTTTTTGCATCTGGTGATTTGAAAGCCACCACTAAGTAGAAGATACTTTTATGTCTCAAATATAAGAAATCCAGGATTGCAGTTACTGTTTATTCTGTCAAGGTGGCCCAGGTAAGACTTAGGCCACAGAAAGGTCAGGCAGGCCATTATTGATTTATAAGGGTCTTAAAATTATTTGTTATGTTTGTTTTACATGGTATGCTAATGAAAGTAGCATATACTTCCAAATGAAATGTGATCTTATCACATACAACACATAATTCTGAGCCTTTTTCTTTTTTTAAATATTTAAACCAGAATATTAGTTAATTTTATTCTTTTTTTTTTCCCTTGTAACTTTGAAGCTATGAGAAGTGAGAAGACTTTTGCCTTCATGATAGAGTTGCTTATTTTTCTGAAAGTCTCCTATTAGCTACAATACACACATTCTGTAGGGGTTACTTCCTTAAAATATGAAAACTACTTCTCTGTTTTTTTTTTTTTGTGACAGCGTTGTGGTGTTGAATTGCATAATCCATAGTGCTGACAGAATGTGCTCCCACAATCAAAATTCAGAGCTGTTTTGTACACATAAATAAATGCACATGTTCTTCCATCTTCGTTTTATGTAGGCTGGACTATAGCTATTCTATTTACTTTTATCCAGTCCGGACTGAAAAAAATATATCAAAATCTAGTTTAAAATTTTGTATTTAAATATTTTGTTTATATTTTGGTATTTCCTGTGTTAGACTAGTTAACTGCATCTTAGAACTTGCAAGTTCTTGTTCAGTTTTGAAACACCTGAGGATCTTTTTAATCAATTCCACCATTTTTGCATCTTATCAGAATTAACTATGATAATTATTGTGATTTAAGTTGTATACACTGCATAACTGAGTTACCAGATGGATATAGACCATTCAGTACTTTTCTAGAACAGTTAATATCTTCAAGATAATCTTTTTCAAGTACTTGAAGTTCTGCTAGCAGTTTAAATGTGAAATAGCAGTGCAAATATTTGAACATGTTAAGATGAAAGGTCATATGCTTCAAATAGTGGAAGCGTCTGATCAGGTTAAAGCTGAACTTTCCACCATGTTTTAAAACAATCCACGAAGTTAGAGGATGTACCTGTTCAGGCAGAAAACATGGGGACTTAAACTGTGCGGATGTTCATGTACTGCTGTGGGAGGCCGCTTCATTCTGTGTCCCACAGAACAAGGGACTGCTGTTAGTTCCGTAGGACAAAACTGGGGAAAAGGAAAAGCAAAGACCGAGCCCATTAGCTCTTCCCTCTCATATTAAACCCAGGAGTCCTGCTTTTGCACCTTCTCATAACTGCGTTCAACCTGAGTGGATAACGTGGTCCTTATGTCTTGGTGGTGAGTGAGGTTGTGGATGAAGAATGGAGAAGATCCATAGGAGTTGACAGAAACCAAGTGATGCTTAGAAAACGTGGATGAGGACAGATGTGCTTGAGGGTTTTTCATGTAAGGGTAACTACTGCAGAGAGGCTTTGCTGATGATTGCTGAGGCTGGACAGGAAGGACGTGTTTGACATGGGCCCTGATTTGGTGAGGGGAGGTAAATTCGTGATTGAGAGGAAAATGAGAAGGCAAGAGTTCAAACTTCTTTCTTTAACAGACACTTTGTTTTCTTGATATTAGACTGATGTTAAATTGTTTTGGAAAGATTCTGAAGCACGCAGTGCTATTCCAAGACAAATCAGTAAATTACTGACACAATTTTGCAGCAACCCTGGAGTTCTACGGCCTCTCTCCACCTTCCCACTACAACAGCTGTGGAGCAAGACATCCCTGTATAACTGTGGTCTCCTTTATTACCAAAAATGTAGATACCACTCTCAAATTAGCCCAATACCTGTTAACTGTTTCCTTTTCTTTGGGCAATGGCACGCGGTGTTTGACCTTCAGTCAGCTTTATTTCTCAATAAGGTATAGTGATATAGTAATACTTCTGGCTTGGGAAGCTGCTTGCTTATCCTCCAGACTTTCTTCGGAAGTTTAGATGCTTAGTGGGATTGTCGAAAATCCCACTCTGTGTGTGTATATATATTAATATATATCTATTTTTAGTATGTGTCTGTGTGTGTATATACATATATACTGTGTGTGAGTTTAAGTGCAAATTCTTTGAATTGAAATAGATATTTGGCATCAAATCTACAAGTTAATATTTCTAAATCAAATTTCTTGGTTAAATATTGAAACTTCTAATCTTAAAGTTATTTTTAACCTGTTACCATAGGAGGAAGCCTTCAGTCAGCAGGGTAATAGCTGGGTATAAAAACAAATGAAATAATTTCAAGAATCCATTTTTTTGGCTTTCAGTTTGTTTATATACATGGAGTCACAGCAGAAATATAATGGTGAAGATGTAATCTGGATTACTAAATGCTTTTCCTTGGTTTTAGTTCTGACACTTCTGTTTCTGAAAAGCATATGGTACATTATCAAGTTCCAGCTTACTTTGCTTTTGCCTTGCTGCAGAAAATCAAGACTAAAACTGCATATGTTTCAAGAAAAACATTTTTTTCTTGTACAAGAAAAAAAATCTGTGTTAAAAGCAGTGTAACAACATACACTGTTATAACTGTACTTGCTGCTTTCCATATTGTGCTGTTTTCTTTCCTTTATCTGTGTTTTCATTTTGTAGAGAACAGAGTACATGCATGGTTGCTTCTGTCTGTTTTTGGTTGGGGTTTGGGTTTGTGTTGTTGTATTGTGTTTTTTTGTTTCTTTGTTTTTAACTTCCCCTTGGGCTCTATTGAATTAGCAGATAAATCTAACTTTTCCTTTCAGAGGTTCATTAAAACTTGGTTTACTTGACAATTATTCTTCCATCCTTCAGTGACTTCATAGCATTTGAAGCGCACCAGAACTATGTTCACTGGAACCATTGGAACTCTTCTGTGTGTAATGCTGAAGTGCCAGCTTACAGAAGCTGATTATCAAGCTGTATTTTTTTTTTCTGGGTTTGATTAGTACTTTTGTGTAGCAACCATAACTGGAAAATACACAATCAAACTTATATGGGACATTCTGTATATAAAAAAAATCTTTTCCATGAAAGTTTTTAACTGGTTGGTGGCTCTGGTTTGTAAAAAATAAAAAACCACACCACCACCAAAAAAAAGGAGGTATGAGGATGTGAGTAACCTCAAGATTATTAAATCCTTTCTGTATCTGAATTAATCATATATTTTGTTCAGGGAGAGCGAAGCTTGGTGTTAATTAAGTGTAATTTTTTTTTCCTTTGAGATTTGAATTTTATGTATTTAAACTGTATGCTTGATTGCAAATGCATTGAAAACTTGCTTTAAATTTCCTAGAACAGCCGTCATCCTCAGCAGAAAGTGAGGATTCAAAATTCTGTGGTGTAGTTATGTATGAACACTGTGCTGCTTTTAGATGGCAGAAAGCAGCGTCAGATTTATTGCACAATTTATACTAGCATCCAAATATATTTCTTTTAATATTAGCTGTCTGAAAATAAATGTAGAAATAAGAGTGAAAGCTGTGTAGTTCATAGGCTTTCCCACTTCTATTCAGTATGAAAATTCATGGAATAAAGTATCCTCATAAACCTTTTCTGAGCAATCCTCCTCTTTCTCTCTAAAATGTCTGTTTTCATTTGTGTGATATGAATCCTAGATTAATATTGGTCTCTGATACAGTAGATTCCTCCCAAGATACTTGAGGCAAGATTTCCCCTGTTGAATTAATCTTTTCAGAAACTGACATTTAGGAGAATTGGATGACATGTGAAAATCGGATTTAAAGTCAGTTAGTCACTGTAGGTTGCTAACATAGTCAACTGGGAGAAATAAACATGTCCAGAAGATGACATCTTTCTTGTTTTAGGAAGGTGACTAAAGATCTGTGCTTTTATTGTTTGTTTTTTGGTTTTGGTGTTTTTTTTTAAGGGGATGAGGAGGTACAAGTTGCCCAGATCTATGAGCATCGGGGCAGCCCAGTTCCAATCCGTAGTCTGTCTCAAGTGGGCCCAGTTCATGAGTCCGCACGTTCCCGTCAGTAAGGTCTGGAAGGGGGCAGTTGTGTCCAAGCAGTGTCCTTGGTCCCCTCCTCTCCCCTTCTTTGTGCTGTGGGATACTTAATGCTGGGACATGCATAAGTCACTCTTATACATTTCCTCAGAAGACAGCTGTTGTCATCTCTCTGTAACTGCTTTGAAAAGTCATATTCTTAACTATAGAAATTCCACTCTTAAAAGATGTGAGAATTGCACACTTTGCAAACAAGTAGTCTGAAGTACATGCCCTGCTAGCTGAAGCCTTCTGCCCCATCCCCCGCCAGCTTGGTGATTGAGAGGTTTCTTTATTTATAACTGAGCAAAGTCCATCTAACCTTCTGCGTATTACAGAATTATACACTTTATAGAGCAACCAGAATTACATTCTCCAGGAAGAGAGATAGTCAGGTTTACACACCATAGAAAAATGGCCTTTGTCTCTAATTTTTCTCCCTTTCTTTTTGCAAGTAGAGGAGAAAATGTATGGGAAAGGGCTGGGGTTGTAGAGACTTCTCCCACCAAGCCCTTGGTCCAGTACTGGCTGAGCCTTCCCAACCTGATCAAATTGAGGATGTAGCCTTTTATTTCTCTTCCAGCTCAGGTTCATGTTGTCACACAGTGTTTTGATAAACAGTGATACCCAGATTTGCACAAAGCAGGGTGGATAGGGAACTTGATATGGGGGAAAAAAAGACTACTTTAGAAGTGCTACTGAAACTCCTAGCATTCTAATTTTTTAAATTAAATGTCGTTCTGAGTAATTAGAGAATACAGCTCTTCCTTTGGTACTTTCTTCTGTGCTCTATTTAACATTTCTACCTTAAAGACACATCCATCAGTCTTAAATATTATGGGCTTTTTAACTTGCTATATCACCAAACAGGAATCTGAGCTGTCAGAAGCAATGTTGAGAAATATAAAATTCTCTTGTAGTCCATATGCTTTCTACATCAACAGCTTATATGCTTCATAAATCTTCTAAACTTTTCAGAATCTGAATGTCCAAATTCAGCTTCAGCTTGCTTATATTTTTAATTGTTACAATTGCACTGCAGGAGGAGATTGTTTCGTAAAGGATATTTGTTCCAAGTTTTGGTTTGAGCTGTTGTTCAGCAGAGTTCTTTAAAAAAAAGAGGCTGCGATACCTTCTACCTTTCGGTGCATCTACATACAACTTAATTGAACATTTACTCCCTGATTCTATTTTGGACTGTTGCAAATATGCAGATTGACCGTGGAAGGTGCCTACCCAGGGGACAAACCCCTGCAAAGCATCAGCTGAAAACTTGAGCCCTTGTTACCACTTTGCTGTGCAGTACGAGCTCTGTCCCCCATCCCGTTTTACTTGGCATTGTAAAGCTGAAGCCCTCTTTACTTCAAACAACAAATCATTATGAAATGAGAATAATCTCATTGAAGTCTTCCAGTTTTTTGGATTTTTTTTAGTGGTTGATGTTTCCAACCACTGGCCAGGGGCAGATAACCTCAGAAAGTTCCAGAGTTCAGTGACTGCCCCTAACACTGCTTCCTTCTAGTTTCCTGTAAACAAAGATTAGCTTAAAACTCTGACGTACAAATGTTTGTCTATTGCATGATCCAGATTCTTTGAGCACTTCTGTTACCCTTATGTTTATACTTGTACTGATTTAAAGATGTAATGGGGGGATTATTTAAGTAGCAAATTTTCTGTGCTCTATCTGCTAACCGCAGACTGTGTCAATGATGATGAAACAAACTGAGTTTGCTGTAAATGAGACTAATAAAACTTTGCTTATCCAAGCTGCAAGAACTGAGAATACAAGAGAGACAAAGCAGAAAAAAGTAGATTAAAAATGTAAGTACTTCCCAATAACAAAGAATGAGCCAGACACACTTATGGAATATACACTGATTGAGCCTGTTATACGTGGACACTAACAAGTCTTGAATATTTGTCAGTGACATTAGATACAGATGTTAACGTTTATCTTCCCAGATGTTAACGTTTCTTCCCAGAAAACTTTATATTTTTACCAAACTAGTCTCCAAATAATCTTTTCTTTTTTTCCTTCCCCCCAGTGATCAGCTTTTTGCTGATTGTCTTTCACATGAAGAGAAGGGGGTAATATATGAGTACAGTAAGAATTTAAAAAACTTCATAAATCAATTTATCTGCTAGAATAAAAAAAAAGTTGCCAACTCCCAGATCTTTCCAGCCTGTCTTTCTACAAAAAGCAGTGAAATCTGATTGCAATCTATAGTTTTTGAATGTCAGTGCCACCTAACAGTCCAGTCATCTTTCCAACCTCCCTGTTTCCAGTTGCTCCTAGGGATATTTGCTGCCTTAGTGCATTCAGTGGTGCCGATAGTATCTTGTAGCAGTGGCTAAAGATGAAATGTTTGCTGATTCTGTTGTCGGTCAGCTGCCTTTTAGAAAAATGACGCAGAGTTGCTTGCTCTCCTCTGGAAATATACATAGGTCTTAGGAGCACGCCACTGGAACAATGGCTTCTTTCTCTTGCTTTCTTCAGGACATGCTGCTACTGCTTCTCTAAGCTGAAATAGTTTGGATTGTTTGTTGTTTGTTTGGGGTTATTTTGTTGGGGTTATTTTGTTGTTTTTTTTTCAGAATACCAAACATGTAAATTGTTACTACAACATATTATGTGACATTTACTTAATTCTGTATGTTTTTCCTCCCTAGTCCTGAAAACAGAGGTTTGCTACTGACCTTTACTGCCCAGATATTTTCTGTTCTTCATTAGGAAAGTGTTAATCTCCATATTTGGAGCAGTTAGATCCCTCTGGATAATCAGTCAGTATTAGCAGTTGCTAGAGTAGAGGATTGTGTAGTTGTGGGAAACCTGTAAATTGGAATTTACTCAAATAAATATTGGGGAAAATAGATGATTTTAGAACTGTAGTGTTTAGTATGGCATTGTGTTACTTGGGCAACAATCAATGTCAATAGGATACTTATAAACAATGATATGTCTATTTTCTTCTATTTGTGCTAGCGCTTAGTCTGCTATGAATTGGTATGGTGTTGTGCAGAGCTTAACCTAAAGTTTTCAGAACTCTTTATGGGTTACTAGACAACATAAATGTGGGAGGAGAAAGTTTTCAGGAAGTCTGAAAGAAGATGGTAATAGGAAATCTTACAAAAGATGACTTTAAGAAATAATTAGTTGGAAGTAACATTCTTCACAACCATGAAATTCGTACGGTTTTGAATTTCCAAAGGCTTAAGACACTGTTTTAACTTAGCTTTTATTACTGATGTATCAGCTGTTCCTATTTAATAATCTTATGCTGTTTGTAATACCTGTTATATAGATCTTTTGCATTTTTCTATTTCATCCGTTTTCTAAATGTTAGTGGGTTTGATTGTGGAAAAGAGTCGTTCATAGCCTCATTAGCATCGTTCTGATATGAACAGCAGATTTCAAATTCCCATTCAATGGAAAAACAACTTGTGCCGCATTTGGAACTGACCTCACCTTAGCTGGACCACAGATGTGATTCCATCTGGCAATTCCTGTCCTGCTGATGAATAACAACACTCAAGTCTTTGCGATGTTCTTTGATCAGGGGCTTTTAGGGACACAAAAACGCTGTCGTAGTACTCCTGCAGACAGGGAAACTCTGGCGTGGGTGAGGTGATGAACCCACAGATCACAGTAAGTCCACGTTACAGCCACAACAGAGATGGTATCTTGAGTCTGTGTCCAGTTTTCCCTGTTCATGGGACCCCGCTCTGTGGAGCCAACCTGGATGTAATGATTTTCCTTGTAACAAAATACTGGACATCAGTGGAAGAACCAACTAAATGTTTTCAATAATAAAAGGATACTGGGTGTGAATAACTGATTCCTTTTGCTTAGAAAGCTTTTACTTGTTAAAGTGATGAAGTGTTAGGAATATGACTTGGAGTTAAAATAGTAGAAAGTTACTTTTTTTGTTGTAGGTAGGCTGTAGGTTTGAGTCCTTTTGCATAAAAGTGTATGTGTGAGTATACTTGCTTATTACCTTAAAGACATTATTGTTCAAGTAATTTTAAATATTTATTTTATACCTCAAGTGACATTTCATCTGCAATCTCATGCTATCACAATCCAGATACCAGGTTGTTACAAAGCAGTTTCAGGTATCTTGTCTGCTTATGGGTCAGAACTTAAACCAGAGTGATGCATATGTGGTAGTTGAAGTAATTTCTCACAAGAAGGGAGGGATGCATGCTTTGCCCTATGTAGCTGTCTTTCCACAAGTGAGGGTATGTCCGTGGGCCCCTGATGTTACTGGGATTAAAGTCTGCAGATATGAGATTGCCAGAAACTGGATGTTTTCAGTTCTGTTCTTTAGTGGAGACTAATAGAGAGAAACCATCTTTGTCAGCCATCTGAAATGTCTTAAATATTAATATCTAATAAAAGGTATTTCTGGTTATAGTATTATTTAGGGCAGACATGTATGTAAATTATACAGCAAAATGGGGAAACACACTTCTTTCTTTTCATGCCTTTTAATGTACCTAACAAATGCACAGTATAGAGTAAAACAGTATGTAGGAAAAAGAGCAGTAGAGCCCAGTCGAGTAGTTCTTTGCTGTATCTTTTTATTGTCTTATAAAGTGTGTGGTGTTTGGGTTTTTTTTTGTCCTCATTTCTGGCTTATTTGCAAACTGAAGTCATGAGCTGCATCATGGATTCAAGTATAAAGTCAGAAGTTGGCTCATTTTGAGCTAGCGTATCCTATCTGGGAATCATGATGCTAAATTAAAAATGCAGTTATGAAATGGCATATATTTGGAAGCTTTGCTCTCTTAAACCCGAACCTTCTGTTGACTGACGTTAGATGATCCAGAAGCAGATGCTGCAGCAGCTATTTGTTGATTTAGTTGCTATGGTGACATGATACATTCGTGTACAGCAGGAAGCTCACTGTACGTTGGCTAATTTGATAGGAAGGAAGGCTTGAGGTAGGTATTGCTGACTATATTGTTAATTGATCCTACCTTTCACATCCTGCCTCCACATGCTTTGTGGATGCACAGCTATAGAGGAAGGGAGAGGGAGATGCTCCGGCGTGGCGTTCAGGTTAAGGTGCCCTGTTAAAAGAAGGGGGAGGCAGTGCTCGACACATCACCGAAGATTACCTCAGTACTAAGTGAATGGAACAGATTGGAGCAGCCGGAGTGGTGACTGTTGGATCTTCCTTCATCTTTTGTCACTGTGGTAGCACCAGTTGAATGAGAGAAATAAAAGGATGCGAGCAACAGTAAGTCACAGCGCTGAGGCTTTTGAAATGGGTTACGAGATAAAGCATGTCACTAATTAACATCTTGATTGGAGCTATTAGTGGAGAAAACTGTAATTGTTCTGAATGTGTACCCTAATGGCAAAGCATAAATGCGGCTCTGCCTGGAAGTTGTGTTGTATTCTATTCTATTCACCCTTTTCCAGAAATACACCTTTTTTAATCTTGTTGCAGACAGACTGTTAAAGATACAGTACACATCTTACAAAGGGCTTGGCTGTACCCACCTTGTAACAGGTTTAGTTGAGTGTTTTAAATTTTTTTTAAGCCAGAATGACAAAAAGCATTAGCTTTGGTGTGTTCTTAAATATGTAAAATGTTCAAAAATGAATTTACCTTTGTCCTTTTGGCTAAAAGTACTTCTCATCAGTACTGCTGAGCTAATTTCAGTTGCAGTGTTTTTAGACAAACCACTGCTGTCTTTTTTATGGTGGTGTACATTATTAGTGCATTTAGAAATATGATTTTCGTAAAGTCTTTCCATTATTTGTGACTTTTGCTGGCAGTTACTTGTACTGACTCAGCACCTATTACCATATAATGCTAAATATAGATGTTTTCAAATTAATAAGAAACAAAACCAAAAACTAACCACAACCCTGAAGCTCTTGTCTCTTTCCTAGTAAAACATCTCAGAAAAGAACGTTGTTTTTGCTAGTAAAGAAATCGATTGTGATTTGATTCTCTTTAAATTACAGTTTCAGAGGTCCAGCGAAATGTTTTGGAACACTTTACCCTCTTGGCTTCTAGGAAGTGTGTTTGGAGGAAAAAACCAAAACGCCCTAGAACCCCCCAAAATGTACACATCCCCCAAAACCACTCCAGAATGAGGCAAAAACAGAACTGTGCTTTTCAGTAGGACTGTTTTGCTCCAATTTGTAATCTTTCTTGTTGTACAGGGAACAGTCTCTTATTACGGTATTTTAAGTATGCTTTAATCACAGCTGTAATATAGCGTACTCTTATTTCTTCATATTATATGTGATTTTAGCAATGGATAAAATTTATGTAGCATATCCTAGCTTTTTCTCCCCATTTTCTCCTTGCCTTCTTACTTCCACACATTATTCAGTATTTTAATATGTGTGCCAGACTATGAATCGGCTTTACTGCTAAAGGATTGCATTTTTTTCATTATGATGTATTTAGTGTTAGGTCTAGTAGCATTCTTGTTAATGTCTATTCAGAGGCTTTTAACTCAGTTGGAAAATTTGTCCCAGATTTCACTCATTCTGCAAAAAGATGTTAATTCACGAAGCATAACTAACTTCTTTTAGATCTCAAGTAACTCATTCAGTTCCTTTCCCCTTCAGTGGGAGATGGGGGCTGGCTGGGGAGCACCAAGGATTTCAAACATCCCTTTACACTGAAATTCAGTCCGGTTCCTGTGGTTTTCTTGCCTTTGTGGCAGCAGACAGCGGTAGCCCGTGGAGACGGCAGAACGCCCGTTCTCACCTGGGCTTATCCCACAACTTCACACACGGCAGAAAGCGTTTAATGTGTTTTGGATCCTTTAGCCTCAGTCGGGATTAGAAAACTTAACAGTTTTCTTTTCCCCTTCGGTATCAGTCCCTGATACTGAAGGATGTGTTTGAGAGCTAAGATATTTTGGAGAGACAGAGAGAGCTTGATGTAGATTTTTCTTTAATACAAATACAAAAGTATTTTTCTTGTATCCCATTGACTCTAAAATGGTAGTTTCAGTCTTGCAGCGAAGACTTTGCTGGTTAGAAATAAACCCATAGGTATTAGAAAAACTATTTTAAAACTATGTTATATATTCAGTAGTTAATAACTTATTCTACAGACAGAGAAGCTTCTAGGTATAAAAGCAGCAATTTGTTACTTGCTACAAAAGATTTGAAAATGTGGCTGTGAATAGCAAACTTGTAAACAAAATTTTACTGTATCTGAATCTCTTGACGTTTGTACCAGCTTAGAAGAGCTAGAAAGTTAATTTCAGCCAGTCCTGTCCTTTTAGAAATACAGGTATTAGTTGAACTGTGGCTTTAAAAGTATAATGCTTAAATTATCCTTATGTGGTAATGATATGCTAGATTCTCTTCCATGAATCTGCAAAAATTTCCCCAAATTAGGTAGGTCTTCATACCTTTAAGGAGCAGGGTAGAAGAGAAGGTTAGCAACTCTCTTAATTCTGGATTTTGTGACTGTGTAAAAGATCATGTAGTATATGTCTAGATGAAATAATTTGTTGTTTCAGCGGGCTTTTTCACTTCAGACTAAATTTAAACTTATAGAACCTAAACAGTAAATTAAATATATTATCTCGGTATATATGATATATTAGCAATAATATTTTCATATGTAGTTTTTTTAAATAAAATCTCTTTTGCCTTACAGATCCACTGCATACATGTATTTGGTAAAAGTAGCAAAATATTTTTGATACTGTTTTTTAGCTGGCTCTATCATCTAAGTGTGTGTGTATTTGGGGAGGGAGCCTTGTTCTTTAGCCTTTGAGTGTTATTCAGAGAGCTGCTTTTGCACATGTATAATGGTGAGCAAAAGAGAAAAGAGGAAAAATGTGTCAAACTTGCTATGTGATTTTTTTTAATTAAATTAGTTTTTAGAGCTCATTGACTTATTTCAGGTTTTACTTAGTGTCTTTTTTTCCACTCCAGAGGGACAAAAATAGTTTCAACTTGTAGTTGTATTTACAGTTTCTGCTATGGAAAGATGTTGCCTTAAAACATTGAAGTAACATGCTTGTGGATTAGTCCTAAGCTTTTTTGTTTTCCTGCTCTGCAAGTCTTTCCCCTCATCTACAACCCTTATCAGGATGAATCCAATTTTGTTAATTTCTACTTCACAATGACGTCCATAGGTTTTATTTTGGTCTTGCTTACTAACCACCTGATGGAGAACAGTCATTAATTGTGTGAGCCTATTGGGGGGGGGGGTGGGGGGTGGGTGTTTTGTTTGTTTGCTTTTGTTGTTGTTCTTTTGTTTTGTTCGTTTTTTGTGACAGAGAGCATTGGGAAAACTTTTCCCTGCGTGTTTTGATGTTAAACACATTAGTGATGCCATAAGTCTGATGCTGCCTTTCTTTTCCATCAGATAACTGAAATTACCTTCAAACCTGGCAATCTGCTAACACATCACTTCTTCTGTTAGGAGGGTGGAAGTGGAAGTAGAGATGCTTGTAGAAGTGTGGGTATTACTGACAGAATAAGGGGTTGTTGGTAATTGTTATTTCAGTGGAATTAATGAGCTTTTTGGTATTAATTAGTGTGCAAACAAGCAAATGAAAAGAAGGATTAGCTAGTTGTGTATTTTAAATTCCATCCTGTCCCTCACAGTGCTCCAGTGGAAAAATACCTTAACCTGTATATTTGTCTGGCACAAGCAAAATGCGAGACTGCTTAGGGAAGTATTCTGTATCTGTAAAGACAAGGATTAGTAAAATATATATCAGCTGTGTTTGTATCATTGCCATTCTGCTTTTAGAAGACATTTCTGTGGCCATATTGGTGGAGCAAAGTACCTCTAAGAATCTTATTTTGACCTCTGCAGTCTCTGCTTCGTGCTGATAAAACTTAGCTCTAGACCTTTCTGGAGATGATTGTTAACATTTGGCCTTAAGTTTTCCCTTTTTTCGGAGCAGCATTCTGATTCCAGATTCCCCTTCCACTCTCTGTCTTTAGTTTTATAGCTTTTTTCTGACTCTGGCCATTTTTTGTCAAATTCATTTCTTCAGTGTTAAAATAAGCTATAACGCTTGAAAAAAACATTCAGCTCCTTTCCTGGTTCAGTCTACAGAAACATCCTATAGTTTCTTTTGCAGATAGTTAAGAATTTGCTGAATAAAAGCGAACATTCAACACTCTTCTCTTTGAATGTTCGTACTGCCTTTGATTCTTTAGGTGCAAAATCAGAGCACTTTCTCATCCTACTCACACTCCTGTGGTAAAGCTAAATCAAATATGAGATCGTCAGATGAAATTGTTGTGAAATTATCATTGTATCTATTGATAGTAGTATGTCCAAGTCAATCTTGCATATCTCTGTAGGATGTGATCATACTGTTTGAGCTACAATAAAATTATCTTTTAGTTTGGAAGTATTTGTGAAGAGAAGCATTCTAAAATAGTTTTCTATAGAATGGTTGTATTTTAAGAGCGTATTTATTGTGTAAGACCAGTTCAAATTATGATTAAAGTGAAGAACAGATTTTCAAGGCTAATGAAGAGGGTGTACCTTAACCAGTCCTTCAAAAAGGCCAAACATTGTAATGCTTCTTGAGGTTACTGTGTGGCAGTGTTTTTATATTAGTAATTTAACTGTGCTCAATGATGTTCCTAAAGACTGAAGCTGTCATGGAACAAGTCTGTTCTAGTAAACTCTAGTAAATCTTTCCATCCAGAAAGTGTCTTTGTGCAGGTTGCTTGTTAATTCTGGTCTTTGGAATAGTTTCCGGTGTTGTTTGGGAGAAGGCTGCTCGTTTGCATCAGCCTGTGTTGTGCTCAGGACCAGCGTAACATTGTTGAGCATCCCAGGTGACATTCCCGGCACGGCTCACTTTGCTAGTACAGATGTGGGTTTAGGTACCACAGATGTGGTCAAGGGGATGAAGGAGTTCTCCTAGGAGAGATTAGAAACGTTAGGACTCCCCAGTTTGCAGAGTCTGGGGACAAGGAGGGGGGAATTGCTAAGGCTTAGAAAATAGTGGAGGTGATGGATTAAATATACTCACAACTGTTGTTCAGCAAATCTCATAGCAGAGGAACTAGGGGCATTTAACTAATAAGCAATTTTCAAAATGGCTGAAAAGTGAACTTCAGGAATGTGCTGCCATAGGAGGTTGTGGAGGCAATTCAAAGTGTAAGTGAACTCAAAGAGTTTAGGCAAACTCATGGACAGTGACAGAGATGAAGTGCAGAAAGTGGCCTGGCTCACCTGCTTTCCCTAAATAGCATTTTCAGTTGATACGCTAGTGACAAAGTGCTGGACTAGATGGACTGCTGGCCTGGGCTGTTGACCCAGACCATGAGGACATTTCTTATGTTCTTATTCGGCTTGAGCAGCTGCCTGAGTTTAAACAGCAATTTGGGGGAAAAACCTACTGAGCTTTCTAATACATGGCACGATTTAGTTTTGTTAGGTCTTTGCTAATGCATCTTGAACTGAGAGTGGATGGGCAGCAAAGTAAATGTTTCTGAAATCAGGAAAAAAGTTGGGTATTCCATGCTAAGAAGGGGGTTTAATGGATACTATTCCTTTTTGCAATGCCTTTCTATGTTTTTAGGATGGATTTTACTTTTAATACTTTGCTAAGAAGAAACCTCTATCATCCATACCTATTTAATTGAATTACTACAAAGCTTGGTATGTTGTTAACTTGGTCTGGGTTTATCTTCTAAAATACCTTTTGTAGAATAAATTAAGTACCATTGAAAAATATTAAATTTCACTGTTAAAACTGCCAGTCTTTGGCAACTGTGTTTAAGTTATTTCAAACTTCAGTCATATGGGCTGGTAATTTTGCTTTATTTATGCATGAAATGCTTTTCTGGTAATTGTACAGCTGCAGTCTTGTATTGTAAACTTGTATGCTGTTCTCTGGAAAGAGACTCTGTACTGTTTTTCATCAGGAACTCTATTGAGGTCATGTGGATCATCATTAAATGACAGTTTAAAGGAAACAATTTACAGTCCCAGTGGAAATTACATAAAACTAGTTGTTGACCTAATACTCCCATTTCTTAATAGCAATTCCGTAACATATTTTGAACTTGAGACAAAAATGTGTTGAGTCAAAGTTGTGTTAGCATTGAGAAATTACGCTTTTAAATTTTATTAGGTTCTCTTATAGTTGGTCATGCTTTAAAAATGCTTGTAGGCTTCTAGAGTTTGCATCAAGGCCTCAGTGTCTTTAAGGTCACATCATTCTGTTAAGCTTGTGAAGGCCTTAATTAGTGTTTTGTTGATTTAGAAAGAGAAATGGCATTTGAAAAATAGCTGTGTTAAACGTGCCTCCCACTGAGACTGACACATCACAAATGAGATTTTTCAGATTACCATTATTATCTTAGAGGAGCAGGCAGTGGAAATCTGGGTAGAATAATGCATATCAGCCTTTGGCTAGCAGAGCTTCAGCCGCTGGGAGTAAAGCAACAGGATTTGTCACAAAAAGATTGAGGCATAGGAAGAAAGGCCAAACCAACAGATTTTTCCAAAGCTTTTTCACTTAGTTCCAGCCAATGTGAATGTTTTACCCAGAAGAGGAAGGAGACTGAGCTCTAGAATACTCAGTGTGAAACACAAGGGCCTTGTTTTTCATAAGCATTGATGTCAGGGTTCATGAAGTAGCATGCTGGATGATGAGATGTGCAAGCCTGCACAAAGCCACCTAGAATGAGATGGAAGACCTATACATGCTCAGCAACCTGTAAATTTTGTTTCTTTAAGATGTGATGCTGTGAAAGTTCCATGCTACCTTTTCCTTTGGAGAAATTCTCTTGCATCTTTGATTATGTGCAACAGATTTTTATTAGATAAGAGGGAATACCCGTGGGTGATTGTCTGCCTTTGGTAATACCTCTTCTGACCAGAAAGGTATCAGTCTCTCGCTCTCTGTGTGCACAGCTTTAATTTTTCGTATTTCAAATTGCATCTACTGAGGTGGTAAGTCTCAAAAACATCCTTCACAAAGCAGTGATTCCTCTTTGGGCTTCAGCAGTGATCAGGCTGGTCCAGCAGCCAGGGCTGGTCACTATGTCACACGTTACCCCAACACAAAGATTTTGGAAGCCAGCAGTTCTTGAAACTTCTGAGAGTACTTCAGCCCTGATTCATACTCTTTTGGCACGCTTGGCAACAAATACAGCCTGTCTTGAAACAGTTGTAAAATACAAATGTGAATGCACAACATAAAAGCAAGGCTGAAAGTGTGAGCCACTGGAAGAAATACGCAGTTGGGCATCAAGTAGACTAATAGTCTATTGACAGAAAGGCTGTATTTCCTGTTCCTGGGAACTGAGTATCTAATTAACCTGCATTAAGCTGGCGGGTCTCCCTGCCCTTTTGAGTGGAAGTGAGATGTCCTCAGAGATGTTCAGGTTGGACATTAGGAAAAGGTTCTTCCCCCAGAGGGTGGTGGAGCACTGGAACAGGCTCCCCAGGGAGGTGTCACGGCCCCAAGCCTGACAGTGTTCAAGAAGAGACTGGACAACACCCTCAGACACATGGTGTGAACTGTGGGGTTGTCCTGTGCAGGGACAGGAGTTGGATTGGATGATCCTTTTGGGTCCCTTCCAACTCAGGACATTTCTGTGATTCTATGTGAAAATCTCATGGTGTCCTGAGTGTCAGAACAGTGCTGGATGCCATCAGGAGACCTGTTGCCTCATGACACAGCCACTGCTGACCAGTGGCCCCTCTTGCTGTGTTCCAGCATGGCTGGCATGCTGAGCCTTTACCTTCTCAGACCAGCTGTGAGGTGAACAACAAAGATTCTCATGCAGGAGAAGCTTCTACGAGAGAAAATCAGGAGGCATGGGGCCAACTTGCTGTAGTTTGTGTATTCCCATGCTCAGATACACTCTGCTAGCTGAGCCCCAGTTGGGATGTCCTGCAGCAGTGGCCTGGAGGAGGAAAACCAGTGTGTTCCCAAGGCAACATTATTACCCAGGTTACCAACCTCGGGCCCTGACACAGAAAAGATGGGAACAATGCAGGAATACCAGTCATCCCCCATTCCCTGTGACTGTAAAAAGCTGGAATCAATGGAATTATACCAGCCATTGCCGTAAAACTTGACAGCTTTCCAGCTTTTCTACTTCTCATAGTTTATACAGTGGAGATCAAGAATATTGAGCTGAACGTTGTACAGATTGAGTGGTCAGCTGTAGCCAGAATGGCTCCTCCCAGGACTTAGGGCAAACTAAATCAGCAAAAAGACTTGCACAAATATGGGTATCCAGTCCACACATAAGACATGGAAAGACATTCTCATGTACTCCTGTGAAGCTTTTAGGTATTTTTATTCCAGTCTAAATTTCAAGCTACAACTTTCAATTGTAGCAGAGAGGAGAAAGTAAATCAATGAAGTACATCTGCAAAAAGTTATGCCTGCTTGGGGAGTCTGAAATTGTAAGAACTCATCCACTCATATTTCTCTCCTTCATCACTTTCTGAAAGTGATAGCCAGTTGTTAAAATGCTGCCTTCAAACGCTTACAATAAACTCTGGCAATAAAATATTTTCTGAAGACCTGTAAGTCTTATTTGAAGTTCATGTCTAAAATCCTCTTGTTTCGAAGTTTAGGTTGTATTATGAATGCTAACTCTTACTGAATTTCATATTCAGGCACACTTTAGAAGATCTGGAGAACTTATTGGCATGATAAAATGTAAACAGGGATATCATTTGTTGAGTGATATCATTCATTGTTTTTTTTCTCAAAGAGCCTATAGCTTCTGGAGACATCTTGATCCAGTAACAGCACTGTACCACATGAAACAACTTAAAGTAGTATTTTTAAAGTGTGTGCTCAAAACCGAGCTAAGTCAGTATTGAATCATATTGCCCAAGTTTGAAAATGCGAATATCCATCAAATCTCTTTGAAGCTGCATGTCTGCTGGGGTAGAACTTGCCTTCTTTTCATTAATCATAAATTTGGTCTACTAGAGGGCGAGGAATTAATGAGATTACTGCCTTTTTTTCAACTTTTCCTTTCTCTCCAGTATTCGTAAAGTGAGTAACACTCAAGTTGCCTATTTTACTTTTTTAAACAAGACCAACTTTCTTTTCTTTTAACAATTGGACAGAGTAAATTTTTGGCCGTGATATTGAAGAGGAGGAGAACATAAATTGTATTCAGGCATGTGCAAGCGAGGCTGAAGAAAGATGTGTCCAGAAGGGAAATGATGAAATGCACCTGCTCTTCTGTTTTGTTTTCTTCTTTGTTTGTAATTTTAGCTTGGTTCTTCATGGTCATAAACTTTTTCTCTCAAGGCTTCTGCTTTGGTATATGTCAGACTTCCTCCGTTTATTTTGGATGATAAGTGTGCTTTGCTATCAGTTCTGCATTGCTTGGATTTACAAAATAGGATAAACAGTTTTCCATAAATAAAACTATACATATTGTTTCATGCCATGTATCTGGTGCACTTACTTTGTCATGACTTCTAATAATGTTTTATCGCTAATCAAAGTACAAACATGCTTGGATCATATAAAGAAGGAAATGACACAATATTGCCCATTTGTTGAGAACTGTTTGCCAAGTGGCTGTGATGAAAATTCAAACACTGGGAATTCTAGGCTTCCTTCTGAAACTTTTATCTAATGGTTTGATTAATGTTGACGTTAATGTAATTTGTTGAAATAACTTAAGCTGTACAAACAGCTTTTTAATTATACTAAGCAGTCAAGAAAAAAAATTGTACAGCTACTGTTTTACTGAGTTGTAAAACTGAAAAATGTTCATTTAAAAATATTTGTACTTGTTCTTGCTCTTATCTCTTTTTCTCTGTGGGATGAAGGCAGCAAATAGTGTGAAGTGAAAAATAATGTATTTACAAACCAGAAAAAAATGGTGTTTTTTTCCCAGTAAAACTTCAGACTTCTGTAACGTATTCCTGTGTAACGGTTGTAAACACTCTTTTATTTTTAAGGTTATTCTTGTGCAAGTTAATCCAGGGGAAGCATTTACAATAAGAAGAGAAGATGGACAGTTTCAGTGCATTACAGGTAAAGATGATAATTTTTTTTTGTTCATATTTCCTGAGTCTGCATCAGGATAAGTAAAAGGCAAATCGTGATGTTGAAAGTAAAAGACTGACAGAAATTATTTTAAATACAAGAGCAGTTTAAAGACATAAAAGATTAAGTGCTGAAAATCATTGGATTTAGATTGTACTACCATAAAGGACTTTTTCATATATTAGATGAAATTCAATTTCTTGTGGAGGGTAATGGAGGAACATTTTCAGTATGCAAAGCAAACAGGGAAGTGCTGTTGTAGCAACTTTTGATGAACCTCATTTATTACAAAGACCTCGAATTAAAAGCTTTGGTTGTTAATTCGGTTTGAGTTTATTTTTTTTATTCATTGCTGTCATGCAGCATTGTTTACCTATTCCAACAGTAGCCGTCTGTTGTCCCATTACTAGTTTTCCATTATCTCTAGGGGCAAAGTGTGTCTTTTCTGAGTTCTAACAAGTGCAGCTTCAAAATACAAATGCTTCATCTAAGTGTAGTATCCCCACATGCACCAGTCAGTTTGGATGTTGTTTTCTAGTCTGAATGAAAATAGGTTGAGCCTGCGTACAGCTGCAAGAAATGAGCAGTCAGATATTGCTGCTGTTTAGAATACCACTTTACTGTGTTACAAGAGAGCAACAGATTCAGCTGTAGGGTGACTTTCTTCCTTATTATCTGCTGGGCCAATGAATCCTACCTTCTTCTTATCTGGCCTTGGCCCAGTTCTGGGAGGCTGAAGCAAGTTATTTTCCAGCTCCTTTCCCCCTTCTCTCCAGCCTGAGAAGAGAGGACAGGTCTGGTTTCCAGTGTCATAGATAGGTCCTTTGGCTACAAAATAACTGTTAAAAGGAGGCCTTGGTTTGTAATTAAGTTTATATCCACAATTGTTAAAGTTTGCATGTCCATTAGCACCATTTTTCAAGACTTTGTGCTGGTTGCATAGTGTTGTTGGTTCCTTTGAGCCACAAATGGATCAGTGTTGCAGCTCACAGTTCTGTAGGGCTTATCTGAAACATAGCTATGTAATAATTACTTAGCAGTACCTGAGGGGACCATGCTGGTTTTTGTCTGGCAATTTAAGTTAAAGAACAAAGAAGATGTATTTTACTTCTGTTGCACACAATACTGAGGAGGGTGGCATGCATTGCATTTTTGGTTTTAATTTTGAATTATCAGATGGGCTTGGGGGCGGGGGGAATGAACTGATACCTTCCTTGCACAATCATCTCGAAAGCAAGAAGTGTATGTGATGAACTGCAAAAATACTGAAATCATATATTTATAGATGTGGTTCTAACCTTTCATGGTACAACTTTTATCCTTGCCTGGTTCCTCTTGCTTTCTGAGTAATCACTCTTGTGATTTGATTCAGCTGCTGATGTCTTCATGCTTTAAATATGAAAGTGAGGGTGAACATTTATTAGACAGTTGTTCCTGGGTCCCACTAAGTGTAGCCCCAGGTACAGTCTTTACAACTTTCCTGAAAAGTGGTGCTGGCGATCTAGGAAACTACATCCCAAGTCAGTTCCACAGCTGTTGCAAACTTCCTGTCATATGGATGTTCTCCTTGTCCTTCCCCCTTCCAGGAGTTCACAATATGGCTCATGGTTGGTAGTAAAACAGAGGGCATAGAGGTTTTTAATATCTGTGCATTCACTAATCTTATAACAGAATCAGACTTGCACATGATCTTATGAATGTTGCTTTTCTAGTCTGTTCTTGCCACTCTGAGACATTTCTGTGTTTAATGAGTGCTGTGCTGATGGATATTTCTGCCTTTGGGTTTTTTGGGTCTGTCTGGCATAAAGAAGAAATTCCCTTAGTAATTCATACTGTACCTTTTTCATTGTACGTATTGAAACTAATGAGGAAGGTTTTCTATGCAGATATTTGTACCAAGTGAACAATTTCAGATGGTGTACACAGTGGAAATTTGGTATTGGTGGTCCTTTTTGCTTTGCCACAACTTCTCAAACATCGTTTGCCCTTGACTTGGCTACAAAATGGATGACGAGTCTGCAAAATGGGTTACAGCTGACAGAGACTATTGCATTTACGCTAAAGAAAGCAAGCTGGCATCAGTTCCCTGTTCTTTTCTTCACTGTATACACTCAGTTATTAGGTCAAATCAAAGTTAAAGATGCGGAAATACATAATGAGTATGGTTTGGAGGAAAACTTATTAAAATGTAGAGATGTTTATTTTTAAAAAGGCATGAAGAAAGCAAAGATGGCTGTAGTGGAGATGCAATCAGTGGGTAGTTAATTTAGTCATTATAATGTTTCTTAATACATTTTTCCAGTCTCAGTTTTTCCTGTGAAAAGACTTATTCTGCGAAGAATGCCTGTTCAGCTTTTTCTGTGAGGTACTATGTAAAAAGATGTAGTATTACATTTGTTAAAAATGTGTATCTATATACTACTTCGCAAAACCACAGCAAGTATTACCCATAGAAAAAATTTAATTATGTACAATGAATATGTTACATATTGCAATTAATATGTGTTTGTCCTGTATCACACTCAGAACCCACCTGGAGGAAAAGCATTAGTACAAGCAAAGATTTTTCATGAAATGCACGTAATACTTTGTTACAAGTGTTCTCTTATCTGTCTCAAAATGAAGCTTGTAAAGCTTGCATGTATAATTCAAAACACTTATTTGTGATAACGTGGTAAGTGACCACCAAACAAATGTCTCTTAGTTTCTGATATCTGCTTTCTAGAATGAACTGGTTCTGAGAACTTTCTTTACTTCATATTTTGTGGGTTGTGCAATGTTATAGAAATAACAAGGGCTTCCATTCAGCGTTGAGGATAGTACACGTTTTTTTGTAAGGAACAGAAAATTTTCAAGTACTGTTTTTCTAAGTCTGTATTCTAATTTATACTTAGCAAACTGGTGGCTAAGAAACATGTTTTGTCTTTGGAGTAAAGTCTTACTAAAAGATATCCAAAGAAAAAGAGAAATAATTTAAGATTACAAAGATAGTTAGAAATAGAAATGTTACATATTGACCTAAGATGAAAACAATAAAACGTAAATTCAGTTTCTTGCAGGGCAATTTGCATGGGCATATATTTAATTTGAAATTGTGTAAGTATAGTACTAATATGAAAGAATGGAAACTTAGAGGTAGGAAGCTGCTTCTGGATGGATCTTCAATAGAAGTGCAGATACACAGCTTGGGTGATTTGATAAGTCACTGTTCCTTGCCTAATTCTAGATGTCTCTTGTAATTTATTGCTGGTCAGTTCGTCTTGAGATTGCACTGTCTGCTGAAGTCCATGTGGCTTGTTTCTAAATCTAACCATAATGTTAATTGTATTTTCTTGCATTATATCTCTGTCTGTTGGAAACATTGAGATGCTCTATCAGTCTTTGTGCTGCTCTTGTCCATTAGTTTATTTGTAAAGAGAGCTATCCTTACTCTGGATACTCTATACATAGGGTAAAACTTCTCAATCTGAAAACAAGAGGAGTCAATGTCACTCCGGGAGAAAGGAGAGGTGTGAATACAGTGACTATTTTAGATCTTGTTTTGAATCAATGAAGTATTGAAAACTTAAAGCACTAGTTAATGGAGAAGCCTACGTGCTTTTTCTGTGAGCTAAGCTGCTTAAGAAAGTGTTGCATTTATACCCAGGTCTCTATGCTGACTTAGTGTCCGTTTGCTGGTATAGCTCTCATAGATGATCTGTAAAGCTTTGATTATTTTGAAACTACAATAAGTGAGAAGTGACTTCTTAATGTGGACCTTTTTCATGACAGTTAAAATTGGGTGAAAAAGCTCTTAAGATTACTTCCTGGTTTGAACTCTCTTAAGGCTGGCAAAAAGCAGTGGTGAGCAAGGGACTTTTTCTCTTTGGTGACTCCCAAAACTTCATTTTGGTGGAGTTTGGATGACTTAATTTGAAAATTTTATTTGTCGTGTCTTACATTTCTGTAAAATAAGAAGTGTGGTTGCTTTATATTTCTGTAGTTAGCAATGTTGGATCTTACTTGCTTTTCTGTTGCGTGTATTTTGACTTAAATACAGCTTCAAAGAAGCATTTCTGTGTGCCAGTGGCCATTTTTCTGCTTTTATGAAATATTTTCTTTGGCAGCCTAGTGGTTTGTCTGATAGCGATAACTTCTGCTCCCGCTTGATGCAACTTCAATTTAAACCATTTGTCAGTCTCTTTCTTTCCAAAGACACTGCACTTTTCTTGCTAGATAGATAGGAAGATATCTGTGTATCCATGTGTTAGACCAAAATGTTTATTTTCAGAAGAGCTCTTTTAAATCTATGAAGCTGTTCTCACATACTAGAAATACTCAGACTTCTGTGGAAACTTTCCTTAAGCCAAAATTTTCTTCTGTTAAAGTGAAATAATCAGCTACATTACAGTGATTCAGAAAACCAGGTTGGAAGTGTATGAATGGGCTCTCTTTGTAGAACTGAATTACTGCAGATCACTCATTCATGAATTCTTCCTATTGCAGATTAAATGAATGAAGATGACTCATCGAGAGCACATTTTATAACAGTCCCAAGTTACAGCTAAGGACTACTAAATGTTACTTGACATCATAAGAGAGACCATGTTCTATATGTCTCTGCAAAAGAAAATTGCCGTTTTCATAATAAAATAAGAATATTTATGTAAATTAGAATGAGTCATAAATACTTCATGCTTTGGAATGAAGTGAAGTATCAGTATTAAGGTTAGTCTCTGGGATAAAAGTTAAGCAATCTCAACCTCATTTTTTTCTCTTTAAAATAAGGAATAAAATACTTCTGAATAGTGTTTTCAAGGAACTCAAGAAGAAAAGAATACCACATCAATTCTAAGACTACAGTAGTGAAACACACAATCTAGTTCATTCTAAGATTAACTTCAGCTTTGCAACACCAAACCTGCCCATGACCCAGAATATTGTATAGATAAAACTGTTACAGAATCATAGAATGGTATACATTGGAAGGAACCTTCAGAGGTAACTAGTCCAACCCTGCTGCCATGGACAGGACCATCTTCAACTAGATCAGGTTGCTCAGAGCCCCGTCCAGCCTGGCTTGGAATGTCTCCAGGGATGGGGCATCTACCACCTCTCTGGGCAACCTGTGCCGGTGCCTCACCACAAGAAAATTCTGCCTTATATCCATTAAAAATCTACCCTTTTTCAGTTTAAGACCATTATCCCTTGTCTTGTCACAACAGGCCCTGCTAAGAAGTCCATCCTCTTCTTTCTTGTAGGCCCCTTTAAGTACTGAAAGGCTGCAACAAAGTCTCCCTGGAGCCTTCTCCAGGCTGAACAACCCCAACTCTCTTAGCCTGTCCTCACAGCAGAGCTGTTCCAGCGCTCTGATCATTTCATGTCCCTCCTCTGAACCCTCTCCAACAGGTCCATGTCTCTCCTGTACTGAGGGCTCCAGGTGGGGTCTCACCAGAGCGGAGCAGAAGGGCAGAATCACCTCTCTCGATCTGCTGGCCACGCTGCTTTTAATGCAGCCCACGATACAACTGGCTTTCTGGGCTGCAAGCGCACATTGCCAGCTCATGTCCAATTTTTCATTCACCAATATCCCAAACTCCTCTGCAGGGCTGCTTTCAGTCTATTATTTGCTGTTATCTGCTGCCAGGTCTCGTGTGGTTGTGGTTGTTCTCAGATAGTGTTGGAGAAACCAAGCTGAACATTTTATAATCCAAATATAACTGCTGTTTAAGTACATTTAAACAAAAAAAAACCCACTAGATTTATTTTGTTCTCAGTATCATTTGGTGCTTTGATGTTGAGTTTTATTTAAAATTAACTTATTAAAATTGGAGGTGGTTAAGACCAGTCATAAATTCTGTACAAATTGCCACAGGTCTCTCAGAATGGACTTTGCTAGTTGCTAGTGGTCATTGGAAGATGCTTCTTTCAGAAGACCACAATTTATTATCAAATCCTAAACCCACTGTGTTAAGTGGAGGAAGTGTGTGCTGTCATTCTGTGATTTTTAGAATGTGCTAAGATACCTGGCACTGCCATAGTGATCCCATATATGGGCTTTAAGGGTGACATCACCTCTGGAAATACTGTATCTTGTTTATTAAAGTACTTGGTATCCGTGTTAGCATTGGGCAAAGCTTAGGAGTAAAAGCATACTTACTGAAGTACATAGATCTGTAGTAATGGAACAAACTAGCAAAACCAATAAAACATTGTTAACAGGAAATACTGAAATGTTACACGATGACATTGGTAAGCTTATTTGCTTTCCTTTTTGTTTTCCAACGTGCTTTACAGTTTTGCTGCACTGTAGCCATCTGAGGAGACAGATGTAAGGTTTTATACATTGCTTCATTTTTTTAAAAAAAGCTAAATGGTAAATAATTTCAGTTGTCTTATCCATTCCTTCTTGTGAGTGCTGTAGAGGACTAAACATGATACGCTAGGCTGAAACTGAATACAGATGCTTAGATTAACATCCTCTTCTACACATTAATTTTGGGATCTCTGTTGGAACTATTTAGAGGGCCTTCATAAAAGGCATTGAAGAAAGCTAAGACCAGTCAACTGAAAGTATGAGGTCACAGCAAGCTACAGTGATTTAAAGCCACTTAACTCTTGGTTGAGGATGTCCATATGGAGTTTCAGAGCTGAGTCTAGGAGCAGCTAAACTTTAATGCATCTGTTTGGAAATGACCTTCAATATACATATTTTAGAAATTGTTTCATAGATGTTTGTATTTCCAGGTACCTACGGTCAAATTAGAAATAATAGGATCATTGCTATTGGCCAGCTGTGGAGGAATATGGTTGCAGAGGAGACTTGATTCTTTTCTGCGTTGGCAAGAACATGATGAGAAAATTGACCACAAAGCATGGTTATAGCAGCTTGATTTGGAGCTATCTCATTTCGAAATAATTATAAGTGGGAGCTACTCTTTTTATAGCTTAGAGTGATAAACAGAGTGCATGAATGCCCTTGCAAATTTTGTAGAACAACCTTACCATCCTGCCTTTTACAGACAGGTTAGCATAAAAGTTGGAAGGACATATGGCAAATACCCTTCTGATCAGCTCAAGAAATAATGACAGATTTAAGCTCTCATTGTAGTGCATGTAGAATGCTCATGTATTGGCTTTGACACATAGGAGAAACCTAGTCCATAATTCAAGTACTGTTGGCAGGGAAAACTTGTCCATAAGCCCATAAGCCCTGCTGCTGCAGCTTTTCTAATACTACTCCTAGCCCTGTGCTGAATTAGAGGCAGCTCAGGTTACGTCTACTTGATTCTGTGGTCTCTTCTGCAACAGGGCAGAGACAGTCTTCAGTCTTTTCAGGACCATCTCTCAAATTTGTTTTATTAACTTGACAAAACTTGCAAAGTAGTGCAAAACAAGGTCATTCTTCTGACCAGAAAAAACTTTAGCAAACCAGAAGTCTGTTGTTTAGATCTAGCTCTTTCTGCTCTGAGAGTGGCCATGAGAATCTGCCTTGGAGCTCCCTCAGCCTTCTCTGGGAACTGCCTGGCCTTCTCATCCGTTTACTCTGGTACCTGACCAGATCTTGGTGGTCCTGGTCTCCTCCAGCGCTTAAAGAGGCACTCAGGGATGCTACAAGAAGCTGTTGCTGAAAAAGCTAACTTTATCATCATGCTGATTTTCTGCCAGAGCAGCACACGTTACTGTTGTGTCCATTTTGTTAGGATTATAAATACTAGATTTCTAAAATGTGCTATTCCCAGAGTGAACTAAACTTTGCAAAAGTTTTATTAAAAAGAAAACTAGAACTGCTTTCACCTTCTGCAGCAGCAAATTAGAAAGCAGGTTAAAAGGAAAATGTATTAATTCAAGTCTCTTTCACAGTATTGACTGTAGGGTATTTTAGGGAAAACTTTGTTTTTATATTGTTGATTTCTGTTTACAATGTGTTAAATAGATCTAATATCTTTATATGCACAAAGCAGACATGTCTATAACATTTTTGCCTTGGTTATTTTCTCATTCTTCTATTAGGTATTTTTCTAACTTTAATTCTATCCTGACGTATTTCACACATTTTGAGATGTTAATGAGTTCATAATTTGCTATATTCATTATAAGGTGTCCAGTCAGGCTCTTCTTTTCGTGTCTCATTTTCCTGTATATTCTGATCAGGTAATCTTCCCTTATATCTTTGCCGATCTCTTCCTTTGTTCCATCTCCTCACTACACTGCAAGCTCCACACTGCAAACCCAGCCTTGACTATAGGGAGGTTCTTGAGATACTTGTTTGAACTATCAGTGCTTCAGCTGCACACTGAAGACATCTAATTTTAGATGTGTAAATGTGTGTTTCTATATGTGGCCTTGGATCTAAACTCCCATTATAACTAGTGAAGATTTAGTCACTGTCTGTAGTACGGTCAGTGCTTTTCAGCTGACATCAGTTTGCGCTGAATAGCTCTCCAGGCTCCACTGTCTGTGCTGACTAGATCTCCACTTGCTATTATGGGAGTTTGAAGTCCTAACTTGCATGCAGACACATAATTTTAGATACCTAAATGAGATGTCTCCATTCCAGAGCTAAAGGCTGGCTATTATAAGCTGAAATAAGTAAGGCTACATCCTGAAAACATCTCATTTGAGTGTGTTGTTTCACATTTGTACCCACAGTGAATGTCTTTGTCCTCAAGCAGTGAACTCTTTGAACTCATCCACTTCCATGAGCATCTGACATCTCACATTTTACAAGGATGCTACCAGTACTTGGAGGTGCACGTTGGGAATTGAGTTAAAACCCTAAGGTGCAGCTAGAGAATGCCCCTAAAACTTGGTTTCCGTGACAGTAGTCAGACATGTCTAGCCTGCAAGACTGTGAAGAATTAATATTAACCCAAACCACTGAAATTCAGGTGCCACTGTGGGCTGAGCCTGGAATCAGTTGGATGAGTCTTGTGTGAAGCATGTTAAGCTTGACAGGTCTGCGTCTGGCAATAATAGTCCCCTGGCATTGCAGTCAGTTCATGTTTTCTTCCCTGGCTGAGCTATTGATGGGAAAGAAATAGCACTGTACTGCTTGTTTTATGGGGAAAAAGAGGTGAAGACTTATGTGGGATCTCTTCTTGGTTTCTAATATAAGTAGAAAGTTTCTCTAATGCAAGTAGCTAGCAGTTTGAAGAGAATCAAAGATCAGAGATGAAGGCAGAGGAGTCTGAAAAGGATTTTACTTAGTATTTCAACTTAATATCCTAACATTTAAAAGAACTTCTGCTGATAGTGTTTTTTGTGTCTTCATTGGATGCAGTCTAGTTGACTGAAATAATAAAGTTTCTTGAAGATTGCTAACTTACTAAACAGAGAAAAAAGTTTCTCAATTTCATTATCTTCTTCTTCAAAAGGAAATGGTGGTTTTATTTTGTAGAAACTCAAACTTAATGTTTTTAAATTGTCTTTGCACTGGTTTTCATAAAAATGGAAAGGCTAGAACTTTGTGCATCAAGGACTTCTTTTGTTAAATCCTCTTTCACCACATGTACAGTATGAATACAGTCTGGTGTGTCATCTGGTGGAAAAATGCTACAGATTGTTAGATGAGACCACAGGAAGTTTCTTTATAGTTGCACCCTGTGAGATTCAGTTGTATTGCTCCATCCTTGATGTATAGCTGTAGCTGTGAAAGTATTCAGGCTTGTGTCAAAGAATTACTGTTAACGAAGAAATAGCTTTGAATTATTTTTTATTTACTCTTGTTCCATTTGTACTCCAAAAAGTAGTCATGGCTGCCTTATGTTTTGGATCATTCTCAGGCACGTGGTAGTTGTGAAGGGTAGGAGACAGATTGGGAAGGAAACCGAAGTCTTCATGGCTGTGGAGCAGCTTTCCCCAGACATTATTTTTCCAGAGTTCCTCAAGACAGAGTGAGCTCCACACAGGCCCAGGCTGCCACAGCCATGCCAGCAGCTTACCGGGCCTGACATGGCTCTGCCTCCTTGCTCTCTCCTTCGATGCTTAAGGTTTTGGGCCACTCACCACAAGAAAGACATTGAGGTGCTGGAGAGAGTGCAGAGGAGGGCAATGAGGCTGGTGAGGGGCCTGGAGCACGAGTCTGATGAGGAACAGCTGAGGGAACTGGGGCTGTTTAGCCTGGAGAAAAGGAGGCTGAGGGGAGACCTGATTGCTGCCTACAACTGCCTGAAAGGAGGTTGTAGCATGGAGGGCGTTGGTCTGTTCTCCCATCTAACAAGCGATAGGACGAGAGGAAATGGCCTCAAGTTGCGCCAGGGGAGGTTTAGATTGGATATTAGGAAAAAATTCTTCACGGAAAGGGTTGTCAGGCATTGGAACAGGCTGCCCAGGGAAGTGGTGAAGTCACCATCCCTGGGGGTGTTTAAAAGATGTGTAGATGAGGTTCTTAGAGACATGGTTTAGAGGTGGACTTAACAGTGTTAGGTTAACAGTTAGAGGTCTTTTCCGTCCAAAATTATTCTATGCTTCCAAGTCAGGGGTGTCAAACTCATTTTAACCAGGGGCCATATCAGCCTCGCTGTTGCCTTCAAAGAACCAAATGTAATTTTAGGACTGTATAAATGCCACTGGTGAAAACGAGTTTGACACCCTTCTTCTAAGTTGTTGTGTAGACAGATGGCCAAGTTAGCAACAGAAAGAGATGAAGAGATTAGTCTCCTTTTCCTTCATTTTCACTTGTGCAAAGCTACTGTGTGAGTCCAGGTACACTTTTCTTGCCAGAATGTAATATCTAACTGAACGTTGCAACTATGAATCCAGGGATTTTCTTTTTTATTCTGTTCTTAGTTTTGCTTTTTTCTAATGGATGAATGAGCAGTGCATGGCTTGATAGATATGGCTGTGCATGTGTTATTAATAGTACATGATTATAGTTGTCTTTTTTTGACTGTCTGTTAAATGACTGTGGTTTTGTCAGTTTGCATGAGTTACATGATCATGACACTCTTCAACTTCATTAAAATCATGGTAATATAACTTCCTCTTCTTCCTTTTGCAGACATGCATCAATCTGTTTTACATCTAAAGCAGTTTATTATCCAAATGAGGGAAAGGAAGAAGAAAAGATAGCAAGGTCATTACAAACATATAGGCTGGCTGTGCACAAATGCAAACAGCTACTGTGTAATGTGAGTTAAAGACCAATTACAAGCATGTGAGTTCTGCCACTTAAAGCCATTAAGAAACAGTGTAATTACATGAGGTTTCAGACAAAGTTAGAAGGGCTAAAGTCACTGGTAGTAAATACAGCTATCTGCAGTGCTGTTCTTCTTTTCTTTTGCCAGAGATGCTCTTTCTGACACTGCAAAGAGCTTTCTAAAAAATGCAGCCGTGTGGAGCATGTGCCCTAGCACACCATCCAAAGAGCCTCAGATTTTTTTTAAAATTACTGTATAACACCTGGTAACTTGTAGACAGATCTCAAGGTCATGGTGTTAGAGCTACTAGAGAAGCTGACTACACCTTCCTTCCCTTTTGATTAGTCAGTTATTCCATGAGCACATGGTTTATCTCCTCTGCCTGTTCTCAGTTTGTGTTTTCCAGTAGCCAATTCTCCAGCAGTTTCACTTATGCTTTCCCTTTGGTGCTCTACATATGGGCCGTCTTCATAAATACTGTGTATATTAGGTTTCCCCTTGATGACCTGACAGCTGTATTAATAGATGAAATGGATGTGCCTTCCAAAGCAACCAAAGAGCTGCAATGAGAACTATGAATGACAAACCAATAATTTATATTATTGCTTCATTAATAATTTTTAAAAAGGAGTTAATATGGAATTGTCATTTCAATAAGATGCAAGTAAGTTACTGTCAGTAGGATGGATAGTGAGTATTCCTTATGATCTCTTCATAATGAGGTATTGCAACAACCCTAGAAAAATCTTACAAAATATGGACAAGTCTTTTAAAGTAGAAGGACTGTGTTGAGCAAAGACCACAACAGGACTGTGGGCTGAGACAAAGTCCCACAGTAGGAAAAGTCCTACTCATAAAACACAGCTTAAGCAAGCCAGTTCCAAAGCCAATCCAACCAAACACACCAAACAACTGCAGCAGGTAGAAACAACCAAATTCCCAGGAAAAGGGCAGGGAAAGAACTGTTAGGTACAGTAGCTGTAATTTAATAACACTGCAGCCTTCTCTTCTAAGAATCAGAATGAAGGTTGAAGATGACAGGAGGAGAAAGGTATGTCAGCAGAGAGTTGTGAGCCTTTCTGTTTTTCCTACAAGTTGCATTTGAGATAGTCTCTTGAAAGACAGAATTTAAGTGAAGCACTACTGTGTTAAATCCTCAGCTGCTTTAGCCTTGAAGAGGTTGTGCTCTGAAAGGCTCCTCTCTCTTGGCAAAATTAGATCTTATGGTTTATGCAGCCAAGAGACATCTCAGTAAAACTCTTAAGTAGCAGGAAGATTTAGAAAATTGTATCAAAGATACTTAAGTTTGCATTTATTCTTACTTTTTGTTATGCTTTCCATGTATTTTGTGTCTCATTTTGTCATAAGGCACAGAATTGGTTTATTTATTTGTTTGTTTGTTTGTTTTAAAGTAAGACTTTTTTCAAAAGATAGTACATACAAATAAAGCTGTCTTGTAGGCAGATCCTTGGAGTGCCTAAAGCCCAAGATTAGTTTGGTAATTTGAGAAGCTAAACTATTTTTCTTAAAGAGATTTTTTTTTTTTCTGAATTGGATAGTAAGGGTTCAAAAGCAAAGTGACGACCTGTGATTTTGTGTGACACTACTGGCAGTCCAGTTTTGGGGAGCATCTGGTGAATAACCAATGCATCAGTGAGTGAAAATATTTTGTAAATTGCCTGAGCAACTGGAGCCAGTTAAAGTTATTCCAGCATAAATGAGCTTTAAAAATCACCTGCTAAGAGCGATGAAAAATAAAAGTGAATATCAGCAAACGCTGAACAGAGATGCAGAGAGGACTTATTAGTATGAGCCTGACTTCCACTGATTTCCTTGACTTGGACTGCAAATGGATACAGGAGGACTGGCAACCATGATGTGTTGAGATTGATTGTTGAAAGTTCGATCTCTGTTTGCTGTGGACTTTGGGCCTATGTGTGTTAGAACAGCACTTTTCTACACAGGTTTTAAATCTGACATGATGCGTATGTAACGCATCATGTCAGATTTGTGAAAGGTGTGTTTTTATGTTTACTACACCCTTCTAATACTCACGCAAAGAAAGATTGCATAAAAAGGAGGAAAATGTACCTTGGGAATCCCCTTTCCTCATAATTGCAGCTATATATTCTCAAGTTTCCTTGCATTCCTTTCCAGCAAAGAAATGACACATACAAGACTAGAAATCTGATTCATATGCCCACATGGCTTTATCTGTAGGTTGTTTCCCCAGTTCATCCTCTGAGAGGTCTTTAAAATACCATCCAGAGCACCAATTTGCCCATAATAGCCCTCCAACAGTGCATTATGTTAATAGAATTTTAGTGCATTCTCTTTTTTTTTTTCTTTTTTCTTTTTTTCCAGTTACTGAGCCTCATCCTCTCATCTGAAAAAGAGATCTGTTACTTTTGATGAGAAAGAATCTAGTTTTGTCTTGGTGACAGTAGTTAAATAGAAGGGTGTTGGGTTTGCGCTTTTCAGAAGCACTTAAATCTGTGTTGCTGGATCATTTTGTTGTATGGTGGTGTTGTGCTGCTGCGTTTGGGGAAGTAGTAAATGTTTCTGTGCAGCTTGAGAGAGCTGGATGGAGGGCTGAAGGGGCTGGGAACATGCCACATAGAAAAAGAGGCTGAATGCCAGGTAAGTTTATATCTATATAGGGTATAGCTTTGGGGGATCTGAAGGTCAGTGGGAAGTAAATAGAAGGACCAGAGAATGCAGGTGTAAAGAATTGCAGGTATGCCATGGAGTCTTGAGGACAGGTACCTGGATGTTGCCTGTCCCCATGCTGCAGAATTCAAAGCATAGTACTGAATTTTTTATCTTTCTCTCTAAAGAGCTTCAACAAAGTCAATATAAGCTTACATGTTTTTTTTTAAAGATCCTAAATGGTGGATGAAATAGGAAAGGATTGAATGCTAAAGCATGATGCACAGCTAGCCTGGAATGTAAATATATCCCTTCTTAATCACTCAGTAACCAATGCTCTTGGGTATCTTTCAGCTATCATGATGTTCTAGAAATGCTTGGCATTTCAGCAAAGCTGATCACCCAAACAAACCCAATGGCATCAGAAGTGGTAAAAAAGATCAACAAGAACATGCATTACTTGTCAAAAGGAGTGTTGTTTGAACGGTACCCCTGAACAGGGTGAAATGCAGTTAGATACAATGCAATGTCATGCATAAGATTAATAAATTATAAATGGGGATCTCCTCACTCGAAACTTGATAAGGAGGAAGCAGACAAGCTATTTGACTCACAAGATAAGTATTATTTCCAGTGCAATGTATCTGTAAAGGTTACTGTGATCATAAAATGCAGCAGGGCTGTTGTTGCTAGTACAGCTTGGGACATTTAGTAGCATGTTACAGGATTCTGCTGAGACCTCAAGTATCATTTGACAATTCACGTTTACAAAAGATGAAATGAAGCTGATTCCAGGTATTGTAGAAAAGAGCTATTAGGATATTCAGAAGAATAAACAGCCCATTTTATAAAAGGAAAATAGAAGAGCTTGGTTTGTTTGGCAAAAAGGGAGTTTTGTTAGGAATAGGTGAGTAAACACCAGGCATTAAAAAAAAAAAAAAAAAAAAAAAAAAAAAAAAGTTAATAGTTAATGCCAGAGCTGGTTTAGAGCCCAGTTGGATGTCAAATGGCTGTGAATAACTTCTATATAATTGCAAGAAGCCTGCAGGCTACATAGGAGAGGAATGCTCTAGAACAGCAGTCCAGTGGGAGACTTATGGGTAAAAGAACTGACTGTTTTAAGATTGGTCTTGATGCTTTTACATAGAACCCATTTATGACAGATCTTGACGTATGATAATGCGGGAGAGGAATGAAACTGCAATTGCAGGAGAATAGGCTTGATTCATGAGGCCTTTTTCAGTCCTTGAGCCCTGATGGTCCAGCAACAGAGAATTTAGATCTCCTGCATCCAGACAGTAGTGAAGCAATAAAAAGGTTTCTGCACAAAGGGCACATTTACTTTCCAGCTATTAAGTAATTTTATTGTCTCAGCACCTTAGCAGAGGGATATATTGATCCATACATAATACATGGTAAGGAGCTCCACAGTATGCATGTATCTTTTTCCCTTTCTCTTAGTATGGAATGACAACTTTTATATGTCTGAACCAAGTTAGTTGTTCAATCCCTGGACTCTTGTTTGGCACAGGTAAGTAGATTCCTTACATAGTTCTTTCTGGCTCTGAGTTCATTTTGGCTGCCAAAGCAGTGGGTATTTTACTTTCTAAAATGTATTTGGTTACAGATCAAATTGAATTTGAAGAGAACAGTGCAATGGCATAGGCTTATCTTTGTGTCTGGTCCCTGCTTACTGCTTTACCAGATACTTTCTTTCTGATAAGCCATATTTATCAATGTTGTTGAAAGCTTTTTTTATCAACAACAGCCTTTGGCACAGATGTACTTAATGTTTGCTTACATACTTTCCCTGTGTCAAAAGTTGCTTGAGATTTGGAGAAAACAACTCCTTGTTGAAGGGACCTGTAGAGAGTTCATTGTGGAGAATCAAGGAGCCTTTGTCACATAAAAAGGCAAAAAGGCCAAATTTTAAATTTCAAATGCTAAAACAAGTTTGAAAGTCTTAAGTACAATTTTGCAAAGCCTTTATTAGTTAGCTGGTGATTATTTTTTAGCTAACCCAGACCCTCAGAAACACTTTTGAATCACTTTCAACAGTAAAATGTGAGTTGTGCAGTGGGAATTAGTTGACGGTGTTCAGTGATCTGTATGATGGTAGAAACATTTCACTACAGAAGAGGCTCTGGGTGTTGGTAATAAGCATGGTGCCTTTCTATGCTGCTAAGTCTGACTGAGAACATCAGTTCTTTTTTATGTGTACCCTGATTTGGGGTTAATTAATTTGGGACCAAATTTCTGCAAAGCCTTTTGAACATGAAAATTCTTGTGTGTTGACCTGAAGTCAACAGCAGAATCAGAAGTCTTAATCTATATGTTTAAGTACTTATCATGTCAGGTGCAATGTTATTAAGTTTTTTTAAGATCAGTAGTTTTTCAGTCAGACTTTTATTTCCACTGTCTTCAGAGCATCCCCTATTGTAGCTGCAATCATAGGCTTGTTTGTTATTGCTGAAAAGACCGAAAAGTAGGTCTGTGTAATGAACTGTGGTCACAAGGAGTCATGTTTGGGGTGTTTGAATTCCACCTTAGTTCTAATTTGAGAAACTTTTAGCTGCAAAAGTCTCAGACACAGCCCATGTCTCACCCACTGAATCATGAGCAGATCCTAGCAAGCAAACTGAATCCATTGCTTCTCCTGTTTTGACCATGGGATTCCCTACATGCCTGTAATTGTACAAAACATGAGGCTGCAGAGGGGCAGCCAGAAGCCAGGCATTAAAACCATGCCAGAATAGAGACAATATAAAGACACTGTATAGATTTTGCCTTTCTCTCCAAAAGGAAAAGCTATTTTTCACTTGGGCTATACTAAGTTTATCCTCAAATGCACACAGTATCAGCACCAGGAAATTGGTTAAAGCACTTACCCAGAATCCAGAATGCTCTATGAAGTACCATAGAATCTGAACCTGTAGTTCCTGATTCCAGCAGAGCCTCATGGTATTCTGAGTTCAGGCTTTTTTCCGTGTCATCTGTTGGAGATCAGCATCTTCACGTCTGAAAAATATAAGATTCTAGACAAAAACTCCAGGGGAAGGCAATTTGCCTTTTTCTATTGATGTAATGGAGATTCCTGGACGATTTAGGTGAAGTCCTGGGTTCTGGTTCCTGTTCTAAAGGCTGGCTCTGTCTTGTCCATTTAGAAGCTCTTGGATTAAAGGAGTTAAGCATCTCTGGCATAGACAGGAGCTTAGTGTGTTGCTTTCCACCTTTTAGTGGTCCATCTTCAGCAGCGGTGACCCAGGTTAGTCTGTAGTCTGGTGTTCATAGCACACTCCTGGACAGGAGCAAGCTGTGGGGTTAATCCACTTGAGCCTAGCACAGAGTTCAGCCCACCTACTAACTCAACGGGAAGACCACTTTTTCCTGACAGTAGGAATCTACTCTCAAATACTTGATGTATTCTACTGAAATTGGACAAGAGAGTGACTAGATCAGGCCTGAACCAGATATCTACTTGAGGACACACTGTGCTTAGTGATTTGTGTAACTTGGCATGAGGCAGCTCCCTGATGAATGTGCAGGAGCAGAGATGTGCTCCGGAGGCAGCCAGTGAATTGCCCTGCTGCAGTCAGGTGCTTGCTTTAGATGCTGCACAGTGTAAGCTGTGTAACATCTGATGTTTTCAGTTTGGTCTTATGTCTCATTTTTGTCATGCAACGATTGTGTCATCTGCTTGGGGCTTGTTTCCTACAGTTTGTGTCATGACAGAAGGTTTTCATATTATTAAATGTCACCTTTTGAATTGTCAGCTTCAGGGACTGTTTTCTTCACTCATGATTTGGAACAAAACTGTCTAATAAAGCGTCACTTCAAAGTTTATTTCATAGTTTAGAAACCTACATCTGAACATTTGTTTGTGGAACTGCAAGGCTGGTACAAGCTTTGGGGAACTCAAGTGAATGCCTCTAATGTAGGCCTACAAATAATTGTATGTAGAGTGTGAAGAGATAAAGTCCTGTAGGACTGAACTCTCTGTCCATTTCTTTGTGTTGTTACAGGAGACCTTTTCACCTGACCAGAACAGCAATTTCACTTCCCTAGTACAAGAATTACATCTAAGAGAGTAAAATTTCAGTGGTACAGAGCTGTTGGATATGAGGGTCTTATTTATTAAATCAGCAGTTATCACGAACCTTCTGCCTTTACTATGAACAATATTTAGCCCTGGTTTTGCACCCTAGAATTCTAGTTGTGGAGCCAGTGTCATTCTAGATTTACCTAGTGTTCTGTCTTTCTGCTAAATCATGAAGAAACCTGGATTATGGGATTACTGGAAAGCTGAGACACCTCATGTCCTGCTTAGTTTTATGTCTTCCAGTTAGGAATGACCACTCCCAAATCGATCCCCTTAAAGAAAGATGCATGTGGTATTTATTTTGGATATTAGGAGGACTTCATGTGCTTACAATCATAATAATTTTTGTTGTGCTTTGGTTTATTTTAAATGGACCATCTGAATCTGGATTGTGTTTGTTTAGACTATGAGCTTGAAGGCTAAACAACTTTGAGGTTTTCAAATGAATGTATATGTTATTAGTAGATTCCAGGGATTCAAATTAGTACATTTTTAGAGGTGGTCTGCCTTGGGTATAAATAAAAATTTGAGTTGGACACTGAATTTTCTCTTGGCAGCCTTTTCTGGTATTAATTTCTTGCTTTAGTTTCTGACACTGTGTGTGTTGTAATACTCAATCACAGTTTGCACAAACAGAGTTTTACTATATCCACGGAGTTTTCTGTGTAATTTCATCCATAGTTTTAAAATACCCTACCCTAGGATGTGGTAAAGTTGTTTCAGCATTTATATGCGTGCTTTTTTTTCTTAATCAATACATCATATTCATATAAGTAATATTCAATAAGTCATATCCAAGTCATAATATATATATATATACGCACACATATGTGTATAATAATTAAGAAATTTGCGCTAGGGGGGTGGGGGGGAGAGGGGGTGCTTCTTTGAATGGCAGCTCTGAGACGGCAGAAAGGGCCAGATAATTTTGCAATCTAGTTTCAAATCAGTGTAGCCAGGTAAGCATGCACAGGAAAACTGACTCATTAGTGTAATAAGTTCAATAGAATGATGCCGAAAAAGGCCTTTAAAAATAATTATACTACATAATTTCATTTTGGTACAACTTGGGGGTGGGTTAAGGGGGAAGCTGAAGTTAACATGTGTTCCTTCCAAGGTCTCTCTTCTCTGAATCAACGTGCCCTTTTGTAGAAGCCACTGTCTACACACCAGAACCTGCCAACTGTTGAGACTCACTTGTGCTATTCACCTCTTAACTACAAGTAGCTGTCAGCAGTACTGCTTAACTTTTTAACTTCCTGGCCTGCAGTGCTATATGCCCAAGAAAAAAAATCTGATTAGGAAAACACAAATTCCTAGCGGTAACAACTGTTAGATGATTAAATTGTAGCTTATCCTGAATGTTGTGAATCAAATGGAACATGATTAAGCAGTGTGCACAAATATTAAATATTAGTCTGAAAAGGTTGTGGATCAGTACTGCTCAGCGTAAGCGCTAGGAAATCAGGCTCTCCATGAGGAAAAAGCTAAGCAAATATGCAACACAGATTAGAACAAGTTCAGGTTATTTTTCGTCAAATATTTTCATCAATGCTTCCCTGTGTTAAGAATAGTATATCATATTTGGCTCTTTTGAAATGCAATGATTTATGGTTCACCTGATATTTAAATTGGAAGAGTGCAAGGGAGAGAGAACAATTTTTTGAACGTAACTCTTCCACTTAGTTACTAGATAGTTACTCTAAATCTAAACATGAAACAGCAAGCTAAATGGAGCAATTTAACAATCATGGGTGCACAGTACAATGTCTGTGTTGTATTTCCACATTAACATCTTTGATTCATTGATACTTTTTTTGTTTTTAATGAAGTAGGATAGAACTCATCACTGTGCCACACAATTGCTTCAGAAAGAATGTTTACTGTTGGAGTCTCTCAAAACACTAAAATCATCCTTCTGCAAGCTCCCAAGTTTAACTTCATGAAGTTGTGCCATTCAGTGGCATGAGCTTGCAGTCTTTTTCATCACAAAAAAATACACCATGGTCATTGATTAGAAGCAGGTGAAATGAAAGTACATTTAACATTTGAACATAGAAACCATTGTCAACTTTTTCCTTTGAAAGTATGTGAGGCTGTTATGAAAGAAAACTGATAGCTATATTAATGATAAAGTGCTATAGGAACTTGTCATCTCTTCACTTTGCCTATGAGAGGGGATTTCACTTTTTTTTTTTAAGTATGTATGTATGGTTTCATAGGAAAGATCAGGATCTCATTAGAATGTAATCTTTAGAAACACTGTAGTTAGGTTTCACAGCTTTCTGCTCTTTTATCCATTATTCCAAAGTCTCTGTGGATGAAACCGATGCTTCTTTTCCCTGCTTTTCAAAGGAACTATGTGAACATTTTACCTTCAGGTTTTTCCTCACATTTGCCAGCCTGTAGTCTACTGATAGATTTTTGTAGCCAATTACTATATTTAAATGGAAGTTGCTGCTTTGTAAGCTGCTGTTCCACAGCCTTGATGGCAAAAGTAGACAGATGGATGGGGGAAGGGATTGTTTTGTCAGGATGAATTTAAAGCATAAGGAATATGTTAAACTGACAGCATTGCAAACTAAAGTCTTCTCACTGCCTGTGTCCTTGCAGTGTTCACAGGTCTTTCTTGTGCTTCTTCCCCAGCTCAGGCCTAACATTAAGTTCTGAGTTTGCTCTTCTGTTCTGTTGTTACTTGCTTTGATCACATTGCACCTAGTAAATGTAAAGCTGCTGATGCTTTGTGACAAGTTTTTAGTGCCTGAACCTAAAGTACTAATTTGGAAGTATTTTCCAGGCACAGCTTACAAGACAAACATCAACCAATTGTTGGTGGTTGTTACTGGTTTTTGTCATTAGTTGTAGCTGCTGGGAGCCCAAAATAAAACTTTTGAAGTCTTAGCCATTATGTAAAAGACAAAGTGGTGCAACTATTTGTGGCATCTGGGTCTATTGATTTACTGCAGCCTGTCAGTCTTAGAGGGGTGTGCTGCTACGTCAGCTTGCGCTCTCTATTGTTTCAACTGCTGTGGCCTTTGTGTTTGATCCTGCCAGTGCTTGCGTCAGTGATGCATATCATCGCCTGCGTGATGTCAAAGTGTGGGTGTTCCGTTATAGAGCCATAGTTAACCTAATGTGCTGCAGTAAATCCTGAATGCTATTTCCTCCTGGGGATAAGAGTGATTCATCGCCGTTCACATTAGACTAATGCTAAGTATAGCAGTGCTCATGAGCCGCAGTAGCCACATAGATTAGTATCAAAGTCATTGCAGCTTTCTGACCGCCAGGCCAGAAAGTGTGTATTGGTGCACATCCTTTCTTAGGTGTAAACTGATTAGCAGTTCAGCTAAAGGTAAATCCTGTGGAAGGACTGGAGCTGGAGTAATTCTTTATAACTTAATTATGCTAATTACCGTAAAAGCTTTCAGCTAAAGAACTTGGATCACACCAGCCGATGCCAGTCGGTAGACTGCAGTGCAAAGCAGAGCGGCGGCATGGCTCAGGAACCCCGCCCCGGCGGGGACGATGCCCCCCGAAAACCCGCCGCGCTCGCTCCTTGAAGCCCAGAGCGGCAGCCGGGCCGGCTCTCGGCCGCGGCGCGGGCAGGGCGGAGCGCAGCGGCGCGGAGCAGGCCGCGGGGCGGGGCGGAGCGGAACGGAGCGCAGCGGAGCGGGCAGCCGCGCACCTGAGCGACCCGCCCCGCCCGCCGCCGCTGCCGCCCCGCCTGCCGCGGCGCGCCGGGGAGCAGCCGTCAGCCCGGGCCCGGCCCGCCCGCTGCCCAACCCGAAATGAGCGGTAAGGTGTCCCGGCCGGCCGGCTCGGCCGCCGCGGTGAAACACGACAAGCAAGGTGCGGCGGTACGGGCAGCCCCCGCGGGGTGAGAGACGCGGGGAAGCCGAGCGCTGCTCAGCCCCTCTCTGGGTGAGGCGGGGGCCGGCCGGGCCTGGGGGGCTGCGGCAGCCCCCACGCCGTGGCTGTAGCCGGCAGGCGGTGCGGCAAGAGGCCGCGGCCAGCCCGGGTTTTGTAAGAGCGGGGTATGGGCGGTCACTGCCCCGGAAGAGCATCCGCCGGGGCGGGCGGGGAGCGGGCACCGCCGGGGCCGCGGTGCGGACCTCACTGGCCGCCTCTGCGGGAGGCTCAACGGGGAGCGAATGGTGGAAATAAAAAGAAATGGTCTGTCTGTTAGGCGAGCGGTGGCGGTGTCCTCAAATGTTCAGGAGTTGCTATGTTTAGATCAGCTCGTCAAGATCCTCGCGATCATGCAGCGCTGTTAATTTTGCTACACGGTTATTGTAGCTGTAATGAGCATAATGAGGTTTTTACAGCCTACTCAAATAGACATGTTGGGGAATTTCAACAGCTGTTGCTGGGGGGGGCGAGGTATTCCTCCCATTATTGCAGTTTTTTAAATATTCTTCCTGTTTCAGGGCACATACTCTTGAGTCTTACGTGATCTTTGGTGGGCACCTTGATTTTTATTTTTTTAAATCTTAGGACAAAATGCTTACATAGAGACTTTGCAAGCTTTCCCTTTCATAGTTGCGAAACACTGAATTTCAGGACAATAATAAACTGAAGGTGTGGTGAAACATCTGCTTCAGCTGAGTTAAATAAACCTTTACTGTCTTTGATGAGTCATTTTTCAATAATAAAGTATAAACATAGATTGTCTCCCACAATACTTCTTTTCCATTTCTTACATAAAAGAACTTGTATACCTAAAAGTATACAGAAGATTCGAGACCTCCTCTTACAACAGTCTAGTCATCAACATTTATAATGTAGTGATTTGGATGAAGTCAATTCCATTTATGTGCAATATAGAAAATAAGGTGTTTGCTTGACGCAGATTCCTGGTTGTTGTTTGCTGGCACTTTATAATCAGTCTCACCTTGTGGTAAAACACATTGGCTGTGTCATGCACCAGTCTACACAATACCTAAGAGCATGAATATTCCTCTTGCAGTGTATTTCACTGAAGCAGAGCCAAGATCTTCATATTAGTTGTTCTTAAAAAGAAAAAAAAATCTACTTTTGTATTGTATTAGCATTTTATCTTTAGAGACAGGAAAGTTGTTTGTTTGATTGTTTTTAATTTTGCAGGTAGTAATATGCTTTCTGTCAAGAAATCAGTAATTTAACTGTAAAGATCCTATGTTCATTAAAATATATAAAGTCCGCCAACTTTTTTCCATGCTTTCCATTTTCTTGAATGTTCTTTTGCAGTCTAAATTCATTCCACAGCCACTTGCAAATCTCATCAGAAGTAAATTAGAGTTCATTCATTCTGGAACTTTAAAGTGCTGAAGATGGAATGCACGTTTTCCAACTATGAATTTTACTGTAACACTGCAATGTTATTTCAGGTTCATACATTGCCTTTATGTCTTTATTTTTGTGACCACTAGATTATGGGTATACTGAAAATGGTTTTGTGGATCAACTGTTATACCGGATTGGAGAAAACTACTTTTTTGGTTTTAGAGAAAGCACTAAATAGGTGAACTTTAAAAGTATTCTTAAACAATGTTCTTTAGACCTTTAAAGCAAAACAAAAAAAAGGCCAAATGCAGAAATACCCACCAGTTCACAAAGAAACAGGCTGTTCATGTTAGAGTTCCTTCATCCCCCAAAAAGCTGAGTTTGCTGTAAAAAGCTCCAGTAACTGTGGTCTTAACTCTCAATTTACCTCAAACTTACATAGCTTAAAATGGAAAACCTCCAAGTAAGCAATACAAGATATAAGCTGTATAAAATTGACCCTCTTAGGTAAAAACTTAAACCATTATTTGGCTGAATGGCAATTTATAATAAATATACTTCCATTACTGTTGAATTTTTTTAATTTCTTGTAAGCTAATGTTCTAAACACTTTCAGTATCTCTTTCGCTGCTTTTCACTCTCATTTCTTTGTAGCCCTTCATACTCAGGCAAAACTTTCTCTGAAACATTTTTGAGTTTCAGCTGAGCAAAAAGACACAAAGAAAAGAAGGTTCAGTTCTCAATTTGTAGTTTGCTGTAGTCTTTATATTCTTTGCTGTTACACAGTAACTTCTGTATCTTCTTATGTATAATAAAGGTGGATTACATGCTACTTTTTTAAAGAATGCTTTTTGTTCCTTTTCTCCTCTCTTGGCATTCGGACATAGTTACTTTTATATTTCTGTCAAGTTCATACTTAGAAGAATGAGGTACGCGAGTCTCACGTATTGTACTTTGCATTTACTTAGCACTTTCCATTTGCAGACCTTAAATGGGTTTATAAAAACATGAATGTGGAGCTGTGGATGCCCTTTCGGAAATCTTATTGAAACTTCAGTAAGAGTTGGGTTGGTACTCTTGGTACCTTCACTACACTGAACAAGCAATTTGGAGAATGCAGCTTGGAAGTATCTGAATCCCAACCTTATGCACTTGCCACAGAACATGGTCAGATTATATTGTGTTTCAGTTTTTCTTTAATTATTAAACTTCAGCGATTGTTGCCTTGTGTATTTTAAACACAAGAATGTAAGGACACCTGTAGGCGGTCCCGCTTGAGGCCTCTGCCAATGTGTTTGCTCGCCTAGAGGCTAGTATCAAATATTAAAGGGGAGTGTGCAAGGACAGGGCAGGCACACCAGATAACTTTCTTGTTTCTAACCTCCTGCACCAAAAGAAGTACTTGTATTTTTTTTACAGCTCTTAATGCATTACTTATCTTAATTTGGTTACCCTCTTCTGAACCTGACCTTTCATTTCCACAATGTTCTTAAAGCAAGGAGTTACACAATTTAATTGCATATTTAGTTGCATATGCATAGTTGCAAATAATTTTTATCTGCTTTAAAAATTTTACCTGGTTGATTTAATTTAGTATCTCTGGCTTTTGCACATGAGAAACCATGAATGATCTATCTTCCCATTTTTAGGCAGTTTGTGGGTGCTTTTTTATAGGTCTTTTACTATTTCTCTGCTGCAAGTCTTTTTATGTTTTAACCATCTTCAGGTGGAAGAATCCTGGTCTTTTTAGTCTTTCCTGATAAACAGGTGGAAAGCCACTGTAAACTTTTTTTTTGGTCCTTTTCTAGTTCTGTGTGTTCTTTTTGAAAGGTGGAGACAAGCATTGCACATAGTTATTGAGGTACAGTGTGGATTTATAGCATAGTGTAGTAATGTATTCTGCTTGTTCACTGTTAGTACTGGTTTTTAATGTTCTCTTTCTTTCAGCAAATACCACTGAACAGTGCTTGGCTGGCATTTCCTTAGAAATATATGTAGTAACTCCATAGTTGCTTTTTTTTTTGCAGCTAACTTACGGCTTATCATTGTAAACAAATACTTCTGTTGTTTTTGTCCAGGTGCATTACTCTGTACTTATCAGCACTATTTTTTGTGCATTTTTATCATCGGGTCATTGAGTACTGTGAGCTCCTTTGCAGCTCTCTGAGTGCATACCAAGGATTTGTCACCGTGCTGTTCATTTCCTTGTCCAGAGATTTTGTTAATGCATTGAATAGATTAATCTCTGCATGCCTCGGGGATTCCTTTGGTCACTCCAGGCACTTTGAAAGCTAATCACTTCTCTTCTTTGTTCCCTGTTCTCAAGCTATTCTTGAGAAACCCTGTTTCCTTTTTAACCAAAGGCAGCGTTATCTCTTTTAGAGTCTTTGAGAAAGATTGTGGAAAGCTTTTTGAAAATCCAAGCATGTAACAAGCATCCCTGTGCTCTTTGAAGGTATCAGGTTTTCCAGGCAGGACTTAATCTACAAATGCCACCTTAACACATCCTCTTTGTGTCATATTTATCTAAGCGTTTGCGAACTCTGTTGTCTCCATTTGCATGGTACAAGGGTCATCATGGTATCACAACCTTTTCCATTAGCAGAAGCACACTTACTGGTTTGTAACGGGTTGGTTTTCCCCTGTGACCTTAAGTTAGTGTCCTCTCTGCCACCTCTCTCTGCTCTGGTTCTGAGACCACTTGAGGTGATAAGTCTATAGTAACAGAGCAGCAATTTTCTAAGTAATTTACTTTGCATCTCTTAACTGAATGCTGTCTCATTTCAGCAATTTATTTCAAATACTGGGGGGGGTCGTTTCTGTTTTAAAGTCTCATGTATTTTCTTTTCATCTTGGGACACTTCTTTGGACTTTTGACATAAGCTATTTGTGAGTTTACTGGCAGAGAAAGATCTGCTGGTGATTTTTTTAAAATTTAGTTTCTGAAGTTTTTTTGACTGTTTCTTAGATTTCTAAGAGTGCCCTTTGCTATAATTTTATCTGTACGGTTCATTGCCTTTGTTTATCCATGTTATCGTGTGTATTTTTCACAGAGACTTTGCAGTTCAGTATGTTCTTTGAGCTTTCTCAGCTTATTAACTGGTACTGAATATTTCTGTAACCTGTTTAGGTCCTGCTCAGGTTCCAATGATGTCCCCAAATGGTTCAGTGCCTACTATTTATGTGCCTCCTGGATATGCCCCACAGGTACGTCCCTTCACTTGATTCTTATTTTTTTTTCTTTTCATGCAAATTATGCGAGTAGAACCAAAGTAGCTAATTCAGTAAATTGATGTGACAAGTTTCAGAGTTGCTGTGGTCAAGCAAGTAAATAAGGGGAGATGCCCCAGAGTATCTCTGTGATAGGAGACTTCTCATGCTATATGTGTGCTTGTTTAGTTATATATTAACTAGTTACATGACAATAACAAGCACAGTTCCTTGTTGAGTTCAGGATCTTAATGTACGTGATGCCCTCTGAACATAAAGTACAACCGTGACCCAAGTAGTTCATTATGTAGAACCTGTACTGAATTGTAGGTTAGTGGATATTTTCTTTTGGCAACAATATAATTTCATATACATACATAGTTCATGTCTGGGAAGTTCCCTGCAGATAAGGTGTAAAACAGATCAGTTAGAAAAAGTGTAGCAAACAACATGGAAAAAAATGTCAGCTCTCTGTTTGGGATAAATTATTGTATAATACGTGTTGCCACAACTTATCTTAAAATAGGGCACTGATTTTCTGTGCTGTGTGATTCCTAATTTAGATGCCTGAAAATTAAATGTGAGCTAGATAACATGGATGTTCTTTGAAGCAGATTAAAAGGGTGATTCCTCTTGGCTATTTTTGACACCTCTATTATAATGAGATGTGTGGCCTTCTAGATGGTGTCTCTTTCTTCCCCTCAACTACAGAATGAGCCTAGGGCGTAGTAGATCAGACCTGGAAGTTAGAGCAGATGAGTATCACTCTCCCTTATTTATTTCTCATGATGTTCTGTCGTTGTGACCAGCCTACATCTGACTCAGTGTGCACCCCATGGTGTACACAATAAAGAGGCCACAGCACATCAAATACAAACAAAAACCCCACAGTATCCAGCAGATGTTACACAGATTATCTAAACCGCATTAAAAAATTGTCCTTTAGCAAAAGAAAAGGCCGTTAGGTTAGGCAGGCTGATGTTCAGTGGTTTTGCCTTTCATCTGTTCAAAGTTGACTGATAAGTTGATTCAACCATCCTTCATAGTTTTCTGCCCAAACAGGCAGAAAAAAATGAATTTGAAATAATCATGCAAGTCTGTTTACCTTTAGGTCATAGTAAAAAGTCTTGATTCCTATTTAGAATTCATTTTTAAAGAGCTGAAAGAATTTTTGAGATAAGTGAAATTCTGAGTGTCACCATATTTATTGAGTAAATTTGAATTGGTGAAGTACTTAATTTTTAAAGTGTCGTGTAACCTGTGACAGTTGGAATCATCTTTTGAAGTTACTTGATCCTTCCTTTGAGGACAGCTTGCCACAGACAGGCTGTAGGACTGGGCCTTGCTGGGACACACGGGTTTGCCTTCCCTTGGAGCTTGTTAGCGCTGGCAGGTGTTGTGCTAAGACAGCTCTGACTCTTGAACCAAAGGTGCCTCACATCTATAGACCAGCTCAGAGTACAGGTGGAATGAGCTCATGTCTGGTGTTTTCAGCTGAGTAGAAGTATCAAAGTCTAGGAAAACCTGTAGTTTATAAGACTTCTGAATTATTTACTGCTGACAAAACATACCAGATGTTGTGGTTTATGATGGAAGTTCCTGTTACAAACCACAGGATTTGGTGCTAGTCTTGCAAACAGGAAAGTCTTAACACTGTAGAGCTAAGAGTTATCCCAGACTTAATGCAGTCCCAGCAAAGTAACTTACATGGTTTCTTCAGGCATAGTGTATTTTTAAATGTCAGCAACTGCAGATATGTTTTGAGAGAAACTGGAAACCAGCTAAATGTCTAAAGCGATCAGCCTGGAAGAACAGCATCAGCATAACCATCTTTTGTCTGTCCATTTTCATTTAGTTCTATTATACCTCTACTTGCTTCAGTCCGTGTTTGGCAGCAATATAGTATACTGTCCTCTGTTGGAAGCTGGGGATAACTACAGTATAAAGCGTTTTTATTTTTCCTATATCACATAAATAAAAAACAATTAATAAATTTATTTACTTCTCCCTCCTTTTCCTTTTGGAACTCTAGTTCTAAAACTCTGAAGGAAAGCACATCTCTACACATCTTTTCCAAGCTGTTCGTATTCACTGTCTGTATTGACTTTTCCAGTGATGTTTGGTTGGCTCACTCAACCAAGCAGGTCTATACCAGAACTATGTGTTTTGCTAGCACAATTAAGATAATGGATAACAAACGTATTTATTTTTTAACTTAAGGCGATATACTTGACATGGTGCACTTCCTGCTTTTTAGAGGGTTTTTATCTGTAGTTGCCTGGTAGAAGCTTACCGTTGAGTTGATGTTGGATTTAGAGGCACAGTTATAGACTTGTCAGACTTTTCATTTTACACTATTAAACTTAAGGTCCATACTGCTATGAATTTGGTATCTATTTCTGAGTTACTTGGGCTACTAGAAGACCCAAGAGAACAAATAAATTGTAAAGTAAATAGCCTGTTTTTTATGGAAGCTGCTTCCTGCATAATCTGAATCCTCTCATAAAATCATATTTTTTGTGTAAGCAAAAAGGACTTAGATAATTAAAGCTACATTTCAGTGTTTAGAAAATTTCACTGGACTGAATTTGTCACAGAGTGAAGACCAGACACTGTTGTGCCTTTTCTCTCACCATTTATGCAGAGTGAGGTCCATCCACCCACCAAATCACTTCTAGGGAGCAATCTACTTGTTATGCTGTAGAACAAATCCTAGGAGCAGTGTAGCATACAAGCAATGTGAATGAGGGTGGAAACAAGACCCTGGGGAGAAGCTAGGCTCATGCCATAAATATGCCTGGTTGTTTATAAGATGTTACAGTTAGGGGTTTTTTTAAATGGTGTTTTTTCCCGATCACATTGCGAAATTAATGGTATTGCTGCAGTTAATACACTTAGCATAGGTAGCCTTTTATTTGTGCTTTTTTTTTTTTGTTATGCTATTTTTCTTTTCTTACATTTAAGGGTTTTAGTGTTCCTAGTTTTGTGTAAGTATCTTTAGAAACATACCTTTCAGACTGTCATTTTTCTTTTGGTGTCTCACCGTACAGGTCATTGAGGATAATGGTGTTCGAAGGGTTGTGGTGGTTCCCCAGGCTCCAGAATTTCATCCTGGTGGTCATGCAGTGATACACAGGCCTCCGCACCCCCCGCTGCCTGGCTTCCTTCCTCTTCCAGCCATGATCCCCCCTCCACCTCGTCATATATACTCGCCCGTGACAGGAGCTGGTGACATGGCAACACAGTACATTCCACAGTATCACACCTCTCAAGTATATGGGGATCTGGGTAAGTAGCTTATAGAACAGGGGTATAAACTCAGTTTCACTGGAGGCCACATCAGCCTTGCAGTTGCCATCAAAGGGCCAAATGTAATTTTAGGACAGTATAAATGCTCTGAGCAACTTGATTTAGTTGAAGATGTCCCTGCTCATTGCAGGGGGTTTGACTACATGACCTTTGAAGGCCCCTTCCAACCCAAACTATTCTATGATTTGCTCAGGAAAGCAATGCAGGGAGGATTTGTAGTGATTTGGCTGATGTCTTCCCCTGAGATTCAGCATTTAAATCCATACCTGAGCACTGTTCTGAGATACATGTCTTTGATGCATGAAACATGAATTCTGAGTATTGATTATGAAAAAAAATTGCTATTTTTCACAAAAGTGTATGCATTTAGTGCAGTGTCCCTGTTGAATTCTAACTTGAGTCATCAGATACCACCAGCCTAAACTTAATACTGTGCTTGAAGCTGTCTTGGGTCTTTCTATCAACATCTGCCTTAAATTCTGTTCAGTAGCAAAGTGTATGTATCTGTTAACTCAGGGGCTGGGTTCTTACATTAATATTTACCTTTCTGATAGACTTGCTTTTCTTAGATAAACTGCTATAAAGCAGGTGCCGACTTTGCAAGACATTGAGAGAGCTGTGCCACGTTGCTGTTTTTAGAGGAAGAAGCTAGAAGCTGTGGAGGGGGAGACTGAACACAAGTTTGTCACGTTGCTGTAGATGCATAGATTCTCAGTGTTCTGTGATACTACTAAAATAATCTAGAAATGTCCTCCATATAGTCACTGTCCTTAGTCATGATGAACAAAGCCGTCAGATAAGAATATACCAATGTCTTGATCTTTCTGGAATTCTTAGTGTTTCTGTATTCTTAAGTTGAACTTTATTTCTTCCTTGCACTACTTTGATAAAGTACATTATTAGATGCTCTTCGGGTGCTTATTTATAGTTTTATTAATTTCTTGATTTCCTGTAGATGGCAGTTGTTTGCTTTTAGTTTGCTAAATTAAGAGATTGGAGCGTGATAATTAAATGCATAAAAGATAAAGGATACTTCTTCATTGAATACTTAATTGAATAGTATTTTTTAGATTTCTGCTGCTAGGTTATATCTCCTTAAATATGAATTCAGTAATCATTTGCTAAACTGCTAATAAAACAATAAAAATTGATAAAGTGGGATTCTTTGGTTTTGCTTTGTTTTAAATATGTATGTTAGATGCCCTTGGATTTAGGGAATTAGAGGGCTAGGGATGCTTTAATTTGTTATGTATTTGCTACAGATTTCATGTTTAATTTTGAACCACTGACTTTGGCTTTCAGAAGTCAGAGCCCATGGTTAGGCTCCTATATGAGGAATCTGAATTTAAAGGAAGGAAAAAAACCATAGAAGCTCTTAAAGCATGCTGATTCTCTAACAAGAGCACCTGAATATCTAATGATAGTAAAAATCAAATTTCTAAATAGTCACAGCTAATCTAGTAGTTCTCTGTCAAATTTTGAGGGAATTAAGCTGACCTAAAAAAAAGAAACTGAAAAGTTCTTGAGGTTTTTTATTTTATTTTTCCTTCTTGCAAGGAAGTTTTTATTTGGTCTTGTTTTCTAAACTTCCTCACACATAAGGAACGACAAATAATGAATTTCATTCTTCAGACTGAGTGATCCAACTTACCTTAAAATGGATATATTCCATTGCTGGCTTTGAAGGATATATATTTTTGAAAGCTTTCGTCATTTATTATGGATAGAGTTACACTGAGGAAAGAATTGGTGCCGTGTGGTACACAGTTTTTAAGTCTTGAGTTAGTAAGCTGTTTCTAAGCATAAAGGCAAATGGATAAAAATCTTAGAATCGGACAGAAAAATTCATCAGTCTGGTACTGAATCTTTGCCAAAGCCACTTTCTGGCTTTGGAGATGGGACTTTGCTGATACTGCAGCAACGCTTGGGGTTCCTGTGCACAGGTGTAGTGTACTTACAAGACCCAGCCATGCTGTCTTCAATCTTTGAGTGTCTTTCAGTTGTCCAGTGCTTCTGGGGGGCGTTCCCTGTTGATTTCTGCTAAAGCACTTTTAAAGTAATAGAGCTCTAGTTGCATTCCAAAACTTTAAACTTGTGTATTTTCTATTCAGCATTAGAGCAAACCTCCTCCTGTGTAATGAAGTAACACATTTTTTCTGTGTTGACTTTATCCTGTGCCTTACGGCTCAAAGAAGATTATAGAAACATTTTAAGGATAATTTTGAAGTGGAAAAAAAGGTGTGGGAAAGAAAGATTACACTTCCTTCTCTAACGTGTTTTTAATGTCCTATTGGTGTATATTAGTTTATCTGCTGGAAACTTCAGTTTTCCAATAGGAGCAGAGACCTAATTTTACACCCAAGTGTGCACTTGAAGCACGTAGCATTTTTAGTAGTATTTTAATTGCATTCTGTTCATAGTGATTTTTTTTTTCCTTCTTTCATTTAGATACTTTGCCTGCTCATGGAAGATCCAACTTTAGAGACGAAAGATCTAGTAAAACATATGAAAGGTTACAAAAAAAATTGAAAGATCGACATGGAACTCAGAAGGATAAGTTAAACAGTCCTCCATCGTCTCCTCAGAAATGTCCTTCTCCTACAAGTGAACATAATGGACTTACAAAAGGACAGGATGCAGCTGGAATAAGCACAGGTTCTACCAAAAGCAAGTCTTTGGGTAAAGGAAAAAGCAATTCTCAGACAGACACAGAAGTAGAAGGTAAGGGTTAACAAAAATAACGTATATGTGTTATGCACGTCCAGTGTCTGGCTGAGTAGTTATAGATGGAGCAACACACTTTGAACTTGAGTGGTAGCCCGTAACTGTCGTGGCTTACATAGAATGGAGTTAACAGCAATCAACTTACTCCTCATATTGGGACAATAGACCTAAGAGAACGAAACTACTGACTGCAAGTCTCCATGTAGATTTGAGCAGATCTTATTAGTCATACTTAATAACACTGTTTAAAGAAAATCTGTGCTTTATCCAGAGTTACTGGTGCTTACATTTTGAGGAATCACTGAATATTGATGGCCTGCTTGATATTGCAGAAAACATGGAAAGAACCAGGTATCTGATACAGGAAACCTACATGCAACTGGTTGAAGAGGAATATTTTGTAAGAGAGATACTCTTGTTATATGAAATTCATATAATACCTGTCCCTACCAACTCATTATTGGAGGCCCTTGTAGCAAAAGACTGGTCCTCACGCTGGTCCATTTGAGTTCTTGTTCTGTAAGACACTGCCATAGGGAGTGTCTTTATTATTAATAACTTCATTTCACCATAAATAGACTGAATTCACTCAGTCTTGGTCATACAGTCGTCGAATCTGATGATGTCACTGTGCAACTTTCAGGCCACTGGCATAGCACTTCAGCTTCAGAACTTGACGTCAGAGACTTGTGGTCAGCCAAGAACTATTTTCTCAGAACAGAGAGTTGTAACTACTGATGCTGAGGGAAATAAACCATGATTTTCTTAACTCATTGAAATTTGCTTTGAGGTGATGATTTTTCACCCACGTGTATTAGGCTGCTGTAGACCAGAGGAATGTGAAGGAAGTGAGTCAGACTAAGACCAGGAAATCTCAACCTAAAAAAGCTGTTTAAAAACCTGTGTAGATGATATCCTGTGAAAGCTTAGTGCCAAGGAACACCTTTGAGATACAACCAGAATTCCAAAGTTAGAAACTGTTACTTCAGACTTGAATGAATATTTGTCACTGTAGTTCCAGAGTGGCATTTGTCTTGGCTTCAGGTTACTTTTTGTTACTTGGCATTTATCTGTGAGCTAACTTTACCAAGGCACAGGTGATAAAATGTACTGCTGTTTACATGTGTTATGAAAATTATATTAATTGTTCCTTAGAAGTAATGTATATGAAAAATTGAGGAGTCCACTTTTCAAAATTATTTATTTCAGGGGACATTTTAGATAAATATGTACAATAATTTAGATTTGTGTTAACAAACTGAAGTCAGAAATGCATTACATTAGTCATTAAATGTAGAAATATGAAGTTCTAAATAGATTTGACATGTTGTTTTTAATAATTTTATCAGGCTTTGTTTTTCTTTCATTTTTATTTATAGTTTAAGGCAAGTTAAATGAATTAAAAATGCCTGGCCACACCTTCAAAACTGAGTAGCTTGTTCACTTACACTGCTGAGATAATAAAATTTTAATATTGTGTGAGAAAAAGCACATAAAACTCTTTCCATAAACTTAATGATTCCCCGATAAAGCTCAGCTGTACCTTCCTTCAGCTGAACCAAAACACCTTAGAGTCTTTCCCTGAGATGTAACCAAAGGCTAAGCCAAGGTTTGCCCTTGCAATTGAGGGAGGCCAACAGTGTTCCCAGCAATCCTCCACATGATGTGTAATAACATATTTAAAGTACTGTAACTTGACTGCGTCTGCACCCGAAATCTACAGAAAATAGCTTAAGTTCTTCAGAGCAGTAGTTTGTTTAAAGTTATGCATTAATAAAAGATAACTGGGCTTTCTGTATTCCATTGAATCATAGAACAGATTTAGACATAGTTTTATATTAACAACTTGTTTGGGAGCTTTTTTGGTTTTATGTTGCTCTAGATGGATGCAAGTTGTGAAGGTGTTCTATTTTATATGTACTTTATGCACAGTTGTTGAATTTGAAGAGCTACTTCACTGTAAAGTCACTGAACAATATTCATAGGTACTTTTTATTTGTTTGGATTTTGTTTTTTAAGAAAAGGATGAAGAAACAAAAGCACTTGAAGCACTTCTTTCTAATATAGCCAAGCCAGTGGTAAGTAAATAAGACTTTCCATAAAATCCCAAGTTATCTGTTGCTAGTTTATACAGTTACACCTCCTTCTCTCTCTCAAAGTTTAAATGAGCTTTAACTTCCTGCACTAAAGAAAACTCACGTAGTTTCCAGTCACTGAAACATAAATGACCAGAGTAATTTTCAGTATATTAACATTTATGAAGCTAGAATTGTGTCTTGGTAGTTTATTTTAATGGAATTCTTCTTCTTGGCCACTGTGAAATCTCAGCATTAAAATAATTATAAAAAATATAAATAGAAAGAGCTTGTAATGTTGCCAGTAACATAATGATGATGCTTAACATAAGATGGTGGCTAACATCATCTCTTACTGTAAAATCTGTTCTCAGTTCCCTGTAACATTGTTTAGTTTTAACTGTTCAGGAAACAATTTTACACACCAGGTATCTGTAGGCATAAGAGAATCCTCCTGAGGTTTTGCAAACCCCACCAAAAATGAGGTGTTATTTGAAAAGTAAAGAAAAACTATGGCAGATTTCTCCAAGAATCTCTGTCACTTCCAGGGAAGAGAGACAAAATTCACCAAGGAAAGTGACAGTCAGCAAAGGGCTTCTGACTGACTTGCTTGAAAAATCTACCAATTTCTTTTCAGCTTGTAGAATTGTAATTAGTAACCTGTGTGTAGAGAATCTGTAAAACACTGTTGCCAAAGGTAGCAGTTTGTTTCATTTTAGAACAGACTTGTGTTCTTTTATCATCTGGACCTTCCCTGGTCCTGACCCTTCTTTGAGGATTTGCACAGCTTTTCCAAAAATCTGCACCTCGGTCCACCAGCTTGTTTGAGTAAAAACAGTCTGTGTTCCCTATTACAAGCTACAAAAAGTCCATGCAACTGAAGCTCCAGGAGGAGCTTGCCATGGGTTTGGCTGGTCAGTTGCTTCCCCCATAATCAGGCACCCTGCTTTCCATCCTTTGTCCTCAGCTTACCACACCACACATGCTCTTCACATAACTAATAAGGAAGATAAAAGTTTTATGGAAGGAAGGACATACAGAGAAAAGAAGATGAAGAACAAAAGAGGCTCAGATGATCATTGGACTTTCAGCATTTTCATTTGTCTGCTACATAACTTCTACCTTTCACCACACAGACAACATGGCCCCAGTTTTAGCTCCTCAGCCCAGTTTCTTTAGCCTGGAAAAGAGACGATTTGGGGGGAGCTTATCAGTGCATATAGATATCTGCAGGCCGAGTGCAAAGAGAATGGAGTAAGGCCCTTTTCGGTGTGCTCAGCATCAGAACCAGAGACAACGGGCACAAGCTGAAACACAGGAGGTTCCCTGTAAACATCAGGGGACACTTTTTTACTGTGAGGATTACTGAACACCAGCCCAGGTTGCCCAGCGAGTTTGTGGAGAATCCCTTTTTGGAGATACTGAAAAGCTGTCTGGATGTGGTTCTGGACAGCTGGCTTTAGGTGACCCCACTTGAGCAAGAGGGTTGGACCTCCAGAGGTTCCTTTCAGCCTCAACCATCCTGTGATTCTACGGTGCTCCAAGGGCCGAGGAGGGATTGTAATTGTAATTACAGAGGAACTCCTGAATACTTGGTGTCCTCCTGTGTCCAAGCATCAAAATAGGTTAACATGTCTTCAGTGCCCCTGTGTCTTTTGTGGCTAAGCGGCATGGAGCCAGGATCTGTCTGAATCACAAGCTGTAAGAAAGGGTTGAGAGGGCTGAGATGAAGAAATGGAGAGGAGTTAGCTGATCCTAGGTGCTGCTGTGGTAGAGACAGTAGCTGGGAGAGTCAAGTTCAGTAGATCTTAACAAGATGACCTTGGCAATTGGAAGTAATGGAGGGCCAATAGAAAGAATTTTTGGAGGAGAAACTGAAACTGAAAAGAAAGCTTAGGGAGATTAAGGTGGGAGAGAGAAAGGAAGGGAGAGAAGAGACAGCTCTGACAGGGAGCCCAGGTCTGAAGGGCAACCAAGACTTGAAGGATCCTGAAATATAATAGGTGAGGAGTGTAAAATGAGAAAATGAGACCAGGAACAAACAGAATATTAGGTGTGAACTATTGGAAGAACAAGATGGAGAGCAAATACCTTTTCTGTTTGTTATTTTTACAATCAGACTGATAATGAAAGGGTGACAGGAGTCTGAATGTCTTGTTAGTAAGACTGGGAGTGGTGGGGATAGTGGGCAGTAGTAGCAGGAGACAGAAACTGCCTGAGAAAGATGAAGATCAGTGAGACAAGTATACCAGAACTTTTTTGAGAGACTAAAGGGCAGGAGTCTGAGATGGAGTAAACAGGAACTACTGAGTGAAATGAAGAACCTTTGATTAGGACCAGCAGGAGAAAAAGGGTCAGAAGGGGTTATGCCTGTAAGAAATGAATGTAAGTCTACATCTGATAGCACCGATCTTTACCCAGGAACTGGAACATAATCCAGCTTTCCCACATCTCATCTTTCTTCTGACAGCAAGTACCTGTGAAAGTCCTACCAGCAGAGGTTTTGTTTTGCTGCCTGTTGTTTCACTGCCCAGCTGTGCATCTTAATTCCACAGATGTTAGCAAACACCTATAGCTGTCATTGTTAGGTCAAGCAGTGGAGACTTGTGCAGTGGATATAAAGGCTCCAGGCTTGCTGTAGGATGATGCTAGAAGGAATTTAAGGGAGTTATTTCCTATTAGATGTGTATATATATAATAGAAATAATGTATATACACATATTCTAGGAAAATAAGCATCAAAATCCTATTAGAAGAATTCTGTTCTCAAAGTGAAACAGGAAAGATTTCATACTAATGCTGGTCCATTGTGTTTAAGATTACAATCACCTTTGGTAGGGTTTTGGGGGTGTATTTTTTTTTCTTTTTTTTAAACACAGCAACATACTGTTCTTTCTGTATGGTCCCTGCCATTCACTGTGTGAAATATCTGTGCTTTGGGAATGGATCAGGCCTAAGCAGCTGAAGGAATGGGTGTCTTTGACCCCTTTTGACTCTGAGTTATGAGAGTCTGTCCCAGCAAGGGAGTATGTGCCTAGTTTAGCCACGTACTGCATCAGAATGGATGAAGAAACAAATTTTGCTGCAAGGTTAACCTACTGCAAGGTGCTTTCACTGGGGCATGCTGGACACCAGCATTCTCAGCGGCCCTCACATCATGAGTACCTGCTATGCCCTTCTTAACTTGGTGAGAATGTGGATGATCCTTTCTGTCCTGACTGGAAGTAGAGGGACTGGTTCACTACCAGAAGTGTGCACCATCCTCTGGAGGTCAGGGCTTACAGGATGCTGTCCCAGTCTGGGACTGTCACCAGGGACTGTATTGCCAAGGAGAATGAGAACTCTGAGCATCCTGGGCTGGTTAGAGTGAGACTGTGAGAAGTGTGATCAGTAGATGGTGTCTTCTGCTGTGCTGCTAATGACTTATGAAAAGGCAATGAAGTGTCATGACTGTCTTGTTTTCTTTCTCTTCCTTCCAGCTTTAACACTCAACCATCCATGCCTTTTAGGCAAGCACACTACCTGCCCTCCCCACCATGTCCTTACTTGAATGTCACTGCATGTAGCTGTGTGCCTACAAGTGATCTCTTTGCAGACCTCAGAAGACATCACAGGCTTAGACAGTGGTAGTCTGTTACAGACTAGACAGCGTACACAAGGAAAAAGCCAAACTTCCAGCACAACAGAGAGAGGCTTATGCTTTGCAAAGGCAAGGGACTGTCAGGGCTGTGGGTGGGTGGAAGACTGGCTGATGTTGCAGCCTGGGGGAGTGTGATTATGATAAGAGAAAGGGAAGCTGTGTTACCTACTTAGGCCTTGCAGGATGAGAAGCAACCCTCCCACAGTTTCTCCAAGGAGACATTTTCCTCACCCTCCCACAAGTGAAACAGGAGATTGTGTTTTATCACACCTTCTGGTTTTAGTTCTCATCAGAAATATCCCTGTAGGTTTTGGATTAATGTTTTTCTTGAAGCCTTCGTTGTGGGGATTGTGCCATGATGCTGCTCTGGATGGATCATCAACAACCTGTTCCCTGGTTGAACTTCATTGCTGGCACAGGCGATACTGGGTACTGGCTGTGGTGGTGGTCAGATGATCGGATAATCACACGGGTGCTGTTCAGTGTAGTGTCCATTGCACCATCTCCTACTCCCGAAAACCCAAGAGTAGTGCTGAAAACCGTGGCCTGTCCTGGACTGTCCCTTGTCTTAATGCCCACATCCAGGGCACCTACATCTAAATCAGGTGTTGGGCTCCATGGTGTGCCTGCATTTACATAGCTCTTTCAATTCTATGCAATATGGGCACATCAGCTTTGCTGCCTCCAGGCTCCCGTTAGACGTTTTTACGAACATGTTCTCATTTTCTTAAACTTTTCCATGTATGGATCCCCTATTCTTTCATACATGGCACTGTTAAGTCAAGTTGGTAATGCAGCACTGCCACCAGATGACTCTTCTCCTTACGGAGGTCTTAAACTGTCTGTACCCAGTTGGAGTGGTTCTGCAGATTGCACCATGCTGAGTCCTCATGTCCACCAGCTGTCATGTCCATTCACCAAATAACAAAGAAAGCAGAACAGAAGGGGACCTGAAAAATCAAAAGCAAAATGAAGAATGGAGCAGAAGGCTGAGTATTTAATAATGAGAGACGATAGGTACTCAGAATTTGAGGGCTGGTTCCATAGCATGTAAGTCCCTTGGGAGGGCATAATGTTTTGTGGTTTGTGCATATTCTGTGTATGCTTTTGGGCTTTTAGAATGTGATGCACTTCACTCTGTCCCTTATTAATAGTCTTTTGAGGAGGAATATAGCTGGACCTAGTCTTGTCTTTAAGAATCATTCTCTTAACTGGAAGTTGAGTCTGAAAAGCAGTACCAAATGTTTTATAAATTAGTTGAAAGGGACTTAAATTACATTCTCTGATTCTCTCTTGTCAGTGCTTGCAGCTGTGATTTATTTTATTTATTTTTTTTAAGCAACTGAGAGTTGTTGAAAATACTCATACACCTATAGGTGAATTTACTGAAAAGCTCCAGAACTTTATAGAATATGTACCATCATATATAGTGTAGGTCCAGGAGAAAAACCTTTATATTACTCAGTCCCACTCCTACTACCTGTCTTCTTTACTGACCCCTCACACACAAGCTGTATTTCTGTGGACCCCACAGTTCCCCACCCCATTCTCTGGGTTTGCAGAAATGAAGAAGGTAGCAGCGTCAGGGGGATTCAGGTGTTCAAGGAACAGGGTTGGAAATTATTTCCAGTATTTATACCTTCCAGAGAGTTAAGTGATTTAACTTCGGTTCTGTTCTTCTACCCATGAGCACCTTCTCGTAGGTCCTTTGGTACCTGCCTCTTAACACTTACTCCATAAGTCATTCACTCCCAAGTGCTCCTCAGCAGGGCTTACTAGTTTAGGCTTGGTTTCTTGGAGCTTCCTGGTTTAATGTAAGTGTACATTGCTGACAGGGAACCAGTGGTTTAACCTGACTACCTGGTTTATTGCAGACCATCTAGTTTCATGGGGTACCATCTATGGTGCCAGTGACTGGCATGGATTGTAAATTTTCTGGTCCAGCAAGAGTTACATGAGATGGATATGGATTTCTGACTTGTTGCAAATGTGGGATGGAAATGACTGTTATATGCTTTTTTTCTTTCTCATGTTACATTTTACAGTTGTAACTTCTACATCCACCAATAACAGAGCAGTGCCTGACTTCGAGATTTCCTGATAGATTTTTTCTTTTAATATATTTTTGTGTTTAATCTTATTACCTGTTTTTGTTTCATCAACTCTTTTAAATTGTCCTATACATTCTGTTAAACTGTAGCTTACTGGCTAACATTTATTCCTTCTCCCCATAGGCATGTGTGTGCATGTACGTATACAGGATTTATATATATAGCTTTTGTACATTACAGCTTTTATGTACCACAAGGTTGTCCTTAATTTCCAGCTTCTGCAAATACTTTTCAGTTTGCATTTCTGATCAAGTTCAGTTCCACTGACTGTTGCTTTTAAGCTTTGGCAAACTGACCACAGCAAAGCTTCAGCTCTTCATAATATTCTTTAGTCACATAACTCTGATTACACAAAGTAAAACAATGAGAACAACCTACATAGTCTCTCATTTTTAGTTTGGTACAAAATACTGCTTCATTGTGTTATAGTTACTGTGCTAACAGTTGTCATCTGTTATTGTAGAAGTCTTATGGAAGGTTTTTGTGAGTTGAACAACAAACATAGCCCTGGGGGAGTAACTGAGGATAACAATTTTTCCTCCAGCCAGAGACTTAAAGAATATTTCACCCTGTTCTCTGTTTATACTTGTTGGTATATAATGATTTCCACTAATACTGTGGGTTTCATTTTACTTGTCAAAGCCCTCTGAGTTGTCTCTTACTCTGTAATGTTGCCTTTAATCTCCCACTCTTCCTATTCTCTGTGTAGTGAACAGTTGAGACCTTTGATCTTTTAACGTTCCAATAAGATATAATGCCACCTTTCACTCATACCAACTGCATTACTTCTCCAGTGTAAAAGTAGATAAACTAAGATGTATGAAGAGAAATGTAATCTGTCAAGTCTGCAGTTTGACATTAGTAAAGCATTAGATGGGATGTTTTGTACAGTTCTGGACAAAGCACTAAAGACAATGAAACAGTAGGAGGCAAGGAAAACAGTCAGAATGATTGGAGATTTGGATAAGTGAGGCGAGAAACAAATGCTAACAGTCTTCAGATACATAAGAAACAACTGCAGAAAGGAAGAGAAGATCTAATGTTCAACACCATGGTGGCTAGGGCAGGTAGGCTTAGCTGGTAGTAAGAGAAATGCTGCCTGGATATTAAGGAAAAATTTCCAACTGTTAAAAATCGTGGAATCACAGAATAGTTTGTGTTGGAAGGGACCTTTAAATGTCATCGAGTCCAACCCCCTGCAATGAGCAGGGACATCTTCAACTAGATCAGGTTGCTCAGAGCCCCGTCCAGCCTGGCCTGGAATGTCTCCAGGGATGGGGCATCTACCACCTCTGTGGGCAACCTGGGCCAGTGTTTTGATACCCTTTTTGTATCTAGTCTAGGTCTATCCTCTTTTAGTTTAAAATCATTATCCATTGTCCTGTTGCAACAGGCCCTGCTAAAAAATCTGCCCATGTTTTTTGTATAAGCCCCCTTGAAGTGTTGAAAAGCTGCAATAAGGACTCCCCGGAGCTTTCTCTTCTCCAGGCTGAACAACCCCAACTCTCTCAGCCTGTCCTCACAGCAGAACTGTTCCAGCCCTCTGATCATTTCATGTCCCTCCTCTGGCCCCTCTCCAACAGGTCCATGTCTTTCCTGTACTGAGGCTCCTGAGCTGGACACAGGACTCCAAGTGGGGTCTCACCAGAGCAGAGGGGCAGAATCACCTTCCTTGACCTGCTGCCCACGCTGCTTTTGTTGCAGCCCAAAATACAATTGGCTTTCTGGGCTGTGAGCACACATTGCCGGCTCATGTCCAATTTTTCATCCCCCAGTGCCCCCAAGTCCTTCTTCACAGGCCTGCTCTCAATCCCTTCATCCCCCAGGCTCTGTTGATATTGGGGGTTGCCCTGACTCAGGTGCAGGACCTTGCACTTGGCCTTGTTGAACCTCATGAGGTTTGCATGGGCCCACTTCTCGAGCTTGTCCAGGTCCCTCTGGATGGGATCCTGTCCCTCAGCATGTCAGCTGCACCACTCAGCTTCATGTCATCCACAGACTTGCTGAGAGTGCACTGTCTGTTTCACTGATGAAGTTATTACACAGTACTGGTCCCAGTATGGACCCCTGAGGGACACCACTTGTCACTGATGTCCATCTGGACATTGAGCCATTGACCACTACCCTCTGTATGCGACCATCCAACCAGTTTCTCATCCACTGAACAGTCCACCCATCAAATCCATATTTCTCCAATATAGAGAGAAGGATGCTGTGGGGGACCATGTCGAAAGGCCTTACGGAAGTCCAGATAGATGATGTCTGTAACTCTTCCCTTGTCCACAAAAAATAAGGTAGCTAAACATAGGAATAGATAATCTTACAGTGGACCTACTACTCCTGAAGCATAGTAGTCCTTCAGGAAGCTGCACTCATTTCTTCTGTGTGCCCTGCCATTTTTCTGCAGCCCAGGAGGGTGGAACTAAGATTGTCTGAGAGGGAGCTTCTACCACCCCAGATGCTTCCCGCAACTCTGAAGACTTTCAGAAATGGTAGAATTGTACTGAGGTAATTGTAGTTAGTATTAGTGGAATTTGTGACTGCATCAAGATCATAGTGGAATTTCCCTTGCCAAACTTTGAACTGTTTTTCCAAGAACTTCAGTGGGTAATCTTGCTAGTATTAGATCTATTTCAGGACGTGATGTACAGTCCTGTTAGCATGTAAGGGCCTAGTGACATTATTTTCAAGACATTGACATTCATCTTGTTTAATTTTCCTGCTTTTTAATTTTCCTACTTTTCCTACTTTAATTTTCCTACTATTATCAATAAGTTTCTTCCTCTTCTTCATTCTCAAAGTTGAACCTTTCAGGTTTTTGGTTCAGTAGATATCAATTTAAGAGCTCTAGTTGTGAAGATAGCATTTTAATTCTGGTACTCTGGTAATAGAATTCCAAAAGCGACAATTCCCAAAATAGATATATGTTACAGTTATGTTGTAAAACTACTAATTCCATATCATGTGTTTTCTATTTTGTTATGAAATGATTGGAAATAGTACGTGCAACACATAAACCACAATGGCAGACTTTCAATATTAATAAATACCCACAAATATTTAGAGTTCCTTCTGTAATGGATTCTAAAAATTTGTAATCACATGCACACACCCATGCACTCACCTACAGAAATATGAGCATCCCCAGCCCCTTGCTCTTCTGGGAGTGTGGGTGCTCCCAAAACTGCACATCTTCAGGGGGAGAAGTGGGTGCTTTACTTTTGTCTGTAACTGTTTTGTTTCCTAAAATGTGTTGTTCCCTGCAGTCTGCTAATGCACAGGCTGGTGAGAAAGCTCCTGAGCAGGTCGCATGTGCCCACCCCAGCTGTGGGTCCCTGCCTGCTCCCCTCCCAAACTGCTGTCGCACCAGCTGGGCTGCAGCTGTCGTGGCATCCGACGGGGAGGGTGGATGGAGGCAGCAATGCTGGCGGGGTGGTTTCTTGCGTTGTCGGGTTGAGTTTTGATCATTTCTCCAATGGGCTCCAGCATCTTTTATCCCTGTCATGAATTTTCATAGTGCTTTTGTTCTTCTGAAGCTGATTCCTTCCTCGTTTCAGAAGTGTCTTTGTAATTCCCCACTGGTGGGTCACTGTCTTCAGCACAATGAATCTGCAGGGGCAAACGCTTCTCAGACAGTGGGAGGTATTGCATTCACACACAGTTTATGTTCACATTTCTGTCACTGCAACTGCTGTTAGCCAGGCCTTTCTGTAAAGGGTGGGCTGTGCAGGCAAACGCCACCATGGGAGTTCTTTAGGTTGTTGCCCATATATATGTATGTATATGCACATGTACGTTGTGAGCATGCCTTCATCGCAAGCGCCTGAGGTCAAAACATATGTTCTAATATTGTGTTGGCTAACAGAGTACTAGATTAGAGCCTCAGGTAATTGTATCCCTATTAATATTCTGATTTAAAAAAAAAATGCTGGGTAGTTAACCAAATAGGTTCTAATCTAGTGGGAGAGTCTACTTGTCGCAGTCATAATTAAATGCCCAAAGCCCAGTTTGTTTATGTACCTGCTACAGTAATGCCAGGCATTTTTGAGAAATTCCTGAGCTTCTATATATATATAATATATTTCATAACCAAGTCAGCAAGAAGGTATTAAAAAAAATGATAGTACCGGTCATGAAAAAAAAGAAGTCTGAAACATTGTCATTTAATAAAATGACTGATTCACAATACGTGCTTGCCATCATAAATGATACAGTAATTTTTATGTAGCCCACTAGGTGGCATTCATTACTTTGAAGTTTGCTTGCACTCTGCCCTGCATCCTAGGATTGCAGTTTTCTCACGAAATTTCTTAGATTTGCAGATTGATTTCATCTGTAAAAACTAATTAGCAGCTATTAGTATAAATGCTCTAATATGCTAATGCTGTATGACTTTCTTCTCTTTTATTTGGTCCTATGTGGCAAAGCAACATTTATATACAACAGCGTTTAAATGGCAGAGGTCTCAAAGTTGTATTTCTACAGGTGTCAGACATTCAGGCAAGGACAGCACTGCTTACGTGGTCCCCTCCATCCAGTGATACCAGAGAAGATGCTGACAAGAATGACATACCAGATGTTTATACTTACGAAGTACTGATTTCAAATACCGGAAAAGATGGAAAGTACAAAACTGTATATGTGTATGTATTCATTATTTTAATTTAATTGCTGTTGTATTGAATTATGTGGCTTAAAACCTCTTTAAAAATCTCCCTGTTGTCCAGAGATTTAAGTAATTAGCAGTTTTGTGCAACTTCTCTTTAGAAACAAACTACTTTTTCAGTAAAATTGGTTCTGTTTTAATAGTGAAGTCTCCAGAATCAATTAGAATTTAGAGACTTTGTTCTTACATGTTGGAAGTATGTTTTAATATAACTTAGCTGCATTTCAACCATCTGCACTAGAAATTATGGGTTCTCAGTTAGTGAGATATACAGGTAGTGAGAAACACAAATTGTATTTGCATTTACCTCAGCACGTGCTTCTGCTCCCAATACGTTTATCCCTCCCTTCCCTGAAAATGCTCTTGGTAAGAGACAGTCTTAAGATATGAAATAAAGTAAGGACATTCACACAGAACACACCTCTAGCAGCAGCAAAACAAAACTCTTCAATTGTTTCATTCCTAATACAATGGTTTTCAATCATTCTTTTGCAACTTGGAGAAATATAACAAAATTCACCATTAAGGGTAATGAGCACTCTGATAATTATAAATATTTGTATTTAGCTAGTTTATCTTAGTTACTTTCTACGGATTTCATAGTAGTACATGAAACAGAAGCTGGATATCCCTGTCTTAGAAGCTTACAGGAAAAGAAATGAGCTTTGCTAATGTAATCTGATGTCAGTAAAAGCAGACTATTAGATGTCACTGAGGTGACTTTTCTGTTTACTGGGCTCTAACAAGTAGGTATACGCCATCATGTATAGTTTCAGGGAATTGTTTTTGCAGGGTTGAACTGAGCTTCTGAAGGCCCCAGTACTTCAGTGGTTTTGGTATAATAAAATACATGCCTACACATGCAGCTGATCTTACTGACTAGAAAGGAAAATAATTGTTCTTCAAACAAAGAAACAGAGCAACAACGAAAAAACAGGGCAAAACAACAGGAATCAAATGCGAGAAGCCCCTAAAATTAAAAGATAAATGCATTTTCACTTTACTGTATTTAGCAACAGAAACAAACTGTTAGCAAATTATTTCTTAGAAGGTGGATGGGTTAGATGATGTATGCCTTTTTATAAATGTATGGGATTCTGAAACAGTGTATTAAGCGGAATCATATCTCTTTCCAGTGGAGAAGAAAATAAAGTTACTGTGAATGATCTCAGGCCAGCAACTGATTACCATGCAAAGTGAGTATCTCCTCCTCTCTTCATTAAATTCAGTTCAAATGCTTCAAAAGTTTCGTTGGATCTGTGGATTTGCCTAAGTCTTCAGAGATTCTTTACCACATCTCACCCTCATTTCAGTCACAAACCAACATCTTTGGCTTAGCCGACCACTCAGTCCATTTTGGAGAGCACAAGATCGATGCGTCCTCATCCAGCATCTGTGCTCTTTACTTCTCATGTTGTGCCAGAACAGTGACGTTTTTCTGTCCCTTGAGCCAAGCACAGGTGTCACTTGCTTTCTCAGTTTCCCAGAAGCGGCAGAGGGATGTTCCTGGCCCAGGAACGTGCTCACCGCTGGCCACCTGAGAGTTGGGTTATGCTGCTTTCACTTTGCTTCAGCAGACCAGTGAATCTGACCCCGTATACATTACTAAATAGGCCCCCAGCTCAATGTAATTCTGCCCTTCTAGCAGAATTTGCTGTTTCACTATGTCCTACTGAAGAAATAACATAGGATTGGAAAGATGTGGTTAGGTGTTCTTCTTCCCTTGTTTTTTACATATTGGAGGGTTGTCTTATTTCTTGGTTTAAAACAAATGGTATGAATACAAGTTTATAAATACATAACATTGTGAAAGCCACCCTAAAAGTACTGCCTTTTCAAGAAATAATTGCAAGTGGAGAGTGCAACTTCAGAAATGACTGAATATACGGTATGTGAAGGATTTGCCTCTCATGACTGCCTGGAGAACCCCAAGACTCCTGAGTACTGACTGACCAGGGAACCAATTTAGAGACAGCTAGTAGGAAACACAGGGAACAGAAGTGTGTCTGAGTAAGGATCCAAGTCAGAAAAGCTGTGCCTCTTTCCACATGAGCTTTGCAACATCAGCAGAGGGGAGGAGGATGGTTTCTGTTGTGTGTGTCTTTTGACTAGCTTTTGCTCACATGGGAGAGCTAAATTCCTGGTTGTCAGTGTGAGGGGTCTGTACCTCCTGGTGCTGTTTCGCAGGGTATTGTCCTCATTGCCAAAGCAGAAGCAGAAAAGGGTTTTCCTGTTCTTCATCACACACCATTTAATTTGGGCCACTATATGGCCTGCAGCACAGCTTTGGGAGAAGGACGAATGATAAATGGACGCAAAGCTCTTCCTATGCAAGTGTTTACCTGTGATTTTGTTCCTATTTTTAGTAGTGTTTATACACTTTACCCAATGATGTTTGAGTTGAAAATGCACAGAAGGTCAGAACCTAGGATTTTTTTTTCCTATCTACATCCTTTTTTTATCAGGATACATTCAAACTCTTTCTTACTTAATTCTGATCATTGTAGAGAATGCATGGCCATAGATGACTTGGCCATCTAAGCTCTTCCTGAACTAGGAGTTAAACAAAATTCTGCCAGTGCAGACACTGCCCAAAATCAATGAAAACTGAACTAGAGAGATAACTGACTAATTACATATTTGCAACTCTATGCAAGGACAAACATCTTTGTGTGCAATATTAGTCACTGTTCAAATGTTTCCCTTGCCCTGTACATGAAATCTGCAAAGCCAAATTTCCTGTGACTTGCTGTTCATGCAGCAAGAAAGTACAGGGACTTTCACATCTTCATAAGCAGACAGCCTACATCTTACGCCAGTGATTGGAGGGAAATGGTTTTAGGGGTTCTGGTTTTTTCTTTTAAAGGAGCAGATGAATCAGAAGAAAGTAAATGTGCAGGTTCACCCAAGGAGGAGACAAGGCATGGCCAAACAGCTGAGGAGGGTGCAGTGGCAGAGCACAGGGGGAGGCCAGATAATGATGCTTTACTTAATTTTGGAGAAAAGCTATTAGAAAAGACATTTGTCTTAAAGACAGAAGTAAGAATTCACTCTTCTGAAGTACGTGAAGAGTTAATTTGTAGCCTTCCTAAAGGAAAGGACAGGGTGAACAGATTCAGCAAGGTCTTGATGCAGCGCAGAAGGTACTCTGAAAATGTATCAACAGCTCCATTGTGCTCAACTGATGAAAGTACTTGCAGAAGAATTATTCATAATATCAGTTAATATGTCTGCAAGAGATAATGAGCCTGCAAGATGTTACCATTATTTCCCAAAGTACAGCAAATAACAGACATATTTCAAATGTAATTGTGAGACTAAAACTGACTGATGGTAATGACGTACATCCAAAGTAAAGGACTCTTGCATTACTTCTATTGACCAAGATGCTTCAACCGGTTATTTATTTATAAGAGTGATGTTTTAATATTGAGGTAGCAGGGCAGCAATTTAGTTCTGAATACTCAATTTTCTTTAGAAACTGTATGTACAGATTTTGAAGCAAAATGTTATTGGCTCTTTTCTACTTTAGAGTCCAAGTAGAATGCAACTGTGTAAAGGGGAGCCCTTCAGAAGCAGAGAGTTTTACCACATTGAGTTGTGAACCTGATACTCCAAATCTGCCTAGGATAACTAATCGGACCAAAAATTCTCTTACTCTGCAGTGGAAGGTAAGAATTGTTTTAAAACTGTTGAAATAAATATTTTAAACTCTTCATAATTGTTTCAGATTTGTCAATAAAATGCCAGTTTGTTGAAATGGAAAATTTTTGTCAAACACACTAGTTTCAGTCACAGTTCTGTGACGGAGCAGTACAGTATGTGTACTGTGTTAAATACGGACTTCAGTAAAAAGAGAGATTCCCATAAAAGCAAGAAGCCTTTGTAGATAAAGTTACTGAGCTCTAATGCGAGATAGTGGTTTGAGTTCCAGTCCTCTGCTGTACTGTGGAACCCGTTCCTGCTCTCTGTACTGAATATCAGCTTATTTGCACAAAGCAAATGAAGTGGTCTGGAAAGACTGACATTTAAGCAGACCTGCAATCTAGCTGCACAGAAAAATTCTGTAGCATTTTATAGTGCTGCCAGAATACTTTTTCGAGGTCTAAATTACAAAACAAAACCAGAAACATGATAAACACTCATTGGATGGAGACTGAGCTAGGACTGTCTTTGCAAATGGAACACCCATATAAGGGGAGCATCATTTGCCCTGCACTTGTCGTGTCATAAGTTGACCTATGCATACATTTTTTACTTAAGTGGTCTTGTAACCAGTTGGAGCTCTAATTTTCTTATTTTCCTGTTGCAGGCATCTTGTGATAATGGTTCTAAAATCCACAGTTACCTTTTAGAATGGGATGAAGTAAGCAAATTATTTCATTTTTAATTTTGTGGGGTTTTTTAAAGTAGCTGTATGTGACTCTGCACAGCAAGTGGTATGAAAATTATGACTTCTGTCTAGAGGCATGTGAGAAATATTCAATTCCTGAAGTAATTATGAAATCATGGTTATTGCCCAATTTTTTTCTTGGGGAACATAACATAACAGGAAATTCCCAATTACATTATTCTGCCACTCTTAAAAGTATTTTTTTCACCTGTAGTACAATACTTCTCTCAAGAGCTGACACTGAAGGATCACTCTCCTGTAACAGTCTTTCTTTTGTACAAAGGGGGCAGATTTGCTATACCCCTGCAAGCATCTTCCAGTCCCTACCTGGAGAGCTGCCCTGAGATGGCAGAGCTGCAGAAGTTTCATGGCTTTTCCTTCCAACCCTGTGGAGCTGGGAAGTGGATAGGAAAGAAAAAAGGCTCTAATTCAATATGTATACAAAGTTACATATATGCTGCTACCTACTAAATATATGTACTACTAGTGCACTATATGGGAGATTGAGTTATATTTTGTTTCAGTTCATGAATTTACGTCATGTTTGTGTGTTAGTTTAATTGATGGACACATATGTAATAGGGTGAATAATATGATTAATGTAATTCCTTTTTAGGGAAAAGGAAATGGAGAGTTTTGCCAGTGTTATTATGGCCAACAGAAGCAGTATAGGATTACTAAACTATCACCAGCAATGGGGTACACCTTTAGGCTAGCAGCCAAAAATGACATGGGAATGAGGTAAATACTACTATTATATACACAAATATGAAATGCATATGCGTGTGTGTGCTTGTTTGGGAAAAACATATGATGCCATTTAAAGAAACAAGTCTTCTGTCCAGCTGGAATAAATTGGAATATAGAATAATTCATTTGGAATCATAGAATCACAGGATGGTTGGGGTTGGAAGGGACCTCTGGAGATCATCTAGTCCAAGGGTGTCAAACTCATTTTCACCCCGAGCCGGGGGGGGGTGAAAATGAGTTTGACACCCCAATATAGTCCAAGCCACCTGCTAAAGCAGGTTCACATAGAGTAGATCACACAGGAAAGGGACCTACAGTGATCATCTAGTCCAGCTGCATAGTTAATCACAGTATGTGGCTGGATTGTTTGGTTTACAGTTTACTTGTGTCCAGTGAACCACTGGACCCTGCTTGAGCACAGGAGTTTAGACAAGATGACCTGCAGAAATCCCTTCCAACCTCAGCTATTCTTTGATTCCCAGCATAATGCATTTTGTCCAGGCATGATATGGCTACATACTACAACCACTAGGTATGTGCGTGCTTGCCATAGAAATGCTACAAATCTCAGCCCCTCTTAGAAGCAGATAGTGCAGCTACTTCTCCCAGACTCAGCCTCATTTCCTGAACAGCCTGCTCAGACATTTGTACACAATGCCCCTAGAATGAGGAATACAAGCATGGCACAGACAACCTGGCTGCTCTCATGTGAAATCAGCCCAGGCTATGCTGGCTTTTAGCTTCAGTCTTTGTAGACCTACACTGAACTTGTTACCTTGGACGTGTTTTCTTCTGCTCATACTTGTAATAGGCTTTTGTGTCTGATGTAATAAGCACTTCTAAAATTCTGGGGATCATGCAAAAAGATAAGCGACTCAGCCGAATGGCCAGAATGGAGTAGTTGAAATGGTCCAGTCCTCATGCTGCTGTTGTGCTGAGCAGAGGGCACCTCCTGCCACGTTCTCTGCTGCGCTTGGGTCCAAGGAGGTCCAACATGGGGCTAGCTCTACGGTAGCTCCTGAAGCTGGTGTAGCAAGTTTCCAGGGCTTACCAGCTCTCCTTAAATTTAGAGTTTTAGTGATGAACAGCCTAAAGAGGTGTCAGTAACTCTGTTGGAACACAAAGTCTGGCAGCACCCATCCTGCTACCTGTAGGTGTATCTGTATTGTGCTCTCTGCTGCCATGTCCCATTGCCCAGGTATGTCCCTTTATCTAAGGGACATAGGGCAATGAAGATGATTAAGGGAGTGGAGCACCTCCCTTATGAAGAAAGGCTGAGGGAGCTGGGTCTCTTTAGTTTGGAGAAGAGGAGACTAAGGGGGGACCTCATAAATGTTTATAAATATATAAAGGGTGAGTGCCATGAGGATGGAGCCAGGCTCTTCTCGGTGGCCAACAATGACAGGACAAGGGGTAATGGGATCAAGCTGGAACACAAGAGGTTCCGCTTAAATTTGAGAAAAAACTTCTTCTCAGTAAGGGTGCCAGAGCACTGGAACAGGCTGCCCAGGGAGGTTGTGGAGTCTCCTTCTCTGGAGACATTCAAAACCCGCCTGGACATGTTCCTGTGCGACCTCACCTAGGCATTCCTGCTCCAGCAGGGGGATTGGACTAGATGAGCTTTTGAGGTCCCTTCCAATCCCAAACATACTGTGATACTGTGATACTGTGAAGGTGTCTGTTAGTCTCCTGTTACCCTGGGAAATGGACAGAATATGATATTACCATATCGCTGAATCCTTTTGAAGTTCTAGAGCTTCTGAATGCTTAGAATATGTGGTTCTTAATTGCTGCTTTTCAGAATTCATAGAGCACCATACTGTATTTAGAATTTTTTGAATAAATGACATCTGACTTCAGTAGATATATGAGTAAGAACTTGAAAAAAAAATGATAAGTGACAGGTTCTCAGGTTATGCTTATGCTTCTTTGTGCAGTAGTTCTTAGGGATGTTTCTTGGTCTTCAGGCAAAGCAATAAAGCTGTCTGATAATCTCGCTACCAGGGCTTGTCATCTCTAGAGAAGACTGGCAGTGTCCACACTACCTAGTAGCACTTGGACCTTGAGGTCCTGTGTGGCATAAAAACAGGACTTCTCTACCTATCAGCCTAAAATTGCTATTTTGCTTTTTTCTTTTTTTTTAATTTAGTGTTTGAAATATGAGCATCGTGCAGCAGCTCACCAGAGTGGTGTTTTTATAGCGTGAAATAGAGGATGTATGTGTGTGTCCTTCAGCTGGCACGAGGAGGTGCTTGAGGGAGCAACACCTGCTTGGACAGGGTTAAAGGATGGTGTAAAGCATAGGAGTGCGAATGCATTGCATATAGTGCAATATAGACATAGTTCCTATGATTGGGCCACTATCAGAGAACACTGTAGTGGGCTAGAAAGACTTTCAGTGTGTTCTGACACAGTCTTTATCATGTTACTGCCTTCTGCAGCTTGTTTCTAGAATTAATTCTTCTCTGAGTTGCTCCCAGACTTTGTCTCGATGAGATTTGGTTAGAACTGTTAAATAAAATAGACAGGGAGTGAGCTGGCAGTTAAGCGGGGCCCAGTGCTCAGGTTGTCTTCCTATTGCCCTTTTACCTCGGAGTGCAAATGCCCCATCCAGGAATACCTGCACATATTACAGATGCCTGCAGTGTAAGCTGGTGGAAGGCACTGATCAGTTAAGTACCCTTCTTAAACAAATCATGCCAAATAGATTTTTAAATCAATATCTCATAGCCTTGTAAAGATGCACTTTATTGTCTTTATGATATTATTTAATTAAGATGTCTCTTGAAATAATATTTATCAGGGTAGAGTCCCTGATTATTCCTTATGAAGAATGTTGAGAACGTTAGGCGTCTGGAGACAGAATTTTGTCTAAATGATTTTATCAACAGGAACAGATATTTTATCTTTGAGTTACTCATATTTCTAAGTTTAATTCTAACCACACATGAAACAGTGGCTAAAAAAAACCTGGAAAAATAAAATCTGTTTGAAAGATAAATAGCATTACTGTACTTTCTAAGAGAGCTGTTTAAGAGTCATTCAAATGTGAGTATCACTGAACTCTCTTAGTTGATTTCAGTGTATTTTGGAGTGAGTCAGTCGAGTAAAGAGATGAAATTGTTTTAAGGTGTGGGGTTTTTTACCATATATCTCCGTGTAAGGTGACTTCTTCAATAATCTGTTGTGACTAAAGCTAGTATTTGTCTAGCCTCTTTGCATGCTTTCTATTATAACGTAGGCTGTGTGAGAGAGAAAGTGAAGTCAAGATGTCTTTATATTGAGATTTTTCAGAAATCAGGTTCTGACACATGAGATATTTAACTGGTACTGTTGCTTAAGCCATACAGAGAATTTTGTTTTCAGGGCTTCCTGATGTTCACTGAGGTAGCGCCTAGCTCTTAGATTTATGTTAGTTTTATACAGTAAAAAAAACTAGCTCGTAAGCCTGTGTTTCTTCAGTTCTGATGTAGAAGCAGTAAATATCCAAATAAATGCCAGCTGAGAACAGGTGGGTGTTTTTTAGAATCTAGCTGAATACATGTCAGACCATCTGTGAAAACATAGTACCTGTTTACTGACTTCTGCATCCCTCTGTTTCACAGTAGTTCTTTTCTTGTGACTTTTTGTATTTTCACTTCAAGGCGTATCTAAGTATCATCAGATAAGGTTAACAGTTGTGTTAGGAGGCTGGCTGGCATACACTCTGCTTCATTTGTTCTGCAATAAGACTTCCATATTGGCAGCTCTTAAAGTAACTTAACATTAAATGAGGCTATTATTCTATTATTTTCTGAATCACTAGAGAAACTAGTACTTCACTGGATACTTGAAGCATATAATTGCTGCCTGGGAAGCAACATTTTTTTGAGGTCTTCCCATGTATGCTCTTGTGTTTTCATGTTTTCATTTTGAATAGGAGGGACACTGTGGTATTAGTACACTATTGCATATAGAGCTCTATTGTTTTAGAATGACATAATATGAAAAAGCAAAATGTTTTCATTAGCAAAACATTGTAATTATATCATACAAAGGAATCTTTCAGTGTTAACCTTGATCAAATGTTTTGTTACTGACAGACTCATGGGCAAGTCGTCTGCATGTACCACCTTGCAATTTCCAGTTGCACACATGTCCAAGAAACTGTCATAGCTGTGTTTAGTAAGAATTATGTTTTTCTAGGTATTCTTTATTGTGTCTAGTTAGTTTACATACTGTCTATTTTAAACAGTGATTTTAGTGAAGAAGTCCTGTATCATACCTCAGGCACTGCCCCAACAACACCAGCAAGTCCTTTGCTGATGAATGCTGGAGTTACTTGGTTATCCCTACAGTGGACAAAACCCTCAGGAACACCATCAGATGAAGGAATCTCATATATATTAGAGATGGAGGATGAAAACTCAGTAAGTTTACAATACTTAGTAAGAAAAGAGACTATAATGTTTGATACATTATTGTATTAAGTGTAACTGTTTACTTTTGATAGAATAGTCTATAAAGAACTGTGTTTTCTGAAATTAAGCTAATGACTTGTCATTGCTGTGACCAAGCCACACAGCTTTTTCCTTTTTATTGTGACAGTAATCGTTATTAGTATGATTAAGCCCCAGTCCTCCAAAGACTTTTAACTTTCTGAATTTACATCTGAAAGTTAAACCTTGCAAGAGCTGGATCAAAGTAATTGCATCATGAATTTTGGTCCCCCCAGATGTCATTTCAGCCTCATTACCTTTGGTTTAAAATTAGTCCTGTTCTACCCATTGAAAATCTTAGGTATAATTTCTGTTGACACTGTATATGTTTTTCTTTACTGTTCTTTTCCCCTCTTCTGATTGGAGAATGGTTAATTAATTTTCCCCTCTTGAGAGAAAATATCTTGTGTTTACAGAATGAAGTTACACTTAGTACTTTGTCAGAGGAGCATAACAGTTACAGTCTGAAACCATAATTTATTTGTATGAAGTATGTTACATGGTCTGGTTTGCAAATATAATGTTTCAAACGATCCTGTTTAATTCTGCAGGGATATGGTTTCAAGCCAAAATATGATGGTGACGATCTTACCTACACAGTGAAGAATTTGAGACGTAGTACAAAATATAAATTTAGGGTAAGATTTTTTCATCTATTTGGGTTGTGGCTTTTTTGCACCAGAGTATTAATAGTTTGAGATTGACTCAGAAGTAGGGAGGGCCCTTTTTTAAGGAAAACAAAATTTGATGCCAATTTCTTACAGTTTTAATCTATTAAAACTATCAGCTGAACACCTTCTTCATTGATCAGCTCTGCAGAAGGAATAAGAACCTCCCTCTGCAGGAGCATAATGTAGTTACAGGTATCTTGAAATTCCACTTTGTAAGTCAATGTTCTTAACAGCTGGGGTTTTTTTATTTGGCTTCTGTGTTGCATATAAATGGGTAATATTACTTAGTGTAGCTATAGGGTTCTTTGATAGACTCAAAGCACATTGGGATAAGGAGCAGCTTTGATCAAAAAACATTTGTCAGCGCCAGTACAGAACTGAGCCCAAGTTAGTAAATCATTCATATTACCATGTGCTGAGCCCATTCTAATAAGTATTCAGTGCTGAAAAGTGATGGAGATGAGGGGATATCCCTGATGACTGGAAGAGGACAAATACCATGCCCATCTACAAGAAGGGCCCAAAAGGGGACCCAGGAAACTACAGGCCCATTAGTCTTACTTCAGTCCCCACGAAAGTAATGGAATGAGTCATTCCAGAAACTGTTACAAGCCAAATGAAGCAGGGGATTGGGAAAGCCGAAACAGATTTACCAAGGGCAAATCAGGCCTAACTAATCTGACCGCCTTCTACAACCAAGTAGCACTTTGAGATGACCTGGGCAGAGCAGTGGATTCTGTTTACCTGGAGTTCTGCAAAGCATTTGACACTGTTTCCTACAGCCACCTCGTGGACAAACTGGCAAGACAGAGACTGGCTGGGCAGATTAATAGATAACTGGGAAACAGGCCACACTCGGAGGGTGGTGATCAGTGGTTTTTACTCAGGCTGGCAGGCTGTCACAGTTAGTGTCTCCTAGTGGTCATTATGGGACCCCACACTGTTCATCTTCACAAGCGATCTAAACACTGGGATTGAAGGCATCCTCACCACATTTGCTGGTAACGCCAAACTGAGTGATGAGGTGGACGTGTCAGAAGGGAGACCTGTCTTACAGAGAGACCTGGGCAGGCTGGAAGATAAGACTAGCAAGAACAGTATGAAGTTTAACAAAGACAAGTCAGAGTAACCATAGAGCCCAGTACAGGCTGGGATTTGTATGGCTGGGGAGCAGCCTTGCTGAGAGGAATCTGGGAGTCCTGGTGGACAACAAGTGGAACATGAGTCAGCAGTGCACCACTGCAGCAACCAAGGCATGCCTGATCCTGGGCTGCATCCACAGGGATGTTACCAGCAGAGGTAAGAGATGTCATCACCCCACTCTACTCAGCACTTGTCGGGCCACACCTAAAATACTGTGTCCAGTTTTGGTCCCCACTATTCAAAAAAAGCACAGACACACTGGAGAGGGTCCAAAGGAGGGCCATGAAGGTGGTTAAAGGGCTGGAGAACCTGTCCTGTAAGGAAAGATTGAAGGAGTTAAGTCTTTTCTCCTTGGAGAAGGCTTAAGGGGGACCAGTTTTTGAATACTTAAAGAGCACCTACAAAGAGGAATGAGGCTCTGATTTCACAGGGAGCCACATGGAGAGGACAAGGGGCAATGAGTACAAGTTGCACCGGTTTCATCTTTATGTAAGAAATAAATTCTTTACAGTGAGAACAATCCATCATTGGAACAACCTCCCCAGGGACATTGTGGAGTCCCGGTCACTGGATGCTTTCAAGACACAACTGGACAGGGTGCTAGATGATCTCATCTAGGCTCCCTTTTCCCTGAAGGGTTCGACCAGATTGTCTTTCAGGTCCCTTCCAACCTGGGCTGTTCTGTGTTCTAAGCTGTTCTTGAACAGTTGTATGGTTTTCAAAACAAAGCTAAAAACATGAAGCAGAGTCAGAATGATCTTATCTTGGTCTACAAGGGAAAATGTTGATAGCTGTTATTTTGCATACACCTAGAATACCATGTAATATGGAGGAATTATGAACTGCTGAAGAACAGCATCTCTGGGCAATATGAAAGGTGGCAGTTTAGGGGTTGGTTGCTTTGTTTTGAGATTACACTAAAACGTATCAGTAATCCTTTTCAAGTGATAGCAGATATTTTGCACTCTTGAATACAATTACTTTCTTAAGCAGAAAAGGCTATGGTAGGTATTAGTCTTATAGTATTTGGATTTTTCTACATAACTTAATATTTAAATAATTTAAAATATATAGTGTATTTCAAGGACTGTACCAAGCTAGGACTGTTACGGCCACACATGAACTTAAACTAAAGAACAGCCAATTACCTTGGAACTAAATTTTGCAGCATTTGGTTGTAGTTTTCCTTTGAAAGTAAATCTACATGTTAATCATACACATTACTAGAGTATTATAGTTAACTTAAATATCCTAAGTTTGGCATTAAAAAAAAAAAATCAATGCTTATATCCTATTTTTCTTCATGAAACACTAAACAGAAATCTTTGTTCACCCATTCAGAGAGCATAAAGGAGAAACAAATGTTGTCTTAACCAGGTCATTAATTTTTATTATACAGGAGAAAGACTTAATTAGTAGTAATATTCCTTAAGGCTTTTGAAAGAAGCTTTATAACCATTGGAAACGTTATTATAATACGTAAATGCTAACTGTGCCTGTTTAACTTCATTTGTAAGGGCATAAAGACAACCAGATGATTGTTAATCTTGTAAACTGTATCGGGAGACTTAGTGTCTGTGAGACATGTTAGCTCACATTGCCTTTTCTCAGTCTAACGTTGCTGCTGTCATTTTGATTCTGCTCATTTTTAAAACAAATATAAAAGCCAAACCCCCTTTTTTAAGGTTATTTTTTTTGCTGTGAATAAATAGGAATATGTAGCAAAGTAACTGCAGACACAACCAGAAAGCAAAAAATAGCAGCAATTTGTTTTCCTAGAATCACAGAAAAGTCTGGGTTGGAAGGGGTGTTTGGGGATCATCTGGGTCAAATTTGTATAGAAAGCAGGACCTTAAGTTAGGCAATTCACCTCTGTCCCAGCCCTGTCAACCTGAGGCTTCAGTATTTCCAGCAAGGGAGATTCCACCACTTCCCTGGGCAGCCTATTTTCGTAGTGTTTAATTTATTTTCTTATATGCAGCCAGAAAGTTCCCTAACACACTTAAACCTATTGTCTCATCCTGTCATCACAGATCCTTGTGAAAAGAGGATCTTAATCTCTTTTCTAACTAGCTTTTGGGTATTAGAAGACTGCGATTAGAATCCACACCCCCCCTATGAAACTTCTTTTTTCTAGGCAGAGTAAACCCAAGTTCTTCAGCCTTTCTTCCTGTGTCAGGTTCTCCAACCCTCTAATCACGCTGGCCCTCTTCTGGACTCTCTCCAGTTTCTCAATGTCTCTCCTGAAATGCGAGACCCGGACTGGGTACAGTGTTCCAGCCCAAAAAGTGCTGAGTAAACTGGCACAAGCATATCCCTTGTTCTGCTGGCTAAATTCTTGCTAATGCAGCCCATGAAACAATATGCCTTTGCTACTCCAGGGTGCTTGGCTGATTTGTTGCGCTTGCTTTCCACCAGGACCCCAAGGTCCTTCTCAACAGAGCTGAGAAAAGAAAAGCCAACTAACCAGTCAGACCCCACCTGTGCTGCTGCTGGGATGATTCCATCCCAGGTGCAAGACTTTACATTTACCTTTGTCAAAAGTTACACAGCTCTTGTTGCTGCAACCTTCCAGCCTGTCAGTCTCTCTGTGCATATCTCTGCATGTCTCTCTCTGCTCCTAGTTTGGTGTCATATGCAAACATGGGGAGGGTGCATTCACTCCCGTCATCAAGATCACTTCTGAAGATATCAAGTAGTATCTAACATTGTATTGACTTCTGAGGAAATCCAATCATGAACAGCTGCCAATTTGTCTTTGAACTATTAACCACCCCACTTTGAGCCTGGCGTTGTACCAAGTTTTCCATACCCATCTTGGGGTCCATCTGTCCTGTCTGCATCTTAGCAGCTTGTCTGCATGGATGTGGGGGAGACCATGTCAAACTAAAATTGGGGTAGATGATGTCCACAGCTCTCCCCGCATCTATTGAGCAAGTTGTTTCATCGTAGAAGGCACTCAGGTTGGTTGAACATGACTTAACCTTGATAAATCTAATCACCTTCTTGCCCTTCGTGTGCCTGTAAATAACTTCCAGTTACACCTTTTGCCATGATTTCCCTTTGGATTGAAGAGTTTATATCATGTTTGCTGGTTTTAATACAACTTACCTATATAAGCAGTTTTTTATCTCTGAATCTATTTCCTTAAGAGAAGATAAAGTAGTAACATGAGGGCGCTACATAATTAATCCAAATTATTCAGGTTTTTCCAGCAGTTGGGTAAAGCATCATTTTTTGCTTGTTATTTAATTACATGAAAATACCAGTACCTCAACGGCAAAGGAATTGCAATTGAAATTTTAATACTTCCAGGTTCCTTCAGTGAAAATTTTAAAATTACCGCTTTGCTGTGTGTCTTTTTCATCGTCTGTTGTTTCCATGTTTTTTATAAAAGATTTTCTCATGCATATATTTTGTTATCAGTAAATGGCACAACTTCAGTTAAAAAGAGCAGTTCTTAGACTGGTTTTAAAAAACAAATGTTCAGATCCTTGACTTGAAATAAAGTGGCTTGTGCTATATTGAGCACCCACAGATTCCATTTGTGTCACTGAGATTTGCATGTCCTGATTGCCTTTTACAGTCAGGCAACATTGAAGTATCCTAAGCAGCTGCCTGACTTCATGCACCAGTGTTTAAAATTTGGGGGATATGGAAGGCTATTTGATTTGTGAATTCACCATTACAGGGCGGAGGAGGGGGTACTAAATGACTTTTTTTCCTGGTGATTTGCAGGAATTTTAAATTTCAGTATAGTGATTGTCTAACTATGGGACAATTAAAATGTAAAATGAAGGTATATCATAGCTTTAGTTCTTGTTATAATTTATTGTGTAGCTATCTAAGCATACATATAAATTAATTTGACATTACTATTAACAGTGAATAGCATACCACTAGCCAGCGCGTTTATTCTGTTTATAATATTTTTTATGTATTTACAGGTCATTGCCTATAAATCAGAAGGGAAAAGCAGTTCAAGTGGGACAGTAGAATACCACTAGGCAGCACGTTTGTTCTGTTTGTAATATTTTTTTACATGTTTATAGGTCATTGCCTATAACTCAGAAGAGAAAAGCAGTTCAAGTGACACAGTAGAATACCACTAGCCAGCATATTTTTTCTGTTTATAATATTTTTAATATATTTACAGGTCATTGCCTATAACTCAGAAGGGAAAAGCAGTCCAAGTGAGACAGTGGAATACATTACTTGTCCAGACAAGCCTGGAGCACCTTCAAAACCCACAGTGAAAGGAAAAATTCACGCACAGAGTTTTAAAATAATCTGGGGTAAGATGGTTGTCCAGCTCTGTTTAGAGTATGTTCTCTATATTTTCTATATACATAAATGTATTTTTATATAGAAAGCCAGATCTTACTGCAGTAACACTTCAGTCAGCCGAGCCATTATGATCCATTTTCATGGAACTAAGACAAAAAATATTGATTCAAAATACTTAGAGTGGCAGTATAATAGTGTAATTATGTGGGAAGATAATATACAAATTGTAATAGGGACTGTTATTGCGAGGGACTACAATAATTAAAAAATCAGTAGTGTTAATTTGTGTACCAAGAAGTTTTGTTTCTCTGTCACAAAAAGTAGATGCCACAAAAATCTGGGTTTTTAATCAAAATATAAGATCCAAGTTCAGCCTGTCTCTTCAAAGTGTTTGGGTTTGATAGTTGAATGTTTTTATTCACTAAGGATCTTAAGAAACTTTTCCTTAGGCCCATTTGTTTTACCCTTATGCTGTGAAACAGAAGGTGAAAAAGTACTGTGTGATGCAGTAGTTTAGCAGAAAACAGCGGTTAAAAGTTTATTTATTGTCGCAGGTAATTAAACTTAGTACCTATTTCTGTTTAATAGTGTATTTAATTATTTTGCCTTAATAATAAGAAAGCTACTTTCAGAGTATAAGTAAGACTCAGCAAGTCCAGGCTTGCATCTTTCCAGAGTGTTTTGCTACATTGGAGCCTGATGCTTCATCTTTTATGGGTGATACGCAATGTATGAAATTATTAGAAATACCTAATTTGTAAATTCTAAAATTTCTATTTATTTATAAAACTTTTAATAGTCATTATTTTGAACAGTAATGCTCTCCTTTGCTTTTCATGAGTGATAATTAATGTGATTTTATTTTTCATTTGGAGTAATTTGTTACCTTCAAAGCAAAAAAGTGCTATGTGCTGTGTAGTGAGTCTCATTTGTTTGTTTGTTTGTTTGTTTGTTTGTTTGTTTATCATTTATTTATCACCATTTGCACATACAGAATATAATCTTGTGGCAGCACTGCCCTTCTGTATTAAAGTATCATGCTGTCTTTATATCTGTCCGTAATATTGGTTTGCCACAAGATCTTAATTCTGCTGTTCTCTAAGTCAGCTCTGAGAGAGTAGTAGGATTATATGTCAAAGACAGGTCAGTAGGTTCATATCTTGTACATTAATATTGTACCAGGGAGGATAGTGCACTTAATTTCTAGTGGTGTATCAAAAATTCAAGAGGTTAAGTTTTCAGTACAGAGCTCATGACTTCTATTCTCTCTCAAAGTATGTAGGTTTTTGAAATGCTCTCCTTAAATTATTTTGAAATTTCTTATTTGCAAATCGGTATGATAATCTTTTCCTATCTACAGTCCAAGTTACAGGACCATTGGGATCTATGTCCCTGAAGCCATAACCAGACAGCCTTTCATGGCACTTCAGAGTAACTGTGTAACTGAAATGTTTGCGGTGGCACCTCTGAGGTGCCCTTTTCACTTGTCACTCTTCTGCACACTACAGTAGGGTTGTGATCCAGCACCCTCGCACAGTGGACAATTTAAATGCTTAGCTGCTGTCCTAAGCCAGGATGCTGTGGCTACCTGTCTAAATACTCACCCATCTCCAGTTGGCTGTTGATTTTTCCTTTTGTAAATTCTCCTCAAAAGCTACAAAAATGTTTAGTTTGCCTCGCTTAGTTGGAGTATTGCTATTTTTTTATAGATCCACCAAAAGACAATGGAGGAGCAGCAATAAATACATACGTTGTGGAAATTTCTGAAGGCTTAAGTGGTAAGTATTAGGAGCATATGTTGGCATTCAGCTATGTTCTTTTGTGTGTGTTTGTGCCTGTGGGAAGAACAAAATGTGTATGATGAGAAGAAAAGTTGTTGCAAAGGACTGCCATTTAAAAATAGGGATGTTGGTGCTTGTAGTACAAGAAGTTCTTTTCCTCTGGCTTAGAAAAAAGATGCCACAACACTTGTCAAAACAGATGCTTCATGTTCAACCTATCACTTCGGTGTATTCTTTTTTGGAAAGGAAATCGCACATTTCAGACATTTTAGGGCAGAAACACAGGGCCATGTGGTTTTGGATGTGTGACAGATAAAAGAAAAACTAGTACTCCATTTGTCACTATTAAAGTAGAGCAGTGATACAGCTAGGATACCATTCTTTCTGCTATTTGCTCTTCTATCTTTTCATACAGAAAGGAAATTAACAATATTTCTAAACTGGACATAAAGCTACCCAGTTAATTTTTTTTTTAAATCCAGACCTCTTAAGTAACCTTATTAAACTCAGAAACACAGTCACACTGAGAGTGAAATTGGTGTGTCAAATTAAGACAGCTCGCTGTCCCCAGATTGTAAGGGCAGCCCTGTCAGGGGTCTCACATGGTACACTTTTGGTACTTAGTCTGTCACTTTCCTTTCTGCATCATGTGTCCGCATTCAGTCACGTTTTGAATGACTTCCCTGAGCTTTTCATGCACATTTAGTGAGCTGTGCGTTATGTTTCATTCCCAGTTCTCTAAGTTCTGTGATGAATTAGGTTGTTGGAGATTTCAGTAGAAGTCCCCAGGTTCCCTGCTTAATATCTTAAAAGGAGAGAGAGAATGCTAAAGAGTTTCTGGTTTTAGGTTCTGTCTGAATGAAATCAGTATTTCAGGGGGTGCTGGGCCATTCAGGAATACAGGAACAAGCTTTATCAATTGTAGACTGTAGTTACAGTTCGCAAAATAAATGTTGTAATTAGAAGTTCTTTCAATGGAAATTTTTGCTTTTGTATCGTTCCTATTTATTTTATTATGGTGTTTGAATGTGCCTGCTGGCCCAGTAATAACTGCTTCATTACAAGTAAATTCACTCCTAGTTAATGTGAATACCAAATAAGGAACATATTTTCACTTCAGATCTACACAAATTTATCTAGGAAACTATCTTTATGAAAAGGTTAGATCTTTTTCCAGGAAACTGAGAGCAAACCTTAAAGTTTTTTGTTTTCTTTTGTTTTTATAAATGTCAGGCACATATTTAGTAAAGCTTGGATACCTACTGTGGCTGGTATTGAAGTGTGACAAGTTACACCTTGCTTCATTGCATGCTTATTCTTAACCTTTCAGGAAACAAATGGGACACAATATACAGTGGAGCTGCTAGGGAACATGTGTGTGACCGACTAAACCCTGGTTGTTCCTATCGCTTACGTGTATATTGCATTGGGGAAGGAGGACAAAGCACGGTAATATGAGCTAATATTTTTATTAAATAAAATGTCTCTCTCTTGAAGAAAATCTGGTCCAGTAGTTAGTAAGCAAATATTGTACAGAAGTCCCTAACAAAATAACTGTAATTACTATCTCAAAAAGGTTCCAATATCGATGCACAGTATTTCAGGTTTCTGGCCATTTCTTAAAGAAATAAATGTGATTATTCTTTTCTGATGCTGTGTTTTGTTTAAAGTGCTTTTTCTTATTTACAGAAAGAGAAACTATGTCTTGTCCTGTGTGATGTCATTCCTTAAGGTGTATGCCAAGACAGCAGCGTACATGTAATATTTTCCCTGTGGAATGCCATGTCTGAGCAGCCCGGCCAGCCCCATGGGCAGGGGACGAGGCAGCGTTTCCCCTGGCTCTGTAGCCTCTTCCCATGCTGACCCAGCCACAAATGCAATGTTTACATTTCTCTGCTTTCCAGTATTCCCAAACAATTCGCTGTGCCATACTGTTCTCCCTCATATATACATATTAGATACACATGCACTTGCACTGTCACTTCTGTGATGTAGTTCAGCCTCCAGTGCCCAAATGTCACTCTGTGTTCTTGTCCCTTCTTCCCAGCAGCAGGTTGAACAAAGCCAGCCCCGGCTCTCCGCAGACTTCTCCAGCAGGGATTCGCTGTCAAGCTGATCTCCTGAAAATCTTAAAGCCTTCCATTCTTGGTGTTTGCATTTTTCCCCACCCACCCTTTACTACATTAAATTTGTGTGTTCTTCCTCCCCCTAGAAGTCCCCTGCGCAGCCAGCCTTGCTCACAGCCACCTTGTCTTAAGGATTAGGATCGTAGAATCATAGAATAGTTTGGATTGGAAGGGACCTTCAAAGGTCATCTAGTCCACCTCCCCTGCAATGAGCAGGGACATCTAACATCTTATAGCTCATTTATTTTAAGGGAGTTGTATTCATGAATCAGTTACCTGTTTCAGAAAGTAAACCCTAGCTGTACTTCTTTAATTGTTGTATATTACACACACACTACTTGTCCGGGAGAAGGTCGCAGAGCTACCAACCTCATGGCTCTCAGTCCATACTCCAGACTCCTGACTTGATGGTCTGTGAGACCACGGTGAATGTTCCCAGTAGTGTTTTCAGCTGAAGTTGGGATGATAAACCTATTCATGGTACAGAAGACACTGTAAAGTTTGACTGTGAGTCTGCTGATCCGTACTGGGCAACCACTGCCTTCACAGACTCAGGAAGCCCTGTGTGACAACGGCAGAGCTGCCACTACCAAGAGTGGTCACCATTCTCCTTTCTGGCGTAGGTACTACAGGTGACCTACAAATTTGGCTGAGGCTTAAAGACAGGCCACTCACTATGGAAGGGGGTGCTGTGTCTAGGAGACTTCCTGAACCCTCCAACTTAAGCCAAATTATTGTAATTACTCTGGACTCTTTTGGTGCTGATTCAGCTGCAGCACTGTCACCCCTGCCATAGCTCAGCTCGCTGTTGTACAGGGGGAAGAGAAGGCAGGATAGTGCCCTGTCACCAAACCGCAAGTGCATCTGCGTCTTTGGTGACCTTTCCTCTGCCAATTTCCTTCCCCACAGCTCAACTCAGTTAGTATAGAATAAAAATTATTTGAGTACCAAAAAGAAGATAACTTTCAGAAAGTCCTGATAATTTCTGAAGGTGTCAGAAATCAACAGAAAAATAGTAAAGAATGATGTAATAAAACTTTTCTGTAGTTTGTCATGGACATATGCCTCCTGAGAAACGTTCTTCCTTTTAAGTAGCATCTGTTGTTCAGTGCAACGATACATTTCAAAGGAACTGAAAAGCAGCAGAGCTTCCAATCTACTCTTTCTGGAACATACATAGAAAGCAGTTGTGAAATGAGATTCTAAGATGCATCTCTCTTGTAAATTAAAAGGCTTACCAACTTCACATTAGTTCTGTATCGCACTGAAGCTAATGACCCCGCAGTGTCTCTGACTCATTTCTGTCTGCACCCAGAATAGGCAATGCCATCTGCTGTGTGTTGTTATGCTGTGTATTTTTGCAGATGCTTCAAATCAGAGGTGGAAGTTTGTTGCACATTAAGTATTACTAAGCAATGAAAAAGTTGAAATCTCCATTGTTTTTAATCTCTTCTGATTGACATTTCTGCCGACTTTTCCTTTCTGATATGTTCTTGCACAGAAAGTACACAACCCTTAGAATAAAGTTTTAGAAATCATTAAACTGCAGCTTGATGGAAAAGGGAATGAGTTTATATTGAATAAGTCATATTTCAAGCATCTATACTAGGTTTGTACTGATACTGAACTACTGCTTTGAGTTCTACCCTTTTGTGTGTACTAAAACACAAAAGCAGAAGCTAATTTTGTGTATATGTGATTACTGTGGTATGTTTTATATCGGTATTATGACAAATACATACCAGATCACTTCATGTGTTTGAAGATGTCATTCAAAAAATGGAAGACCTTGTTTCTGACTCAAGTCTTTACTTGTGGCATAATTGATAGTGCTTGTTTTGGCCTAGATGACTTCATTAATCTGCCTTTCCTTTGTAGGCATCTGATTCTTTACTGGTGCAGACACCAGCGGTGGTTCCTGGTCCATGCCCACCCCCAAGGCTACAGGGTAGACCGAGAGCAAGAGAAATTCAGCTGCGCTGGGGTAATTCTATTACAAATATTAGCAAGCGTAAGGGATCCAAATGTGTTGTGTGTTAAAATTAAATACGCTTTTCTCTTTTTCTCTTATTTTCAGGACCACCTCAGGTAGACGGTGGTTCACCTGTTACCTGCTATGGTCTGGAAATGTTTCAGACAGAAACCGATGAACACAGAGAGGTTTACCAGGGCTCTGATGTTGAATGCACAGTAGGCAGCCTTCTTCCAGGAAGGACGTACAACTTCAGACTGCGAGCAGCTAACAAGGCTGGGGTAAGGAATGGTTTAAAATGAAATTAGTTCCGGAGGCTGCAACCACTATTAAGGATCTTCCCTTTTAAAATAAGCATTTAAGAGTCATTTTAAAATGAGGTTTTCCTGATGTAGAGTCATTTGATTCGCATACCTTATTGGTGTGTGGGAATAGACAGTTAAACACCAGTTTATAATAATGATGGTTTTAGATGAAAGGAAGAGAAAATAGCTAATTCTGTCTTATATCTGAATAACAGTTTTGGGAAATGGTTGGGAAATGCCAAGTACTTTATCAAAGCATTGTTGCAATTTTGATATTCTCATGTGAAGTAAGGTAGTAAATTATTTTCTGTATACAGCTTTGTAAATTGATTGACCTTTATTTTTACAGCTGTTGGTGTTCTAGAATAATGTGTTTCCTGACTTTTTTAGATTTAGTTTAATTTCTGAGTATTTTTCATCAGATACAATAATATTTTCTCTATTTGGAGCATTAAATGTGTTTAAATTAATTGTTGCTGTAGAAAAAGCTTTATTTAACTATGTATCCAAAGTCCTGATTTAAAGACAGGGAGGCACGGCTACTTGCATTTGTTCAATAACATTCTGTTCATAAAAATTATCATGACCAGTTGACACTGCTTGTGGAGAGGTCTGCAGCTTAAGGCTTGAAAGCACTGACCTAACATTTTGTCCGCCCCCGGCAAACAGTGGTTTATAGCTCAGGCATTTTTTTTAATCCTTTATCTCTTTTATGTAAATAGGCAGTTACAAATGGTGTTCTGTTGTAGTGCAGCCATCGCATAACTTCAAAATAGGGATTTGGATAGCATTTTTCTGTTTCGCCTGAGAATTTGAAGTGTCAAATTTATTCTGATTGTATTTACAAGTAGAGTCTTACAGCTGTGCTGGAGAATAGTCAGATACTGAAATAAATCCTGAATCCACAGTCCACAAAGATTTATTTCATAAGCAAATAATACAAAGCTTCAGGCTGCTGTTATATGTCCCTACTATGGTAAACTGTTATTTTTAAAGTAGTAATTTTATTTTTACAAATTAGTTATATCAACTCCCTTTTTAACAGTTTGGACCTTATTCGGAAAAATGTGAAATAACTACAGCACCTGGACCACCGGATCAGTGCAAACCCCCTCAAGTGGCGTGCAGATCTGCTGCGTGTGCTCAGGTATCATGGGAGGTAAGAATTCCATGTTACACCTGTCTTAACATGATTGTCTTCTACATTGTTAAGTTCAACTTTAAAAGCTCGAGGCTGTTTTTCATCACATTTTTAAACATACTTACCTGATTATCCAGTACTTGGTATGTAAAACCTTCAAGTCATTCATCATACCGTTATATGGGAGCTGTAAGTTGGCAGCCTGCAGGTACTTGAGATCTTAACTTTGTTCTTTTGTTTAAGAGTTTTATCACAAATGCTGCCCTGTATTTCCAAGTGATGCAGGCTCTTAAAATATTTCTTTAATGTACTTATCTTTCCTCAGAGCAAATATATCCACATAATACAGTAAGTTATTGTGCATTTACAGTTTTTATAAGCTGATTTAATTTTATATAATTACATCAGTAATAATGTAGCAAAAGCCATACAGACTTCCTATAAACCCATAGTACTTAGATATCTGATTTAAAAATGCAATAGATAAAAATTAAGCTTGTAAAAAGAAAGATTCTATCTGGGAATACTGTTTAAACATGGCTTTACGGTGGCTTGAGATGAAGTATCTGAGTTATAGGACAGTACAGCAAAAAAGGCAACTGAAATCACCATTATTTTGTATAGAGCAGTCTCTGCAACCGTAAATAGTCTTTTGAAAGTACAGGTCACCCAAGGCCAGTAATGCATTCTGATTTATTTGTATTGTACTAAATGAAAAATCAGTAAAGAAATTGGAGGATAACATTCCTGTGGGGAAAAAAAAAAAATAGATGTGGTGAGTTGGGTTGAATTTTTTTGAGTCAGTGAAATTAAGTTCTGAGTATTTGTATCCATTTTGAAGGTTCCAGTGAGTAATGGTGCCGACGTCTCGGAGTATCGACTGGAGTGGGGCGGTGTGGAAGGATGCATGCAGATCGCCTATTGTGGGCCCGGGCTCAGCTGTGAAGTGAAAGGGCTTTTGCCTGCCACGATATACTATTGCAGGGTTCAGGTAAAGACGTAAAACAAAGGACAACAAAGATGATTAAGGGAATGGAGCATCTCCCTTATGAGGAAAGGCTGAGGGAGCTGGGTCTCTATAGCCTGGAGAAGAGGAAACTGAGGGGTGGCCTCATTAATGTTTACAGATATATAAAGGGTGAGTGTCACAAGGATGGAGCCAGGCTCTTCTCAGTGACAACCAATGATAGGACAAGGGGTAATGGGTTCAAACTGGAACACAAAAGGTTCCACTTAAATTTGAGAAGAAACTTCTACTCAGTGAAGGTGCCAGAACACTGGAACAGGCTGCCCAGGGGGGTTGTGGAGTCTCCTACTCTGGAGACATTCAAAACCCACCTGGACGCCTTCCTGTGTAACCTCATCTGGGTGTTCCTGCTCCGGCAGGGGGATTGGACTAGGTGATCTTTTGAGGTCCCTTCCAATCCCTGACATTCTGTGATTCTGTGAACTGTTGTTAGTGAAATCTGGAAACGGGAATCGACCCTGCTGTAAAAATGCGCTCTGCTTGCATTTGCAGGCAGTGAATGTTGCAGGTGCCGGCCCCTTCAGCGAAGTGGTGGCGTGTATGACTCCGGCCTCCGTACCTGCCGTTGTGACGTGTCTTCGGGGACTAAGTGAAGATGAAGTGGAAAGTCCATATTATTCTCCTTCCACATGCCTTGCTATAAGCTGGGAGAAACCTTGTGACCATGGATCTGAAATCCTTGGCTACAGCATAGACTTTGGAGATAAGCAGCCAGTAACTGTTGGGAAGGTTCTGAGCTATTTGATAGATGGTTTACAGCCAGATACTACCTACAGGTACGCCATGCACAGTTATGCGACAGCCTGCTGTTTCTTCCACAAGAGCAGATTCTTTATTTGTTTGTTTCCTTATATTTTTTTTATTCTCTACCCGAGTCAGCGAAGTACAAGTACATAGCAATGGAGGAAAAGGAAGCTTTGTAATGATGATCTTCATAAGTAGATTGAGCTCTGACGGTTTATTTTATTTCAAGAACAATTTAGTGTGTTTATTGCTGTAGATCTGCCGTATCTCTCTGGTTAATATGTCAGTTTAACTAAATTCAGATTACAGATTCAGATTCGTATCTGGCTTTTGGACTGGTTGTTTCATAGATGGTCTCTAATCTGTTTGGTGACAAAATCCATCCAAGCAAGGACCGTGTCCAGTCTTTATTGACTGGATTGTTTGATCTGACAACAGTTCATCGCAACTTGCAATGCATTTTCTGCAGAAACAAGAAGAATTCGGGTAGTGGTCAGCATGAAGAATATTGGTTTGAAAATCTATCAGTCAATTTTAAATCTCTTTTGAAGAATTTCCGTCACTAAAATCATCCCTTGTGTTTGGCCTAAGGGTTACTGAAAAATATAAATGTAAAAATCAATAATTCTGACATTCTACAGTCCTGTTACAAAAACATGTTCTCAGTTTTAAAACTTAAAGGAGAATGTCGTTCCCACTGAATATTTAGGATATCATCTGGCTATGTAGTTTTCTGAATCCGTAAAAATTTGGGTTTACTTTTTTAATGCTGTATGTTAGACTACAGTGTTTCTGTGTGCCTTATAAGTATTTAACAATAATGCTAGCAATTTGAAGAGTCATTGCTCTCTGTGTCAACAAACTGAAAAATGAGAAGTTTCTATTGCAAAGATATTTCTGGACTTCTACCCACAAAAGTGCTTTTATAGAATACACTGTCAACTCTTTCTGCAAATAAAAAATTGCATCTATTAACCTTTGTTCTGTGCTATAATAAATTAGCATAATGTTAAATATTACTGTAGTGAGGGGTAAATATTTATTCAGAAGCCTGCACACACATTTGTGTTTCATAATTTTTAAATTGTGTGGTTGATTGTTTCAGAATTTAATTATGGCGATTACTTTTTGCAGTTACCTAGATACTAGTTTAGACAAGCAAGTGTTAGTCTGCAAAATGAGGTTAGACACACTTGGCTCTCTATGGCTACCTGTGAGATGTGCAAAGAGCCTCAGAGTTCTCTGTTTTCTGCTTTTTCATTTTTAGAAATAAATTTATTGGCTACTTCTTTAAATTCTTACTTGTAAACCAAATGCCAGCATTGTTTTCCGTTAAGTATCCAAAAAAAAATATTATCCCTGAATTTTGAGTTCTACAAACCCCCCAACCATGTGTCCTTTGACTCCTAGTTTTCCCCTCTCCCTTTCCAAGCAGCCCCAAGATGGTGTGCGTTTGCAGGTACCCAGATGCAGGTACCAGTTAAAGCAGCAAGAGAGGTAGCTGGGCACCATCACTTTATTTTCATGTATCAAAGAATCTCAGAATGGTTGGGGTTGGAAGGGACCTCTGGAGATCATCTAGTCCAACCCACCTGCTAAAGCAGGTTCACCTAGAGGAATGAACAGATCCATTCCAAAAGCATGTAAAACTTCCCTGTGGTCATCCTTGAACTCACCTGATACGGTAGCCAAAGATTCCTCTCTTGGGGGTTGGGTTTATTTACCTTCCCTCATCTCTCCAATGTGAGTATCAAATATTTTGGTACCAGGCCTGCAGGGTCAGGAAGATGAACCACTCTTGAAGTAACTTTTGCATCTTTTCCCTAATGTGAATGATGCAAATATGCTAACGTATTTTTATTTTTAATCAATCCAGCTCCTTAAAACATGGCGAGGAAAATGACACAGCTGCATATTCATGACAGTCTATCAAAGCATAATATTGATAAAAGTCTGCAGGGTAGAAAGTCCCATCTATTTGATATTGTTATTCTCTCTTGAATGTGAATGGTGGAAACAAGCAGTTATTTTTTAGAATCTAATTTCAGGCTAATTATTCTCTCTTTTTTCAAACACTAGAGTACGAATTCAAGCCCTAAACAGTCTGGGAGCAGGTCCTTTCAGCCACACCATAAAACTGAAAACAAAGCCTCTTCCCCCGGATCCACCTCGCCTGGAATGTGCTGCGTACAGTTCTCAGACTCTCAAGCTGAAGTGGGGAGAGGGAGCTGCAAAAGCATTAACTGACTCCATTCAGTACCACCTTCAAATGGAGGATAAGAACGGAAGGTTGGTTTTTGCATTGCTTTAATGTGCCCTGTATCACTGCGGTCTGGTGCTTGGGAAATGGCAGCAAAGTGCCAATTTCCATACACTGGGCTGAATTTACAGCAGATATAGGAGGTCATCTCATCTGGCCAGGCGAGAAGGGCTCTAGCATTCTGTGCTAGGTAGTACAAGATGAAAAACTTCGTAGGTTTTTTATTTACAGTTCAATATGAAGAATTTAATGAAGTGTTTCATACCAGCGCATTTTTCTCTCTCACAGTTAAGTCTTTCATCAAGGTAGCAAGTCTAATCATTCTTGTGAATTTTATATACTTGATACTGGAAAGGGTGAGTTCTTCACTCTCTGTTGTCTTTATATGCAATTATACTAAGTGGAAAATAAAATCATATAGTACAAATTATTATTTCAAGGGATCCCTTCTCTCATGTTAAATCGGAATGTAAGCTGAGATGGTACAGCAACTGTCCTTGCCTAGATGGTAGAATGAACAATACTGCTGCACTGCGTACCTGTCTGAGTCTCTGAACAGCTTTAGCTTGACAGTGAGACAAACTAGATCTGCTAGGTGAAAATGCTCTGCTGTAATGAAAATAAATTAGGCTCGTAACTGGAAAGAAATTCATTGCCATTACCAAAGACTGGGTCATGTGCAGGTACAATCTGTTTTGAAGTTAAACAAAAGTAGACGATAACCCCTGCAGAAAGAGATGGAATTGTGCTGTGTCCTGGGGATACCAAAATTTGAAGTCAAATGAGAGATGCCAAGATCACTCTATGTAAGAATTAGAACGTGAGGGAAAGTGTCCAGTCTACAAAGCTCTCAGAGAGAGACCTGGTGTGTGCTGTGAGTGAGTGTGGCCTCCTGTGCGGATCTGAGTGAGCTTCATCACTCACCCATCTCTGACAATGACCTACAAGAGCAGTTGTATCCGTGACTTTCTTAGGTGTAGTAAGGGAGAGTTGCAAAGGAGCAAGAAGCTGAACATCTAGCTACCTAATTTTGAAAGCTAAAGATTTTGAAGGAGGAGATAACAAAAAAAAAACACTGCTGTGATTTCTTATTGTTTCAAGTGCAGAAGTGTTTCTGAAAATACTCTTTTCATCATTTTTCCCAAGAGACAGGCTGTAGTACTCTTTGCGTAAAAGCGATGTTATTTCAAAGACATGGGAAATGAAAACTTGGCCCTGGAAAATGAGCTTCTTGTATTATAGTAATGCCAGAACACTGTTTAACTCTGAAATAAGTATCTCTGGGTTTCTCATTAGGTTCTGGGAAATGATGGGAACAGGTTTCAAGACAATGCTGTAGCTACTTCAGAAGTCATTTTCTGTGCTTAAAATAAGCTACTCTTTCCATTTTCAGGTTTGTATCCATATACAGAGGGCCATGCCACACATACAAAGTACAAAGACTCAGTGAGTCGACATCATACAAATTTTGTATTCAGGCATGTAATGAAGCTGGTGAAGGTCCCCTTTCTCAAGAATATGTTTTCACTACTCCCAAATCTGTTCCAGCTGCCTTGAAAGGTAAAAGTCCTCCTTTTGTTATTTGGCGGGGGGGGGCGGTGCAGGATGGCAAGTTGATTTTGGTGTTATGTTGTATTTGACGTATTTAGAATGCTGAGCTCTTTCCCAAGTGCAGGTAGGGGTAGTAAGGGAATGCTCCTTTCCTGTAATTACCTAAAGTCTAAAATATTTGCTCCAAAAAGGAGAAACTTGAGGTTTATGCATTCTTTGACATAAGATGGTTTGTACTTAGAATCCTTGCTTCCCAGGAAAGAGTGACCAGGCTGTCACAGTAAGTCGAGGTAAAAATCATTCCTAGTGTGTTTAGAATAATTTTAAGCAGAGCACCTGTTGGTTTTTTTGGTGTTTTGGGGTTTTTTTTGCATATGATATACACTTTCAGTCACCAATGGTACATAAACTAGCAATAAGAGACCAATGTGAATTGTTAGTTGTTGTTCCAGAAAACATTGTCAGAAGAATACATCATTTAAATCTTAATCTTTTTCTCTGAGACAAAACAGCAGATAGAATATAGAATTTTACAAGTCTAAATTAGAATATAACATTAAGCAGTGGGGGAGGCAGAGCTAGCTGTCACTTCTGGGTTTTCTCCCTTCAGCACCCAGGATAGAGAGAATCAACGATCACACTTGTGAGATCACGTGGGAGGTTCTGCAGCCCATGAAGGGTGATCCAGTTATCTACTGTCTTCAGGTCATGGTGGGAAAAGACTCGGAATTCAGACAGGTATGATGTGCTGAAGTTATTTTTTCTCCAATTAGTATTTGTGATAACTAGCTTAGATTAAAGATTATTGTGTTCCAATGTGTCACCATGTTAACTTCTTGTTACTAAATAATGTAAGTTAACATCTCCTAAAACCCTTGTCACAGAGAAAAGAGATGTAAGTAATATCAATAATGCAGTAAGTTGCAGCCTGTCTGAGTTACACTGATGTTTGCTAAATACTTAACATGTCAAGTGATGAGGAGATTGTCCACTAATGGGAAGAACTGGCAAAAAGAAGATGTCTACCCAGTAGTACAGAATTGAGACTTAGGAGAAAAACAAAGGGTTCTCTTTGCACTACAAGCTGTTTGAAGGCGGTAAACAATGTTATAAAAACTTTGATGTTGTCAAAATCATACTTATGTACAGAGAACTGCAGACGGGAAGGACCCCCCTACTTATGCAATGCAGACATTCAGGTGTAGGGAAACTTTTTTAATATAATTCACTGATTATTTTTTTACCATAGGACCATTTCAGTAG